>NC_133174.1:17500-617500 GCF_040802235.1 Manis javanica | reverse complement strand
GGCCCTGGTAAAATAATCGGAATATGATGCTCACTTCACTCAGTAAAGGGGCCATTTGCGATACATATTTCTGTGGGCAAGAAGTTTCCATGCCCAGGAAAAAGTGAAAAAAAAAAATAGGAGGTGTGTGAGAGCAAAGAATCATTATTTCTAAATATTCCTATCTTTCTTTTGAACCCTCCTCTGTGGGAAAGATTTGAGGACTTTCAGAATGAACCAGAGATTCACTTAAACACACAACCCTGCTCAGGTACCACCGCAGCAAAGACACCCACCTGGAAATTATCACACGTTTAGTCAGCACGTGCCCCCACGTGCTGCTATGATGCCAAACTCAAAACTCTTTTGATGAATGGCATCGATGGGCTTAATTTATTACTGTAATTATGGTGATAATTTAGAGGAGATAAATTGAAATCTATTAGGATTTAATGTAAAAAGCTGTAATTAGTTTCCTTTAGACAAGTGGAAGGAACCAGCGAGCGTAACAGAGAATCCATTAAGCCAATCATGATGTTCTCATGGCAGAAAATACCCTGCCATCTAAAATACACTCATGGCTTTTCCCCCGACTGTACCCTAAGCACACAGATTCATCTGTCACATCCTGCGTTAATTTAATAAACAGATCAAGGCCAAAGATGGGAGCATTCCTTAATCATCATAATTAACGCATGTGTTCAGCTTTCTGTGTTGATGTCGGGTGGGAGAGGAAAAAAAAAATGCATGCTGCAGAGTGATTACCATGCAAAACATAAAACCCCAGAAATATGTCCACACGCACGTGCAATTACTACAGGCAGCCCAAAACCACTTTGGAGGCTGAGGGTGCATGCGTGTGTGGTGGCATGGTGGGAGGGGCGTGTTGCTAATAAGACCACTGAATGCTTTCCCAGTTATTCCCAGAAGAGCCAAAACCCCATCCCAGTGCAATTAAAAAATATATATTTAAACAAGCCAGGAACCACGATCACCTATTTACTGTCAAATTAATTCAGTTGCTCAGCAGATGCCATCTGTATCAGCATCGAGAGGGTGTCACTGGCTTTCAGATCCGGCAGGAGTGAGCCCGCTGGTGTGTTTGATGGCTGTGATAATGGGAACAAGATAAGCAATTGCAACAGATATATCATAGATTTTCTCATAATTATCTGACCTGTTACACTGTGTCAGTCTGCCGCCAAACACACTGTTTTTATGTCAGAAGCTGTATGGGCATTTTTTGCTTTGATCATGCTGTATTCTGCAGATGTCAGCCTTACTGTATTTTAATTGACTCTGGGGTAGCATTCAAAAAAAGCTCCTTCTACTCCATTTCTTGCGCCTGGTGAGGCTGACAACCTGGCATTTATGAACGTTAGGTCTGCTCGGAAGCCACGTGTTCCCTGCATCTCCAAGGGGGTAACAAAATGATGTCAGTAAACTTCTCCACGGAGCCCACCTCCACCTGGCCCCCACCGTCCCTGGAGACTGCCAGCACACGGGCTGTCTCCATTTGACTCCCTGGGTGTGTTGGGATGCAGGCATCGGAATCCGAGGACCCCCCCAGCGCCCGTGCATGCGATGGACGAGGAGGTCCTGACCACAGACTGGGTGGTGGCCCCGTGTACCCCCACCCTGCTCAGGATCCCTTCCACCACATTCTCAGTTTTGCATACATGACATGACACAGGGATCTTGCTAATGAGGAGTCAGGCTTGCGGATTTCGATGGAGACCCTTAATGTTTCACAGCTCGGGCATCTTAAAAATAAAAAAATTCTCTTCATTGAAAATACAGGCTGATCCCCGGCTGGAAACATTTCACTGGGGAAGGTCCATTTATTTTGTCTTGACTTTTCAGAGACAGGACATCTCTGGCCTCCTGTCTGGGAGCACACCGTTGTCATGTCGCACTCCCTGTCTTGTTAAACCAGCCTGGCAGGGGACAGGCTGTCTTTATCAGGCCTCTGACAGACACGGCAGCCTCCCCTCGCCCCTACTCCCCCAGGGACGCCTCCTCAACCTCCTCAGCTTCTGGTCCGTGTAATTGCCCTTGTTAAAGCCCTCTGCTCTCATGGAAACCCAAAGGGAAGAGTGAGTGAACTCACCCACGGGAAAGCTAGGAGAAGCCACACTGAGTGTTCATTTGGGAGTGTTTGAGGAAGGCTGGCATCACAGCGATGGTCTGCGCCTCCGGTGGCCAGGGTCACAGATCCTGACCAATCAGCCGGTGGATGTCAGTGAAGGAGTGGATGCCCTAATCACTTAACAGCCTCCAAAGCTCTTACGTGAACCTGGTTCTATCATGAAGGCCCCACCCTGACTCTCCACCTCCTATAATTCCAGGGCATTTGTGCACTTTTACCTAGAAGCCCCCAGACATGGAAATGCATCAAGACAGATTGTGCTGGGGATGGAACTGGCTTGATCCCACATGCCTGTTGGGCGCCGTGGTGGGATCAGCTCGGTTGACTTTTGTTCTGCAAGCTGTGTGTCTCAACCAGTGGGAGTTGCATAACAAAATCCCACAGAGGGGGCAGCTTAATCAACAGACATCATCCTGGAGGCTGGAAATCTGAGATCCAGGTGCCAACGTGCTTGGGTTCTGGTGAGGAATTTCCTCCTGGATTGCAGATGGCTACTGTGTCCTCACACGGTGGAGAGAAGAAAGTCTCTGCTGTCTTTTCTTATAAGGACACTAATCCTACCATGGGGGCCCCACCCTCATGACACCATCTAAACTAAGCTCCTCCCAAAGGCCCCACTTTGGGTCCTGACCCATGGTGGGTTCTGGCTTCCACGTTGGATTTGGGGGATACACATATTCAGTCCATAGCACCAAGATAGAACTGAGGTGGCTATAGCTAAGATTTGCCCTTATTCCCTGTTATCCCTCCCACTTGGATGGCATATTTAGAAGCTTTAAAAGAACTTTGACCACAGAGGGCAGAATAATATTCTCCAAAGGTGTTCACATCCTAATCCACAGAACCTTTGAATATGTGAGTAGGGTCCTTATAAGAGGAGGGATGGAGAATCAGTCAGAGAGGGAGAGGTGATGACAGAAGCCGATGTGAGAGCTGGAGAGGAAAGACATCGCACTGCCAGCTTTTAAGATGGAGGGGCCCACAGGCCATGGAATGCAGGCAGCTTGGAGAAACTGGGAAGGCAATAAAACAGTCCATCCATACCTTCACCCACCCATCTACTCATCCATCCATCCACCCACCCATCTATCTATCCATCCATCCATCCAACTATCCACCTATCCATCCATCCCCATCCATCCATGCATCCATCCGTCATGCATGCATCCATCCGTCATGCATGCATCCATCCAACACACATTTCTTGGGCACCTTCTGTGTATCAGGCACACTCCAGAGCAGGGAGAAAAACAACAAAAACCTGTAAACCAAGGAACAATAAGGTAGCCCCAGAGGATACAGGAGCTTGGAAAGGGCTGTGGGGAAGCTGCACCTTCTTTAATAAAATCCACCTGATCTCTTTGTACACATTCAGGGATCCAGGATCTGGCCTGATGGGGTGGTGGGAAGGGTGGGCTGGCATTGCCCTAGCATTTCCTCAGTTTTCTTGGTTGTTTTTTCCTTTTCTCCCCAGCCTCTTCACCAAGGAGGGTCCCTCAATCTGTCTGTGTCCTCTTTGCCTATGCTCAAGCCCTTGGAGACCATCCTTACCCCCCATCCAAATATATGCTGGTGTTACCAGGTGTACACTTCCCAGTGGAACCTCCCTCCTGAAATCCAGCCTTGAAATCTAGTCCAACAGGCATGTCAGTTGGAGCGAATCCAGTCAGAACTCCTGATAATTCCCCCCAAACCTCCCCCACACACAATCTTCTCCATCTCAGTTGATGGCATTTCCATCCTTCCAGATGCTCAGACCAGAGGAGACTGGGGTCCCCTGAGATGCATGGCTTGGCTTCACTCCCCAGAGATGACAGTGGTCACAGCCGCCTGCATGGTCTGAACCATGGTCAGTGATTGTGGGAGATTCCCCCCTGATTTTCCTGCAGCCAGTCACCCTCTGCCCCCAAGCCCAGAAGGCATCCAACATGTCCCTCTGAGACACTGGTCAGAGGATGTTACTCTGTACCAGGCCCTCCTGGGTCTAACTTTGTCACTCAGTAAAAGACAAAGTCCTACCCGCATAACTAGGCTTCTCACCCTCTCAGTCCTGCTCTGGCCTTATCTCCCACCCTCTGCTCCTCACTCACCCAGCCCCACCTGCTCCTTGCCCTCCGTCACTAACTCTGAAACATTCCAGACACCCTCCGACCTCGGGCCTTTGCACTGGTTGTGCCCCTGAAGTGCATCGTCACATGAGATTGTGGATCACGCCTTCACCTGCTTAAAGTATTTGTTCAACGGCACCTTCATGGTGAAGCCCATCCTGACGGCCTCTCTGGAAGTAGCTTTCCGCGTCTTGCACCAGCTGCAGGAAAATTCATAAACTGGAAAATAAATACATAAACCGGAGAACTGCCCCTTCTCCATCTATTTCTCTGTACCATGTTGCTTTTTAACTAAAAACAGTTGCTCCATTCATTTCTGACATAATAGCTGGAATGTCATCTCAGCAAGAATTGTGGATTAGCTCATGGATGCCAGTACGTAGAATAATGCATGCTACATTGAAGGTGATCAGTACATATTTTTACAGTAGGATCTCCTTATGCAAGTCTGTGTATGCAGCTGGAATTTCAGCTTAGGACAGTTGAGGTGCTCGAGGGCACCGTCACATACCTAGAATGATACCCGGTTCCCAGAGTCATCTGATGAATACGTATTGAGTGACTAACTGGAGAGATCATGAACGATTAGAGCTGAGATGGGCCCTCTCGCTATGATGACAGAAAGGTCATTGATGATCTAGGAAGGGTGTCCTGCAGGGGCCCCCAGTGTGCAGGAACAAGTCCCAGTAGAATTCAAGATGCAGGTTACCCATTTTCTCAGGAGGAAGCTCTTTCAACCCTTTGGAACCATCCAACCCTTTGGATGCAGCCCTGCAGATCCAACCCTATACACTCCGGTCCTATGGGGCCCAAGTTTGGGGTACAGCGCTAGTGATCCCTGTCCTACAGATCTCAACCCTATGGATCCCAGCTTTATGCATTGAATCCTATGACTCTTAACCCTGCATATCCCAGCTCTGTGGATTCCAACTCATTGGTCTTAGCTGTATGGATCCCAGACCTATGGACCCTAATCCTATGCCTCCAACCCATAGATTCCAGCCCTATGAATCCCATAGATCCTCACTCTATGGGTTCCAGTCCTATGGATCCCAACACAGTGGGTCACGACCCCACAAATCCCAGCCAGTAGTTCCCAGATCTACAGGTCTCGGCCCTGTGGGCGCCTCTCCCACGCCCCTCCTGAAATCTCCACTTAGTGGAGTAGTCTGTGGTTCCACAGATACCCTTTGGCTCAAAGAAATATTTCACCCTCTCCAAAGGTCTTCCTCTAAGGGCACCAAGAAACCCATCACCTCTGTCAGCTACTCTGAGATTCACATATCGAGAGGACTTGCAAAATAACTGTGAAAAGATGTACTGATCACCTTCAATGGACCATGCATTATGTATTATGCTCATTTTCCTTCCTGTGTTACAGGATGCCGCAGTTCTCATGGGTTCGCGGTGCCGCAGGAACAGCCCTGGGTCTCCCATGGTGCCTTCAAGCAAAACGCAAACTGAGCTGAAACAATTCAGAGTGGAAGACTTCCTTTGGAATATCAAGTAGATGAACATTAAAAAAAAAAAAATCGAAGCCAAGGACAAGCTTCTGTAGCAGAAAGACATTCCATGACAGCGGCATCACGAAGGATGTGGGTCGCTCATAAAGCCCAAATACCGCTCGTAAAAAACAGGAGGGGCAGAGTTCCCGAACATTTTATTATACTCTGGAAAAAGGACAGCCACGACAGACGAAGACCCAGTACCTATTCCTCAGAGAGAGCAACGTGTGTATTTCCACGTGACCCAAAGTGAGTCATTGGGTGGACCAGGGGCAACAGGAATAAACAGAAGTTAGACCAGCTCAGCTCAAGAAATCATAACACAAAGTGGGCTGGCCCAAGCTGAGCCCAGGTATTGGCCAAGGGGACAATCTCCCCACATTCTCTGACTTTCATCTGGCCTAAACATTCTTTAACTGATTTTTTAAAAAAGTGTGAAATTTACCGTGGTAAGCATTTTTAAGGGCACAGTTTAGAGGCATTCAGCACATTCTTGTGCAGCCATTCCCACCATCCATCTCCAGAACGTTCCATCTTCCCAAGCTAAAATTCTGCCCCCATTACCCGCCTGCTCCTCAGTTATCCTTCCTCTTAGCCTCTGGCATCCACCCTGCGATTCATGTATCGAGAGGACTTGCAAAGAGAAGCTCATTTTGTTTCTGTGGTGAGGATGGACCACATTTCCTTCCTCCAACCATCCATCCATAGATCCTTGGCTTGCTTGCACCTCCTGGCTGTTGTGAATGACGCTGCAGGGAACATGGGCATGCAAACATCATTTCAAGACCCTGCTTTTAATTCTTTGGGGGGTATAAATCCAAAATTACGATTGTTGGACCTTCTGGTCATTCTACTTTGAATGTTTTGGGGAACTGCCAGGCTCTTTCCCACAGTGGCTGCCGCATTTTATATTCCCATCATGTACAAGGACACCTGTTTCCCCAGGACCTCCCAACACTTGTTATTTTCTGTTTATTGGGGTCATCGTTGTTCACTGGACCTTTATTTATGTGGTGACGTACTTGTACCAGTTCTTCACTCACTAACTCATTTACTCTCTTTTTAAGATGTTCTTAGCGGGCAATGCCACATGCATTTGTGGGATGAGCGGAAGACTCACTGTTGGGGAAGAAGTCAAGGGGAAAAGGGAAACAAGTTGTGAACCCGCAACCCATCTGCCCCATCAACACACCATCACAGAACCGCCCTCTGATCGAAACCAAAAGTCCCCACCAACCACCTCATACTAACCAGACACACTCCCTTAAATGAAGCCAGTGCCCATTATTCATTTTTTTCAGCCGTATCTTGGCACAATATATTTACTTAACATAAGCAATAGCTTTTTTTTTCCTTCTCTTGGATAAAACCTGGTAGAACAAGAAAGCTGAATGAATGCAGCTTCTGAAGAGATCTGAGTCCTTCTGCTCATTGTCTGAGATGCTCTCAGGCAGTGAGTCTTATCTAGGAGGTCTCAGTTCCCAGCAGTTACTACCACGTGAGAGTTCCGTGGAAATAGACTGCGTCTCTGAGAATTCACAGGGACACAGGATGATCACAAATAAGCATGCCCTTCTGACGCCATGCTCTGGAGACACGGTGGATGGATGACCCCTGAGCACAGGTTCAAAAGCGCTCCATCTCCTGGCTGTGTGGAACCGTGCTTTTCCTCTGAGATCAAAGCCAGCCTCCCTGCCCCGGGCATGTGGGATTCCCACGGCTCAGAAGTTTCCACACAGTTAATACCATGCAACTTCCCTTCAAAGGTGCTCGCGGCCACCATCCTGGGAGGCTGGAGGTTGCAATCTCTTTTCCCTACAGAGACTCCATCCTGGCAGGTGAGACCTTACCTTAGTTCCCCTGCATTTGATCTCCACTCTCCCAAACGTCATGTGTGTGTGGAAACCAGCGTGGCAAGGAGTCTTTCAAAGCCCACGCCCACATCAATTGGAAATCTCTCTCCAGACTCCCGTTCACAAACACGGAGAGCAAACGTTTGAAAGCCTTTATCTCATGCACACAGAGCCCTGCCCGAAATGTCCGTTTGAGGAAAGAAAAGCAGGAGTTTTTTCACCAGAAACCACCCCCCTTCTGTCTCAGGGAACACCCATAACATCTGAGGGTACAGGAGCCCTGGGGGGCCACCCAGCACAGAGCTAGAGCTTCACCCTGTGCAAGTCTGCTATACAGCTGTCAAATCTGAGTTCACCTTTGGAATTTGCAGTCAGAATCTGTTCTGAGCCAAATTCAGTCTGAGATTTTCCTTGAGTCACCAGAAAAGGAAGAATCCACAATTTGCGACCACGTGGATAGCTCGAGGGGCAGGTGTCTTGAGTTCAAGGCACGTCGTTGAAGCATGTCGTTGACTCCTTCTCAGGGAGGACTGCCACTCTCTCATTCCCAAGTCACCTGTCAGCAGAACACAAAGACACAGAGGAAGAAAGGTCCCCGTTCTGGGGGATAAGGAAGCCAGGCTTCCCCAACCAGTGAAGTGTGTGCATTTAGCTTTTGATGTCTTATACCACCTGGTCTCTGTGCTCACATGATTCTTATTTTTTTACTGAGTTGAAATTCACAGAACATATAACAAACCACTGTAAAATATACAATCTGTGGTATTTAGCATATTCACAGTGTGTATCAAACCATTATCCTATTTATTTCTGGAAGTGTTTCATCCCCCAAAAGAGGAAATCTTCCCCATGAGCAGTACCTCTTTCTCCCCTTCCCCAGCCTCTCACAACCACTAACCCACTTTCTATCTATGCATTTGCCAGTTCTGGACACTTCAAATAAGTAGAATTATATACTATGTGTGTCTGGCATCTGTCGCTGAGCAACATGTGTTCAAGGTCCATCCATGTGGTAGTGCATGACAGGGCTTCAGTCTAGTTCATGGCTGCGTAATATTCCTGTGAATATGTGGACCATCCATCTATTGATGGACATTTGGGCTGTATCGACCTTTTGACCATTGCAAATAGATTAGTCACGGTTCTCCAGGGATCAAGAACAATAGAATAGATAGATAATGGATAGATAGATGGTAGGAATTTTCTCTAAGGGATTGGCTCTCACATAGTTATGGAGGCTGACAAGTCCCACGAGCTGCCATCTGCAGGATGGTGACTGAGGAAGGCCAGTGTTGGTTGAATTTCTGTCTGAGATAGGGGGCCTCAGAAGATGCAGCCATCAGGCAGAGAGAGACACAGAGAGAGAATCTTCTTTGCTCAACCATTTTATTCTATTCAGCTCAACAGCTGATTGGGTGAGGCCCATTCACATTGGGAGGTGCCATGTGCTTTATTCAGTCCAAAGATTCAAATGTTCATCTCTTCTGGAAACACCCTCACAGAGACACCCAGACAAAAGGTTTCACAATATGCCTGAGCACCACGTAGCCCAGCCCTGTGGAGAAACACCATGAGCTCAACCCTTGCAGTGAATGAGGCCACTCTGAACCTAGCAGTACAAGCTTCTGTTAGAGCAGCTATTCCACCTCCTGTCGAGTGCATCTCTTGAAGTGGAATTGTGGGGTCCCATGCTCACTCTGTGTCCAGCCTTCTGGGGGGGGTCCCAGTGCTCAGTCTCACCATAGCTTCTTCAGCTAGTGTGCTTCTGTATGTGGACAATGTCCAGACACCAGCATTGGTACGGGGTTTCGACTGTCAGACGGGTTCAAATCTCCCTGGCTTCCGGAGGCTCTCAAACACCACAACTGTGCTCCATTCCTTTGATGAGGCCCCAGAAGCAGCACTGTTGGTCAACGGGCACACCTGTGCATGGCCCTTGCCATATCTGGAAATTAGGACCTATTGAAGCATGGTGATTGAAAGAATCAGTGAAAAATGCAGCAAACCATTCCTGTCTCCTATTTCTCACAACACCTCTGCCACCAGATGCAAAGGACCACCCGCACCAAGCAGTTCTGTGCATCTTAGTAAATGCTAGTCGGGTGTCCTACAATTTGCCTCGATTCTGACCCTAACCACTCGGGGTCAGTGCAACCCTGCAGGCTACTTCCTCCCCAACAGCAGGTGCTAATTGCAAGCCCAGGTTGTCACTCGTACTTACGTTGGACCAGCTACAAACTGACGTCCCCATGACCCACTCCTCAGGTTCAATAATTTGCTGGAATGATGCACAGAAGTCAGGAAAACACTTTTTGACATTTTTTGTGTGTTACAAAGGATACAGCCAAATGAAGTGATGCATAGGGGCAGGGTGTGTGGGGTATGGGGAGCTCCCTGCCCCCTCTGGGCACACCCCACCCTCCCAGCACCTCCACATGTTCCCCAATCTGGAAGCTCTCTGAATCTCATCTTTTTTGGTATAATGGAGGTTCCATTATGTAGGACAATTGATTGCATCACTGGCCACTGGGGCATCAGCTCAATGCTCACCTCCTCTCCCCTCCCTGGAGGTCAGGAATGGGGCTGAAAGTACCGACCTCTAACCACACGGTGGGCTTCTTAGATAACCAGCCCCACCTGCCAGGTGAGTTCTCATTAGCATAAACTCGGGTATGGCTGAAAGGAGCTTATGAGGAACAATAAAAAATACTCTTCTTTCCTTGGCACTCAACCCATCCCATGAGGTTAAGGACCTCAGTGCCAGCAACCGGGGTGCAGACCAGATATGTATCTCTTACTCCATCACATCACAACAGTGATGCAAATTTTGGGGAGACAAATAAGAGGGCAAATGGGAGGAAGGTGCTCCGTGCACTAGTACAGAAAGATGGTAGACAGGCCCAGCGATAAGGAGTTAAATCGTGGCTATGAAGACCATCTATGCCCACAAACACCCAGAAGTAGGACACACACGAGGGTCGAGGGCACCTGCTGGGTGACAAGACTGTCACTATTCATCCCAAGTTTGTCTGTATGCTGCAAAGCATTTCTGGTTTTCAAAACATTTTCAAATGTAAATAAAAAATAAGCAAGGGAAACAGAAACTACACTTTTCAAAAGTAAGTGCAACCAATCACCTAAAAATACCCATTTGCATCACAGTGGAACCCCCAAAACCTAAACAGGAGCAGGAACATCACCCCATGTCATGGGAATTGGCATAAAGCAGGAACATACATCAGTCTCTGTGCCAAGGGTCACTCGCCCCCCCAACACACACACATTAGTCCCGATACTTTAATATTCCATTGCAAAGCCCCGTCGCCTACAAATTTCTATTAGAATGAAAAAGGAGATGTGTGTGTCGGTAAATATAATAGGTGTCAGGGTAAATGTTTGTCAGGGTGAGTGTGCGCCCAAGCATGGACCCCCGTTGCATACTTATGCGAGCATCTCTGAAGGGTGTTAAGCACCTCGCCGCGGCACGATGATGGCACAGACGCCCGGTCAGACGCTGAGGAAATGTGCCTTATTTATTCAGCACTTCAGCGGGTCTATGGGGAGAAGAGCCCAAGGCCAACCAGGTCTCGGAAACCATCCGTGCATTTTTAAATGCCTGCATCCACTTAGCGACTAGAATGACTCCCAATAGTATGATTTAGTATAAATAGCATTTCCATATATTAACTGCTGCAGACTGACTTTTCCATCGCCGGCCAGGACGGACACTTCGGATACAAGTGTCTCCATTGAGAGCCCATCAATGGCAATAATTGCCCAAATGGACGTGGTTATTGCTCCTACAGAAGGACGGAGACTGGCTAAAATTAATGGTGGGATGAGGAATTGCTTTAAACCCACGGAGGGTGTACGTGAGGGCTGGGGAACCTTATTGCTCTGTGTGCGTCAGACAGCACTTAATAAAACACACATACTATCAATTACCTCCACTTGCACCATAGGGCAGGGCAGCTGTATGTCTCAAAAGCCCCACCCTGGTCTCATTCAGGACTTGGGGAGCCTTCATGTGATGTGAATGCCAGAGCACATCCGGCGACGTTGGGCAGACACTGATGCCGAGTGTGCTATGGCCACGATGCCCTGGCCACGATGCTGGGTGCTGGGCTGTGTTCCAGGAAAGAGGACAGCCATGGACCCTAGCCATGGGCCTGCAGCCGGCTCTCTGTGGTTCACACCAACTGATTGCTTTCCTTGCCACAAGAAGGTAAGCCGTGGGGGCACAAACCGGTTGAATTGTGCCTCCAGGAAGAGACGACACGTTGACATCCAGACCCTTAGAACACATATTAACCCCTGGAATATGGCATTATTTGGAAATAGAGTCATTGTACATATGACTAGTTAAGATGGGGTCCTCCTACAGCACAGTGGCCCCTAATATAAGAGGACTTATTAGGAGTCCTTACTAGGAGAGGAAGTGACACACAAGGAGAAGATGGTATGACAACAAAGGGAGAGACAGGGGGGATGTGGCCACACACCCAGGGCCACCTGGGCCCCAGAAAGCTGGCAGACGCAGGAAGGAGCCTCCCCTGGAGCCTGTGGAGGGAGGTGGCCCGGCCCTGCCTGGACCTCAGAGCCCTGGCTGGACCTCAGACGTCTGGTCTCCAGAGCTGGGAAAGGATACGTTTCTGTGGCTTTAAGGAACATAGTTTGTGGCAATTTGTTACGGCTGCTCTCGGAGACTCATGCAGCTACCTGGCCATTCTGCAGAGAAGGCTCCTGAGCATGTGTGCACAGGACCCTGGACAGGTCATATACAAACTCACTTATGCTTATATGAAATTCACTTATTCACTGTTCAGCCTCATTCAAGCTGGGCCACGCGAAGTGCCACTGGCTGCATTTCAGAATAAGGTTGTCATACAAGAGTGGGCATGGCAGGTGACAAAGGGACAGTGGAGTGGGTGTGATGGTCAGGAGGATGACCCCAGAGGATGTTCTCCTCATTCCCTTCTGCCATCCCCAGAAGAAGATGGAGGAGAAAGAGCCATGTCCAGGACTCATAGGCACCTGCTCCCCCAGGTCACAGCCCTTCCCCAAGGACAGGCAGCTTAGGGCTGAGCCAGGGACCCTGGAACCTGGGAATCCGGACAGACAGGCCCTCTTCCTGGGAGGGCGGATGCCCCTCCCAAGACTGTTGTGACAGGCATGTATGGGGGGTCAACCTTCCCTCAGGGGGCCAGGCACCCCCCCTGGAGCTCCTCTGCAAAGATGCCCCATTGACCCGCATTCCCAGGCTTCCTGGAATATAAACAAATGACTGAGTTTACTGGGTCTCAGCTGCCCCTGGAACTCCAGGTGGGAATGCATTGAACACAGTTAAAAAGGTGCCACACGGCAGTTGGAAACATCATAAGCCTCCACTGGAGGGCTGCTCGGACGCGACCATTACCCCGCCGGGCTCCGAATCCCAGCCCTTCTTTACACTCTGCAGACGTGTGGGCATGTTCTGATAACAGACACGCTGCCTCCCCAAAATAGTCAACAGTTTAATTCAAATCACTCAAATAACGTGAATAAAGGGTTTGCCAGTTTAAAAAGGGATTGGAAAGCTGCCACAGGGCAATTGGAAATGTCAGAAATCTCAAGTCTGGCAATGCTGGATGTAAAACCCCTCCTGCTTTCCCAGTGCCAGGGCCCCAAGAGGCAGGGGGCAGGGGCTGCTGCGTCTCCGTCTCCTGGCCACGATTGCTGTGGCCTGTGTGTGTCCATCTCTGCTGCTGAGGTGGCCTCTCATGTGGCTTTCAAAGTACCCCAGCCCAAAGGGTGCCCCCTGCTGTCCTTACAGTATGGACACTGCTCAAACTGGGGGCAGTTTGGTGCAGTCTCCTCAATTGCAAGAATCATCATTCAGCTGTCATTGCCTGCAGGGGATCCCCAAAGTCCCGTGGAGTCGCCAGGCAGCAAAGCTGGAGACTCGGCGTGCAGACAGGCCCAGCGTTTGCACAAGCAGGCCCATGACTGGTCCCCCCCGGGGCACTGATGGCAGTCAGGTCAGTGTTGGGTGCTTACCTCTGCATAAATCCATCCCCAAGATGCATGGGTTAGACTTACACTGGGAATAATGTCCCTGGCCTCGTCTGACACCCGAGCACCAGGCTGTAGGTGAGCTGATAGCATTTTGGGGGACTTTCTCCCCTCCCAACATCTCCCATGAGTTTGTTTGGCTTTGTGTCCCTCCATAGCTGCCTCCCGCCTACCCCCAGCCGATGCCCTCACAGTCTGTCCCTCCTGCGCTCACATACCGTGGCCTGGGGGTGATGACTGGACTCACATGAGAAGCCAGGAGTGGCACAAGGTTAACCATATAGCACAGGGGCTGATGGCAAGGGCACAGGGGATCCTGTGCAGGTGCAGCGTGGTGCTGCATGGAGGAGGAGGACACGATCCTGGAACATTCTAGAAACACAAAACGGCCAACACAGCGAGCCCTGGAAGGAGCCAGAAAGCAGTGGGGCAAGGAAGAAAGGAGGAAAGAGCTTGCTGGGAGAGAAGCAGTCAGCTGCCACATGTGGACGGCCACGTGTGGGCACCAGGACTCCCACCAGCAGACACCTTCTCATCTCCAATGGACGTGCCCAAGGACGTTCATGTCCCAGGCCTGCATCTGTGACCCCAGCCACAGGCACAGACTGAACCCCAGGGGGGGAGCTCGACATGGGGCTGCAGAGAAGTCCTGTTACAGGATCTTCTCCCAGGCTGCCTGGGTCCCAATCCTGTCCTTGGGCAAGTCACTCAGCTTGGAAACCCCACGTCTGTATGAGGAGGTGCTCCCGGCTCCACTGGGCCCCTGGTGGATGGGATGAGGCACTTTCTGCAGAGAGCTCATGGCGCACCTCGCACCAAAGGAGGGATGCATGGGTGTTCTATGGAAGTGGGAGAAGATGCTGTCGCTCCAGGGGCAGAGGGGCCCTCACTCCAGGGCAGGGTCTCTGGCTGCAAGCACGTGGTCTGGGCGGGAAGCAGCTTGTGTCTCCTACCCTCGAAGGGAGCAGTTCTGTAGTGGGCTCCGCACAGGTTCTCCATGGGCCCAGCAGGCCTGGGACTCCGTTACCCACAGCAGAAACTTGCTTGCAAACACGTCTTTATTGCTCTTCTCCTCGGCTCTTCTGATAGTTTCTCTCCACCTTTCACAGCCCAGCCTCCTCCTCGACCCCTCTGATGTGCAAAACTGTGAGACTCTCAGACTTCTCGATGAAGAAATCCTACCAGCGCCCTCTGCCCATGTTACCATCCACCCCGTCATTAGAACAACTTCCCACACTCTCATAGCTCTCGTTAGCATGGGCTGTCCTGACATTTGCTTTTGCATTTCAGTATTCAAAAAAAGAATATGCAGGCAACACATTGCATTGCAATGATTTCTGCACAGATCTAAGATGAGGAGTAGGTACCCAAGAGCTGGCACCTTCTCATCACGCCTGGCTGCTCTTTCCACATCCCTCTTGCCCTTGGGCTCCCCTACGTCACACACACACTCACATGCTTTATCTATTATGAACCTGCTCCTTTCCAGGTACCTATTGGACTGTACACATTGCATCTGCCAGGATAAATGTTAAAATACAGCCTCATCTCTCTTGACACCCCGTCCTAAAATGAGGGTGACGGCACAGACATGAACAGGATTGTATGGGACAGAAGTTGGGAAGGCAAGATCTCCTATCTCCACGTAGCGGTTATTTGCAATTCAAGTTCCCCATTTTGCTTGAACATTAAAAACACACACACACACACAGCCTCCTTAGACTAGGGATTTAATGAAAACAGAACCCTGTGCTCAGAGAGGCAGCCCAGAGCAGGCAACCTGCTAATAAGGAGCAGATGCTCAACACGACCCAAACCCTTTTACTTATTATTGAGAAACGGGACCCACAAAGGTACTCTGTAACTTGTTTCATAAGGACTTAATTTCGGTCTGCCTTAACGGGGTCATTAAATCTGCTTAAAGCAAGGATTACAAGAAAACAGGAATAGTTTATTCTCTGCCTCTGAGCAGAGCCCCCTGCTGCCTACCTCTGCCCACCCCACCCCCAAAAAAAATCATGGAAAAGAGGGGCAGGAAACCGGCCACGTCTTCCTGCTCCCCACTCCGGTGTGGCAAACCTGAAATGTGTATTTGTAACAGGAGGCCGACTTGGACACCCAGATATGGGGCTGAGGGGTGCTTGCCAGGCATGCCAGCCAAGAGTGCCAGGCCGGACGAGGGAGAATGAAGCCCGTCCTGTGGCCCTCAGGACCACTTCGGGATCCTGCTCCCCAGTATGACTTGCTGGGAGGGGAGTTAATTCCCAGCTCACTTACTGTGCTCACACCAGCACCCCAAATTCTGTGACCACTTTGCTCCCCCCCAGCGCCCAGTTGGCAGGATTGCTTCAGAATGACAGAAAGACGCAACCTGGAAGGAGCAAGAGCTTGCACACAGATAGTGGGGCAGAAGAGTGTGGGGTGCACCCAGCCGGGGTCCCCAAGGACAGACTTGGGCACACCCAGTGTCCATCCCCTACTTGCTAAGCTGAGTCGGGGACCCAGGGACAGACCTGGCACACCCAGTATCCATTCAGGAGACGTGCCAATCGGAGTGGCCATTGTGCTACCACAGCTGCACCAGACACCGGCCACCCAGGGTCCAAGGGTGTTTATTTTACTGCAGTGAAATCCCCATAACACACAGTTCACCACATTTAAGGGAACAACTCACCAGCACTTAGGACCCTCATAATGTGCAACCGCCACCTCGAGTCCAGAACATTCTTATCATCCGAAAGGAGACTTACACCCACTAGCAATCACCCCCTAGCCTTTGACAGATGTCTGGTCTCCAGAGCTGAGAGTGGATAGATTCCTGAGGTTTGGAGGCCCTGCATCTTGTGGCCATTGTTCCAACCACCGGCAGGTTTCAAACCCTGCCTTCCTTCTGACACTCAAAGTCCCCCACGACCTCAGATGTCCTCCCCACCATGCCACGGCCATTCTGCAGAAGGACCCGCTGTCTGCTTCAGTGTCCTGGGGCTGACCCTCCAGGTTGCTGCATGGAAAACCTTGCCCCCATCTGGACTTGAGGCGTGAAGCCAGTGTGACAAGGGCCAACATCTCTGATCAATTTGCGGATCCTTTCCTCCCAGGCACGGGGACTGTTTGGAGCTGAGGTCTGGTTACTTGAACCCAGGAAGCCTTCATCCAGCTCAGTGCCATTTTCCAGCTCTGTGACTACTGGTCATGATGTAGTGGGTGCACCGACCTCCTGGGGCGTTTGTCCCCTGCAGGCGTTTGAAGCAGGGTCCTTTTCGTGAACATCTGTCTCTCCATCTTTCTCAAATGTCGTGGCTCCCTGACCCGGCTCTGCCCCAGAAACCCACTTGTTTTGTGTCTTCTGTTTTGTAGCCCCACTGAAGTCAGACTTTCTCCTCTTTTTCATTGTTGTTTTTTTTTTTTTTTAATTTAGGTGGATTTTCTATCATGTGAAACTAGCCATTTTAAGGTACAACTCAGGGGCATTTATCAGATTCACAGGGTTGTCCAGCCATCATGTCTGTCTAGTTCCAGGACACTCCCAACACTCCCAAAGGTGACCCATCCCCATGAGCAGGCACCCCCTCCCCAACTCCCCCAGCCCCTGATAACCACGAGTCTGCTATTACTCACTTTAAAAGAAGAACACTTTTTGTGTTCTCTCCACGTGTGCACACCTGGCTGTGCTTTTAACAGTAGGTGCGTCCTGCAGGGGAGGGCTTGGCTGCAGAACACCACCTCGGTGGGGCAAAAGGTCACAGGCTGGCAGTGGTGACCCCCACTTCTCCAAAAAGGGGACATGAAGAGGCTCCACTTCAACACGGAACTACAGGAGGTGTAGAAAGCAGGCTGGTTTTCAGCCCATCCCTGGCCCCAGTTTTGACGGCACCTTTTAGGAATCTACACAGAGGGGATCCGCAAGGGAGGGCAGGTCAGCTGCTCTTCCAGGAATCAGTTGATGCAGAAAATATTTGACGTTAAGGAGATTAGTGCATTAGTGGAAAATGTATGTGTAGGGGAAACTCCGAGATCTCCATGGACACAGAGCTCTTGCACAGAAGAGGTTTCACTGCACCCCGTCCCGACTGGATCCCAAGCTCACGCATTTACAGACTTCTCATCCACTCTGCTGTGGTTTGCTCCATCTACCACAAAATGTACCTATTTTAAGGATCCACTGAGTCCTTTCTGATGGATGTGCATAACTGTGTGATAATTACCAGTCTCAGGATGAAGCACAGGTTCTGTCACCCCACATGAGTCTGTATTTTCTAGAATTTTATGTAAATGGAATCTGACACCACATACACCCTTTCTTTTTTTTTTGTTATCATTAATCTACATTTACATGAAGAACATTATGTTTACCACATACACCCTTTTGCTGTATGGCTTCTCCCACTTGGTGTCATCATTCTGAGATTCCAGCGTAGGTTTGCATGCATGCCTGCTTCCCCTCTTTGTGTTGCTGACTGGTATTTCACTGAACGGAGAGTTTACACGTTGCTTCTCTGTCCCTTTTTTGGTGGATATGGTACCATTAGTAGTTTTTAGCCACTTTAGATGAAGTGGCTATGAGCATGTGTGACTCCTACGGATGCCAATTTCCTTTTAGGTAAATATCTAAGACGGTCGCTACCTCGCCGTGGAATGCCTGGATCCTATGACAGGTGTACGTCTCACTTAGGAGAAACCATGAAAGCATTTTCCAAAGTGCCTTCCCCATTTTTGCACTTCTACCTGGCAGCAGATGGGACTTGGGGTCCATTAGCTCCTTGTCCTGATTAGCGCTTAGTATAATCCATGTTTTACATTTTACCCACTTTCATTAATGGATGTGTGTTGTTCGCTGTTTTTTTCTATACATTGCATGCTATCCCCGCCCATCCTCACTGGGGTATCAGTTATATAATATGAGATGTGTTGTGACATCTGGCTGTGGTTTCAAGGGGCATCTCCCTAACACGGGATCGTAATCAGTTTTCTCACGTCGTTGCTTCCCACCACATGTGTCCTTTGATAAAGATCTGCAGTCTGTCATCTTTTTTCCTCATAACGTGGGTTATTTGCCATTAACGCTTTAGCCTCGCTTCAGCCCTACCTGTGGCAAACGCTTTCTCTTAGGCTGTGTCTTGTCTTTTCATCATCTTAAGGGTAACACGCAAAGGCAAAAGGATTTTTGGTAAATCCAGACTAACGTACCACTTTTCTTGGAAAAATGTGGTCGTGTTTCTGTGTCCCACTGAGAAACCTGTGACTCTCCCAGGCTCACAGATACTATTTCCTGCCTTTTTGTTCATTCTGAGTTTTTGGGGGTATATATTGAAGTGCACAACCCATTTTGAATTAATTTTGGGTCTAGTATGAGGTAAGGATGGAGGTTCATTTTTTTGCACCTTGGGTACCTACTGGAAGACTACTTCCTTGAACCTTCACAAATATTCCAGAGTTTGGGTTTTTCTAACCCTACGTACAGATTAAGGAAGAAAAGGAGATTCAAGGGAATTTGGTGATTTGTCTTGGAACCCACCTTTAAAATAAGGCAAAGCGGAGGTACAGGTAGAAATGTCTGACCTTCAGGAGGGAAGGCTTCAGGGGGAAGGTATCTGTGATACTGAGCATCTCTTCACGTGCCTGTTCGCCACTTACGTCTCCTTTGGAGAAACATCTATTCAGATCCTGTACTCATTTTTTAATCAGATGGTTTGTGTTTTAGCAAATTGTTGTGGGAGTGCTTCACAGATTCCAAATATGAATCCCTAAAAAAAAAAAGGTAAGTATGTGAGGTGATGGATGTTAATTAACCTATTTTTGCTAGTCATTTCACGATCTATGCCCATATCACACCATACACCCGCTTACACAGTGTTATCTGCCAGTTATATCTTAATACAGCTAGACAAAAAAGAATCAACGAGCTTAATAAGGAAACATAGGGTGTAAGAGAACAGTTGGGTGCTAAGTGCCATTTGATAGGGAGCTCATTGCAGCCATCAGCACATGTCTCCCCATTTCACCGAGAGTGGGCATCGAAGAAGAAAGTCTCCTTACAGACACCCCACTCCCCAGGTGGCCAAGCTTCCCCTCCCACAGTGTCAGCGTGAGTCACACAGGGTCCTCTGGGCACCCCACCTCTGATGGTTTCACCCACTGTGGGCAGAGGCTGGAGCCCATAAAGTCTCCAGTCTGCCCCCCAGCCCACCACACTTCAGTGCCATGAAATCCTTCGTAGCTCACATTTATAGTGTTCGCATAGTTTAAGACAATTAAATAAAACCTTTACAAGTCCTCCATAAATAACTTAAAACTCTCGGAAAGAAATGTGTGCATTACGCCGACTCCTGTTGGTGGGAAAGGCGTGGAACGGAGGAAATGACTTAATGCCATCCCTGAAACCACCTAGTGAGTTGGGGGGAACGCCTGGCTCACAGGAGTACAGGGGAGGCCGGCATTCTTCTCCCTGGACCCCAGTGACCACCCTGGGAAGGATGTGCCGCTCAACCCTGCAGAGGAGACCAAATGATTTTCCCCCACGGTGGCACCCATTGGCCCTGCCCCTGTCATATGTGTGAGACCCCATGCCTCACAACTTCTCCAACCTTTGGGACTGCCAGAATCCTTTTATTTTTTTGTTTTTTGCCAATTACATGGATCTAACAAGGGTGGAAAGAGTTGAAGGTCCACAGGAAGGAGAACGGGTTTCTAAATCGTGCACTTTTCATCCCCTGGGGTATTTATAAAGCCATGAAAGCTGAAACACTGCCATGACGTGGTATGGATGAATCTCCACAGTACTGTATTCAGTGGGAAAACTTACTTCTGAAAAATTACACAGGTGCATGTTGTACCCTTTGCATGCAGTTGGGGACAATTCAAACAGAGACATATGATAAAACATCAAACAAAGATGAAGGAGAATGGACTCCATGTAGAACTCACTTTGGGTGGTGGGAGGACGTGCAGGTCGTGCATTGTCCTGTTTTCACATCAGACGTGGGTTCGCCGGTGGCATTCAAGCATTAAAAGTAACGTGTCGCTAATGACAATACCTAACGACACGACCGTATTGGAGTAAGGAACATTACCAGTCTCCATGCAAGATGGGTAAGGTGTAAGCGAATGCCAGACCCAGCAAGTGGGAGCTGAGGGTCCCGACTCCAGGTCCAAGCCCCTGAGACTAACAGAAACAGCAGCCATAATAAGATGTGCCCAGGCTTCTAGGGCACCAGCTTTGTTAGGAGAAACGGAAATATATTCTTGAGACTCTGACTTCACAAAATCTCTTGCTTTTTGGCCCAGAACCCTCTCCCTGGCATCCTGACCATCTCTGCCCTTAGCCTCTCCTGTGATATTCCCACAAAATGTCCTTACACTCTCCAGGCATTTGCAAATGCTACTCCCTGAGGGCAAACTCTCTTCCCCAAGGCTGCCTGGCAAACTCCTACTGACTCTGCAAAGCCCCACTGACCCGATCCCTCCTGAAAATCCTGCACAAATCGGGCTGGAGGGATCACATCAAGCCCAGCAAGAAAGACAGATTTTATGGGGAGCTGGTCTACATACATATAGGGTTTGCATTACTTATTATATAAGCATAAATGCTTAAATATGTTAGTGTTTTAGGCAATGCCATGGAATGCCTACTGACTCTCAGACTGGCTTGTTTCATG
This sequence comes from Manis javanica, assembly GCF_040802235.1. Lineage (NCBI taxonomy): Eukaryota > Metazoa > Chordata > Mammalia > Pholidota > Manidae > Manis > Manis javanica. The sequence goes on along the minus strand of NC_133174.1, from coordinate 596,200 downwards.
GTGATGGGATATAGGGGCTCGTCCAGGCTCACCCTGAAAGAATTTGCCAAACCCATTCACTGTGGCAGACTGCAAAGAAGAGGCGCCAGCAGAATTTAGGCTTTTGCCCCAAGCCCTGTGCACGTCTCTGTCATCCAGGCACAACTGTGTGATTCTAAAATATTGGGTAACTTTGCACAATCCCACCCAGATGTGCTTCCTGTCAGCAGTCCCACGGTCCTCTCCTTTCCCTTGGTAACTGGAGATTCTTCTAGGAGCCATGCAACAGCACAGAAATGAATGTCGGGGCCCCGCAAACCTTCTGAGACTCTTAATTGGGCAAAACAAAGTCAGCCTTCCAGCCTGTGACTGCAGCCCCGCCATCCATTTCATTTCATTATTACATTGTGACTGTGTCCTTCCAGGAAACCACACACACGAGAAGCTAAGCACAAGGATAAATAAAATGTGTTTCAGGTTAGACTGTATACTGAGTCAGCTGACCCCCCTGTGCAATCCCTGGCTCAGACTTATAACAGTATTTAGCACAAAGGACTTGAATGCAGGCATCCTTTTAAAGATTAAATGCATGGCCACATTAATCAATCTGGGTAGGAAAATAACTAAACATCAGGTCCACATGTATTAAATCGACCGCACTTTCTAAGAGGCCGCTGTGGCCGGTGTCGACTCGCTGTTTGCATTGCCTCAGAAAGAGGAAAAAGGGTGGAATTCGAAGTCAATAAGCAAGAATGGGGGTGTACAAGGATGGCAGAGTGCACCACGACTGGGATTCTCTGCACTCGGGTGGTCGAAAAGCAGAAACACAGAAGATGCAGACGATGTGGCCAGCTTTTCTAAACGGTCCTTCAGCTACTAGTTGTAGTTGTAAACTATGTGGGACCTGTTAACCATGTTAGAGCGGATGGTTTGGGTGGCCTTCCATGTCTTTGCGGTGTTGAGAAACCATCCTCTCTGCCTAGTTCTAGCCTATTTCCATCCCCCATAAAGGAAGCCCCACCTCCAGGAAGCCCTCACCCCCCACTCCCCTGCTCTGTGCCCAACCACTGACCCTCCCTCAACACCCTCCATCGAGATGAGAGGCTTTGTACCATCAGGGCCGTGGCCCAACGTCTAGGCTTCCTCCCCTGGCCTGTCGAGTGGTTTCCTCTTCAATCCTCATTTCTGGGAGAAAATTTCTGATAAGCCCATTACATGATTTTTCTCATATTTTAAGAAAGAGGGTGCGTGTGCATGCGTGATCGGAGTCTGGGGGGCTGGGGCCGATGACAGTGTTCATGAGACTTTATTCCAGGAAAACAGAATTCACAGAGAGCGTGGAAAATAAACACGCATCATCCCAGCACACACAGAATGGAGATCAGATTTTTTAATTTAGTGCCAACTGCTCAGAACGGAGAACTCCTGAGTGAAAAGGGACATAGCGCTCTTAGAACCAACTACCTGGGAGAGACTGACAATTATTTGATTGTGATTGAGTGCACATTCATTGATCACACATTCCTAAAGAAATGAACTAAGGAGAGAGGTGAATGTATCCCCCAGGAAAAAAATTGCCAATCACAGCATAACAGAAAATTGTTTTGAAACATTCAGAATTTCAAGTTATTAAACATTTAAATGGCCTTCCAGGAACCCTAGAGTTAAATATGAAACAGTGGCATTTTAAAAATAAGTGATGACACGGCTGAATCTTGGGAAACTCTTCTGTTTTATTTATTTATTTTTCATTCAGAAGGCACCCATCCTGTTCTATGAGTTCTGTTTCATCTTTGCAAAATGGAATTCTTACAAACAGGCCTGTGTTCCTGACACTCACAAACCAAAGGGCATAATGTACATTGAGTGGGAGAAAAGATCATAAAGAGGCCCAGAATTCTAGAGGAGAAATGCAATTAGAAACCCGGTGTGAATGGCATCGGAGAGGATTTAGAACAGTGCGTCCCAGTTGCAGAGATGACGGGGCCGCTGGATGAGATTGCGCGTTTTAAATGATTATAAACACATGTTCTGGGAGCCGAAGGAAGTCGACGTATGGCGGGGAAATGGCAGCGATCGACAGTATGGCTGGAGACGAAGCCGGCCGTGCATGCCATTAGCAGATGCTTTCGAACTTGAAAGCATTTCCATGGTGCTGCTTAAGTGGGCAGCTGTCAGATGAATGATGGGTGAAGGGATCTATGCTGCAGAAATTGGAAAGAAAAGGGGCGCTAGCCAAAAAAAAAAATAATGCATACAAGCTTTTAGTGTTTCACATACAAGCTAAAGCTGTGTATGAAAAGGTAATTTATGGACTATGCCATAAAACATAAGACCGGCATCTCTTCTGTGGCTGAAAAGAAATGATTTAGGATTTTAACGATGGCTCACTGGGCCTCGAGTGGGCAGAACAGAATGCACGAGGCAGCCTTCTTTAGTAGGACGTTTCATGTACGTCTTAAAAGTGCCACAGTGAAACTTGTATCTGATGCACGGACCTCCCTCAAGTCTGGTAACCACCCTGCAGTGACTAGATGCAAATTTCCAGATGGACAGGACGGTGAGTCCAGGGCCAGGCCCCACGGACTGAGCCAGGCCAGGGATCATGGGTGTGTGCTTTCACGTGAGCATAAATGACTGGGAGGAATTGGGAAGTCCCCAAGGGGCGAATGCATCCTTCCCCTGCTAAAGCCCCTTAGAGCATCCACTGCAATGATACAGGCGGAGAAATTCAGCTAATCCATCCATGTAAAGAACTGAAGGGTGAGCCTAAGGGATGCCATCCTGTTGCATAAGTGATGGCTGGCCTCACTATCACAAAGTGGCTGCTGCAGCACCAGCCCTCAAGAGAAAAGTCCTACCAGGAAGGAAAGGATGTGGGCACATGAGTTCTCTTCCTGTTCCTCTGTGGTCTTCCTCACACACTTTCTCAAGTCTTAAGCCCAACTGCTAAGAAAGTGGTTTCTCTCCTGAGGGAGGGCTGGCCGCCTAAACCACAGGAGGGTTCAGGGGAACAGCTCATTAAGAGGAAAGGCCAATGGCTGATGTGGAGGGAAAATGCACAAGGTCCCCACCTTCAAGAAGCTCCTTGTGGGGAGGGGGAGGGGAGTGCCTGCTCATGGGGTCAGGGTCTCCTTTGGGGGATGAACATGTCCCACAAGCAGATACTAGGGATGGTTGCAGAACACAAGAAATGGGCTACACGCCTCTGAATCATATACCTTTAAATGGCCAACATGATAAACCTCATGTTATGTGAATTTTACCCCCAGTTTCAAAAACAAAACTAACCTTTCCATGGCAGAAGCTAAACGCATACATGCACACATGGATACACACACACACATTTACTTGCCTGTATATATGCCCACACCGGCACGCATGTTTTTTTTTTCTTTTAGGAGATGAAATATGCTCCTTTAATTCTATTCATAGGGCCAAACCTTTTTGTGTAAGTCATGTAATTTTCTTGTACTTCAAGACACCCCTATTGTATGTGCTCATCTTTTCTCACAAGCCATTTTTATTATGTGCAGGAAAGTTGGATTTTATTTTAGCAACTATCCTCACATTTGTACACTTCCCAGGGGACTCTTAGGTGTGTGCTCCCTTGACGATGTGCATTATTTAATTCACAGGAGGAGAGAGAGTCACTGAACGTGCATCTTGGATTTTCTCCTGGTTTCCTGACACATTTGGGGAGCATCTCATTTCTTCATTGGCAGGGCCCCCCGGAATCCCATTTGCCTGATCTTAATTCTTCATTCCCTCTGTTGCATACTCACCCTGGGCTTTTCTCCGGCTGTCTGGTCTTCTCCTGGCTGCTCAAAGTTAATTTCCTGGGCAGCAGGAACTCGCGGGGCTGTCCGCCTCTGGCATATCCACATCTTTTGTGTGTCATATCAGTTTGCCACATGGGATGTGGAAGACTCCTTACATGGGCGTGGCTGGAGCTCGTCTTGCTGGAAAGGCCTTAGACTCCAAGCCAAACCATCACACTCACTGATGAGGTGCACCTGCCCTCAGATCTTCTCCTCGCAGAGCCTCCCTCTCTTCTCTAGAACGGTAGGTCTTAACGGCTTTCTCACAACTCTGTGTGTGAATCAAAAGAAAGAGCAACAGGTTACAAAACAAGACTTGTAACAACACTTGTTACAAAACAGAAACACAGGGGTAAGTTTGTTACACTGTAACTTTGAAGTGGTCCAGGTGCATGCCATCTAGGAGGGCAGCTGGCGGTGGGTGGCTGTTTATACTACATTAAAACAAATCCCCATGAAATGATATTAAAAATTCAGCTTTACATTCTCAGGAGCCACGTTTCAAGGGCTCAAGGGCCACCTGTGGCCACCATAGTGGGTGGCACATATTTAGAATGAGCCCTTGGTACAAAGTTCTATGAAAACCATTGACCGCGTCACTTGTTATGTTAAATGAGAACGTTAGCATTTTTAGAGCAGCCACTAAAGTGAAGGAGGAAATGAAATTACTTCCCAAATATTGAAGGGGAGGGGAGTCCATTTTAACCAAAATATCCCAAGAAATGGGGGGAAAATAGAAAAAGGAGACAGAGCACGCCAGGAGCATGTAGAACATAAGGACACAGAAAACCTGGGAATAAAATTAGCAGAGAAACTAATACCTGGTGAACACCAATCAGAAAAATCTGAAAGGAGCCTCATTAGCAGGAGACAAATAGATTTTAAGGGAAAGAGGGGCGCTAAGCCATACAGAAAGTCAAAACATAATTATAAACATTCCTTTGGGGGAGACGTACCCATTCTGTACCCACGCACCAGTTAGGAACACAAGCCCTCCTGTGCACAAAGCAAAAACTTGCAGAAGGGCAAGAAAATAAATCCACAGATCTGCCATTGCGGAGACAGGGTCCTGCACACCTCACGTTGCAATGGATCGTTAAAGCATATTTAAAAAAAAAACATAAGATGTACAAGTTGAGGCATTGAAATCGCAATCTCACAGACACATGCCAAACACACGTTCTTCCGAAACACACTGGGGATTTGGGTACTTTGGCAGAGAATTTTTCCATTCACCTAAATTCCAGCGCCCCTGAATTGGGGCGGATGGACGCTGTTCAGCTCTGATCAGAGTCAATTATATCTGATAAACGACGTAGCTCACTAGACGGGATGCTCGTGCAGTCCACACATTGTTTCGCAGTGGATTTTTTTTCTTACCGAACAATGGATTGCTGTGTTTTTCTCTATGCTATGCTATCATTCCGCTCTGTTTACTTCTTAAACAGCAGTGTTTCTAAAAATGTGTTTCATGAACATTCAAGAATGGTAAATAGATGTCTGAAGTAAGAAAATGAAAACAACCATTCCACTAAACAGACGGTTTGGGAGAGGCTGAGCCCCTCAGGGTGCATGGGTACAGACGGGAAATAAGGGATTCCAGTAGATGCATCTCACATGTTGTGCTTGGGCTTGGATTTCCCACATTTCGGGACACCACGCGGTCTGTAGCATCATTCTTGCTGGTACGTGGCTCTCTGTCACGAGGTGGCTGCTGTCGGTGAGGCAGTGTATGTGTGGAGCCCATGTGGACCGTGTCACTGCTCTGAAGGATAGTGCGAGGAGCTTGTACACATGTTTGCACATACGTACAAACGCCTCTCTGTCCTGCTGTTGTATGAGACTCTCTCTGCTCAGCGTCCCAGCATGACACAGGCAGTGTGAAGGCCCCTAACCGGACCCCACTGTACCTTAGAAAAAACAAAACAAAACAGTGAACTATCTCAAAGAAGAATAAATGTGAATTTTAAAGGCATGATTGCCATTCAGGAAAAGGCTTTATGCATGAACCGAAATCCCTTCTTACCCAGAGAAAATAGAAAGAAAACCTTGTGCTTTGCATTGTTTCACTATTTGATTTTAAAGACAAAGGAAGCGACCCGATGGTCACGGGCAAGACAGACAGACCGGCTTTCTTGGCTCTTAGCCACAATCACAGGCCAGCGTTGCTGATGTCAAATCTACTGTGACAAAGAGGAATTCAAAGGCCTAAGGGCTTAGACATGCTGCACAGTAAGGAACCGTCACCCAATCCCTTCTGCAGGGCTTCACTTCTTACTCCCCCTGCCCAGCCTGGGGGGTCTGACCCCTCAGGGGCTCCCCCCAGCTGCTCCCCCTGCCCAGCTTAGGGGGTCTGACCCTGCAGGGGCTCCGCAGTTGGTGACAGCAGCCAGCTGGCTGCAGGGAGAAGGGCAGGGATTCTGGTTCCACACGGTGCATGAACTTAGCAGACACAGGGAAACCAGCCCCCAGCGGGTGGCAGGAAGGACCTTGGAGTCAGGAAAACACACCTCCCATCGAGCCCATGAGCAGATTAAACTTTATCCTGAATCCTGAAGACAGGGGTGAGATTCCTTTTTAAGGTATTCTACTAGTTTTCTATTTCACGCTCACTGCCCCCGCTCCTCTGGGGTTCCCACACCCCGGGAGCATCGACATTCACCTGGTATGTTCGGACCCCCAGAACACGTCCTTCACCGGCTCCATTTTGAGTGGCTGGGGGTCACAATATTGCGTGCTCATGTTGCCAGTCGACTCTAGAATCATTCTTTCCTGGGGTCTCCCTCCATCTCTCACACACCCACAGAAGAAGGTCTTTGGGATTTTCATCCCAACCACATTGTGATCACATATGGACCGGTGTTGAGTGAAAACCTCCCCCCATAGGACTCAGCATAAAGGGGCCTGAAATGTGTGTCTGTTCTCTCAATGCTTTTTCACCTTAACTAGCAGCGTTTAGCTTTTCCTCACTTGGATCCTGCATGCTTCTGACTGCCTTTCCCCTCTGCAGGGGACCCCTACAAGAATGCTCCAACCAGGCACCCCACGGCCATCCTCAAAGCCCTCCCTGCCCTCCACAGGTTGCAGCTCCCTGGTGCACAGACAGAGGTCCTCAAGGCCGGGCACTCTCCAGCCTGCTGGGAGGGGGTGTCCTAGCCCCACGCCCTGCTTTGCTGAGTCCTGATTCCATGGTTCACACTCAGAGAAGTTGACTGAATACTGTAGATGTGGGCACCATGCACCAACACCCCGCTGGGGTGCCAGAAGCCCAAGCACCCACCTGTGCCCAGGTGTATGCTTCCCAGCAACCAAAAGCTGGCTCAGCCAGGTACCAGCACACCACCTGGCCCTGGCCCGGTGTGATCTCCTGTAATCCCCACCTTTCATACTCTTTTACCTTTGACCCTCTATCCTCATCATCACACCTGTACATACACTCGGGGGCAGGTGGGCTGCACCCCGTAAGTCCCTGGGGTTAGTCCCTTTGTGCCCCCTGCAGGCTCAGCACTTCTCGGACCAATGAGTGTTGAGACATATCCCGAGCCTTCAGTCTGGAGGTCTGGGGGGCTGAGGGGGAAGGCGACCCTGAGGGCAGGGGGCAGGGACGCGGGTCATCATGCAAGTCTGTGCACGGAGCTGCTGGAGGAACACCAGAGGCATCAGGGTTTTCAGGGGCACAGACCAGCTCACAGAACATCCGAGGCCACTGGGTTCCATCTTCAGCCGGCCAGCAGAGCCCCACCATTTCAGGGGCTCCCTGGGGGCATCCGCACACATTTCCAGATGCATTTGTTGCTGTGCCCACTACCAGTGACCAGGCGAGGCCACTTCCTCTGCCTGAGGACAGTTGCTGGGAGGGATGGGGCGGTGAGCCACCAGCAGCCAGCACCCTGGGGGCATGAGCTCCTGAGAGAGAGTTGGGGATGCTCATGGGCAGGACGGCTTGGCAGCCGCACAGCTCCACGCTCCACCCGGGACGGAGAAATCTAGCCTGGCTCTTGTGGACTTTGGCAAATGGTCCCTGCATGGGCAGCCTGCAGCCTGCCTGCCGTAGTTCAAACCAAGCCGACTGTGTGCCCGTGCAGAGAGATTGCAATGCCCAGGGCAATGTGGCATGCTCAGCCACGTACCCGGTCTCTGGCTTTAGCCATGTTTTTATGAGGAGCTCCTGACTGTCTGGGCACCAGGACAGAGCAGCTCCAGGGGCTGCCAGCACCAGAGGTCTCCTGGGGTGCACACCACCAGCTTTCGTGCTTCCAATTTCCACCAAAACGCCACCCACCTTGGTGCCCGTGCCCATGCTGGTGTTGCCCGCTCCCTTCTCCATTTCCCACTTTCAGTGTCTTGTCCATGGGGTGTGGGATCAATGCAGCCCGTGCCCTCATCCTGTTTCCACCATTTCTTACTTTGCAACTATTTTGCTGCATCCTTGATGCATCTCCACCTGACCTTTTACTGCCCCTGTGTACGGTTTCAACTCCAGAGCAAGAACTCTGATCAAAGACACTCACATCTTCCACTTGCAAAAATCCGTAGGTGGGTGGGGCTGCACCCACAGAAGGGCAGCCGGGTGTGGGCTCCAGGAAGGGTGTGAAATCTTCCCAGAGGGCCCAGTGGCCATGGGGTTCACTGTTGACATAGGGAAGTGAAACATGAGCCCGCTGGGGTCTGTCTCCAGGGCTCCCAGATCCAGCTTGGGAAGGGTCCCAGGACGGCCTCGGGGCCCCACAGGCTTGGCTGCGCTGCTCGAGCCCCTTGGTAAGTTGGCTTCTGCAGAAGACGTCACACCTTCCTGAGGAAGAGCCGGGCCTCCCCGCCTCCTGCCCAGCCTCTAACTGGAGGCTGTTCCATTCTCAAATTCTAGGTTTCCATCCCTCTCATGGGGGGAGCATTTGCGGCTCATGGAAAAGGACCTGGCATAAAAAATGACGTAGTGCAATCAGACAAGTCATGGAGACCAGGGGCCCAGTGCAATGCCTCCCACCATGGCCAAGAGGGGTCTGGAGATTGGGACGCCCTGGGGGGGTACTGAGCTTCCACCCATGCACCCCTCTCCAGGCAGGAGAATGAACAGGAATGGGACCCCATCCCTGCTGTGAGCTCCTGATAGAGACCTTACTGACCCCGGGCAGCCTCACCCACCGGACTTGCAATGCTGAGAAAGAAATGCCACAGGGCAATGACATGAGATGCCCAAGGGGTGATCCCTGAGCAGGGCCCTGGGGGGGGGGCAAGCTGTGCCATCCTTGTGGACAGGAGGGAAGGCCTTTGGCCATTTCAGAGAGCAGCCCCAAGTAAGGCGGCCGTCTGGAAATTGTTCAGCAATCCGACAGGGAGAGCAGAGTCAGGGTGTGTGTGAACAGTTGTGTCAGGCCCAGCACTCGACAAGCAGAATACTCCCCACTCAGGAGGAAAGACCCCCCCTTTCTTGGTTAGTTCCTCTGCCCATGACATGGTGGGGGCCGTGTACCCTCACGTGGTCCTCAAAGTGGGAATCCTCGGGTGGGAATAGGGGTTCCCGTCCTCTTGGCGTGACCGAGCCCCCCTCCCACCCCTGGCTGGCATGCTCTGCTCCCCAGGACACCCACTGTGGTCTGAGTGCCATGTGTCATGCTCCTCCCCAGTGGTGAGCATGTGTGTGTGACCCACTTGTCCATCCCATCCATGCTGTGTTGGGGGGTCCTGCGTTTGGCCGTCTCATACTGTTTACGGTGGGGGAACCTTCCATTGCCAATGCTGTGAATGAATAGCAGGTGAACAGGACAGATATGTCATATGTTTGGGGCATACACGCCATGCTATACGGTGTGGTTCATATACACATCATGTCTGTGCAGGGGGATATGCCCTAAAACTGGTTTCTGCGAGGTCACCGCAAACCCTTCCCTGAGAAGCATGTCTTTGATGAGCTGAGGTTTTGACCACACCAGATATTCTTTGCTAAAAGGGTGGTTTATGGTGGGGACCCTGGGCTTGGCTAGGTCACCTTGTCCTCTGAAGGGGCTGGAGGCTGAGGTCAACTACTTGGGGTACAGACATGACTGACCTCCAATGAAAAGTCAGTCCCCAAGCCCAGCTCACCTCCCGGGTGGCAATGCATCGTGCACGTCATCGCTTGTGGTTTCCAGGGAACTTGGGCTGCCCACAAACCCACTGAATAAGACACCCAGAAGCACACGCCTGGCCTCTCCCGGACCTCATCTTACACACATCTGCCTCTGCTGGTCTTAATCTAACAAACCATACTCCCGAGCGGAACAGCTTGGCTGAGGTCTGTGACTATTTCTAGTGCATTCTTGAACCTGACCCTGAGGGTGGTCTCAGGACCTGCTGAACTGCGAGAACACCGTTCATGCTCCAAAAGAAAGGGTTATTTGACTTGGAGACGTGGAAGCTGATGGAATCAGGAAGAGCTAAGGTATCTCTTTCCGTGAGGACCGTCGGGCAGGCGCAGAGGAGCAGAGAGAGGTGAGTCACATGAGAAGAAGGGAGTGTGGAGTGGAGACGCTTGATAGGAAAAGTTTGGAAGTATTGTTTTGCAGAATCCCCTGGCCACCTGACATGCCCATGACTCGGAGACTCATCTCTCTGCTGGTCACACCTGTCTGCCACTTCTGGATCCCTGGGGCACAGGAAAGAGCCACACGTATATTTGCGTGGTTATCTGTGTGCCATCTAACACCCACCAACAACTAACTTCTATGAGGATAACAAATACATCTCGGTATTTCTCAACATGAGCAGAGCTCCTGGCCATGAAACCTCTCAGCACTTTGTGAATGAATAATGCATTCATTATGAATTGAAAGGTGCAAACTTACAATTCTCGGTTTTTTCTCTTCTTTTACAGACTGCAGTTCAAAAGGATGAGTCAAATACTTTAAGATGTAAAGTCTGCCGAAGTCAGGATCTGTCTCCAAAGACCTCACAGGCTGCCTGCAGGCTTAAGGTCCACGGAAGCCGTTTACAACACAATGCATGTTCCGCTAAGGAAAGAAATATGCAGTGGAGAATAAAGAGGCTGTGGTAACCCCCAAGGAACCCAAGGAATGCCAGGTAAAATTGTGCTGCTGCAATCTGGCCCAAGTGCCTAGATACTGGAACACCACTCAGCATTCAAAAGAAGATAGTTTGTCAATGCCATGCAGAAAATGAGGCCCGGGTCAAACTTCTGAATGAAAATGAAGTATCTATGAAGACAGACCATCCATTTTGTGGGTGACTGCTGGGGGACCACGTAGCTTCTATGAACATGACTGGGAAGAGCCTAGGGCTCTTTAGGACTCAGTTTCTCCAAGTGTCAAGTTGCGTTTGGAAAGTGATGCTGTGAATCCACGAACCCAGGAAGCCTGTGATGTAAAACAAAGCCAACTTTGCGTTTTAAAGAAAAAGGGCTGTGTTTCCTTTGCAGGATCTTGGACAAAATCATAGGGCTGCCTTTGCTGACAGTTATGCACCCACTGAGGAACTGGGGATCCTAACATTGGTGAGGGACAAGAAGACGTGAAAGAGGAGAAAGAGTCTGAATTCCAGCAGCTCCAGGGATCACCCTCTTTTGGGGTTGGCATAGTGGCTTCTGAGTGGTTCTTCGTGGCCCTACAGTGGTCTCTTTGCATCGACACATCTGCAACACTCCTTCTCCAAGGACAGTAATGCCTCCGTGAGGTGACATGTGTCTAGGCATTGTGAGTTGCATTTGTGACATTGTTTTCACCCCTGGGGTTTTTCCCCCTGTGACACAGACCCATAAATCTGGATCTTGACTTTACAAACACTTCCCGCTTCTGCTGACGCACCTTCCAAAGCATACTCATGGGAGTCCTCTATGGGCCTTCATCTCACACTCAGTTCTCCACATTTGACCTCTCATAACATACCTTAGAGCCCACAGGGTAGGACAGATTGCATTTTAGCACTTTGTCCATGGGGAAAAGTCTCTCTTGTGTGGTTACAAGTAACTCAAGGTCATGGGCTGTGAGCACAGCTGTGCTTGGACAACAAGAAAGAATACTGTTCCCCTGCTCCCCACAGAGTTCTGTGGCATTTCCTTAATGAAGACACGGCTCCTTAAATGTCCTCAGAGAGGCTTCTGGCAACAGCACAGAGGACCTAGGAAACCACAGGACTTTGTTCTCTTGGGTAATTTGAGGTGCTGTGGACACAGGCTCGCCGCCACCTACACAGGCAGAAATACTGTTGATCCTCTTCACAGTGTATGTGCCAAGCCTGCTCCCTGCCCAGGCCCTGGGTAATGAATCTTCTTTCATGAAGACGACCCATATTTTGGCACTGGTAAGAATTCCCTTCTCCACAAAAGCCTGTGACTTAGCAGGACACGGGTCCACATGCAATCGGAAGCTGAGTGCTGCAAGGAGGATGATAAGTGACCATGAGGTCTCCCACCCACTGGCTGCCATTATTCTGGTGCAGAAGAGAAACTCACCATCCCACTGAGGTCCCACGCGAAGGTCTGCAGCCCCCATAAACTCACGGTCCAAGGTGGATCGGTAGGGGTGCTGATGCTGGCGCGCTCTCAGCTCACAGGGGAAGAGGGAACATAGAGGGCAGACTAGGTATTCTCTGTGTTCATTATGTATTCATTCTTCAATGCCCAGTGCCCCCCTGCCTGGACCCCAATTGCAGTGCCTGTAAATTAACTCTGGGTAACAGAGTTTTGGACAGACACTTATGACAGTGGTATTTATGGCTAAAAATATCACACTCTGTCACTTGTTTTCCACTATCCTCATTACAATTGCGGTTCATTTGGGGTTGGTTTAATGGCGTTTCAGCCCGCTGGGTGTTACACCTGTGTGACCATCTTAGGGAGGCTATTGTGCACTCCCCCAAAGCAGGGGCTTCAAATCATAGAGATACACCCTCTTCCGACTCTGGGGACCAGCCGTCTGAGGTCCAGGTGGGGCAGATGCACGCTCCCTGTGTCGCCTCCAGGGCAGGGGACACTCCTTCCTGCCTCTTGCAGCTTCTGGGCTCGTGGCCACGTCTCTCCCATCTCTGCCACCATCTTCCTGTGGCTTTTCCTCTGTCTCTCCTCTTATAAAGACAACTATCCTGGGATTTGGGGTCACCCTCATCCAGGAGGGCAGATGTCCAAACGGCTCTCTCTGGGCTAATGTGAAGGTGTCATCGGAGCTGCTTCCTTCCAGGGGCTTCTGGGGAGGGTCTTCTCCCTTCCCTTCTCCTGCTTGTCAGGAGGGCTCTTCATGCCTGGGCTTGTAGGCCCCTCCACCTTCAAACCCAGCAGCAGGCAGCATCTTACTGTCTCCCTGTGTGCTGTCAAATCTTCTCCAGCTCTGACCCTGCTGCCTGCATCTTACAAGGACCCTTACAGTGACACGGAGGGCTTGGCTGGATAACACAAGATCATCTCCCAAAGTCAAAATCGTTCACTTAAGCACATCTCCCAAGCCCCCTGTGCTGTGTGTCTTAGTCTGTTGAGGCCGCTCAAGCTGAATCCCACAGGCTGGAGGGTTTATGAACAACAGATGTTTATTTTTCATGGTCTGGGACTGAAGTCTGAGCTCAAAGTGCTGGAAGCGAGACCTCCTCCTCGATCATAGGGTGCATAGATGGTGTCTCCTTGCTGTGTCCCCATGTGGAGGAAGAGGCTGGAGCTCTTGGGGTCTCTTTTTGTACCAAAATAGGGGAGCCCTGATTGCTGGTACTTGTGAGGGACCTTATTTGGAAATAGGGTCTTTGCAGATGAAATCCTGCTGAGGTGGCCCCGGTCCAATATGCCTGGTGTCCTCACGCGAAGGGGAACTTGGACACAGACTCTAACAGAAGGTCCACCATGTGGAGACACAGGGAGGAGACGGCTGTGTGCAGAGCGACGCAGAGACTGAGGGATGTGGCCACAAGCCAAGGGGCATCTCAGGGATGGACAGCATGAGAACTGAGCAGGACAGACTAGGAAAAACAGGGCACAGGATTCTGTAGTCTTGATCTTCTTGAGGAGACCCTAGGAGTCCCAGTACCCTCTCCTGGGGGAAGGCTGATGTCTCAAGACAGCATTGATCTGCCTACTTTCCTACCTCCCTGGTCAGGGTGGCGTCTGCCTGTCTTTTAGCTCCTAGGTTTGTGTTGTTAATACCGGCTGGGCTTAAAAGGACATACATACCACTGAGTTCTAGGTCTGGGTTTGCTACAAACAGAAAATGCTCACCTATGAGGGTAAGAATGCCACATCAGTGGGTAGTAGGTTCTGAGTCTTCAGACCTGTCTTACAACCCAAGTCCATTCTGCCACAAGGCTTCCTACAGGCAGTAATAGTGTCATGTCTCCATGTCAGAAGACACGACTCCCAGGATGGGGTTGGGTTGAGCCAGGCAAACGCCACCCCTGTGAATTTTGCAGGGGTGCGTGTTGTGCAGAGAACGAGCCTCTCACCCCACCCAGAACGTGGTTTCCCTCTTTTGAAGCGTCGAGAGTCACTCCGGAATATGCTCCCCAGGGGCCGGGAGAATCCCCATCGGCTTTATACAAAGGATCTTTGACAGGCACCTAAACATTCACATGTAATTGCAACGAGAATCTAAATTCTGCACATCGTTTTCCCTTCACATTCGAGTCGGGAAAAGTGTGAATGATTCATTAAACACACACATTGAATTTTTACTTAGGCTGACTTTTTTTTTTGATTGACTGTGAAATGTTAGTACTCGCTGATCAAAAATATCAGTGACCGCGTTGGGCATGTAGTGGAAATAGGATGAAACAATGTGCTTCTGAGTATCAGGTACCCAGAAAGAGGAAAGACATGAAAACTTGCAGCTTAATCAAAGCGAAATTACTTTCTCCAAGGAAATATCGAGGATGCTATGGGACCCATTTAGCAAGTTACAAGACAGAATGAAAAGTCAGCATGACTGAAGATAATGCGTGTACAAATTTACCAGATATCAGGGGAAAACGGTGAAAATTAATTTGTCTGGACCAGAAATGTCAGAACATCTTTGGGCAATGGGAAAATGATCCTCTCCAAGCCCCGACAGAGAAGATGCTAAGATGCTAGCCGGCGTCACACAATTTTCAGTAGTGTTAGCAAACAGGAAGGTGAAGTGAGTCCAAGTGGAATTATTAAAGTTTAAAACTTTATATGTTTAATGTGCCTTGGGGTTGCCTTTAAATTTAATGGATATTGTGGAATAAAATGAACAATTAGCCCATTACGGGAGAAACGCAAGATACGGAACCGCGCTGAGCTGTCATTCCAACTGACAAAATCCTTATGGACAGGCCTCGGTTGCCCATGATCTGACCCAGCTGTGAGAGGTGACAGCCTTCAGTGTGGGGACAATGCCCAATTTGTGTCAATAAGGACCAATTTCTCTCTAGATCAGTAGCTCTCAACCAGATGTGATTCTGCCTCCAGGAGACACTTCAGTCCTGTGACAGCAAATTCACCAACAGACAAAATACAGAATGCAGGGATGAAGCTTGTTGTAACATTCCTTCATTCTTCAAGAATCTCTCCTATATCTTGGGCATTTATTCATTTTGTTCTAAGAATTTACCCCCTCGGCCCTCATTCATGATATAATGCATTCTGGTGCTTTGTATATTTTAACAGTGACATTGAGCTTGGTTGAACCCTCATATGGTCAATAGCCTGACCTCTTAGAAGACCCATAGAGGGTATTGCCAATTCCAAAGCTCTTTTTTCCCACTGAATGAATATTTACCAAACAGCACCCAAATGCTGTACTTCCCACGCTGCCTGACACACATGGATAGTTCACACGGCGAACGGGATTGATGAGGATCAATCCCCAACGCCGAGAAGGATGTGACCTTCCTTTTTCGAGAGGCTACTGAATCTGGGAACCCAGGAGGGCCAGGGGTTTAGAAAGGTGGGCATGCGGAGGGGTCAGTGACAAATTGGGAAAACGTGAACCTCTTCTGATAAGACCTTCAGAGAAAAGGTATTTCGGGCAGTCTTGTGCTCGGGAGGCAGCATCCATCACTCAAAGTCAGTGACAACAGAACGGCGTCTCTCTCTTGCTTCCACGCAATGTGCCCAGAGCTGAGCTTTCAGGAGGTGCTTGCTGGAGCAGAATAGGTGTCTTCTGTCAGCTTGGTGGGTGGGAGAGTGCCAGGCACAATGCTTTGGGGCATTTCCTTTTCTTTCCCTGAGCATGAGAATCTGAACACCCGTGGATGGCACCGTGAGCCATGTGGTGACAGCTTGTCAACAAATGGAAACGCCTGTGTCCAGGTGCGCTCATTTCCTGCAGCTGGAAAAAAAAGGAACACAGTGCAGGGGACTGACAACAGCAGGGATTTATCCTGTCTCAGTTCTGGGGACCAGAAGTCTGCGATCAAGGGCTGGTAGGGCTGCACCCTTTCGGAGGCTCTAAGAGAACGTGTTCTACCTCCCTCTGCGTTCCAGGGGGCTGCCGGGATTCCCTGGTGTTCACGGATGTACACACACCATCCCAACCTCTGCCCGTGATTGTGCCCTCTGTGCGAATCTGCTCTTCTTGTGATGACACCAGTCCTATGGGGTCAGGGTCCACCCTAATGGCCTCACCTTAACTTGAGCGCCTCTGTAAAATCCCTGTCTCCAAATAATGCCCACCCATCAGTGTGGAAAGGAACAGAATTCCACCCTTAACCCTCAGGGACACCCCAGGGACACAGAAGGCTCATGTCTCACCATTTCCAATGCCTGGAATCCACTCTCACTGGTTTTCTTTCCCCTCTCCAGTGCCTTCAACCCTTCCAAAATGTTGCCAGAGATATGGGCAAATTTCAAGAGATGCATGTTTTTATGAGGCTGACTCAGACAGACCTTCTTCCACCCCTCTCACCCTGCCAAGATCCTAGAGGGAAGGTGAAAAATTAAAGAGGAAGAAGGTACATTCCATGTTCCCTAGCAGATGTTACCGGGCATGGCATGGACAGGTGGGGAATGCCCTGCCAACCCCCCTGTTTCCCATGTGGCTCCTGTTTCAGGTGTGACTCCAGCAGGTGCAGTCAGCTGCAAGGCAAATGAGAGCCTTCGCAGAAAACTCTGAAAATGACCTGAGCCCCACCAGAGAATGCCAACAGCGTGCATGATGATGGGCTAGGGGGTGTCTCATTGCACATGTTTCTGTGAGTCGACTGAACGAGTGTGAAACAATCAACTTCAATCATTGTGTCCAGATCATGAAGTCCCAGATCTCACAAACTGGGCTGTAGTCAATGTCCCTGTGTAAACTCCCTACAGCCTCCACAGAGTAGTTTTCTAGAAATGTAATTGCTGGCTTGAAAGGTATGGGACCTGATTGTTTTTACAGACATTAAAGACTTAATTTGACACAGCACCAACTGTGGGTCATACAGCAACAGGGAGATGTAGTGACCTCCAAAATTCAGTGATGTTTTCCTATTTGTTAGCCAAATCTCTTGTTATTTAAAAAACGTGTGTCCACCGAACAATGAATGGATAAAGAAAATGTGGTGTGTGTGTATATATATGTGTGTGTGTGCGTGTGTGTATACACATATTTGTATCTATGTTCTATCTGTATGTATTGTAGCTATATACATAGTCCATATTATATGCTCTGTATTATATATGTGTATGCATAAATAAATAATAAATTCAGTATACACAGTTGAATATAACAGAATATTATCTAGCCATAAAAAAGAAAGAACTTCTGCCATTTTCAACAGCATGGATGAATCTGGATGAGTTTCAGTTAACACTGAAATAAGACACAGAAAGAGACAAATTTGACCATGATCTTGCTTATATATGGAATTTAAAAGAGTCAACTTCATAGAAACAGAATAGATGGTAGTTTCCAGGGGCTTGGGGTGGGGGAAAGAACCGGTATTGGTCAAAGGGCACACAGGCTTCTGGTTTTACGAGCTGACAAGGCTCTGCAGATCTAATGTGCACCATACTTGGTAAACTATTTAATAATACCATCTTGTGTACTTGAAATGTAGCCATAGAGCAGGTCTCCACCGTTCTCAACTCCTCCACAATGGTAACTGGGTGATAAGATGGGTTTTGATCAGCTTGATTGTAGCTACCACTTACTCTCAACTTAGATGAATATCAAATCATCATATTGCACACTTTAAATATACACAATTTTTTTTGTCAGTGGTGTCTCAGTAAAACGGTGGTTTTGGGGGGAACAATAAATGAATAAAATGAAAAAAAAATACAGGTGCATCAAAGAATGACTTTGGGTCAGACCTCAGCATTGCCCAGAGCTCAGCTTGGCTGTAGGTCACTGGATCTATGAGACTGAAGGTCCCAGGACTTCTGAGAGTCCCTGCAGGAAGCATGAACATGAAACAGCTTCTCTTTAAGCTTTTCCAACTTTCTACCCCATTTGTTTTCCTTCCTGTCGATTGACACTCTTTAAAGAGAAGCATATTTATTTGGCTAACATGGAAAATCAATGGCATCCACCAGGTATCTGCTGGGTCAATAAATGCTTCCTTTCCTGAAATTTCAGGTGGTACTTTTTTTTTGAGAAGAACCTTATGTAAATGTTTAGGCTGTTCCTTGGGGGATCCTGTTTTGGGGAGCCTTTGGAACTTTCTGGTAACAAAATTTTTCCCGGTGTTTGCATTCACCTTTACCCTGCTCATCAAATGCGGAGGCATCCCCGATTCTCAGCCGAGGTGCGTTTTGTGACTCACCAAGGGTTAACGGGCCGACGCAACTCAACCTTAGAATACCCGGAATCCCGATCTCCGAAGCCCCGCACTTTAAATAGACCCAAGTTTTATTTCCTATAAACTGTTTATTTTCCAGTGAGATTGATGCTGTTAATATTAGCTTTCAAAATGACAGATTAGCATCACCAGTTAATCAGGGCTATTAGCAGATAAATATCTGTAATTCGATCACCAGAGTAATTTCTTTTCCAATAATGCGATTTACAAATGCAAGCGATTAAGTCATTAGCTTACATCTCCATAGATTACCAGCACTCAGAGCACCTCCGCCTGTAGATTACCCTGGGTAATTGGAGGCACTCACGGCTTGCAACACCTTGCAAAGTCCGGAGCACCCTAACCAACAACCACTTCCCCCAGACCCCATGTAGAACCCAATGCAATGTGTGTGAACAGCACCCCTTGAAAAACTAAGAGTCCTCGAAAGTCCCACCCTTCTCACCAAAGACCGACACCCGGTGCCACCGCAGGCACGTCTCCTCATTAGAAGCTGTTCTCTCTGAATTGTTTCTCATGGACGCCCCGCGCCTTCGGCAGAAGATCTAGAAAGATGCTGTAGAATGATTTGGTGGGCAACTCAGGAAGGAAGAGAATAATCTGGGGCAGCATCTTCTCCGGTAAAAGGGGGAGCTGAAGCCAGCTAAGCTGTCCAGTGATGGTCAGTAGGCTTTTGGGCTTATGTGTCTTCTGCCAACAAAGATCTCACCCAAGGTAGCTGGTTGGTATGAAGGCATGAGATGGATGTAGTGGAAATAGAATCTGCTTTGCTTGATGATGAGAGACTAGATTTGTAAACATGTATTGGAAAACTGTCTGGCAGCGTCTAGTGACCTCGAATATACACTCAGCTGATGACTCAGCCATTCCTTTTGCACATGTGTGCCCATCGGAGTCTGAGTGTGTACGGGAACTGAGAATCATTCACCTGAATGTCTTCAGTGCCTTCGATTTTCATGCCCAACTGAGAGAACCCAGTTGTGCATCAGGCAGGAACAGAAAACCACTGGAATAAGAAAAAATAGGACTAGATGCACCAATGTGTCCAAAGCACCTTTGGGTTTTGGGGCTTTGCTGAAGGATATTCCCGGTGCCCCAAGGCAAGGACTGTGCCTTTTGGGTTTAGGGTCTGCTGTTTGCAGAAAAAGTTAGCTGTTATTCTCGAGAGACCAAATGTCATAGAAAAGGTATAAACGGCAGTAACCTGGGCTGGGGAGACCCTTTGGTAAAGAGGGGGGCTGGCTGGCTAGCTGTCGGGGAAGAGAAAGAAAAAACATTTTACCTGTCCTTCCAGATTTTAAGTGAAATGTCTTCTCCACATGACAGCTCAAAAAGAGGCCTGGCAATCAGTGCCAACGTGGTGGACATCATCTCTGAGCGTTTACTGCACCCTACAGATAAAATAATTAAATCAGTGAATCTGTGAGGCTATTGCAGTTGTGAATTCTCTCAATATAAGGACCTGAGCCAGAGCCATATTGCCCCCTGACGTGAGCTCAGTCAGCCCAGCTTTCAAGGTGACGGCTGCCCGTCCCCAACCCAACTCAGCCCTGGGTCTGCAAAGATGAACATTCATTCACTGGTCCCCATGTTCTCAAACTCAAGGGCCTCTATGCATGGATCAGGAAACGCCTGAGTCTCAAATAACTGACCCAACCTGGGTTAGTCTGGATTCCCCAGAGGAACAGAACCAACAGCTATAGTTGTAGATGACACTTGTAGAACCAGAAAACAAGAAAGAGACAGAGACACAGAGAGAGATCTAGAAAGAGGCTTGTTATGAGGGATTGGCTCATATGATTATGAAGGCTGCAGACGTCCCAGTCAGCCGTCTGCACATTGGAGACTTGGGGAGAGAGCACGGGGTACATTCCTGTCCAATACTGAAGGTCTGAGACCCACGAGCACAACGTCCAAAGCTATAAGAACGTGGATGTCCCCGTCAAGCAAAAAGTGAATCGTCTCTTCCTCTGCCCTTCTCTTCTAGCCAAGCCCTCTGCTGATGAGATGAGGTCCACCCACACTGGGGAAGGCATCTTCTCTACTGAGCCCACCCGCTTCCCATGGTCGGCTCATCCAGAAACACCCTCACAGACATGCCCAGTGTCACAGGACATCTGGGCATCCCATGACCCAGTCGAGGTGACACACACAATTTACCAAAACACAGTTGTACCCAGCCAAACATCGAGAGCTCTCCCTTCACCCACTGCACTCAGTGAGCCGGATGGTGGTGGAGATACACCATTAAGAGAACTTGGATGGAGACCCCTGCGGGTTCAGGAAGCCACAGCTCCCCACACGGTACAACTGGCTGGGTGTTAGAACGGGTGTTTCTACTTCTATTCCTACAGCAGATGGGGGATCAAAATGGCAAAGAGTTGACGGATTTGTGGCTCCAACTGTCAGCCGTTTGCCTCCCCTCGCTGGGATAAGAGTGCGTGAGAAAGCCGCTGAAGCAGACGCACGGACACTAAGAACCCGGGGGAACAGAGGGGAGCAGACAGATGTTCTGCGCCTCGCTCCGAGGCATCCCAAGGAACTGTGGGTACAAAGCGGCCCCATGCCTCCTCCTGGGAGTCAGCCTGGGCAGGCTGTCATAGGATGCTATAAGGCAACAGTTCCCCAGGACTGGGTCCCATTGCTCGTCTCTCAAAGCCTTGAACCGTGGGTGGGTCAGAAGCCCTGTGTTTTGTGAAGGATCCGAAACCGATTAGAATTGGAGCACCTCCAGAGGAAATTCAATTCCCTTCCTTGACTGGTGAGGTCCTGGTTCACCGTGGCAATTGGGGGTACATGTCAGCTGTGACGGGCCATCACCGGGCATGTCACAGAGAGCCGTTCTGGCTGCATCATTCCGGACAATCAGCGAGCAGCCCCGCGTCCGCTGATGAATGTGGGCTCCCACGTGCATTCGCAGAGCGCCATCCCCGAGTGTCTGAACATCTCCTCTGGTTTCCCTGGTAACCACCCGGAATGCAAGGGGGCCTAGCTCTGCTCCACCCCTCCTGCTGTGCATGCAAGGTGCGGGAGAAGCACACCGCCACTCCGCGCCTCACCTGTCAACGCAGGCAGGGCTACCGTTTGATCATGCCGGCCGCCCGTCCCGCCAAGACGTTCATTTGCTGATCACAGGCCCCGGCTAATTTAGTCAGCTATGGAAGTCCTGGGGGACGTACGCCCCTAGATGTGCCAGGATTATCTGATTTTCATCTCAAAGCGGACAGGCTTGCATGTACGGGGTGGAAGGAATTATACCTCTATTTATTTCTAGCAATAACGGAGCTCCGACATGGTCAGTGTGACAGGTCATCCACTGTGGAGCCATCGTAACATGATTCTGAGGGATGATTCTCTCTCTGGCTGCATTGCTCGGTTTTCCATGCACGGCATGCAACACCATTAGGGGCTGAACCTCGTCCCCAAACCCACATGCTGGGGTCCTAACCCCCAGGACCAAGCCTTGGTTCTGACCACTTTCTTCTCAATGTTTCCTACTTTGGGCTGTGAGCAAACCGTCCTCAAACACAGGGGTGCCCTTCGAGGTGAGACCACCCCCCAGGCCCCATGTCATGCTGCTCCACCTGGCCCGTTACCTATGCACCATGCAGGGGAAACGGAACGGGGCAGCTGGCTCCTTCTGTCTGGCCTGTTGCTCGTGCTACAGAGGTAGACAGCTACCTCTTGTACTTCAAACTGTCCCTCCTTTAATCAGCTCCTCTGAGACCCTGCAGGCTGGCTGAGCTCCGGACGTGGGTCACGGCATCCCTGGAGTCATTTGCAACGACCTGGTAGTGAGGTAGGTTTGCAGCCAGGGGACAGGGATGGGGGCTCTGTGGATGGTGTACGCCTGGGGGCCATCCTAAAGAAAGGTCAACTGTTTCTGCTTTGCACTCAACTCCTCTGACTCCAAGTTACAGGCTCGTCCCTCCGGAAGCTCTCTGCCTCTTGGAGACCTCTCTGGGTATCTCATCCTCCTCGCGGGGCATGCAGTCCAGCCTGGGGAGGCTGTTTCCATAACAACGACAGAGGAGCAGAGGAGCAAGGGGAGAAACAGTCCTCAGAAGTGGGCTCATCCTTGGCAGCGTGATGCTCCTATGCACGGCCATCCGCCAGGGCAAGTCCCAGGAGGAATCCATATGGCGACCCCGTCGACCACCCATATTCCAGGGACCTGCCTCTCTGCTCCTTTCTCTGTAGTGTCATAGGGGCTGGTGCACGTAAGCTCTGCCATTCAGTCCCTAAATGATGACAGATCCTGGGATGGCACGGCGGCCCTCGCAGAGGACAGAGAGACATCACCCAGGCTGGGTTCACTCCTTGTGAAATGAGTGGGCGTGTTTTCAGCCGACTGAAGGTCACATGGGGTCTGATACATCCCCTGCACGGAGCATGCATTTCGGGACAATGCCTAAGGCCTATGAGTCAGGAGGAGCATATTATCTCCTTTTAAAACATCTCTGCCCCCGAGTCACACATTTCTGAAATGGTTTCTTGTCTTTCTCTGAGCTTCAGCTCACTGCATCTGTGAAACACAGTGTGGGTGTCATAATTTCTTGGGTGTCCTTCTGTGTGCAATGCGTTGAACCCCTTTTCAGCCATGTGGTCCACTCCTGCTATGAGCAAGTGTTGGCTGAGAAAGTGTCTGGTCCTGGCTTTGGGTGTCTGGGACCTTTGCAGTGGGGGACCCCCAGGCCGGCCTGCTTATAGGGCTCTTTTGCATGAATGCGAATCGCCATTACCAACTCCTGCAGGAGAAAAATCAAGCTTTTTATGGCCACATTCCTGTACTCCCAGCCAACCGAGAGTCAGAAGCGTTTCAATATTAAACATCCCATCTCAGAAAATGTGAATCTGCATGGTATCAAAGCCTTTCAATGCAGCCTTAGTGAGATGGTTAAAAAAAAATGCCAAAAGAACGCATAGAGGTCTGTGTACCTTCACAGGGGTAAATGGAGACCCCTCCAAGTGAGCCGTTTGCAGGGGACCCCATGGGACCCGTGGTATGTCCTTCCATCCTTACGTTTATGACAAACAGCATCTGTTGTGTTTGAAAAGTTAGACGTCGATGGGAGAAATACCCTGAATTTCTGCTTCAGGGCAGGTCCTATAACTGCCTGGCTGTGTATTCAAACTGCTTCCAACATTGTTACCTGTCTCAAATCAAAGACACTCAGGACAGAACTAAGGAGACAGTTGTCTAGGTGCCATGTGAGCTAAACAGCCACAGAATAAACGGTGCGGCCTCGCCCTGCAGGGTGCACCGGCTTCAGTGTTCAGGCTGATTTCCACAATCCAGCCGCCTTCCGCCTCTGGAATAGAGCCTGCCTTTGTTCTGAGCCCTCCTTCACAGTCACCCTGCTATAAACTGGTCTATTTCCTTCAAAAAGGAGGCTTGAAAGTATTCAGCATAAACCCCACTCTCCATCCCTGTGCTGTGAAAATCTGGAGCCACGTAATTAAACCATTAAGTCAAAAATCCGAGGGTTGCTATTTCAACACGTTCCCCATGTTCCCTATACCGGGAGCTTAGTCATCTTAATAAAACCTCGTTGCCAAAGTAGGGCATGGGGATTGGCGGATTCCTGAGTTTTATGGCCTTTCCAGCAGACTTGCTGTGTGGCCCGACGGAGCTACTACGTCTCTTCGTGGCCCCGATGAAAGCTGGCAGTGCCCCGGACCGCCCAGCACTCTGCCTCCCTTACAGCCGGGCTGTGTGGAGACACTCACGCACACCAGCTCAAGCCCTAATTCGTGCCCCGTCTTCCCTTCTGATTGGTGGAAGCAGGCACAGCACCAGGACCTTCAGACTCCCAACACAGGCGGCTGACTACTACATTCTCCTCCGTGCCTGCACAAAATCTGTCCGTGCCCATTGCTTGGACTGCCTGGACCACCCACAACATTTAATCACCTCTGCAGGGCTGGGGGTTCTCCTCCTTGTCCCAGGGCACAGTCTCCAAGTTCCCAAAAGTTTACGGCTCCCTTTGGGAAGACACCCCAGTGACATCAAAGTTACAGAGCAACCGTTGCACTGGCTTAAGACAAAAGTGGACACGGGGGGCTGACCCGTCCTTGCCCAGGGGCACGTGTTTCGGGACAGTGCCTAAGTGGCATGGATCAGAAGGCACGTATTGTCTCTCTCTCTCAGGGTCACGTGTTTTTGAAATGGTTTCTTGTTTTTCCTCAAGTGTTGCGCAAGGTCAAGGCAACTGTAAAATCAATGAACATTTCAAAATCCAGGCATGAACATGGAAGGAAAGAAAAAATGGTAGGTGTGGGAGGGGATGCGTTCCCTATGCCTCTGCACAAGAGCAAAGGAGATGCAGATCGAAGCTCCCTGATCAAGGTGTGGACATTAAAAGTGGGATTCTGCAGAATTCTGAGGAAAACGTGGGCAAAACCATATATTTGGATAATCTCTGGGTCACGAGCCAGGGGCTCTCCATCTGGTTGGTTTCCCTGCCCGGTGTTATCCCTGGAAACTTTTAAACACATTTCTCTTGCAGAGAAAGGCTTATGCCTACCAGCCCTGTATGAACTCCTGTCATTTGTTTAAAACATGCGATTATGCATTGGTAATTACGTACACAGAGGCAAACAGCCTCCCTGCTTTTTCCCTGCCGGTTGTTGCATTTCCAAAGTGGTCTTTTCCTTTAGCACCACAACTGATTCTTTTAAGAATTAATGTCCACGTTTGCCTTGGGAGAATTGTCTTGATCAACGTGGTGACTTCCTGCCTGTCCGTCTAAAGCTGTCTCAGGTGCCGGAACATGCTGACATGACTATTAGGGTTTAGTGATGCCCCTCGTGCAGACAGTCTCAGAAAGTGCCTCCATCGCTGCTGTTATTTTCAATTAGAACCAAGAGCAGAAGTCTTCCCATGTGTGAAGCGAGGGACATGCCTCACCTCGATGAGACCTCAGCTTATGACTGGCGGGGTTCCTTGGGGAAAGCAGAACCCTAGGATTTTGTGTTATGGCCCCAACCTGATCAGATCCATTAATGCAGGGAATGTGAGTCTTACACAGATGTTGGCACTGAACCCCTTTCCCCGGCAGACAGAGTTAGCCAAACGGAGTGTGTCACTTGAAATGCTCCAGAGGAGATCAAAGAGTCGGGAAACATGTTCCAGAAGGGATTACCTCCGTGGGGTCAGCTCTCAGGTCTGCAGGAAACATGAAGAGGACCCAGCTCGAGAGAAGCTGACACACAGAGGGCACGTGGGTAAAGTACAAGGCGGCACAGATTTCTCCTGAGAAAAGGACAACTTGTGCTTATGGCAGAACGGGCTGGATTTCCCCACCATCCTGCCGACAAAGGAACTGAAGTCTCTGCCTCTCAGGAATTTTTAAAAAGTTTACATGGAGTTCAGGTGTTTTTAAAAACATATTTCACCAGTACCTAAAAGATACAAGATAGGTTTTTATAAGGCTGAAGCATCCGGTGTAGAAAGAGGCACTTATGTCCTGAAAGCAAATAGCTAAGGTCGTATTGCTTCATGTTCTGATTTCCGTATCAGGGTCTTCGATGTCCTATTTAAAAACACTATTTTTTTCCTCAATTCTGCTCATTAGAGAAACATTACCAAACACAGGATGTTTAAGAGGAAAATCCATCCCTGTTTCCACCTTTCCACCTTGCAATGGTAATCACACACAACTGCGTGTCTTCTAGTCTTTTTCCTATGAATACAGTTAATGACCATGTGCATAATTGTATGATAATGTCATAAACCGCTTTTTTTGACTTTGCCTTGTGGAAGGTAACCCTTCATTACTACAGCCATCATGTTAGAAAAACACCACAGAACCACACTTCCCCGTGGGAGTTTAGCAAAGTAAATTTCACATAAAAATGGTGGTGGCCAAATGCTGCGCAGTGCTTTTATTTATTTTTTCAACTAAAGATATATGAGAATCAGACACAAATGATATCCCTACAGCCAATGAAGGATGATGGAAATAAGCTAAGGCACATTATGGACAGGATCACTAGATGATTACATATGTGCAGTAACTCAGAAAATAATTTGAAGTAATGATTTTAACAACACTTTTTTAATGCAGAAAATAATCTGAAATAGAAACATTTTCAAAAGTGAAGATTAGAAGACAAGGAACACAAGAGCCAATAAACACAATACACAAGCCTTCAGAGACATGGACAATGAAAAGCAGGGGAAAATCATGCTGTAATGAAGGACGAGGGGGGAAAGATTAAAAGAAAAATGAAAAATACGGGTCGGCGGGCAAGTGAGAGCCATGCAGATTTAACAGGTGCCCCCAAAGAAGAAAACCAAGAGAGTAAGAATGAAAGCAGATTGCAGAAAACTCTGCAGAGATAAAAACCGGGAGCTGAAAAGTGAGAGGACACACAAAATCAACCTAGAATGAGCATAAAAAGCACGCAAGGGCATCATATGATCGAATCATGGGGAAAACATGGCACGGGGCTCAGGATGAACTTCGAGGACCAGCACAAGTGTGCAGATGGTGTTGAGCAGCAATGATCAATTCCAAACGTTTGGCAAAAGCTTGAGGGGAGCTGAGATGTTAACAACCTTGTCAGGCTCAGAGGAAGCAAAGAAAACTTCTAAAAGATGGCTTATTCTCAGTTCAGCCAACATTGCATCTGAGAAGACACCGTCTGTAACAAAGCATCCCCAATGGTAATTGCTTCTCAGTCGTAATTTCCATACAAAAGCGTCTGGGGTGGGAGCCTTCTGTCCCTGTCTGTCTCCCTCTTCCCCCTCTGTCTCCCTCCTTCACATGGTTCCCTGTCCTATTATTGAATGAAGATGAATGGGGTAATCATTTACCCCCTGTTCCTTGAATACAGGCTCATTTCCTCTTGGGTCAATTTCCCTTTCAAATTACTCCAGCTCTGGGTTGATTGTTTGCTTTAATTTTTCTACCAGCCCCCACCGTCTGATTTCTGAGTTTTACCCTTCTAATATCCAACCTGGAGTTTTAAAAGCACCTAGGTATTTGTTTCAATATTTAAAATGTACCCTGGGTAATCAGCAGGCCGGAGACACGCTTGGATTTTAAGAGGGAGCCTACAGTCTCCTTATAAACTATGAAGAGCTAAGAAATGCATCCTAGGCTTTTCCCCTCCAGAAATGGAAGCCCAGGTTGGGTTGTGAGTCTGGGAAAACACTGACAGGGGGATGCGTCTGTTTCCTTTAAGACGCTGTACACATTGGGACCTAGGGGTCATGTCAACCTTAGCCAGTTTGCAACCAAGTGCATGGTATGCCTACAGTGTGGCCTCTATGGAGATCACACTAGAAGATGAACATTCTAGAACATCATCATTGACTGGGACCCTGGTTAACGCCACCCACCCCACTTCCAACCCACTTTGTTTCCTGGTGCGTCGAATGGATTTGGTCAATGGCTTTTGAGCAGGCGGTTTAGAGTCCAAGGAACCCTCTTTTTGAATGAAATCTCATAGGAAAATGCAAGATGAAAGATACACAGAACACAAATGCATCTACATAAAGACTTTCTATTCTGACATCTACAAGGCTTTGTCCCAACCTGTGATCACAGCTAAATGTACAGGCGTTCCTCACTCTCTGAACTCTGGGGCCAGATCGATTTGCATACGGATGTGGTAACACTCTTCCCCTAAATGCTGTCTTCGGACCTCTCAACACTCAAATGGTTAACGAGGTATGGAATTATTTCCCACATCACGGGACACGTAGGAGTGATCCTTCTTCGTGTCCTGTTTGCTCCGTCCAAAATGAGACAGAAGGAATCCTATTTTACTGTCATCACAGCGATTCTATGCTTCTGCTCTGTGTCCCTGTCTCTCCTTTACTGTGTCTTATAAGAATACCTGTTACTGGATTTAGGGCCACCCCCATTCAGGACGATCTTACCTCAGATGTCACTTACATCTGCAAAGACTCTATGTCCAAATAAGGTCTCCTTCCCATATACGCAGGTGTCATAATGTGCACACATCTTTTTTAGGTGACACTGTTTAGCACCCCCACCCCCTTCACAAATACAACACAGAGCAAATAAAAACCAGCTCCTGCCCTCCGGGCACCTGCAGATCACAGATGTGCCCCAACAGGCAGACACATTGCTACCATGCAAGGAAGGTGAGTGTGGCCAGAGAGAACAATGGGGTAGGTTACAATCTCCCAGTACCTTAGATGCAGGGGTCAGCAAAGCAGACCCAAACAGCTGGCAGGAGCTGGTCACGTCAGCACCAAGGGCAGGCATTCCAAACAGAGGGACACAAGGTGCAGACATGGCCACAGCCGGGCTTCTGTGAGCAACTGGAAGGACATGCATAAGGAGACAATGTTGTGACACCATGCCATGTAGGGGTGCAAAGCAGACAGCCTGGACCGAGGTGACAAGTGTGGGTTCAATATGAAGAGGTCATTGCTGTGTTTTAACAAGGGCTGAGGGCCCAGCCCCAGTTTTCTAAAGATCACTAGGTGGGGCAGTAGACCAATTACTTAGCTGCAGGAGCCATGTTTCTTGTTCTTGTTTGTATCGTAGGAGATCCCACCTCACTGAGCTCAGAACACTACTGGGAATTCCTCTCTATTACCCTCAGCAACAATGCCCCACTGAGCATATCAACATGCTACGTGCACACTAAGCCCTCAGCCTCCCTCAGCATCTGGCTGGACAAAGGGGCTTTCTCAGGGGGCCTTGTCCCATCCACACTTAGATCTGGGATGCTTAGCAATGGGAGAGGCGTTGGGTGGGACCAGCAACTCCTTGTCCCCCGACATCCCAACATATGGGCAGATCTGTTGTACAACTTGAGAGGATTCAGAAAGTAGTATTAAGTAGTGAAATAGTCACAAGGGTTGAGGGAAATGCCCATGGGTACAAAGGTCCCTCACTCATAAGATAAGCTGAGAACACAGGGTTTGGAGAGGTTTCCAACGATGCCATCAGCACTTCAGTCTTTTATGTTTATAAGGGAGAAGGATTGAGTACGAGCAATGCGCACAGTAGGGCAATGGATTGGGGCATCTGGTACACCCACTAACATCTCATGGACTGGCAGCCTCTCTTGCACGAGCCCTTCACCGAACATAATAAATATTACAATGGAATATTATACAGCCCTAAACAAGAGGGGGCATTGCCACATACGACCCCATGGATGAATTTGAGGACATTATGCTAAGTGAAATAAGCCAAACCTTATTTCCAAAGGAAAAACCTTGTCTGATTCCCCTGAAAAAAAGAATCTAAAATAGTAAAAATCAGAGAGTTCAAGGGTGGTCACCAGGGGCTGTGGGGGAAGGGAATTGGTGAGCTGCTCAACATGAGGCATAAAGTCTCAGTCGCATAAGATGAGTAATTTCTCGCCATCTTCTGTAAAACATAGAGCCTATAGTTAATAATACTGTACTGCGCACTTAAAGTTTTGTGAAGAGGGCACGTCTCATGTTAAGCGTTCTTATCGCCATAAAAGATGCCACAGTTTCGTGATCCGCTTTTCTCCCTTAGATCTATATTAAAAATATTTCCACCTGCTTAAAAAAAGAAAACCAGACAATGCACATCAAAAATAGGAATCGTTTCACGGTCATCCTGGAGGGCATGAATGATTTATGGGTCACAGAGGCCACCAGGGGTGGGACACACGTCAGCTGAGTGAGGCGGTCCCTCTGCCTCCTCTCTTAAAAAGATCAAGAACAGGACTTTTCCTCTCTCCTCAAGCTCGACTAGGGTTTGGCAAGGCACTTACCTGTCTTTACCCGTAAAGGTAAACGCTTTACTTTAAATGTCTTTATTTAAAGTGTTGCTTTTATGCATCGTGGATTTTTTTTCATGTGCATTCTCTTTGACCGTTTAAAATCCTTGCATTAGAATGTTCTTTGTCTTGGTAACAGTTTTTGGAGCCCTCCTAAAGTCTGTGCTCCAGGTGAATGCCTCCCACGCCTCACCCTAGCTGCAGCCCTTTGAGTGGCTACGGAGCCTTGAAGTCTACTGGGCAGAAATGTCCACCCAGTGTTCACCTGTATCTGACGTGTGCTGGGGAGCCTGGTGTCCACGGGCCAGTTGCTTCAGCTGCTATGACGATCCATCGGAATTCATTTGACATGAAACGGTCGATCCTAATCGGATATCTCCATGGCTAAAGTAATGGACAGAGTCCAGCCTAAAAATCGATCCATCAGATAACTTATGAACCTATTAATTGCTTCTTAGGCCATCTATCATGTTGTCTCAGGAGTGGGGAATGACGTAGCCTATTTTTCTAATGAACAAGCCAACACTCAGAAGATTTCAATTTGCACCTGATAAGTAAGTGAGTTACTAGACACTCGCTCTATATTAATGAGCTCAGTGGATCATTTCAACTGAGGAATTTTAGAAGCATGCTCCACACATCTATTTCACCATGGAGAACGTGGATGCTGACGAAGCCTGGGTCTCAAAATCCAGCCTGTTTCTTGAAATGACGTATCTGAATGTGCGCACGGGTGGGCGTCACCTGCACCCTGCAGCAGACAGAGTGGCACCCGCAGATGGCTTCTCATCACAGACCTGGACATACTTGAGTTAAATTTTAAGACAGAAGGTGTGGATCAATTCAGGGTCTCTACAGTGGTCCAAGAGCTTCCTGGAATGACATCATATGCCTTTGAGCTGGGCCATGTCTTGGAAAACATGATCTGGGAAACCATAGTGTGTGCACATAGATTAAATGATGTTAGAGGGATTTTCATCTTTTTTTGGTGGTGGTGGTGGTGGGGTGTCAGATGATCCATTTTAAATCTGAAAAATATCCTTCACTCCTTGGCTTGATGTGTGTTCTGAAGATCCATTTTAAACCCGAAAAACATCCTCTGCCCCTTGGCTTGATCTGTCTTCTGGTTTTCCACTTAGGATATCGATGGGCTGCTGAGAGGGGACACGATGGGCCTTTCCCAAATGCAGAGAAGCAAGCGTGAACTAGAGGGTCGTCCTCAAGGCTGTGGACAGAGGGGATGAACAAAGGTCACAGGCAGGGGTGACACCAGGACCACTGCCCCAGCCACTGCCATGCAGCCCTCAGGGCTGAGACGAGACCCGAGGCTCACACTTGCACCCATCCTTCCACTGGGTCTGCCTGCCAGCGGCTATGCCATGAGACATTAACAACGCAGCTACCCCAGAGCACAGCCCCCTCCAAAGAACTCCCTGCAAATAAAGACCAGATGTTGCACAGTCTTTAAGTTAACAAGCACCGACTCCGATTAACCCGGAATTTGTACTCTTCTAGAATTAGTTTGATTTAGCTGTGTCTCAACAACTAAGCCAAGAAGGAAAAAAAAAAGAGTTTAAAAACTACATGCATAGGAAAAGAGGGGGGAAAAATTTGGAACACATGCTCAGCCGTATTTGTAGAGCAGACAGAAACATCCATTAGAATTGTATTGATTTGCCAGACCATCGGCAACCCTTTGAAAACCATTAGTGATGGCTGACTTCAGCACACCGTGTGGTTGTCTTCTAAGTCCCCGGCTCTCAATGAATGGAGACGAATATGTCACTGTCCGAGCCAGTCAGGTCTGCCCACTGAACCTGTTAACAGAGTACATAACCCAAAGTCTCTGGAACATGAGGAGAAATCTGAGAATCTGAGCACGTCCGCCCTGAGGAAATCATAGAATTCAAAAACAGTAAGGTTCCCGGGGACTTGAACAGGGACAGACATTCTTGGAAAACGACCCTTGGTGATTAAAGGTTTCCTGGAAGAATTTAGAACACAAGGACTCAAAATCGAGGGATGATCTATCCCCTGTGGAAGTTGTACGTGTAGGGTGGGGAAGCCGTGCTTGTTAAAGACATGCCCATAATTCCTCATTTAAGCGGCCCCTCTGCCCTGGAGCTGGAACATTCGACCCACTTTCTCCAACCGCAAAAGGTCCAACTGGGGAATTCTGGAGGTGAGGGTGTGTGTCGCTTCCTGTACGGTCCTGGGTACCTCTCCTTGAGCACATGAGGAGAAAGGAAACATTCTATGAAGAAAATTAATTTAAAAAATACAAACGTCTTGTGATGGATTAAAACATCAAAAAATGGCTGGACTCCACATGCCGTTGAACATCTTGAGAAAAGGGAAAATGGATCTGGGTCTTATGCACGTTCGGTGGGGGGATTTCAGGGGCAGTGAGCCAGATTCTAGGATTTTGCCATTTCTTTCACTTAAAGTCTGAACCTTCTGATAGGTAATTACAGGCAGGAAGCCAAGAGCGTATGAATTTTATATTTATGGTCCATACCGAGGTCACCCTTGAAATTCCAAACGCTGCCTTCAGAAATATGTTAGTGGGTCGTTTTTTATGTTCTTACATTTCCTCCTCTCTGGTAGGGGCATAGCCAGCTTTAAAAACAAAACAAAACAAAAAAAACAAAGCGCAACAGATGTTTCCCAGGACACGTTGAAAATGTGGCAGTGTCCCTCACACACCCCGGTGCCATCTCCACAGACATAACATGGCAGATGGCGAGCCCGGATGAGCGAGGAAAGATGCTTCTATAAAGTTCCTCCAACAATGTTCACGTCACTTGTTCAAGGGCTTCATGAGAT
The DNA here is from genome assembly GCF_040802235.1 of Manis javanica. Classification (NCBI taxonomy): domain Eukaryota; kingdom Metazoa; phylum Chordata; class Mammalia; order Pholidota; family Manidae; genus Manis; species Manis javanica. Next base: position 563,120 of record NC_133174.1, on the reverse strand, counting down.
GCACAGAGCGGTTCATTTAAATAGTGGAACTAGGAAACTGCCTAGGCATGTAGGGATGAATTGTCCACTGGGTGCTGGAGAGGGTTCCTTGTGGCTCCTCCGTAGCCCCATGCCCTGCTCCCCCACTGGCAGCTTTGACCCTTTAAAAAGGTGCACTTGCTGGATCTGGGTATGGCATTGTGCAGACGGACGCCCAGTCCTTCACGTCCTCTGGAAAGTGCCATCCAGGGGTCTCGGCAGAACTTTTTCTCAGCACGGCAGCTCCTGGCATCCACCTCTTAGAGGCACCCATGTGCCTCCTCCAGGTGCTGGGGGGGAAACTGTTCTCCTGGGTTCCTCAGACATGCCTCCTCCTTCCTATTGGTTCATATCCAATCAGCTGTCAAACTCAGTTATGACCGGGTCAACCATGTTCCTCTACCAAAACTCATGACTCTTTTGAAGGGTGTGGTTTGCCACCTTTTTTTTTTTATTAAACTGTCTTTAATATACACTCTTATGTTGGTTTCAAATGTATATCACAGTGGTTCAACAGTCCCTGTGGTTGCCTTATATTGTGATTGAGAATGACTGTGCCCCTTAATCTCCCTTCCCCCTGCCCCTTCCCCCCATCCCAGCCCCTCTGCCTTAGTAACCACCAGTTACTTGTCAGTGTCTATGAATCTACTGCTGTTTTGTTCCTTCTATTTTGTTTCATATTTATATTCCACAAATAAGTGAAATCTTAAGGTACTTGTCTTTCTCCACCTGACTTATTTCACTGAGTGTAATCCATCTATGTTGTTGCAAATGGCAGGATTTCTTTTTTATGGCTGAGTAATATTCCATTGTGTATATGTACCACATCTTCTTTATCCATTCATCTATTGATGGACACTCAGGTTGCTTCCATATCTTGGCTATTGCAAATGGTGTGGCAATAAACACAGGGGTGCGTATGTCTATTTGGATCTAGGATTTTGTTTGCTTTGGGTAAATTCCTAGGAGTGGAATTACTGTGTTGCAACTTCTTAATTCTACTTTCCATATAGGTTCCCCATCAGAAATGTTGAAAGTATAGGGAAAAAGTGCCCAGAAGATTACCTTTCTTTGAATTTTGGTTTTCACACCATTTCATTGTTTTCTTGTTGTCCCTTTTGTTCTGACCTCACAGCCCGCGTAGAGATGCAATTCCTGGATCCAAGGCAGGGGCACTGTGAAGTCTTTTTGTTTGTCCACCAAACAGTTTCCAAAAACATCGTTCTTATTGCCTACTGACTTCTGCAAAAAAAATGCATACACAGGTAGCTTCATTGTGGCACAAAAGCACCAACTTGTGAGATGCAAATGGGTCGCATTGTTTCAAAGAAAGTGTTTCCATAATGTTCACTAAAGTCAAACAATTTCTTCTTATTACTAGCCATTCGCCTCATGTCCTTTGGCTTTTTTACAGGGGATTTGATCTCTGATTTGAAACAGTCCTTTATGTATTAATGATATTTTGGTATGTGATGTATTTTCCATATGTTCCCCCATGTTCCCCTTAATTTTATAGATATTTTGTGACACACAGAATTCTTGGATTTCTTTTTACAGAATCAATTAGGAAAAAATACCTTTGTCGCATCATAAACTCTCTGTGTATTTTTTCATTGTCATTAATCTGTCCATTCACAGGCCCGTCCCTTACTGTTTCCGTATTTGGGGTCTTTGTAATGGGTTTTATTGTTTGTTAATGTGTGTTCAGAAGTGATTTGGAGCTTTTCACCAATTTATTCCTAAGGAAACATTTGGAGTCACTCTACAATCTCCAAACTTAAAAAAAAATGCAGGAGGGATTTAATCTGCAAAATATCAATATGTTTCCAATATTAAACCTTTCCATCCAGAAAGAAAACATGTAAATATTCTGCCATGTGTACCCCTAAAACTTTGCCATTTTCTGTTCAAAAAGATCCAGCTCATTTGTTATAAAGTTTATTCCTAGGTATATTTTATATTTTGCTGCTATAATGGCATTACGCTTTTATACGTTTTACGTTTTGTCTTTCCGTCACATGTACATATTTTTCTGTTTCCATTATGTTTTCCAAACAGTTTGGCTATGGTTTCTGGTTATCGATCGGTATCCAGTTATCTCTCTATTGTGGCTCCTCAATGAAATTTCTTCTTAGATCTCATACTTATTATTGTTGTTCACTTCCTTGCTGTCTAGAATACAATGATTTCACCAACCATAGTCATAATTTTGTCTACTCTCTCAAAATCAGACCCCATATTGGTCTTTGGTCTCAGTGAATTACCTGAAAACTATTGATCTTAAATGATTCCGTGACAGCAGACAGCCCTTCCTGCCTCGTCCATCAATGTGAAGTCTTTTAATGTTTCAGCTTTAAGGACGTTGAGTGGTCCGTGTATGTACCCATTGTGTGAATCCCCTTTCTGATGTCACCCGTTTCTGGTCTAGGAGCAGCCTCACCTTCGCCCACCTCCCGGTTCCCGCCCCTCCCTAGCACCTGCTTCCCAGGCTCACCATCCCACATCCTCACCCTGTGAGCTCCCCCAAACCAGCTCTGATGGGGCTATTACCCTGCCCAGGACTGAGTAGACCCACCACACGCCCCTAACCATCTTCAGCGTCTGTTGGCTCACCCCACTTTGGCATCCCCCACCTTAACAGCACTGAGCAGCCCACACCATCTGTCACCCCCAAGATCGTGCTCCATCCCCAGAGGGCATGCCCGCTGACCTCCATGCCACATGTCCCCCTGACCCAGAGCAAAGCAGTGCAGCTCTTTACCCAGGCTGAGTGACCTGTGTGTCCTGTTGGGAGCCACTTGGCTAAACCTACAAAGTCTCTCCTGATCACAACAGATAAATATGGCAGCCATAAAGGATAGCATCCACTGAATGGCCACTGGGTCATCCTGCAGCCACAGGACAGGTTAAGGGGTGGGAGGTGCGTGTACCAAGCTGGGGGAAGCCAGCCAGGCCTGTGTGTGGGGATGGGATTTTTCTCCGTGACCCCCTGGGTTGGAGGTAAGGATGGCCCTTTCGTCTAGGCACAGGGGAGGTACCTGTCTGTCACATGAAGCTCTCATCACCGGTTTCAGGGGGAGACAGGCCGGCGTGGGGGAGGGGCCAGTGATCTTTAAAATCCTTCAGCTTAAAATATCCAAGATGCCAAGGAGCCATATTTTGGGGTAGTGTGTCCTGAACCCCATCATCCCCATGTGGCCTGGTTGATTAAATATGCATCAAGTTACACCACTCAATCAACAACCTGCATGCCCCCCGCCTCATGCACTGGGCCCACACAAGCCTGGCCAGGGTTCAGTCTCCAATCACGTGGTTCATCCTCGGCAGCCACCATAAACCCTGTCTTTTTATAAGCCGCCTGCCCCAGGGCCCTAAATTCAGCATCGGTGATGTGAATAAGCTTGGAATCACAATGTTCTTTGCATGATTAAAATGTGCATAGATCACATCGCCCTTGGGTGATAAGGCCATGTTTTCATTTGGAGAGATGATAAATAGTTCTAAGGATTTAATGTTTCTCCCCATTCACGGGCAGACTTTGAAAAAGACTGAACATTGGAATCTGGGCTCCGTGCATGTTACTGGAGCGGCATCGGCGATGAGCTAAAATATCGTTTAGAGGGCATGGTTGGAGATGATGAGGTAAATGTTACCAAGGTAATTGGAATTCTTTGAAGGCCCATTTAAACAGCGTCAGCTATGGGTTCAGAGGGGCAGAGAAAAAAACACAACATTTAGAGGGAATGACTTTCAAAGGCTTCTGACTTAGCCTAATTTATTTTGGAGTCAGGGATTTGACCAATGGGATCCATGGAAACTACAGACAGTCCAAGCGTGGGCTGTGGGCTGCATGTTCCGTGTCACGCCTGGGCTGGACTCCCTCCAACGCTGAGAAGAGGGGATTCACCCACCCTGGCTCGTGGGTCCTGACCCTTAAGTGCACCTTTGCTGCCACACTGCTCAAGACTGGAAGGAAGCAGTCAGAAAGGGTTTGTTCAAATCGTGTCACTCCTAGAAGGGTATCGGGTTCAACACACCCAAAGGCACGTGGCTGTGCAGGAAGAAATCGTGCAGGGTGATATGGGCCTTCTCTCGCATTCCTAGGGTTTCTGCTTGGAAAGCAGACCCTCATGAAGGAAACTGGATTCTCTGCGGGTCCCCTGGTCTGAGCTTGGTGCCATCAGGCTGGCAGCGAGCAGCCTCTGCAAATCACACATGCAGGGAGCCAGGAAAGGAGGCACAATTTGAATATGAAAAACCTGCACACAAAGGCTGGACCCGTTGCCCAGCAGGACTCTGCAGGGTGTCCGGTGTCACTTTGTGTCCATCACACTGACTCTGGGGCCCCAGGGAGCGAGCGGCCTCAGTGTTTTCCAAAAGCCTTAGAGAGTCCGGCTTCTCCGTTTGTGCCCCAAACAAACGACCAGTGTGATTGTTTCTTGGGTCACGTTTCCCAGGCCAGAAAGCTTTAGTTCTAAGAGCATTTTGGTTGCGGTGAATCAGGATGTTATATTGAGGGGAAGCGCGACCGTCAAAAACCAGAGAAGGTGGTAGGAAAGAGACACGGGGACGTTTGCCAAATGTAGAGCCAGGAGGCAAAACATGTTATCTATTTCAGGGTCTCCAGCCTCCCGGCACTACTGACTTCGGGGTCCGGATGACTCTGCGGCCTCTGAGCCGCCTCCCTGCTTGGCATCCACCAGATGCCAGGAGCACCCCTCTCCCCTGATTGCCACAACAAGAAATGTCTCCTGACATTGCCAAGCGTTCCCCTGGGTGCAGAATTTCCCCTACTCCCCATCCCATCACCCCATCCCGGAGAGAAGCTGCAGCAGCCATGTCTCACTGTCACATGCTGATAAAACACGGATAAGCGTGTGTGTGCTGGCCCTGCACCAGCTCCCGACGGTGAAGGGCTCTCTGCTCGTGATCACAATGAAGCCGCCCCACTCCCTCTGGGGCAAGTCAGTGCACTGAGCCCAAGAGGGGAAGGGACTATGGCCAATGTGTCACACTAGAGCAGGCAGGTCTCAGGGATCCATGAACATGACAACTTCCTTAATTTTCGTTATCACTAGTGGGTGATTCTAGGGCATCCCTTTACTATGACAGCGTCGGACAATTAAACGTGCTCGGACGACTGCAGGAGCCTATAGGGCACTGAGTCCTCTGTCTCAAAGGGGTTCCACATGTTGGACAGATTGCAAGATGGTGTGTGGTTAGTTAAAAATTCAGAACCCTGTCCCATTCAGGCCCTCCCCTGACCGGCTGTCCATCAGTGACCCCTGGTGGAGTCATTTCTCTCTCTCTCTGCCTCTCTCTTTTTCAAATCAATTAAACGCCAGGGAATCCTCTGCCCTCAAAATAGCAACCAAAAAAGATATTCCTCAGGCAAAGTTCTTCTAGGTTGCTTCAGTTCTTCAGCTCCTAGCATCTTGCAGTTGGTTACTGGGATGTTACAATATGAGCCAGTTTCAAAATTTTCAGAATGTGATTCTCACCAGGCTCTTTGGAAACCATTTCATCTTCGAAAGCATTTACTTCCATCAACAGATGGACAGGTAGACGGAATGTGATCCATGTACACATGATGTATTAGCCCTGAAAAGGACAGAAGCCCTGACACACGCACAGTGTGGATGGACCTCAACCCACGGTGCTCAGGGAGAGACACAGACACACAGGGACACACAGGGTGGGATCCGTTTATAGGAAACACCCAGAACAGGAAAATGCATAGGACAGAAAGTGGATTTTTATTTGCTGGGGATTGGGGCAGGGTGCGGGGACTGCCTGCTTCATGGCATATAGGTGGAAAAATAATGTTCCCTCATGCCATCTGAGTTCTTGGCTGAGACCCTGTTGCACAAGACAGATTAGCCATGGGAAACAAGCTGAAGTGTGTTAACACGTCTATCTCATGTATGCCTGAGAGATGCTCAGGTAAGGAGAGCAACCACTCCAGGTGGCTTAGAATTCAGGCTTGAAAAACATCTTCACAGGGGAGGAAATGTGGGTGTGGGGTGAGCGTATAGCCTTCCCCTCATGACCCCAACCCCCCCACTGCCTCCCTCCCCTGAGACAAGGGTCCATCTTCCTGGCTGGTGACACTACTGGGAGGGACTCAGAGACGATGCAGTTGCTTCTAGAGGAAGGTTGGCAGGTAAGTTCAAAGAAAGACCTTCCCTGCCTCTGCAGGTCAAAATAATCAGGGCTCCAAAGTGGCCCCCTGCTTGTGTTTGTAAATAAAGTTTTATTGGTACACACCATTCTCATTCATTTGTATATTGTCTACAGCTGGTTAGGAGGTGGGGAAAGAAGCTGAGATTGCTGACCTCAACATCTCCCTTGAGAGCTTGGAAACAGACACCAGGAAAGTCCCCCTCAATACTGAAAAGAGAATCGGTCGTGCCCCATATACCTGCCCGTACCCTTGAGGGGACAGGCCAGCAGCTTGGTGACCTGAGTTACTTGTTACAGCTCCCAACTTTGAGGATTTACACTGTTATGTGACTGTATCAGGTGGGGCTGGTCCAGGTTTTGGAATAAATGCTGGGGAGTCTCACACAGTCCTAACCAAATAACACCATGTCAGCTTCTGCGCCCTGGTTTCCTCATCCAGGAACTAGTTGGGGGTGAGCTTGGAATTAACAAGGTGGGATGGGGAGCACAGATGCAGGACAGCCTTGCTGGGTAACCTTGGGGACAAACCAGTACCTCTGATTTGGACCGAAAAAGCCTGCACTGCAGAGAGTTGCTGTCCATTTCAGTAAAAGGATTTGCACATCCGGTCCTATGGATTTCACTGGTGTGTTATTAATTTTTCTCCTCTTGTCATTACTGTTTCATCCTGAGGAACCCTAATGATCTCTGTAGGAATACCAACTCCTTAATCCTCAGGGTGCTAAGACCACACTAGATAAAATTTAAAGTTGCATTGTTTTCCAGAGCTGTGGGGGACACATGGCCCCTAGGGAACACCAGGCGCATCCTCAAACCATTGCAAGCTTGAATAGCCAAGGACTGTAACTCACATTGTAGCTCCGAGGCAGCTCCCATATCCGCAAACAACCACCATTTTCAAACACAAAGGAAAGGTCCGCTTTATCAGAATACCTTGCCGTGTCTCCTCACGTTTCTATGTTTCCCAACATTATCACATTACAAACAATGTGCAAATCACGCAAGCTGCTTGGGAACATCAAATTCATCTCGACATATTTTGTGTTTTTCTCCCCAATCCATTGGATACGCTTAAATCCTGATAAGGACCACTTTTTAAAAAATTTGGACGTTCAGCTGCATTTCCTCATAAACAGGTCTCCTGGACTTATCAACTCCAGGCGGATGGCGTCTCTGGGGTTTTGTGAATGTCGTTTTCTCCCATGAGGTTTCAATTTTCGGTGGATACCGAAGATAGATTTATAAACTCAGCTTGTAGTTCTGTTTCTTTTTGCCCAAAGTGGTGCAAACAAAGTAACCGAACCCAAGCATGCTGTGCATCGTAGGCTCAAAGCCGCTCAATGTCCGCATCCCTGCCACACCCACAGGGCTTCCTTCTCATTGCTTCCTCCGTGTCTTGTCAGGTGCCCCTTGCTCTCTGAGCTCTCGGGTGCCGACGGCTACCTGTCACCTTTAGGTCTCCGGTTAGAGGTCACCCACCCTCTTGCTTCGATCAGATGCCTTCCTGGGAGGAGCCCCCGACCACCCCATATTCTGTCTCTCTTCCCAGCAACATATTCATTTCTGTGTTGCACACTGGGTTTACCTCCTTGATTGCCCTGCCGTGGGTGCATTATTTGTACCTGTTGAGTGCATTCTGTGCATGCATGGTGTGTGTGTGTGTGTGTGTGTGTGTGTGTGTGTGTGTGTGTGTGTGTGTGTATGTGAGAGGGAATCTCTGACAGCCGTGGCCTCCAGCAGAACCCTCACCCTGCCCACCCTGGACTCTGAACCCTCGCTGGGTCCACAGTCTTTCCCTGACCCTCTGTCTCCTGCAGGAGATCTGGCTTCCTGAGGGCCCACAGCCCCCACCTCAGGGACTGCAGTTCTCCAGGTCCTGCTCAGGAGGGTGAAGCCTCCACTCGTCGGGCGGATGGCCAGATAGACCAGGTGCATGCCCCACCGTGAGCTTGGAGGACCACATGTGACCCTCTCATGGGGCAAAAACAGGGTCTTCCTCCCTGCCCCGGCATCCTGGAGGCACATACTCCAGCCTCTGCAATTGCTTCCTCCCCTGCAAAAACATCAAGCAGACTCATTGTCTGGGATGTGCCTGGCTCCCAGGAGGTAGGGACAGAGAACAAGGGGTCCTGGAGACCTACAAGCTTTTGGAGTAACCAGAAGAAAAAGCAGGAACAGCCTCCCAGAGCACTGGGCGGACATCTCTGCAGCGAGGGCATGTGTGTCCTCAAACGCCTCACAGGGAAGCTGGCACCTGAGATGAGCGGATGGTGCCCTGGGTACCAGCCCCTATCCCGGCTAGATGGGAACAGAGTCCCTGCAACATCCCGTCCTGCCCTGGATACCCAGCAAGCACGACCATAAGCTTGGAATCTCTCCATGCGTCTTCCCAGTGGCCGTGTCTGGGCCCTTGACTCCTGCATGAAGCTGGTCTCCTCCAGGAAGGGTCACTGTCGCTGTGGATAAGGAGGCAGGGGGGCTGGTGTCTGCAATCTTCCCCAGCAAATCTTCCCATTTAGGATCATACAATTGAAATGCCACACTGCAGCTTTGCAGGACTCGACCGATGGGACCATCTCGGTCACATGGCTCTGATTTATTCCTACCTTTTTAACCCTTTCTAAGTGCACAGCTCAGGGCTTTAAGTACGCTCACATGTTGTGCAGCATCCCACCCCCCACCCCCATCATCTCCAGAAATTTCCATCTCCCAAGACTGAAGCTCCATCCCCATGAAATGCTCACGCCCCATCCCCTTCCCAGCCCTGGCCCTTCTATCCACTTTGTGTCTGTGTAGATGTGGCTCCTCTAGGGGCCCCCTAGGAGTGGAATCTTGCAGGATCTGCCCTTCTAGGTTTGCTTTATGTCCCTGAGCATCACATCCTCAAGTCCACCCACACTGCAGCCAGCGTCAGAATCCCCTTCCTTTTCAAGGATGAGTAATATTCCACCATGAAGATGGACTACAGTTTGTCCATCCATCCCTCCATGGACACTGAGGTTGCCTTGACCCTTTAGCTATTGTGAGTCATGCTGTGTGCACACAGGTGTGTAAATACTTGTTTGAGTCCCTGGCTTCCATTCTTTTGGGGAGCACACCCAGAGGTGGGGTTGCAGGGTCGTAGGTAAAGGTCTGGTTTTGAGGGTGACAGCACCTCCCTGTAAGGGAACATGAGCCCTGACTGGGGTGTACACATCAGTCCCTTGTCCACGGTCTGGCATAGTGCGTGCTCATTATATATGTGTTGTTTTGTGCATTTTAATGGCAGGGGGGCACCATGCAAGTCCACTCTGTAAGAGTTTTTGGCCAACTTGTGGTGACCCTTTAACCTCTCTGAATCTAAGGGTATAAATTCCCACACCTGGAACTAACTGTGAACACATTCCTCATCTTTTCAGGCTTTCCTTTGAAATGTTCACGCAAAACCCAATGCCTGGCAGCTCCAATACCATTATTTCCTCTACCTTTCTTCCTTTATTTCATTATTTATGTGCTGTTCTCAGTATAATAACATGAAGCATGGAGTGTATTATGAGATGGGAATTTTATTATTTATATGCAATAAATGTATTCATGAATAATTGACTGAATTACATAGACAGCACACAAATAAATATAGCAAATTATTAATTTATAACACACTGGGGGGATTTATAAAATTCCAGTAAATACAGTCTTTAATCAACTATAGACTTTTAAAAAGCTCTTTATATTAAGGTTCAGATCTTGTTTATCTATGTCTACTAGTTGAATATTTATATGTTTGCCTATGAGCAGATATAGGCTACATTTAAAAAAAATAAAGACATTGAGTGAATGAATGGATATGCCATGACTTAGTCTACTAATTAGGAGTCCAGTTCTATGTCTGGAATAGCCATCAACTCATTGATCCAAAATATTGCCTTTCTTGACAGCCTATTTATAGAGGCTAACCTGATGTTAAACACATACACATCTCAACACATGCTTTTCACAGCAAGGATGCCGGCTCAGTCAATTGTTTTATGTTATTTACATTATGGGCACTGACATCAAGGTATTGGCATCTTGAACTAAAAAGAAGTATGCAATAGCTAGCATTCGTTATGAAACAAATGGCCCCGCCACTGGGTGCCTTCAGACAAGGAGAGTTTATTTTCTCTCAAGCATCAGTGCGCTGGCTGGGTGGGTCCTTTGGACTAGACTAGAGACTGGACAAGACAGGGTTGAGAAATGAAGGTTGACGCATTTGTCGGTTTGGGGTCATCATGGATATGGTGGGGACTCTGGAGGGCCACTCCACGTGGCCTCTCAACTTCAAGTAGGAGAGACGTTATGGGTTAGTGGATGGGTCTCCGCATAGATAACGGAGACCTTGATGTTCAAGTGCTTTTGGCCGCACAGAAGACAGTCAGAGAATTGAGGCGGCCAGTTTGTATACAGACTATACCACAGTTACACTTCAGGCACCATGTGGAAGACGAGTCCCAGTGACAAAGTCATTCCATATGCTTATAGATGCCTTTCATAAGCTCGTTTTCTACCAACATCTTCCTAGGTTCAGTCTTCAGCCACAACTCAAGAAAATCTTGAACACTTTGGGCATAGGGTTTGGAACCCACAAAATGTATTTCTAAAACAGAAAAGAAAAAGTGCTTAGAAAAATGAATACCATGTATTCAAGGCACAGCATGTGTCTCGACGATGACCAGTTTTTAAAGCGTTTCTTGATTTTCCTTAAAAGGACGTCCCTGGCTTCGTGAAATCACCAGGCAGACACTTCCAAATTGAATGCATTGTTTCTGCTTGTGGGCTTCATAATTGACAAAAAGTAAGAAATAGGCAGAGACGTTTGGAAATAAATTTGCAGAGATAAAAAAAGAAATGGAAAGCGGGTTTGAGGGGGGTTGTTCCGAAGTGAGAACAGAGGGCAGGGACATGATTTTATCCTTTAAGCCTTCATCTCCAAGGGAGCTGTTGGAGCTTCTCTCTCCAGCAGACACAGAGAAGTTTTGAAGCGGTTTTTAGGAAGGGTGCAGATCAGAAAGAAATGTAGCAGGTGAACAGGGTCAGAGAACTAACAGGCAAAGGGAAAATGCAGAATGTGTATTAAGGAACCTGAAACCCTCCCTGGGGACGTATTACCTCCTACAACATGGTTCACCTGGACAGACAGCCCTGGTGAATGGGGATCCCTGTGGGCAAGAGGGTGCTGTGTTCCCCTCACTAGAGATATAGACCCTTGAGAGGACAGAGAGGACCTCACTTTCTCAAGGGCAAGACTCATGTGACCCTCACTATTCATCTACACCCTGTCATCCCAGGGGTGCTCTTTGGATATTTCTGAGCAACACTGAGATGCAAGCCCCGGGGCACCCCCTGACCGTTCACTTAAAGGCACCTCTCACAGATCAGATCTCTCCATCTGCGCCATGGAAACACTGCCAAAAGCCACGCAGGAGTCTTTCCTGCTCAACTTCTCTCTGAGAAGATAATCTGATTTTATGTGAATAAAGACATGCTTTCTCAAAAGGCGGCTGTCAGAGTCTCTCTCTGTCATAACCTATCCAGTGAAAAGAAATACCCATGGCAGCAGCCACTTCAGGAACAGTACGAGAAACACATAAAAATGATATCCATTGTAACTTCAGCTCCTCTTTCTCCAAGGAACGCCCTCGAGGAGCTCTCAAACGTATTTTTTCCTCGACACACCTCGGAGCTCAGTGATGGGAATGTGCAAGCCTGTTTACCAAAGGTTCTCATCATGTTCTTCTATAACAGCATCTTCTCTGCTCCCTCCGAACCCTGCTGGGGAGGTAGACACACCCATCTGGCAAATTCTCTTGCATTTGATACCACGGTCCATGGGCCCTCCAGCGACAGCAAATGCTTTCTCTAGGAAAAAGCGGCCATTCTAAGCAATAAAGGCATTCTTTCCTTTGATGGTCTTGAACTGATGAACTCTAGGTGTCCTAGGGCTGCAGCAATAAAGAACCATGAGGCGGGAGGCTTAAAACAACAGGAATGCATCCTTTTTCAATTCTGGAGACCATACATCTGAGACCCAGATGGGGTTCTGAGGTCCAGGGTGGCCTCTGAGGTCCAGGTGGGGCAGGGTGGGGCTGCCCTCCCTCCCCAGGCTCCAGGGGAGGCTCCTTCCTGCCTCTTCCAGCTCCTGGGGGCTCCAGGTGGCCATCGATGTGTGGCAGTGTCCCTCCCTCTGGTCTCTGCCTCCATCTCCACGTGGCTTCTTCTCTGTGTCTCTGTCTCTTATAAGGACGCCTGTCACTGGATTTAGGACTGCTGTCATACAGGAGAACTCCAATTCAAGACCCTTAACTTAATTACATGAGTAGGACTCTTTTTCCAAATATACTCCCACTCCCAGGTCCCAGGGTTTCTGACATGAAAATATCTTTGCTGAGGGGTCATCAGCAACCATAACAGGGATACAAGTGTGCTGCTCACCATGGGATAACACCCTTGGCCGTGATTTGCTCTGACTCCTGAATGTCAGCGGACATCATGTAAACAGACACTTGATATATGTTCTTACGGCCACCTGTCATTGGATTCAGGGCCCTCTATGATCAGGGTGACCTGTGACAGCACCCCTGGGAAGCAAATGCACAGAGAAAAATTGACAGGTTCAGAACAGAATCGGTGCCCCACCAAACTGGAGAATGAAAAACTTTCTCTTCCCATAATTACACATTTCCTGATCTCGGCTCATCAAACAAGTTCACCCAATTCTCCTATCACAGAGCTTTTGGTAATAGCACAAGTCAGCTTAGCTAAGTGAGACAGTGGTTAAAACGGAGACATAACAACTGGATTTGAAGTTGTGGGGGCTGAATAAGTGTGGAGAACCTGGTCTTCCGACGCTCAGGAAAGAAGCAAGCCCTGAACCTGTGGAGACCTTCTCAGAAGCTAGAATGCCAGGAATGGAATATTCCAGTACAATCCAGGGTCAGGCAATGCTGTGGGCTTTTTATTCTTAGAGACAAATGTGTGAAACCTGTTCTGGGTGAAGTTTCCCCTTTTCTTTCTGTATAATGCCTGCAATGAAAAGTCTTGTCCACAGAGCTCCTTGTCTATTGTCAGAACACATTCCTCTCTGTCAATTGGGATAAAGTGTTCCCGCACCTCGAAGGAATTGAACCACCTCCCCTCGCCCTGTCCACTCATTGATTGATTTCAACCGTGGAAGCAACATTGTCTGCTCATTACACATCCGACTGCAAGACTGTGTTTATTAAACTGTCTCCTGTGCCCCAGGAAATTATGAGCTCTAGGAGGAGAGAGGTAACTGCTGTCTTTGTAAGCCCAACATGAGCAAGGATGCTTGGAGAAACGCTGTGAGTTAACGAATAGCCCCTTTCTTCGTACCCAAGTCTCCAGCTAGGTCTTTTCCATCAACCCATTCCAGAGCCAGGCAACCCCTTTGTCTGACCATCAGTATGTCAGTCTCCTGAAGGAACATAAAGTCTCTCTATGGTTGGGTCTTGCTGGTAATCATCTATGTGAAGGGCATTAATATAGTCTTGATAACGATGCCTCCAAATGTCAGATGCCATGTTATTCCCCTTGAGGTCCTTCACATAGGAAAGCTACACCTTCCCACCCACCCAGTATTAGGCCTCCTCACTATGGTCACTGTGACCTTTGTCTCATTCTTTCCCCACCTCCCTTCGTGTTTTCCTGGCTCCATAGTATGAACCAGATGTCGTCATTCCATCCATCAGCATCCATCAGGCCTGGTTTAGTTTAATTCAGTTCTCTTCTGCCTGAAATGCATGCTCTATGTCAGATAGTGGGCCGGGTGCTCCAGGTCCAGGAAGAAAATTCCAGCAAATACTTGAAACTCATCCCCGTCTCCCACACACTGAGCTACACTTCTCCTCACTTCCAATAATGTTCTTTTTCTACAAACAGGCACTCAGTCCCATCAACTCCCTGTCTATAACCAGATGTGCCACATCAGGCTCCTGAAATGATTCACTCCATCAAAGACTCGGACACCCCGTGCGAAGATAGCCTCCAAAAATGATGTACAATTGGGTGGCCCCCAGCGGGGGTGTTGGGACTGCGCTGCTTATAAACCCAATCGTGAACAGCCCCCAACATGCTCCAGGCATGTACGCACACTCTCCCACGGAGATACACATGGCCCCACATGCACCAGTCAGCAGAGGATGCAAGGCATGTAGTCTCGACATGCACACGTGTCCCACCAAGTGATCTCATTTAATTTATGAGCTCCGAGCATCTTCTACTCATCCATCAGCAAGAGCACATGGACCTTAATAATTAAGGCAATACGTACATATACACAATGGAATATTACTCAGCCATAAGAAGAAAACCAATCCTACCATTTGCAACAACATGGATGGAGCTGGAGGGTATTATGCTCAGTGAAATAAGCCAGGTGGAGAAGGACAAGGACCAAATGATTTCACTCATCTGTGGAGTATAAGAACAAAGAAAAAACTGAAGGAACAAAACAGCAGCAGAATCACAGAACCCAAGAATGGACTAACAGGTACCAAAGGGAAAGGGACTTGGGGGCGGGGCAGGGAGGCTGAAGGGGAATAAGGGGCATCACAATTAGCACACATATGTTGGGGGACATGGGGAAGGCAGTACAGCACATAGAAGACAAGTAGTGATTCTATAGCATCTTACTATGCTGATGGACAGTGACTGTAATGGGGTGTGTGGGGGGGACTTGATAATGGGGGGAATCTAGTAACCATAATGTTGCTCATGTGATTGTATATCAATGATACCAAAATTAAAAAAAAATTGAGGAAACGAAAAAAAAAATCCAAAAACTGTCTAAGCATTAAATGATTGTTTGAAAAGCAAAAAAAAAAAAAAAATTTTATGCAATAAAGAAAAGATTTTCAGGACATCTGCAATCTTCCCGAGGTCAGTCATAACTGATACATTGATTTTTGATAGGATTGACATCTCTGATACATTAACCACTATCTTCGATCCCAAGACTACTGACTTTCTAGGGTTTTGAAACTGTTCCTAGTTCGGATGTTAGATGATAGATAGATAGATAGATAGATAGATAGATAGATAGATAGATAGATAGATAGATAGATAGATAGATGATAGATAGATAGATAGATAGATAGATAGATAGATAGATGATAGATAGATAGATAGATAGATAGATGAAAGATATATAGACAGACAGATAGATAGATAGATGATAGATATATAGACAGACAGAAAGACAGATAGATAGATAGATGATAGATAGATAGATAGATAGATAGATAGATAGATAGATATAGATAGATAGATAGATAGATAGATAGATGATAGATATATAGACAGACAGAAAGACAGATAGATAGATGATAGATAGATAGATAGATAGATAGATAGATAGATAGATAGATAGATATAGATAGATAGGTAGATAGACAGACAGACAGATAGATGATATAGATAGATACATGGATGGATGAGTGAATAGATACACACATGTACATCTACATGCACATATTTTTGTACACACGTACATGTATATTACTGCATTCAATCCATACAGTGACTTCAAAGCCTGATTGCCATTGGCTAACAGCCATTTTTCCTACACTATGGTAAACAAACTCTTAGAGAAGACACATTGCCCTGCATCTGACCTTACTCACTGTCCCACAAAACGGCCACAGACAATGTTTGTGGTGGGCGCACAAGCTGTACACAGAAGCCCAAGTTCTGCAAATTTTAGGAAAACAGCTGACTCAAGCAAGTTTCTCAGAGCCACAATCCTGTTTCTCATCTCTTACCTTGGCCCTTTTACACAGACTGACAGGCATACTGACCTTTCTCTGGTGCTGTTGATAAACTAAAGTCTGCGAAGCTGAGGCCGCCTTCTCTACTGATATTGCATCATGTGTACCTAACGTCACTAAGGTATTGATGCTCATATGCAACCTGGGCCTCCTGCCTTTTCTAAGTCTTTCAAACAATGGATCCATGCCTCCTTCTTAAGAAGGAACATGGGCATTTCTCTTATTCCTGTATTTGATCTGCACGAGAGATCGTTGGTGGTGCACAGAGATGGAGAGGTAGGAACACTTTGTAAATTGGTGACAAAATGCTTAGGAAGAAAAGAGCGTTTTCTCAAACTGACCTGATGAATTCTGTACGGTGTGCGGTTAATCGACACCATCGTCTGCTCACCTGGATGTGGCCCTCATATTCCCAGCATGGGTGTGTTTCCCAGCTTTCATGGTTCTCTGCAAACACCCACCCGAATCCCCGACATTCACCCCACCTTCCGCCCACAGTAGATGCTCCTCGGGCCACCATGATGGAAGGCTCTGCTTCCTATATGCTCCACGCCTTTGCATCTGGCTGCATCCCTCCTCCCTGCCCCCAGTCTCAGGCGGGAACGTTTCTGAATGCCCACAAGAAGTACTCAGCCCTTGACCCAGCAGTACTAGATGGAGCTGCAGGTGTGTGCCCCTGACGGGGAGTGTATGGATGGAGGGGTCTCCTTGGGAGGGGGCTGCCTGCCCCAAGGTCTGTGGCGGCCTCAGGCTACCAGCCCTGCAGCCAAAGAGGCTCCCCCTCCCCCACCTCCCTCCTCCCTCCCCTGATCGCCCACCTCAGGAGGGCGTCCCCTCCCCACCAAAGCTAGAGAACAGGAAGGCTAGCGGTGTCCCCACATGAGAGGCAAAGGTGGCTGCCGGGCATGCATGCAGGGTGGACACACGAGAAGACCCCGCTGGGGGTCCTTCCTGACATCGGCAGCAGAGAAGGGGCTTCAAGCCAGGGCTCAGAAGCAGTAAGGGGGTCTTGGGTGAGACCCCCCCCTTCTATAAAGGACCGCAACCCCACTTCCTGCTCCCCATGTGCCTGGGAGACTGGCAGAGTGGGGGGGCACGTAAGGCACCCACAGTTCTCAGCACCCACAAGGTGCTGAGTTTAAAGTTCCTCCATCTCTCCTCAAAGGTGCTTCTGGGGAGAAGCGCCCCCAACCCTCCTTACCCCAGACCAACTGCCAATCATTCCTCACCCAGGTTCTGTCCGAGCTCTGTCCTGTTCTTCTTCTACAGTTGCTAAACCCAACCCACTCTGCTGTCTGTCCACCCCTTGCTGAAGGATTTCATCCCACTGGCCACGGTCAGTGGTCCAGCAGGTGACAGGCCGAGGAAGCGGGAAGTGATAAAATAGCCTCGTTGTTTAGACTATTAAGTAAGTTCCTCAAAGAACAGGAAAGATCAGCATGTGGGGAACAAATAAGACAGGAAACGGACGACTGGGGCCGAAGTGCATCTGGAGCAGAGAGACCCGTCTTAGCGCAGATTCCACCACCCACACCACTGAGTTTATGCATGTAAGCTTGCAGCTGGGCTGCAGGGCAGGGCTCTGCACACGTCTTCCAGCTTCTGGGGGCTCCAGGAGGCCCTGGGCATGTGGCTGCGTCCTCCCATCTCTGCTGCGTCTCCAGCTGGCTTCTCTTCTGTATCTGTGCCTCTGCTCTCCGGCCATCACACTGAAGGCCACCCTCCTCCAGGACAACCTCCCCCCAGACCCTGCATGTAATTCCACCTGCAAAGACATGCCGGGTGAGGTCCACATTCAAGACCCTTAACTTAATCATGTATTTTGCCAAAATACAGCCTGGAAATACAGCAAGTAAGAATGTACAAAGTCGATGAACCCAGCAGAAATGTACAACATGGAATATAGGTTGAAGGAGCATAAGACTTGCCCCAGAAACTGGGAGGTGCAGCCGATGAAAAGAACACATAGAATGGAAAACCTACCCAGCATAGACATATACACCTACGCGGTGGAAAAAAATGCCCGTTCCATCCACGCTCACATAAAACACCCTCGCGAGTAGACGAGCTAATACCCACAAAATGAAATGTAACATATTCCCAAGGATCAACAACATCTAGACTAAGCTTTCTGAGTTCAGCACAAGACAGTCTTAAAATCCCAAGTATTTGGCAACTGAACACGCTTCCACGATGCCTTTGAGTTAAAAAGAACTTCATAAAGGAAACCAGTTGTTTAGACCCGAGTGCAAATGAGGAATTGTGTCACAGTCCATGGGACCCCAGAAACAGCGACTTGGAAACGCCTGGCTGTGAAAACATTCGTCCCCAGAGAGCACCATGTCCTGGACACGCAACCTGTGCCACGCGGTACAAGATGCTGGGAATGCAAGGATGCAAATGTGGAAAACACATGTTCCTATAACCAGTCACGTTGTTTCAGAGAGTAAATAAAGCACAGAGCAGGTTACCTGGTTTTGGGTGTGTTTGGTATGATTATGTAAGACATGCTCTGGTTTCCATAATGGGAAAAAAAATGTTCCCATTGAAACTGCACATCTGTTTGAGGTCCCCCTTGAAGGTGAAGTGAGGCTCTGGGACAGCTTTTTGGTTAATATCCCTCTGCAATCCTTTGGCCAAGCTCTGAGGGTGTGCAGTGTCCCTCTGAGAGGGTCCTGGTCTCGCCTGTGGCCCCACGGTAGCTGAGACCCGGTACTTTTGGGGTTTGTGGGGGGACATCTGGGGGACACTGCTATAAGGCAGGTGCCGGAGAGCCCGTGTGCTACACGCAGCCCGCAGACCCGGCGCTCTGTCCTCACAACACCAGACATTGGACTGTTCAAGTTCTGGCCCCCAAACACCCTGTTTGTTTCCCCTGGGCAGAACTCAGCCAGCCGCCCTCATCTCCTGAAATGCACGTCAGCCTGGAGGAGAGAAACATGCCGACCCACCTGGGTTAACAGCCGTGGGATAGGAAACACAGATTCCCATCTCCGCAAAATATTCCTCAACTGGACAGTGAGTGAAGCTCTGGGAAAAGAACACAGCAGGGGCTGCAGAGAAATGGTTTGAGGGTTGCCTTGACCTCATGAGGGTCCTGTCTGTGGACACCAGCTCTCCTCGGAAATTTCTGGGCATTCCCCCAGCCACCCCGTCCAGGGAAGTGGAAATCAGGGTCAGCCCGGTGGCCCTCACATCCGCTCCCAACCCCAGCATCCCAGATCCATATGGCCCCGCTCAGGACAGCTAGAGTCCTTGGGGCCTGGACACAGGGCCCCACAGGCCCATGGGGCCTGAGCACCGCAGACTCCCTGCACCCCCCATGGGCAACCTCAGACTGTGTGCCATCTGCTTCCCTGTTGCAGTGCCCTAAGATGTCTGCTCTCGCCATTCAGCATTCTCCCTGAGGACCCTGTCTGCATCTCAGCCTCTAAAAAGGATGCTCAGACATGGTCCTGGGGAGGAGACTGGGAAGGGGGCAGAGAGACACAGGGGCAGCCCCGTGCACCCAGTCCCCTCCTGGCCCCACAGGCCCCGCCAGGGACAGCCCCTCTGCATGGCTTACAGTCCACACTACTGATCCAAATCACCGTGTTCTTGCCTCAGAGCAACCCTGCTTCCCCCACGTTCACCCAAAAGCCACCACACATCTGGGGCTCCCTGCACCCCCAACGGAAGCGGGGATGTTGAAGACACCATTCGTCATTTGGAAGCCCATTCTCTCCACCATTACCCCTGCCCCTTGGCGAGCCGGGTTCCACCCGCCCTCGGTGCCCACAGCCTCTCTCTGCTCCCGCCCTGCCTCCGCCTCCGGGAACCTTTGCCAAACAACCCTCACTTTGAGGCTGGCTCCTTGTTTTTTATTATTTTAATTGGTGCTGGGGCCCAGCGGCTTTACGGCCCCCATGTTTACACGAACTGAACTTTAATAAGATGGCGAAGAGGTAACAGGCGCCCGGGGCTCTATAAATGTTTTAACTCACACAAACCCACCCAGGCATTTCCATTTACACCCACTGTGGTCAGGGCATAAAATTAACGACCGGCAGCGGTGGATTTTTCCACCCCTGCCTCTCAAAGCACCTTCTCCCGCCCGGTTTTCTGTTTTCTCTTTTGCAAAGCGGGCTGCCTGCCGGGGACATTGGTGAGCCCTGAGTCACGTCAGATTTTTAGGAAAATCTCCCTTAACAACCTGCCTTATTTGCCTGGCCAGAACCCACAGGATTCACACGGCTCTCTCCTCTGAAAACACCCATTTCGGGTCACCAGAAAACCTCCACATGCGCAAGGACATGCGTGGAAAGCACCCTGCCCACGTATTGCCCAGGCGTCTTTCTCTCTGGGGTCACAAGACGCATGTGGCCGTGTAACACGGGTCGTTTGCTGGGCAGGGGACTGGTGTCGCTTAAAATACATTGAATTCATTTATAAAGGGACACCTGTTTCAGGCACACGCGTGTCACAGATGCTGTTAAAAGTCTGCAGGGCCCAGCTTGTCAGGCTGTGTCGCATCCCTGTGCATGAGAAGGAGGGGACCCCTGAATCTGGACCCCCGAATTGAGCACTGCACTAAAAACATGCTGAATTCCTGGGAGTAGAGAAAAGGACCTCTTTTCCCGCCTTTTTGGGGAGTGGGACGTGGCCACAGCCTAGACATGGCACGTGTGTCCAGGTGCAGAGGAATAAAGGGGGGGCGCCCCTCGAATCTTCCCAAATTTGCAAAGAGCTTATGTGGACACCGCAGACATGTGAGCTACCAGGCATGAGCAGCGACCTCTTCGGGGACTGTCCGTGTCACCTCTCCAGGTACGAGGCCACTGTGAAAACCGTGCTCCAATGGGAGGCAATGATGCCTCCACCAGGCATGTGGGTACAAAGGGGACAGTGACCTCCCTGTGAGTATGTGACAATCAGCTCAGAAAGGACACAGGCGTAACTCCCAAATTCCAGAGCATCGTGCCGCTGTGGCTGTGTGTCTTGGGAGACAGGCTGTCCTGTGGGTTGCCCATCACTAAGCCCAGGCTGAGACACAAGGCTGGCACCAGCCGAGGGCTGTCCGCACATCACCCTTGAGGGACCCCCGGACCCTCTTGGGGGCCACTCCACACTGACCATGGAAGCTGTGGATGAGGCTGGAAGAGGGCAGGGGACACTCAGAGCTGCCCTGCTCAGCTGCCATGCCAGGAGGGCATGGCTGAAGCTAGAGGGCACAGCTGAACAGGTCCCCAGAGCCATCACTGGGCCATTTACCAGGGATTCACAGGGTCCCCAGGAGGCAGGCCTTGCAGTTTTACAACGGGGACACCCCCAGGCAAACGGGGGCGACTGGGTTGCCCTGCGTCTCCGCCAAGCCAGCCCGTCTGCCCCCTCTCAGGCCTGCACACACCCGCCCTCCAGCGACGGCTCGTTTCCCTGTCCTTTGTTATTTAGCGGCTGGCACGTCACCAACCAGGACTGTCAGGAGTTGATGACGTGGGCCACGAAAACATACCAGAGGCCTCCACGAACTTTGCAACCAAGTAACTCCCCGGGGGAGGTGGTCGCTGCCTCCTGGCTACTCCCACATCCTGATGTGTCCAGACAGATATTGGAAAAGACCCCGGACATGAAAGATATCACCAGGCCTTCAGTATTGCCACGGGGGTGGGATTAGACCCAATGAATGGACGTCCATGTCCCGCATGCCTGAGCAGGTCACTGCCGGCCACACTGAACACATAGGAAATGAACAAAGTCTGTGACCTCGGCCAACAATTCATAAATTCATTAAATTAAAAAAAAAAACCAACCAGAAAACAGCAACACAGCAATGATTTTAATAAGTTCCCTTCCAACATCTAATTTACATTTCTTGTGCCCCAGCAACGATATTACCTCATTAAGATATTTTTTTGCAAATGAGAGAAATTTAAACGACGTCTCTTATTTATCGCTTCCATATGTAAGTAGTTATCTTTCTTACAAATGGAAATGAGACCCCAAAATTACCACAAATGGGGCCAGGCCATGGTGTGCCTGTGTTCCTTTTTGGACGGGACCCACCTGGCCCCTTGAGCGCCGTGAAGCACGCCAACCGCCCCCACCCCTCAGCATTGAACAGACGCTAATAGGCCGGGTTTGACAGTCCCTCTCGGGAAATTTATTGGGAACCACGGATAACACTCTAGCAGACTTTGAGCAAATGAGCTCTGATAATATTAAACACCTGGTAAGCCCTGGGCCTCCCGGGACCCCGCACGGCAGGGCTGGACCTCTAGTCCCTCCGACCCAGGATTGCCAGGCTGGGTCCAGACAAGAGGGTGATTGTGAGGGACAGCACCTGCTGGCCAGGGTGACCTCCGAGTCAGAACAGAGGGATGCATGCAGCTGCACATGTCCCCGCCTGCCGCCCCAGCCCACAGGTGTTTCCTGTGCCCATACCTTGGAAGTCTGCATGCTGCTGGACATGGAGGGGCCCCGAGGTGGCTGGCCAGAGGGGACAGCGGCTTCAGGGACATCCAAGGCAGCTTGGGGGGCCAGGAAAGTCAAGCAGAGGGAGTGAAGTCTTCCTTCTGGAGTCCCCCTCAGAAGGAATGGGGCAGCCTGCAAGGGCAAGAGCCCCAGATGAGGACGGGGCACATCTGTAAGGACAGAAAGTGGGGCCCTGCTATGCACTAAAGGCTCCCAGATTTTGGACGTGGGGCACCTCTCTGGAGTGTGTATGATCAGCCTCTATGTGGTTATGGACTTGTTGGGGTTCGACTCCTCTGGGCAGAGATTGCTCCAGGCTGAGGGCCCCCCGGATGTACAAATGTCCCTCCAGGGTGTCACTGGAAATGCCTGTCCTTCAGGGGTGGGCTGCCAGCTCCCTCCCGGGGTCTCTGCAGGAAATCACGGCCTCTGGTTTTGGCCACATCTCCTGCCACCAGGACGCCTTGGGGAGGCCTCCCATGTGGCGCAACGCCTGACACACGGCTACGACGCCCATTACTCATTTTCGTCAACAGGTGTGGGTCCTGAAAGGCCCATATTTAATCTATGTCTTTATTTATGGAGTGCCTACCCTGAGGTGGGATGACGGGTGAGGAGGTAAGCCCCCCAAATCCTTCCGTTAATTTTTCCTGACATGGTTTTTAAGGCCACCTTAGGATGCAGGACAGGGTGGGCGCCTGCACGCTCACCCGGGTTGTCTCACCAGGTGGGGAGCGTCCCATGGCCCCCAAACTAGCCTTCCGTTTCTGGCATCCTCTGGGACTTGGGAGCACTCCGATATTAGACAGCCAATTTGGGACCATTAAAAAAAGAAACGGCTGTGGGGTGGGGGTGGCCACGTCTGAGCTGTGGGAATTCAGCTCCGACTTGTCAGAAATCATTTCTGCCTGGGCCACGGGCAGCCTTCAGATCCAAGCAGCTTCCCATCACTCTGGCTGAGGCAGGATTTCTCCGCGTGTCCCAGACGTGAAAGGTCAGTGCCTCGTACACCGTGCAAGGACTCTCATTAATGCAACCAGATTCTCGGGGAGCAAAAAAAAAAGAGAGAAAGACAGGCAGCGCGCAGGGGCTGGGGGGGCTGGGGGAAGACTTGCTGGCAAGCTCAACGGCACTGGCAATCTGCCTTCATCTCGTGCCGGGCGTTCGGGCCTTTAGGTTGATCAACATCTGAAACCCATCACCGGTGCCCATTAGGTGTTTCCAAGTCATATCAAACCCCGGTATCCTAATGAGGCATTCACCCTGCAGTATTTTTTTAGGTTTCAACAATTTGCAGTCTATTTCCAAGATGACGAAGGTGGAAATGGGAAGAACACGGGTTCTCTGAGGAGCTTGCTGACTTTTCTGGTTGTTTGCTGGGAACCACTGAAGCCCAATTGCCTTCACCCCACTGGAAGTAAATGTGAGTCATCAGTTCACATAAGGCTGCTGGTGTGATTGCTGCCACAGCCCATTGCAATGTCCTCTGGTTGATGGATCCCTGTCAGTTCCACTTAGCAGTGAGAATGTCGGATTGTCAAGGGTTTTTAAGGCTGGGAGTTGGGAGACACTCACACCAATTTGTCCCGAAGCCAGAGGGTTGGAACCCCCGGTCCTCCAGTCCCCCCACCCCAAAATGTCCTCCCTCCACAGAGTAACTTAATGTGATGGCAGACTTTTGCCACTAGAAAAACAGAGAGGAAATTTTTTAAGATGATTCCCCGGGGTGGGGGTGGGGGCACAAAAGGACAGTAGCATTCCTGTCTTGTAGAGAAACTCCGGGCTTTTCTATGGGCAAAATAATAATTAAATGCAAGCTGGATAATGAGTCGTGCCTTTTCGGGAAGCTTCCACGCTGCACCTATTTCGGGCGAGCTTTCTGCCTGGCTGGCCAGCCTCTCCGCCCCTCCTCGGAATTGCCCGCTGAAGGCAGGTAGGTGGTCAAAGCCCAAGGCCCTTCTCAGAAATGCAGTGTAGAGAAAACCCAGCTTGGCTGAGGGGTTCCAAGCCTACAGATGCTTTATGCACAGATGCCATGGAGTGTCGTGAAGTACACCAAGCCAGGGCAGAGCCATCACGGAAATGGACGTTCTGGACCAGGAACACACCTCGAATTAGGGGACGAAGGCTCCCCCCACCATGGCCAAGCCATCCTGTCCAGTCCTGCCTGGAAATTGGAGGCTCTGAAATGGAGATTCTGTGGAGTGGTTAAATGCCCTAATTATCTGGATCACTGGCTTTTGGTACCCAGTCTGTTAGTTGTGTAAACGCTTACCGGAGCCCAGCCATGACCGTGTGCAGGTAATCCTGACTGTTGCCTACACGGGGGGCTGCCTGGTCAGCTCCCCAAGGGTTTCTACTCCAGCCCCTGGCTGAGCCCGTGGTGGGCATCTCTGTTCTGATACCTGGTCGGCATCCTCCGAGCTGGAAAGTGGCTTCTCAAGCCGGCTGGCTCCTGCTTATCGTCTGTCAGACCCCTGGCTGTAAGTTTCATCTGCCATTACCAAACGGAAAATAGAAATGTCTGCAACTGGGGGCATTAACGAGGCGCGCGGCCGGGAGGGCGAACCTGCAGTTTATTCACGATTCCGGAGTTTCTTTGTGAAGCTGGGCTCCTCCCCATCCAAATGAAATGAAATATAACTAAAAGCTCTGAAATACGTGCAAGTCTCTGCCTGGAACCTCTGGCCTCATAATCAGAAATGGGAAAAATGTGCTTCCCGTAGCATGGGGACAAACCTGTGCTGTGCCTCCCGGTTCGTGTAAACTGGAGTCTGTTAGGGGGGGTTAAATGATTATATTTTAAAATATTTTCCCTTAATTCTTCGCCATCTGTATTTCTTATGTTCCGGGGCATTACACTATTGTGGTCTGCATCCACATGCATAACACACACACACTCTAATTCACAAAAGATATAAAACTTGGGTTTATTCCATCTGAGTGTGTGCTTGAGTGGCATGCCTGTCTGGTGTATTTCCCCTTCACCTTTTCAGATGTAATCAGTAGTGAAGTGATGGAAATTTAACAAAATTCCCATTGTTTAGAATTTAAGCCATGTAGGGTTTTTTTTTCCCCCTTAAAAAATCAGGTCTGCCGGATAAAACTACGTTTTGCATTGACTCCTTCACCTCCAATTAATGAAATTGGAATGGTATAAAAATGGTTAGAGGTTTTGTTCTTTCCTTATTTTTGTTAATGCATCTCTGCAGCATTCTCGGTGTGAAATCATCCACACTTCTGTCTCTGGGAAAGGGACTGCCATCCCCACAAAGGCATTCTTGACTGTATCATCAGAATCCAGGGCTTTCTTAGGTACCAAAAAATATGGGTCTGATCCAGCCCTCAGGCAGAATCTCACCCTAAGAAAACAAGAAACAGACAGGTCTACAAGCCATCGTAAAATGAGTGGTCCTTCTGAGATGCCCTGAGGATCTCAAGCAGTGGTATTAGAAGTGAGCACCTCATGTTTGAAGGTGGACCATGGGGTAAGAAAGGGTGACAGACAGACAGTGGGATGTACTTCACAGATTTATCCTATGGGATGGACATGGGGCACCAGTCAGAGATAGTCCAACCTGAACTGGCTATAGCAAAATGAAAGCATTCACTTACATAATGCAGACTTCAATGGTTCTGCATTCAGGAGCGGCTTGATCAAGGGGCTTAAGATATCTGGGTTCCGGAGCGGCTTGATCAAGGGGCTTAAGATATCTGCAAGTACCTGCTTTCTGCCCTCCCAACCTCTCTGCTATGTCCTCAGGTAGGGATATCCATGCCCGTACAGCTTTCCCCTCCTTGGAACAAGAAGGCTGCAGCCACACTCCACTCAAAGCCACATTGCACCTGTGTCCGCCTTACGACCTCTGTGAATAACACTGCCTGAATGTGCGTGTGCTGGTATTTGTCTGAACACCGTTTTTTCCCCAAATACCTTTGGTAAGTTTGAAATGTTAGAGTCTGCAAACTCAATAGGTCTTAGAGTCCCCACCTGAAATACAAGAAGATGGGACCAGCCGATGCCTGGAGTTGGTTCCAGCTCTCCTGTGCAAGGATCCCGACTTCAGAAAACGACCAGGTGGGGCAAGTCTTTTGAGTTTTGCTGTTGGGCATCACCACCCTCTCATTCTCTTCCCAGAGCTCTTCACGCACGAGCACTTCTATCATTTATGATGACACGAGTCTTTCTGTGATTTCCACTTACAATAAAGACACAGCTCCTTCCAGCTGGTATGTTTTGGGTTCACATGGATGCAGACTGTCATTCCGTCTTCCTGATGGCCCAGCACACTGACAGCTCTTCCGGAAACACGTCCTTCTCCTCAAGCAGTGACCCACCCCCACCCCCTGCCAGCCGCTGCTCAGCGGGGCTCCAAAGTTGTTTTCATTTTTAAAAGTTGAAATAAATACCGCAGCGGCGAGTAGCACATTCATTGTGTTTTGCAACTACCACCTTTAGTTCCGATACATTCCATCCCCCCAAATGAAGGTCGCATAGCTATTAAGAGTAACTCCCCATCCCTTCCTCCAGCTACTGACAACTCCTTATCTGCTTCTTGTCTTGATAGATTTACCTGTCCTGACGTTTCACATAAACGGGATCCCACACCGTGTGTCCCTGTGTGTCTGTGTGTCCCCCTGAGCACCGTGTGTTCAGGTTCATCTATGTTGTGCATGTGTCGGGGCTTCTCTACTTTTCAGGGCTGTGTAATATTCCTGCGTGTGCCCAGAGCACACTCCGTGTATCCATCCATCTGTCCATGGACACCTGGGATGCTTTCAGCTTTTGGCTGATGTGAATGTGTGTGTGCACGTTTTCATTTGAACACCTTCTGAGTGCCCGAGTGACTCAGCAGCGGGGTCTCCTTGGCCCCCTATGCCTCTCCCCTAGCACTCTGGGAGGGTAATCAAATCATCCATTCCTGGTAAAAAGGTTGCCTTTTTACTAGAACCCAATCTGACTTCCTCTTTCTCTGGCCTGTTTTTATAGCGTCCACATGACTTGCTTTGACAAGAAAAGCCTCTGGGCAGATTCTCCCCTAGCTGTCTTGGCCACCAGAAATTCCTTACCATGGGCACACACAGGAAAGGAGCTTGCCACCTTCTGTAAGCCTGTCTCTCCTGCCCCAGGTTTGTGAGCGTGTCAGAAGCATGTCAGGGACAGCGTGAAAAAGTTTGCTTTGGGGAGGACTGGTCAGGGAAGCGTGCGGGCCGTGAGAGAGATTTACAGGCAATGCTCAACAGCCCCATAAAACGACATAACAGGCACTCTGGAGCTATTACTTAGATGAAGCAGGGGCACCTGCTCTGAGCAGCATCTGGGTCTCTTCCAAGGCAACCTCACACCCTGAATCTTACCACCCACGTCTGGGCAGGGTCCTGGGCTTGCTGCACCTGAGAGGAGCCCCATAGACAACAAGAAGCAGGTGGGCATGTGGGGCCTCAGGCATGGCTCCCCAAAACCCAGAGGCAACTGCCTGCCTTCTGCACCTCTCTTTGGAGCTAATAAAGCACTTTGTATCTCTTGCCATACCCAGCTTCGTTTCCCTCAGCACATGCACCCCATTCAAGGAAATGACGTGAGAAAAGGAGTGTAAACCCGGGGGCCCACATGGGTGCTGGGGCGGGTGTGGTGGGCTCAACCCCTTACCCATTCTCCATTTGTAGATGCAGACCTTCTCGGACATCTGAGACCGCTCATTGCCGGAATTCCTAGTCACGGCGCCCAGTAGGCATTCAACAAAGAGTGTTCAGATCATCACGGAGAAACAGGCAAATAAAAACGATTCCCAGAGTCAGATGAAAAGTTGGTTCTATGCGTCCATTCGTCCAACAAGCCCTCTGTCTTCCAGTGTTCAAATGAGCTGGGATTTTGTTTTTAAAGAACGTTCGAAACAAAGATAGAATCTGTGTCATCTGATGAAGTAGAATCATAGGAAAGAATAAAGGAAAGGGCTTCTTTCTAAGGCATGGACTGCTGAACATGGTCATTTTCCTGAAACGTCCTTTTTTTTTTAAACACAGAGATGCACACAGACATTACTGTGATCTGAGCCCTTGACTCCTCCGCTGTCGAGTGTGGCTGCGGATCCCAGCAACGTCCACGGGAGACAATACTGGGCGTTTATCTGAGATAACCTACAAGTCTGGTTCATGTGGACGGAACATGCTCAGGAAGATGTGGCTTTTGGCTGGTTGGTTTGAATTTTGCAGGTCACGGTTTGAGTTGGTTTGTCGGCTTGCTGGTGCAAAGGGCTCTCTGGAAGCCTAGGCTGCTGCCGGCACGGTGAGCCCGCTTTCCGGATCCTTGTTTATGCTCTCAGAGCCATTTCTTCCCAAATCTAAGACCATCATGGGAGCCCTGGAGGACCATAATGCCAGGCACCTGCCACACGTGTGGGTCTACTGATGGCTTTGACATTGCTCAGAAGGAGGAGAGATGTCACATTCTCCTGACAAGCAGCACGCGGTCACGCACAGACACATCGAAAATAAAGTGCAGACGGGCATTTTCTGTATTTTCTCAACTGCCAGAAAGTTCTCTATTCCAGCAGCTCTGTGGGTGCTGGGCAGCTGGTCACCAACTCCTCCTCCTGCAGAAATGAATCTCTTCTGCTTTGGCAACTTTTTCTCAAGGGGAGAAGTGGCTGCCAGGGGACGGGGCCTGGCGGGCTGTTTTCTGAGAGTGGGGCCATGTGAGGTCCCCTTGAAAGTGGCTTATGTGATGATGTGTGTGAATGTGGGAGGCTGTCCTGAAAGTGGGGCTGTCACCTGTTGTGGACTGAGTGGTGTCCCCCAAATCCATGCCCATTGGGATCCTCAGATTGGGGCCTTATTTGTAACCATGTTCTTTGCAGACAGAATTAAGTACAGGATCTGAGAGGAGGTCCTCTTGTATGAGGGTGGCCCTAAACCCAATGCCGGGTGTCTTTGTAAGATACAGAATTAGAGAGTCACAGACACAGAGGAGAAGCCATGTCGGGATGGAGACACAGCCAGGAGGGATGCAGCTGCACGCCCAGGGCCTCTTGGACTTCAGAGCCCTGCCACACATCTGGTCTCCAGAGCTGGGGGAGCATGAATCTTGCTGTTCAAAGGCCCCCAGTTTGTAGTCATTCATTCCAGCTTCCCCAGGACACTCCCACCCAATCCATAAGTCATTAAGTTGCAGTGTCACACTCCCCAGGGCCAAGGGCATCTTTAAAGGCCCATCTCCCTGACCAGACAGGTTGGTCCAGGTCTTTTCTTGTCAAAATAAGACCACAAGCTCATTGCTGTGGACCAGCAGTCTGATGCCCCCGCACTGCCAGAGGAGGTTTGAGGGCTGGCAGCAGAATCTCATGACTATTAAAAAAAGCCGGTACATATTCCTTAATACGCGTGAACATCAATTATACCTCATTAGTGATATCTTTCCTGACACAATTGGGTGATAGCACGCTAAGAAATATCTCTCTTTCAGTCAAGGGAAGCGATTCAGGGAAAGGAGAGTAGGTCAGATATTGAAAAAAAAATCAGCATGTTCAGGAAAAGAGCTAGGACAGTCAATTTGGCAATTACCTTATTTTTAACAATTGTTTTTAAGGAGCCATTAAAAGCGAACCTATTATGTAAAAAAGTCAGCGACCCACTTTCTTCTTGGGTGAAGGTGCAGGCACATTGCACAAAACAAAAAAAAATCATCCTTTCCTCTTCTCGGCTGGCTTTGTTTATTGAGCAACTGAGCCATGAAGGACGAAAACTAACGACACCTACTAAAAGCAATGAAAACAGCCATACAGCGGTGCCCGCACACAGAACGTCCACCTTCCCCAGTCGTGAAATCCTCTTCAACTGTGCAGAAAAGCCTGGTGGGGGTACAAGGTGAGCCCAGTAGCACGAGGCTGGTGGGGTCTGCAGCTCAACCCCCCAAGACCCCAGCCACAGCAGCAGAAGGTTCCACTCCCAAAGTGCAAGGTCCGAACTCTGTGCATGCAGGCGGCTCACAGCAGGACACCAGGAGTGACTAGCCAGCTTTCAGACTGTCCTCGATTCAGAAGGGCAGCCTTAAAATTTAAATTCACATTTGTGACTTCCACGGCCCATGATGATATTGAACCCATAACGTGTAAGGTGCTTTTAAAAGGTCAACCATATGAGAAATATGCAGTTTGATAAGCAAGTGTGAAAAAAAGCTGGGGTGCCCTTCTGCAGGTGGGGTGACTTGTAGTCAGGGGTGCCCTAGTTGGGGTACTCTATGTGGTTGGGGTACCTCATATTATGATCCATATCTCAAGTACCATGGGCATGCTGTAACCTTAATATAAATCTAAGTGGAAATCACATTCATTAGTGTTTTTGTGTATTGAGGTACATATAATAAAATACACGAATCTTAGTGTGCAGTTTAGTTCATTTTGACATGTGTACACATTCACATAACCATCACCTGGATCAAGATATCACCTCATCACTAATTTTCCCCCTTCACCTAGGGAATAGAAATCATATTTAATGGAGAAAAATTTTAAAATATGGAGCCAAGCTGTGATCTCAGCCAGGGTCTATAAATATAATCACTAAAGTTATCCTAGGTCTCCTATTGGGGGATTTTGGAAAAAGAATAGTTTCATTGTGTTTTGGAGCATCTCGTCACACATTTTAAAAGTTTCAGTGTCATGCACCCACATGCTTTGAACCGAGTAAACCTTGTCATAAACTTGCAAATCAATGGCTCACTGTCACCACAAACCCAGACCGAAGACCGATCCTTAGGTATATGATGTAATGAAGGAAAGGGAACGTTGTGGATCCCCAAGAGACAACCTCTCCACCATGTTCTCTGCATCCTCCAGAAATACCCACACTTGGAGTGTGACTCATGGACCATGACACGTCCTTGAAAGGCACCCCTGAAATTTCACCGTAGAGCCAAGCACCCCGAGATACAGTGAAGATCTCAGTCTCTAAAAACCCTCTGTCTGAATCTCTCCTGCTCCAGGATAGGTTTCCTTGCGTGGGCCCTCATGCATGGCACCTGCCCGCACTGACCTGTTCTTTCTACTCACCCCACCTTGTCTTGGCTGCAGACAAGAGGGCGTGTGCCTTGAGAGGACCTCCCCATGGGCTCCTCTGTGCCCTCTGAGGATGGATAGAGCCGTGGCATCACCACCAGCTGAGTTCAACCCAACTCCCTAGGAATCACCCAGGTTAGGCGTGGAAGTGACCTCCGTGTCGTCTGCCCCAGCCACTCATCACACAGGTGCGGGTCTTGGTATCCGATGGCTCATGGTCACCCAGTTAGTCAGCAGTGAAGTCAAGAGAAAACAGGTCAGAACAATGTGCTCTTCTGTCTGGTGACCGTCGTCTTTGCTGCATCATGATGTTACTTCTGTCTTTCTGTGATGGCGGCTGTGTGTGCCACCCAGATGAACAGGGACACAGGTGTTTTGAGGGACAACGGGACTGTTTGCCCTTTGGAACTCGTGCCCACGATGCATCCCTGCCATGAGCCCTGCTTGGAATCTGCATCCCTTGGATACATTCACCTCTTTCCTAATGGCATCATCTGGAGTGATAGGCAACTCCAGAGTTCCCGCCTCTCCTGGGAGGGTAGGAAGGATATAAAATGCTCAAAGGGAGTAGAAACAGAAATTTAAGGAAATGGTGGAGTCAGTTCTGCTCTAACAGACATATGCATTTCTGAAAACCTCCACACTGGGCAAAATCACCCCAAATCCACCAACACAAAGGGGGTGAATGGGATTAGGGACACTAAAAAAAAAACCCTGAAAAGAGAGGAATCTAATAAAAACAGTAGCATGGTTTTACACAGGCCAAATGGCAAGAAATGCATGCATTCTACAATGGACATGGTGCTTGATCTAAAAAGGACCCCAAGGTAGCTTGTGGGATGGGGTGTTGGAAGGGTAGCAGCTTTGGGTCCTTGTAAAGACTTGGAAAGAGGGTCGTCCCATTTCAAAAAGGAAGTTGTAACCCCAGATATGGAAAGGTGGGGCTCCCTCCTGACACCCTTGGGAGCTGAGGGCACTAGGTGTGTCTGAGGTGTATGCCTTGGTATGCATTTTGTAGGCTTATTCCTAAGGGCTGGGTTCTGCAGTGTGCACTTTTACATATCCACCCAGTTTCAATCTCGCATGAAATTTGCAAAGGGCAGAATTCACATTGTGCTCACCTTTGCTCCTTAATAGGTATCAGTGGCTTTGGGACAAATGGGCATCTTCAAAGGAAGTTTTATAGCGGAACGGATTGTGTTGTTTGCTGTGGAAACTGCTTTAGAAAATAGTAGTTGGACTTTAAATAAGTCCATGTCCATGTGTAGATGAGGAAAGGGGGGTCGTCCACACACGCAGGAGGTGGCTGGGACAGGCAGATTGGGGGGGCTCCCACAAGCCTGGTGAGCACCCAGCTGTAAAGTGGGTAAGTGGGTCTCTTGTGGGTGCCTGTGTCCTGCAAGGCTGGGATCCCACCCGGAATATGGGTCCCATGGAGTGTGTCCATAGACAGACCCCCCGAGTCTCTCACACGCGCTGTCTCAGCTCAGGAGATGCAGCCAGATGTGGCCTATAAGAATCCCGTATCATCCAAACAGGATGATGCACCCAATCCTCACAGGTAGGAAGCATTTTGTGGAAAACATAGTGGGCCGCACAACTCGCCCCACACCAGTGCTTATTCTCATGCACACCTCCTACACCCTTGCAGAGCTATTTACACAAACCCAAGGAGGGGAAACCGGGCTTTTCGAGGGTCCCTTTGGTACATGGCACCTCTCCACGGCCCACACACACTTTTTGGCTGCAATTTTCTCACCCAGTTGTTGATGTGGACTGGGTTGGCTAATCGGGCATCTGTGTGGTCCTGTTTGGTCATCCATTCAGGATGAGTTTATCCTGATTATTCACCCATTGTGGATTGGATTAACCTGGCCATTCATGCAACGTGGATGTGGTAGCCTGACTGGTCATCAACGTGGACGAGGTTCACTTAGTAGGTCATCCAACATGAGTCTGAGCTGATTTCATCTCCTATATCAACAGCAGATACTGAGGATGGACAGGATGATGTTCAAGAGTGGTGGCAAAGGAGGGGGGGAGCCACGGAAAGGTAAAATGCAACCATTAGAAAACAATTACCCCAGGATCACCAGGAGGCAAAGCTTCAGAGATGTTTGCAGGCAAGAGCCGTCCAGAGATTGGGGTTCAGGGAGGCATGTATCTGCGCTCTGTTTAATAGCAAACACTGCCCGGGCGCAGGCTCCATAAAGGCTTGGGATGGTTGCACTCACATAATTCCAACAGCAAGGAGTCACTTTGGCAGGCTGTGGTCCCCTTTGTGGAGAGACACCCTTTGTGTTCTCATATGGAAACTCGGCCATGCAGTCATCTCTATATAACCCTTTAATTCTCCCCCAGTGTCTACTGGATGAAATTTAGGATCAGGTGGCAGAAATAAGGGCTTATTTTGTTCTACCCCCAAACTGTGTTCTTTTCTCTTTGGAAGCCAGCTATGGGTTCCTGACAAGGGTTACCTCTGCTCACCTCAGACAGGGAAGCAACTGCCCCTCTTGGGGAACAGAGTCACAGATCGGAAATGGAGTCTGGGGTGCAGCTTTGATCATGTTTCCCTCCCTTTGCTCCACCACACACATACATGCGTGTTCACACCCTTAGACACATTCACACACACTCATGTTACATACATGCTCACACACATACACACAGTCCCCACGACAAGCAACATGTGGCCTCTGCATGTCACTACTCTGTCCCTTCAGTGTCTAAAATCAAACCAAAAACAGTAAACAATCTTCAACCCGAAATTCATTCTTTGTTTCAATTTTTGTGGACAATGCCAATGATTGTTCTCATTTATTTGGGGAGGGGGTGATTCACAACATAAAGACCTACCAGGTACTGAGCAATATGTGGAAAGAAAATGACAGCTGCTATTTTAATTCAATTCAAAATGTTCCCAGGCTATTTTTAACTAATCAAGCCCAAGTTGTAGCAGAGCGGAGAGCACGCATTGTTTAGGGAACAAAAGGAAAAGAAAATCTCCTTAAGTTCTAAAAAATCCTAATATTTACAACGTGTGTTCAAGCCCATTAAGGTTACATTGGAATCATTTTGGATTTGGACCCATAGAATTTCAATTCAGTGAAACCAATACAAAAACAACCACCAAAAAAAAAAAAAAAAAAGATTACAGAGAAAGGAAAGTTTGCACATCCAAAGTGCTTATTTTTTTGTAGACAGTCTAAGAAAAATGTAGGCGCGGGAGTCTTTTTTATTAGATTGTTCTCATTTCCCACATCTTCAAAGAATGATAAAATTGTTCTTCCACAAATCGTTCTTTCCTGCCTATGTTTTATTTTGAATGGCAGCCCTGGCGTTTTGTAGGGAAATGAATGTTCAACAATCCCTTTATTGGCCCAAGGTAAAAAAAAAAAAAAATCCAGTAATGCTATAAGGAAAGGTTTAATTCAAATTGTTGATCTATCTACGTGCATGTCTTTGGCACATGGGGAAATGACGTGAGAATTGATAGGTGCCCACAGCATTTTCATTATGCGGCCAGGAGGCCGAGCGGCCCTTCGCACTGCTAAGGACAGTATCCCAGCACCACGGCGAAAATATTTCATAGACAGGAGTTCATTTACATATGGCTTCATTTCCACTTGACATATTTTTGAGGCACGGAGGAGGAAAAAGCTGAATAAAATATTTCTTCAGCCAGTTTACCGAGGACGGAGCTAAGCCAACTCAGACGTCGCTGCAGCCTGATTGCGGCTCGTTTTCCCTAAATTAAAAGGGCATGTTTGAAAACTGCACCGTATAGTCTGCACTGTGTTAGAAAAAGTGGAGCTGAGAAAGGAAGAGAGGTTTTTGCAGAAGTCATTGCATTGCATGGTGAGCAACTTATGTTAGAAAGTAAGTAAAGGAGAAAGGTCCGCGTCACTCATGTCGGGAACAGAAACACCCACAGTGCAGAGAGGCACTGAGGCACTGTGCATGGACAGCCTCCTAAAGTTGCAGAAATCACGTGCAAGTAAACACAGCTCATCCGCTGGAAGTCCAGGGCATGCAGATACAGCAGAATCTCTGAGTGCACAGAAACAGGAAAGGCCAGGAAACAGGTTTGCCTCTGAGGAGCCGCCTTGTCAAGGCAGGTACAGAGTGGGCCGACGCCCCTCTCACAGACAGGATTCTGCTTTTGGAGTCACCCATCATTAAAAGATGTCCCCTGGAATATTAACACGGGATATTTTAACATATATTGATACACCTATTATTTAAATCCTTCAGACATCCACTGTATAAACCAGGTGTCTACAGATAAACAGAACCTATAGGATAGTTGGATGGATGGATGGATGGGTGGATGGATGGATGGATGGGTGGGTGGGTGGGTGGATGGATGGATAGATGGATGGATGGGGGGAATGGGGGGATTGGTGAATGAATGGATGGATGGATGGACAGCCAGATGGGTGGGTGGGTGGGTGGGTGGATGGAGGGATGGATGGATGGATGGAAGGATGGATGGATGGACAGATGGATGGACGGATGGATTGATGGATGGATGGATGGATGGGTAAATGGATGGATGGATGGATGGATGGATGGATGGGAGGATGGGTGGGTGAGTGAATGGATGGATGGGTGGATAGATGGATGGATGGGTGGGTGGGTGGATGGATGGGTGGATGGATGGATGGAAGGATGGATGGATGGATGGATGGATGGATGGATGGATGGATGGATGGATGGATGGATAGGTAGATGGATGGGTGGATGGATGAATAGATGGATGGATGGATGGATGGACAGCCAGATGGGTGGATGGATGGATACATAGGCAGATACATAGATACATAAATATAGATGGACTGGTGGTCAGATCATGGATAGATATTTGTTACAAGGAACTGGCTCACATTTATGGATGTTGAGAAGACCCATGGTCTGCCGTCTACAAGATGTACCAGAAGAGCTAATGGTATAATTCAGTCTGAGTCCCAAGAACCAAGAGCAGGAGAGCACAGAGGTCCCCTCTTGTGAAGGGGGAGGGAGAATTCTCTTTCCTTGACTTTTGCTTTATTCTGGCCATTCACTGATTAGATGAGGCCCACCCATACTGGGGCGCACGGTCCTTACTCAATCTACCAATTAACCATCCCTGAAGGAAGCAGAGAGCCGGGTCTGTTTTCCCAAGATGGGCTCTGTCCCTCTTTTCACCGTGGAACTTTCCACCTCCAAATGCCTGCCTTGAATCTCTGCCAAGGGTAAGTGTTGGATGAAACCCCTTGCTACAAAAACGTTGAATAAACTGCCCCTGTGTGAACTCTCACGTGGGAAGTTTTCTTCATTTCCATAGAAAGAAGAATGAAAGAAAAGGCACCAAACAGCATCAAAAGGACTGTTTCTGTTTGGCACTAGGAGGATTCATGGTTGTGTTGAGTTCTGTTTTCTTAATCAAGTATTACATTCTTATAATGAAGGCAGAGATCTGGAAGGTTCATGATTTTAACTGGTCCCCTTGGAATGACACGTCCATGGCACCTGGGAGCCACATGACCGTGTTTCAGGTATAGTTTGATACGGGAAGTGTTGAGTAAACCTCTTCCAAGAAAATTCTATAAATGTATAGGCTCTTAGCTGACTTCAGATGTTACAGGACTGACCAAAATATGAAGGTTTCTAAAATAAAAGAAATAGATCACTTAGGAAGTGAGAGTTGTTTGCAAGCCATGGGCATTGATATTTGGACCTAAGATGATATTTGCCTGGGCAGCTCATGCCTAGAAGGCTACCTCTGCTCAGGGACCTGGTTGCTTCCCATTTCATAAGGTAAAGGGATAGGAATGTCTGGGAATTTTTGGTCAACCAATGTTTCCAAAACATTCCTACAGTCACAAATGGCATTTGCAAGGTACACAGTTCTCATGCCATCCCATTTTCCAGGGTTTTGTTCTACACAATCTCCATCTTGTTTGGAAAGAACCCATCTGTCCCTTCCCCCAACCCACCTAGGGCTTCCCCTTGGAGAGGAAAACCTCATAGACACAATGGAAGGTGGGTGGGGGAAAGCAGGACAGAATGCAATAAATATCCATTAGACCCACCCACAAATTGGATTTGCCTGGGTGTTGTTTTTAAACCTCATGGAGGACAACTCCAGGTTACATTCTTGCCCAATGATTAGTGCCATTTAAATAGAACAATTAAATGCTAGTTTGAATCCAACTACATTTAGTTTATTGAATAGGGCATCTCATTAAGTGGGTTATTAAATCATCAGCCATAAATTTGGAATATATACAATATTTCCCTGAATCCTGTCAAATACATTCATGTATTTTGTGATGAGAAAATCCGTTAAATGAGGGAAGGAAAATGGGAACTTGGTGTGGTTGAATTCCATCAAGACTTAACAGAATCCCTTATAACCATCTCATCAAGATACTAGAAAAATGTAGGATGCCAAGAATCATTATGCAGCAACTCTCAAAAAACTCGAGTGTGGTGGAAAAATTGTTCACAATTTACCGTCAAGTTGGGAACAGTGGCGAGCAGGGTCCACAGACCTCTGATACGGTTCTACTGTTGTGCTGTACTTTTATTAACAGCTCAAAGACGCAAAAGGCTTGGTCCTCTAGACAGAAGAGATGAAGGCAGGTGAGATGGTAAACTCCTTCAAAAGGGACATTAAAGTACAGTGCAGCTTTGGGAGAAAAACTGACAGAAGGAAACGCAATCCTGCAGGGATAAAAATGGGAGTAAGTCAGCAGCCCCGGGCTGTCAGGTTCTAGATACAAACTTGCCAGATTTTCCAGGGGGCTTGGTTTCTAAAGGGGGGCTGGCCCTGAGCCCTCTGTTCCCTTGAGGGCAAAAGGGATGATGCTGTGGACCAACAGCAAACCACTCCAGCTACCGGGGATTTGGCTTCTCCAAGGGCAACCACATGGGGATACCAGCAAAGCCCAGCAGCCCAGCCCAGCACCACGCTCACAAATGAAGGCTTCTGTGTTCTGAGGTTCCTGGAAAGGAGAAAGACGATCAAGGATGAAGAGGTGTAGATGCCCCAAGAAGCGCACCACTCTGTCCTAAAGACGTCTCTCCTCCTTCTCACTCACCGTTCATGCAAGGCTGATTTGTCAGCTCTCTGCTGCCCTGACACACCTCTTGGGAAAGCCACAAGGGAGAACATGGGTTCCATTGACCCAAACCCTGGAGGGGTCTTCTAGCTGGAAAAGCCAAAGGCCACTCCTCCCTCCTGGAGAACCTGCAGCCAAATCTCAAGCTACGGGATCCACACCGTGGTCTTGGTCAAGAAGGGTCTTGCCGGCATGGAGAGCAAGTGGCAACTTTGGGGAATGCTTCAGAGGTTTCCTGAGGTGCCATTTTAATGTATCTTGTGACATTCCAAATATTGACTTAGTGATGGAGATTTCGTGATGGGCTCTCACGGGAAGTTCCCTGTCTGCAAGTGGCTGGCTTGCAGAAGTCTCTTTAGAAGTAATTTCGTAAAAACTTGTACATTGACATTTGAATGCGATAGCAAGTGGGTAATAGCAAGAATTGGCTTTAGTTTCCCCACTCCATTTTTCAGGGGTTCACAATTTCCTCTTGACTTGTGATGGACAGATATAATTGTAATAACTTAAAGTGTTTTCCTGGGCCCACTTTTCCTGTCTCCATGCCACAGGAACTTGACATCACACGGAAAGTAATGCTCAGCATATGGTTCAATCAATGCTTTGGGGATATTTCAAGGATTTCCTGGAGCACTAATTTTCCAGAAGAAATTTAATCCCAAAGACAATACTGTCTCTTTAATTTCTGCTTCTAGGAATAATCTTCATAGTGGTATTTATCACTAGTTGCTGGAAACTGGCAGACAATTCTGGGAGCTTTTCAGGAGGGAACTAAAGATCATTGTATTCATAACACAGAATTAAATTTTGCCAAATGTTCGTTTTTTTAATGTTCTTAAGTTTCTGAAAACTTGCAGAATTATTATATTTTCAAAAGTAGTTTCAGAGTTTTAATATATCTAATAACATCGGATCAATAGTGTCAATGCCACACAGTGTATTAGAGAAAGGACAGATACCCTCAACAGGAAAGTAAGTGAATTTACTCGTGTGTCAGCCACAAGAGCATGTTTATAATGAGCCAGCAGGCTTTCAGAGAGAGAAAATTAATGTGCTGAGTTTTAATGTCTGCAACTTTCTTCAGTGTGGTAGAATACAAAAAAAACCAAACTATTTTTAAAACAACTATTTTGGAAAGTGTGTAAAAATGTCCACGCCTGCAACCTTTTCATGCAAGCATCTTTTAATAAAGGGATTTTCTGTTTTATGTGCACTGTGACTTGTTTTAGCTTTTTTTATGAGCATGTGGTTCTTATTTAGAACATTATATGTAAATATGCAGGTTGCTTTTTCAATAATAAATAGGCCTGATAGATGAGAGGGCTTTTGGTTTCCTTTTTCTGAAGGTAAATCCAAGTTGTAATTTAACAAAGATTTTTATAACCCAGAATTACCATGTATAATTCCTTGGACAATTAAAAGTCTTGGCAGGGGTGTGTAGGTCTAAAAAAGACGTTTGGAATGAGGATAATGTCTTCGGTTAGATTCTCAAGATCCACCTCCATGTGTGATGTGGAGACACATTTAAGTTGTCTTAAACTGAGTCGCCCCACGTCGCCTGTTCCCCGGCTTACTGCCGGAGCATCTCTGTAGAAACTCACGGTGCCTGTTAAGTGCATGTGCTGCAACCCTGCAGTCCTTCCCGGCTGACTTCTGTTTCCTGCACCCCTCAACACACCGCCAGCTCAATGCCTCTCCCTCCCAAGCGAACCTCAGCCGCCCAGTTCTCTGCACCTTCCCCCAGCTGGTGCATGCTGGCCCGAGCCGCCGTCAATCCCAGAAGGGAGCTGAGCTCCCTCCTGCACGTCCCACTCAGTGCCCTAGTGCCAACATTATTTCCCTAAATGTGTAAACTGTTCTGCATTCTGCTCTTTCATGGATTCCCTCGAGACTCCATCAACGAGGCATGTTTCTCCTGATCTCTAACCCTTAGCATCTGAGGCACGAAGCATTTCAATGTTTAGTCCATGCACAGAATTCTCTTTGTTCCTCCATTTACAAGATCCACTGAAGAAAACATCAAATGCGGCATGTGGGAAGGTGGTAGATTCCAAAGTCATTCTGACCTGGGTCTACCTCAAAGTCTCGTCCTTTCCTTATCCGTGTGACTTTTTTAAGACAAACAATGCTGGTGTTGTTTACTGATCCATAAACAAGCAACAGAATATAAAAGCGGAGATGAGGAGCGACACACCGAGTTTGGGGAGCTCCCACGTGGGACGGAGGGGTCTGATGCCCCTCGCAGAGCCAGCAGACATGCATGGTCCAACCCCGGGTAAGTCACTTCTGTTTTCTGAGTGTCACTTTCCTCACTTTGAGAGAGAGGTTACCCCGAATGACCTCTCTATCCTCCCCAGGATATAATGCCAGCACATCCGAAACTCATAGCACTTCTTAAGTTTGAAGGAGAAAAAGGCGGATGGATGGGAACTCACTTTTTTCTTAGATGCCTGTGGCCTTGGAGAAATTGGCAGTAGAGATCACCACCGCATGAACACTTGTGTCCGCAGTGGGAGGCTTCAGCTGACTGGCTCGCTGACCTGGAGAGCTGGGCTGTGATGGAGGCTCTGAGCTGGGGTTGGTGGGACCTACGTTCCTCACTAGGACGGGTGTCCTCTTGCGTCTGGACCTCTGGCCGGTCCCCATGGTGCTGCGTTCTGGTTTCGAGATCAAGCAACATCACTGTGCTCAGTCTTTGGGATCCTTGAAGGACGCAGATATCTTGAGCTCTCACCATGACAGGGGACATCCCACGGACCTGTCTCTTCCTTTCCTCTTGGACAAACTGGACACCTGGTCCCTAAATGAGCAGAGGAAGGCCAGAGACGAATAGCAGGGCACGGACACAAGGAGAAAGCCAGTGGCATCATGATAAATCGTGCACAACACCGTCCTGCGGTGACAGACTCTTATCTCTGGGACAAGCTTCTGAGAATGAGCTTAGCGACTGCATTTCATAAATTCCTTATTTGCAATTACATCCATCTCTTCATGCAACCTTGAGAAGGAAATATCCTAGGCTGCACCTTCCAATTCTTCCTCTAATCTCTTATGTTCAGGAGGCTGTCTCATAAATGTCTCCATGCTTGTCTAATATAAAAATTGGGGCATCGTTAACACAGTGCATCAACAGTCCCAGGCCCCTGAATCTCTACTTGAAATGCATATTCACCAGCCCATGATGGGGATTTTGAAACTGGAGTTTTCAGATAAAACTTTCTAGAGTCTCGCCTACTCTAGAAAAGTTGGCCTGAAATATTTTAGGGTGAAGGGTCTAATCAAGCACAAGGTTTATGCCAAAGCATGCAGTTTTCCATTTTTCCTCGTCTGCTTAGTGGTACCTTCGTCTATCTGGCATCTAAGACCTGTTTTTGTGAAAAGGCATTAAATTATTTCGGAGAGTATATAATAAACCTCTTTACCGCTTGAAGAACAGCAAATCTAGCTTTTCTGTACTTAGAGCCGATGCATAGATTTCATCTTTTGCCTTGTATTTCTGACACATTTAATGGCTGTATGTTACCTGTTTTCCCATGCCTTTCACTCAAGCAACATGTATATCAAAACTGACATTTTTCTTCCTTAGATGTGGTCAAAAGAATTTTTTTAAGAAAGAAAGGGATTAATTTTTTTTTTATCTTAAAGTGTTCTTGAGGGTCAGAGGCTTTAGCTACAAAAAAGCAGTAAATAGCCACACGCAGCCTTAAAATAGTCCTTTGTGGCTGAGACTTAGACACTCAGTTAGTATCATTGTTAAGGCTGCTCTAGCTTCCCTTAATTACATTAAAATTACTTAATGATGGCATTCAAGACCATGTGGCGTCTTATTCCTGGGTATACTGGTCATCATTGGAAAGTAAAGACGGTTTGTCATGGAAAAAGAAAATG
The DNA here is from genome assembly GCF_040802235.1 of Manis javanica. Taxonomy (NCBI): domain Eukaryota; kingdom Metazoa; phylum Chordata; class Mammalia; order Pholidota; family Manidae; genus Manis; species Manis javanica. The sequence continues at coordinate 520,619 of NC_133174.1, read as the reverse complement.
TTTCCCTTTCCAGAGGTCCCCCGTGGAACCTTTCTGCGTCATGCAATGTGAATGCATGTTGAGTGTGTATGTGTCTCTGTGTGGGGCCCTGTTCACTCCTGTGACCTCCTGGGAAAGACCCCTTCTTTGTGTGTCCAGATGGACACATGTACGCACTCGGGAGAGTATAGACTCTCCATTTAAGAGCATAACCCGGCAGGATGAAGCCCAAGCACCAGACTGCATCCCGATCGCTGTGAAACGAGGGCTTCCAACCTAGACCTCAGTGTACAGAGCCGCCCACGCACCAGAGGAATAGCTCTGGACCCCTTTGTCTCCCCCCAGCTCCTTCCGGCTCAAAATGAAGGGCCATATTTTGTTCTTAAATTGCCCCACGGCTTAAAGAATGTCTCCCAAATCCCACATCTGAATAGAAAACCAGGTAAGCTCTCGGTAATTGAGAAGTTAGAGGGCCCAGTCTGATTGTACTCAGATGGTTTGTATTTATACAAATCTTGCAACGAAGTACATGTAATCATTTTATGATGTTTGGAGGACTCGTGTTTAACTCTCATAAAGAGAGTGATATTTGTGCGGAAAATGCCTAATAAACTAAACATGGTTGCTCAGATATAGTCTCAGTTAACCGTGTTTCTGAAAGCCCAGACATTGGGACGATGAGGGACCATCATCAAGTCTACCAGCTGCTTCCCAGGTGGAGGGAAGAGGCCTTTGGAAAAGGGGGCAGAGGCATATCAGCCTTGCGATGTCCGTCCACCCTTCCGTGATGGCCGGTGCTGCAGGGGGCTTGGCCGCAGCTCCTGAGAGGCACAGGCACGTTAGCCGCACCCTCACCTTCTGGAATGTAAAATCAGGGCTTGGTCATCTTGGTTGCTTTAGCAAAATACCCCAGACAGGGTGACTTAAACCTTGGGCGTTCTGGAGGCTGGAGTCCAAGGTGTGGGAAGATTTGGTGTCTGGTAGGGGCCCCTTCCTGCCCTGCAGATGGCCACCAGCTCAGTGTGTCCTCCTGTGACTTCTCACCTGTGCATGGGTGCAGACAGAGATGGCTTTTTCCTCTTCTTCTAAGGCTATCAAACCTGTTGGATTAAGACTTCATCCTTGGGTTGGCCCAGGTCTGCATCATGCATGTGTAACCTAGAACATGTGCTCTGCCTGTCACGTCTCCTTCAGGGACCCAGCCAGAAGGGGCAGGAGCTCCTTGGGGACAGATTCTTCTTACGGAAATGCAGACACACAAGGGGGGTGAGCCCAACCGTGAGAATACATTTCCAGTGTCTATTTACGTGACGTCTGCTGACATCCATGGGCCAGAGCAAATCATGGCCAAGTGTGTTATCTCATGTATATCACCGTCTGGCTGCTGGTGACCCCTCAGAGAAGATAGGATCACATCAGAAGTGCTGGAACCCGGGAATGGGACCCTATTTGGAAAAAGGATCCTTGCACATGTAATGAAATTAAGGTCTCGAATTGAGGTCCTCCTGGTTGACAGTGGTCCTACATCCAGTGACAGGTGTCCTCGTAAGAGACACAAACACAGAGGAGAAGCCACATGGAGAAGAGGCAGAGATGGGAAGGACACAGCCACACTCCCAAGGCTGCCTGGAACCCCCAGAACCTGGAAGAGGCAGAAAGCAGCCTCCGTTGGACATCAGAGCCCAGCCTGGACCTCACAGCCCCGTCTGGACATCAGCACCTGGTCTCCAGAGCTGGCAGAGAACACAGCTCTATCGTGTAAGCCCTTGGTGTGGGGTCACCTATTACCACTGCCCCAGGACACTCATACCATCACTAATGGAGGAGGTTGAAGAATTTGCACCAATACGGCAAACTTCCATGAGCACTAGTATCCCCTGTTGCCACAAAACAAATCTCTTCCCACTTCCATTTTAACACAGGAGGTGGGGGCCGAAAAGATGGGGTTCGTGTCCCTCACTTCCACTCACCAGTGGCAATGTTTCCATTAGGACCCACGGAGTCTTATTTTAGTTAAATAGAAGTTGTCCTCATCTTAAATTGTCTAGAAAAATCTTCCCCATGGTAACTACGACCCCATCACGTGCTGAATGAAGACACAATGTGGCCGTCTGGAGTTATTTTCTAAGAATTTGTCTTGTGTATAAAATAGATACATTTTGATTACAGTATTACAACTTTCTATCCAGTGTATTTTCTATTTTTCGTTTTATGGCTTGTCACATAACTGCAATAACCACGCTTGCTCGGTGGCACGCTCCCGGTAAACGGCATCAGAGATTGATTAAACGCCTCGGCTGAGTTTCGCTATTTAATCAAGCCCAACCGTCATTTATTACATTCTATCTTTCAGCCTATAAGAGCTGATCTTAAATACACTGATTGACTGCTCAGCCATAAATGCTCATCAATGTTTCAGATGCACGGTTTACATATTTCAGAAAATTTATCTGCTTGGGTAACCGTGAAAAACCTCCTCTGTGCAGAGAACGGGTAGCATAGAAGACAGCACGAAATTAAGCCGGCATCCTCCTTGCCGGCATGGTGCATATTGCTCCATACGCAGCAATAAATATTAAGAATCTGGAGGTGAATTAGAAAAGTAACAGCTAAGCTGAGTAAAAGATTGATGACAAGGGGAAGTGGTGTGTGTAGAAGCGTTTCAGCAACCACCACCCTCAGATCTAAGGCTTTGAGATATCCCTTGAGACGGGAAATGTTTCAGGGCTGATGTGCGGAGAGGTCCAGGGCCTTTGTGGTAAAGCAAGCATCTGTCCGTGTCACTGTGGGTTTGCGAAGAAATGCACTCAACTGAGCAGTCCGTGCTGGAACACCAACCAAGTCCTTTCCCACCAACTGGAGCTTTTTCATTTCATGGAAAGTCAATACGAGGAATTTGGGATTCCTCTCCAGGTACCTCAGCGCAGCGGTGTTGGGGTGCTCCATCCTCAACGTTCAGGAGGAATCTGAGGCGTTCAAAGACATCTCTCCTTATCAGCCACCCATGAACCTGGCATGCTCATGCCCTGTGTGTCTCCCCCCTGAGATGCTGAACTATGTCTAAACATCCTGACCCAGAGTCTATACTTTACCCACAGCAGCCTGTGGATGTTCCACGGTGCACGGAGCACCCATCAGTGCACGGAGTTGTGGCTACCCAAAGATAGCAAGGTAGACGCTTGACGAGATCTCTTTGACCGACGCCCAATGACTCCCAAGGACCCCGGTGCCATGCTAGTATTCCCATCCAGGCATCACAACGGGGTGCTGCAGACAGGTACTGGGGGTCAGGATGGTGATTCTCTCTGCCCCTGGACCACAGCATCCATGCAAGCCATGTTCTCTCCACAGGTATGCTCTGCCAAGAGAGCCAGGTCTCTGAAGCCTGCACTGGAAAACATGCACGAGTCCATCTGAAAACACCGTAGGGTGAAATATTCAGTGAACTATAGAAAAGCTTGGTGGTACATGGTTACTAGCACATGAAAAATAATTGAGTCTAGATAGATGGATGGGTGATAGAAAGGTAGACAGGTGGGTAGATAGATAGATACAAAGATAGATGATGGATAGATAGATAATAGGTAGGTAAGTAGGTTCATAACTGATAGATTATGATATATAGATATACAGATAGATGATAGATATGGATGGATGTATAGATAGATGATAGATACGGATGGATAGATAAATAGATGATAAATAATAGATAATAGGTAGATAGGTACATTCATAACTGATAAATAGATGATGATAAATATATAGATAGACAGAAAGACAGAGCGATCCCACCAGGGACACCACCTATGAGCCGCAGTGCCGGCTAAGGGTGAGGGAAATTCTTTGGGGGTGCACAGAAAAGGGAAACCATTCCTGCCTGTCATTACTTCTAAACAAGCCCCTCTTTCCTTTCCTCACGGTTTCCCCTAAAGAGACCAAGTAGAGCCACAGAGACCTCTACCAGAGGGCTTTAACTTTCTCCAGGAACCTGCAGTGCCCCGTGAGGGGTGGAGGGGGCACTCAGGGAGGTCCCCGCATCACCCCCTCCAGGGTAGGCCTGCTCAGTCTCCCCGTTACTGGTTCATTAGCACCTGATGGCCGACAACAGCTTAGCTCCTGCCCCAGAAACTGCCCCAGCTGAAGGGCTCTGCCTCACCAAGTCGTGTACCTCCTCCCTGGGCACTACTGGGGGGTTTTAATAAGCCATTCCAGCCACAGGGCTGCTGGTGGGATTGGAGGGGGGGGCTCTTTCATGCTGGAATCTCAGGGTTGTTCCTTTCTGATGTGCTTCCCTTGCTGAGGATGCTGCCCCAGTGCATCCCCCCAACAAGCCTGTGTGCTAACTCCCTTCTCGGACTCTGCCTTCCGGGAAATCCAACCTCCCCCTCTACAGATGTTGCAGGTGGCTTCTGGCCCTCAGCTGGACATTACTTAGGAATCTGTCCTCCTGACTGGAAGGTAAACTGAGTCAGACAGTTCCATTATCTTCCCAGGACTAGGAAGAATTTTCCCCACAGAGAGGCAAAAATGCTTTATTTGAAGAGCTCACCCCTCACCCCAGTTTGTATGACCAGTCACATTCTTAGGGTCAATAGGTGCAGAGCTGCATAGACCTGGGAGTCAATTGCAGCCAGATGAATGTATCGTGCAAAATGTAATTACTGCAAGCCTCACCCTGCAAAACCTTCTCCTTGACCCTAGGGCATTGTTCAAAAATAAAATTAAAATGCGAGCTCACCAAATGCTAATCGGGTCTGCACCCTCCCCTAAAAATGTCCACGCGGGTCGTCTCAGACCCTGGAATGACTGCATTTCTTCCAGGGCTAAATCCATTGCACCATCATCCTTTATTCAAACCACATTGAACCGGTCTGTTTTCTCATTGCACCCTCCCACCCCTCACGTTAGCCACGTGAGCGGTGTATCCATACACTCTGGGTCATATACTAGCGCAGTTCTGGGAACACATGCTCATAGAGCAAAATGACTGAGAAAAAAGCGAAAGCAATGGGATGCCATGAGGAAAGACAGAGCTTAGAGACCCACCTTGCTGCGCCCCCATGTTCAATCCTCCTGGGTCTATTTCTAGGCGTGGAATTGCCGTATCGCACACCAATCCTACATGTACGTTTCAAGAAACACCACGGTGTTTTCCACTGCGGCTGAACCTTTTGCATTTCTCCCAGCAGTGTAGGTGGGTTCCAATTCCTCCACATACCTGCCCACCCTTGTTGTTCCCCCTCCCCACCTTTAAAAAAATTAGAGCCGTCAGCAGGGGTAACAACACAGATCCGTGTTTCCCTAAAGGTGATTTGATCTTGCCACTGAGTGTCTTTGCATGCGCCTAGTAGCCATGAGCAGATAGATCTCCACGACTGACGTGGGCTGTTTTTGTTACAACATTGTAAGAGTTCCTTCATATACTCCAGATACTAGATAGATACTCATCCGATAAATTATTTGCAAATATCGCCTCCCATTCTATGCACTCTATGTTGGTTTCTTTAAGGAAGTCCAATGTATCTGTCTTTCCTTTGCTGGCCTGGATTTTCAGTGTCATGTGTACGGCATCACCCAATAAGCCATCCGTCAACGTTGGTCTCCACTCTCATCATTTCTTGTCTTAGAGGCAAGCTGCCCCTCATCCTTCTGGGATATGGGAAGGGAAGGCTAATGGGCTCGCGCCAGCTCAGAGATGTGCCATCAGGCGTGGGAACAGAAGCTGTGTCTGGCTCTGCTCCTGTGTCATTCTCCCCATTTGTCATTTGAGATGGATTCTGCACACTCAGTCTCTCTTTAACTTTCCTCCAAGCCTCTCAGTGAGATCCCTGTGTTGAAAGGAAAGCCCCTTAACCCCTTAATGCACTCGGTGTTCAATTAAGTCTATTTCAATTCAGTGTGCCCTGAGACGTGAATTTCAACACATTGCTCTTAGGGACCCCAAAGGGCTCGCGGGGAGCGCTAGCCCATGAGTGAAATCCCTCTTCACTCCATCCTAAGATGCTGTCAATCCAGTCGACGAATGAAAACTCTCAAGGTCTCAACTGGGAATCGGTGATGGTCTCACTCTGTCCACCCAAATCACACCTTCCACCATCCTTTTATGAAGAACTGCCCACGGGGAGTTTGGTGATGAACTCTGCTGGGCTGCAGAAAGTTGGAAAAGCCCTCGTAGGGTAACCGGCATTTCTGAACCTAGCTCTCTGTGCTTGGCCACGTGGGCATGATTGGAAAATAAATCCAGAGAAGAAAATGCTGGATTTCAAACAGGTACAAGGGCCCCACAATCAGAGTGCACGTATCTGGGATGTGTACAGACAACCCCCGCGTAAGCAGATGGGATGTTAGACGATGACTACATAATTCAGGCTGCATCAGTGCCTTTTTCCCAAGAGAGAAGTCTTCCCAGGAGGAGCTTACAAATCAATACTTGATCCGTACCCTGAAACCTCAGTGGGTGGACAGCAAGCACAGCATAAGCACAGCTTGGCCCTCATTTAAAAAATCACATTATTAATTAATTAGCAACCCCTGTTAGCCAGTCTAACACATCTCTACAGACACAAATGGAGGTTTGGGGGCAGGGGGAGAGCATTTAAATAATTCAGTGGCAAACACAAATTAAGTATGGCGAGAGTTCCTTAAATCCAGCTAATGCCTCGTTACTTTAATTTTATTTTTAATCCTCAGCAGGCATGATGGGTGCACGGTAATTGCCCCGCATAAGTACCAGAACCCGTGCACGTCTAAAAGCTCTCTTCACGTGGAGGAATTTGATGGGATTTTTTCAATTTTATGATAATGGGTCTTTCGCAAAGCATTGGTAATAAAATAGTAATCTCCGACATAAAAGGGCATTAACTCTTTCAGACCTGGAGGCATAACAACTAGATTGACTTCTTAAATGTGGTTTGGTCTAAGCAAATTATGTTACAGAATTTTTTAAAATACTGTGAATGCTGGGGGTCGTCACATACACGCTGTGTTCTCCCAACTACGTTCAGAGGAAACCTCCCATGGAAAAGATTGGGGTAACAGTTGATTTTTAAATTAAAAGATGCTTCCATTAAATAGAAAAGATACCCTTGAACATATTTTATATACAATTATCTGTTACATAATTTTAAAATCTTAAACCTATTTTGCATACGATTATATTTCATGTATTGCATGTCAAAAATCTATATAAATGGATAAAGCCAGTAATCATTGTTAATATGACCATGATTTTTGCTGTAAGGAAACCTGATTTTGGTGTCTGGATGCCCAGGACCACTGGCTCCACAGAACCATGCTCACAGGTCTGGAGCATTAACATCTTGCACAACCCAGGGGGTGCCTCATATCACCCGACCGCATCATGAAAGACCAACGGATCACATCAAAAGGGTATTGGGACTAAAACAGAGAAAAAGAGACCCTCATTTGTTGCCTTTAGAAGGACCCAGAGCACTGAGGGAGCTTTTTCCAAAAATGGATTTTAAGAGGGTGAAAAATGCCATTTTTAAAAAATGTTTCTACTCTTCCCATGCAATGAGTATCTCTGCCATTTGATGACGGCTGTTCTTGTGCAACAGGATAATCCTGGCCCAGAAACGCAGGAGAAATTACAGACGCATAAAATCTCCACGTTGGAAACCCAGTGACAGACAGAGCTGTGTGGTGCCCATTCATGGACCTTAAACTGTTTGTTGACAAAGAGGGACATTGAAAAGGAGAAATGAATCCAGGAAATTCAATCACCTCCATCAGCTTGAGGGATGCCCCACAACACGAGGACTGGGATTCCTCCAAAATCATTGAGCAAACAACGCAGGAAGGGTTTAAAGGTATTTAGTCCATCGACAGCGGAATGGATAGACGGCACGTGGTTCAGCTGCACAGTGGAATATTACTCAGCCAGGCAAAGGGTGGCTTCATGGATAGCACATTTTACTTGGTGACGATGGAGATACAGTGAAACTCATTAGAGGTGGTGTTTGCACAAGTTTGCACATGTGCTTCATGCTGCTGACTTTGCACACAGAAAAGGTCACAATAGCAAATTTTATGTTATGTAAACTTTAACACAATAAAAAATCTAGTGCATGAAGCCATTTTAAAATGCTGAAGGCGAGGCATCTCCAAAATCCATACCTACCACTGCCCTAAATCTACCAACATCCTTTCTGGCAACTTCCATTTTCTAGGAAGTTTTCATTAATTAACACATGAAACGGCTGCTTCCCCTGCACTCCCCACCCCAGATGCTGATGTGAGGCATATTCTGCATGGGGTATGCCACACACCCCAGGTCCGAGCAGCCCCATTTCCAGTGGGTTCTCTGAATCCCACTGATTCTGAGGGTGGTCTTGGGGATGGTGCTTCCTGACTTCTCAGGGGTATGAGGTCTAGATGCAGCAGTAGATGCTCATGTGGATGCAAAAACCCAGAACTCAGATCCCCTTAGGAGCAGAAACCCCTGCCCCGGGCGTCGTGCATGCGCCCTGTCACGCATTTTGCATTAGCTGCCAACCCCAGAGCCATGTGGGTCCTTGCAGATGGGAAGCGAGCTATCGCATATTCTTCAGCAAATTCTTTCTTGACACAGCCCAGCACAGCGGGATCTTTGCCACACACGGCTGAGAGGGCTGACAGGCATGCCCCAGCTTCACCTTCCGTCTGGGCAGGTGACAAAAGGATAGACATGCACAAAGGTTTCTCTCACGGCACGTCAGGGAAGCCCATTCCAGCTGGTGCTCACCTGTGATCGAGACTGGGCACTGGACCCCCCACACCACGAGCACTGCGCTGCAGGCATCAGAGTCTAGGCTCACATCTGCCCCTGTAAGATGAGAAAACTGACCCCACCCGTGCCAGAGAGGGTCCCCACCCGCACCTGCTTCCCTGTGCTCCTAGCTTCTGACTGTTAAGTTCTGAGCCGTGTCTCAGCCGTTAGACACTGAGCCCCGGCCTCCCCCAGATCCCAGGAGGCTGGGAAGTGAGCTTCTGGCTTCCACCTTGAGGAGGCGAGGCTGGGGGAGCTTCTGTGTGTAGATGGCACAGCCTGAGTTCACGCGCCAGCACCATTATCCTGTGGGTGTGATCTCAGACTTCAACTTGTTTTCTGGCCCCAGACCATGTCACCTTAACCAGGACAAGGGCACCTGACAATGTTGGGGGACACAACTGGAGAGGGTGCTGCTAGCATCTTGGGGTGGAGACCAGGGAGGCTGTTCAACACCCCACAGAGCTCAGGACCTCCACCCCAGAGTCATCCGGTCCCTATTCCAGTAACTCTGAGAGCTCGCATGAGACAGTCTGTCTATCTGTCTGTCTATCTCTCTGTCTATCATCTATCTATATCTATCTATCTATCTATCTATCTATCTATCTATCTATCTATCTATCTATCTATCTATCTATCTCTATCTATCTATCTATATCTATCTATATCTATCTATATCTATATGTATCTATCTACATCTATCTAATCTATCATCCATCCATTCACCTATCCATTCTTCTATCAATCCATTTACTTATTCATCTATCAATCATATCTATCATCTATCTATCTATCTATCTATCCATCTATCTATCTTTTTCTTTTTCTTTCTTCCTTTCTTTTTTCTTTCTTTCTTTCTTTCTTTTTTTCATCTATCTATATCTATCATCTATCATCTATCTATCTATCTATCTATCTATCTATCTATCTATCTATCTATATCTATCTATAATCTATCTGCCAGTCTATCTGCCTGTCTATCTCTGTATCTCTGTGATGCTCTGACTTCTTCCCTTTTTTTTGTTTAGGGGGCTGCTATTCATGAAGATGGAACAGAAAATGGGGGAAAAAACAATTTTACACAAAGTGGGTGTGATTCCTTAACATTTCCTAAAACCGTGCATGAGAACTGAATGTAAACCTAAGTGTGGTAAAAAGGCAGATTTTATGTTATGTATGTGCATATATATATATAGCATCATAATAAAACAATTACATTTAGACAACTGTCTGTCAAAACACACATCACTTTCTCATTTTTCACCACTTTCTGAATGCGTTTCCAGATATGAGAAGCTATCAAGGGAACATCGTGAATCTGGCATTTATTCTGCGCTCTTGGCAGGGTGGAGGGGGAAAAGAGGGCCCCCAAATCCACAATCTAGAAACAGGTCTTCAGATGAATGTTCACATGTCAGCGTATGCCCAGCTCTCACGATCATCATCCCTCGTACGCATCACTTTTGCAGATTATAAATGTGAAAAATTTGAGACCAGAAATGGTCTCCAGAAATCAATGGCGTTTCCCATCATATTTATAGATGAACACAGGATCTGAAGCCCAGGTGGGTGCTTCCTATCCATACAATATGGTGTGTAGGATCAAGTCTCCAAATCCTCCTCCCAGAGTGGGACACGTTTCTTCCCACTGAGCACCGTGTGCCCCCCTAGACCCCTTCTTTGCTGATGCCTGTGGTCAGTGGCCACACGTAGGGTGTCCATCTCACGAGGGGGATATTGCCAGCCAGAGGGTGGGTCTGTGGTTCTTGGCCTTGTTGAAGCCAGCTGCTTATTGCCAGCAAACTCCAGGACTGCCTCTGGCCAAGGGGCAGCTGCTTCAACCTTCTTGCACTTTGTAAAACTGAGATGAAATTCGCATAACATAAATGGCCTATTTTAATGAACACAGTCAGGTCAGGGGCATTTAGCACACACACCATGATGGGAGCCCACCCCCTCTGTCTGGTTCCAGAACGCTCCATCTCCCAAAGGAGACCCTGTCCCCATGAGCAAGCCTCCCCACCCCTCCTGGCCCCTGACAGCCACGAATACACAGTCTGTCTGTAGATTCACCTGTTCTGGGCGTTTCTTATGAACAGATCCCACACCATGTGTCCCTGTGTGTCTGCGTCACTCCCTGAGCACCATGTGTTCAGGTCTGTACACACTGTGCATGTGTCAGGGCTCCCCAGCTTTTCAAGGCTGCATAATATTCCCCCTGTGTTTCATCCGCAACATCCCTCTGAGAGGCAGCTGTGCATTTTAAAGTCATCACCCGTTGGAAGTATACACGTAATCCAGGCTGGTCCCAGTTTCAGCGGTGACACACAGTCTATCACCCTGTCCGTCTCCTCCTCCATGTGCAACCCACCCTTCAGTTGATTCAGTGGACCACCTCGTCAATACCTCCGGGTTCTAGTGACATTCCACCCCGCATGCTTGGGCACAGACTGAATGGCATGAGCCCCACGAAAACGTGAGCCGAGCCGGGGTGCAGACAGAATCTGTAGGCCATCTGGTGCAGGACAGCTCACAGCTGCGGCTCCTTGACATCTTAGCCTCTGGACGCCAGCCCATAGCTCATGCCTGCCCCATGCTTTTCCTGTCTCATTACGGGAATTTATTTCCTTGCTTTGAAGTTGACGGAGCCCCTGTCCTAATTGTTTCTTCCATGTGTTGTAAATCTGTCTGCCATTCAGTAAAACACGAAGCCAAGACCCGGCAATTTCCTCTCCTACCATCGCTCCAGCCGGCCGAGCAAGTGTTGAAATGAAATGAAACATGTTTGCACCCCTTCTTTAACATGAATGCCAGTCTCCTTTGCTCCAGGAATTTTTAATATTCAGGCCATACCCTCCGCATGAGGTCATTTTGGGGTCTAATTGGAACTGTGGTCCGCACGGCTGGTCTGGCTGCCTTGAAGCTGGCTCTGAGCCACGGCCGGCCTCTGACTCAAAAGACCTTAATTCCATCACGCCTCATCTGGTTTTATGCACTATTTTGCAGCAAGTCCACAAATTTATTCTGAGGTTTACACGGCGATGGGCTGGCCCTGACAGGCCCCCGAGATAGCACGGCAAGCCAGTCTGAAACGTCAAGTGGGTCCTGTCTCCACGGGGGTCTCCTGCTCCACACGGATCCTTCCTGTGTCCCCAGCCTCCTTCTCAGGACACACTCTGAAGCACAACTTTCTTGCATCATGTAACTCCTAGGATTTAGGAAACTTTGCAGGGAATGTATACCACGTATACGATTTCTTAGCTTTGGTTTGAACAAGGTTGCAATAATGATTTACAAGTTACTGGTTTTCTACACAGCTGGCTAGAATCAGCCAGGGAGCCTCAAGTTGGATTTGAAGCAAATGGTACACATCACATGGGACATACATATCCTCAAAAATTCCACACATACATCAAATTCAGGTTCTAACCCAGGAACTCTGGTCTTTCCTGGCAGCCCATTCCCACGGCTCACATGGTCGGCTTTCTACAATAAAACAGACACCCACTCCTTCCCGCCGCCACCCGGACACCCCTGCCCGTGACTTCTGAGCTTCAGCCTTAAGGCATCATCTATGGACAGGCAGGCAGCCCCTGCTCGGGGGCCATCATTTGAGGGTCAGAAGGGACACAGGTTGCCGTACCTGTGAACACGTCCACAGCCAATCACTGAACCGCACCTGTACACAGGTGTGTCACCGGCTTAGGGACCTCAAGGTCTGTCTGCACTTATTCTGGGAGCTGCTGCCTTGTGCACCTCGAATTATATCTGGCTTCTCAGTTCCTGTCACTGGATTTGCATCACATCTGCCCTGCACATCCTCACGGCATGTATGCACATGCATGCACAAACACACACACACACACACACACACACACACACACAGGTATGCACATACACACACACGCACACACATATACACACTCATACACACACGTCTGTCCGGTGTGGGATCCTCATGTTGCTGACTTCCCAGGGAGGCCGCAGGCAATTCCTTCAGAATGACACAAACAGAATTATGACAAATTGTATAAATATGTGCAAATCGTCAGGATGATGTCATGTGCTCCAGCTCCCCAGAGCCGGCAGAAGGCCACGGCGGACGGTCGGGCCAGGACTTACTCGGAATTCAATTGAGGCAATTACATTCAATTTGCTCCAATTTATCGCAGGGAGAGGAGCCCACTTATGGATGTCTATCGCATTAGCAAGTTTATTTTACGCCAGGACCGGACTCTGTGCCATAGCCATGGAGGAGTGCCTGGGAGACGCAGAGGGGGCCCTGCACCTTCCGAGGGACATCAGCCACTTTGGAGGTCCTGGGGCGGCTCTGGAATGCTGGGAGGGTCCCCTGAGGGCATCTGATGGATGCTGAAGCAGGACGGGGAATCTGCTGACCAGTAAGAGGCCCCCAGTGCTTGGGGAGTAAAGCTGAGCAGCAAGCGGTCAGTCGGGTTTCAGGACACCAGGCATGAAGGAGATCGTTGGAGGTCTGTGATCTATTTCCCCCATATGTACTTATCACCAGTATGTGCCAGGGCCCACCTGCGCTGATGCACATGGGCCCTGACAGCTGAATCCCAAACGTGACCCGTTGATGGGCCATACTGCCCGGGGACTCCCTGTTCAGTCGCCGCACCTGGGGTGCTGTCCCTGGGCGAGAGGGTCCCCTGTGTGATCACCCTCCCACATCACGGGGACTGTGGTGCTCTGGGTAGGGAATACGGAGAACACTGGGTGTGCACTGGGCAGTGCCCAGCTCCCCCGTGGGGACCCCAAAGCAGGTGTCCCCTTGGGAATCCTGGTGACATCCAAGGGAAGGCAGGAGACCAGAGCAGCGTCCCACACACTCAGCCTGAACTCGGTGTGAGGTCCTCACTCGCATGCCAGGGACCCTCGGAGATAAGATCTGGCTTTGGCTGTGAGCCCCTTGCTGCCCCCCAAATGGACAGAATGTCCTTGGGTGCCACAGAGAAGGCCTGGACTGTGGTCCCCACACTCAGTTTTGCACCTGGATGTTGTTTACTGATGGGATGCTTGTGTCATGAAGCCACCACACAAGAAACTCATCACCCAGAAAGGAGATGGCCCCTGTGGTCCACAAGATAAAGGGCAGCCAAAGGACCCAGAGACAGGGTAGGTGACCGCAACAGGAGTGACCGCATGGGGTCTGGCCTGTGGGCCCCGAGCCTCAGGTCTCCTTTCTGCTCCTCACCTGGACTCTGTGCCCCCTGCCCCCAGATGCAGCACAAATCTGTCCCTGCAGCCTCCCTCCAAGGGTCCCCTACAACATGGGGGACACTCTGGTGCCCCCGGGCCCCACACTGGACCCCCAAACCAGCATGTTCAAAGGCAGGTCCAGGAATGTGGGGTTTAGACAGGTCACTGCCCCCCAGACAATTTAACAGGAACTTCATGGCATGAGCATCCTGTGGCAGCCGTACAAATGACCACACACACGGGAGCTTAAACTGCAGGAATTATTCCCTCCCCCAGCTCAGGGGACCGGACCTCTGAGGTCCAGGGGTGACATGGTTGTGCTCCCTCCACAGGCTCCAGGGGAGGCTCCTTCCTGCCTCTGCCAGCTCCTTGGGGCTCCAGGGGGCCCTGGGCCTGTGGCCGCGTCCCTCCCGTCTCTGCCTGCATCTCCACGTGGCTTCTCCCCTGTGTCTGTGTCTCTCCTCTTCCGTCTCTTATAAGGACACCTGTTACTGGGTTTAGGGCCTCCCTCATCTGGGATGACCTCATCTTAGACCCTTCATTTAACCCCACCTGCAAACAGTTTCCAAACAAGGTCCTGTGTTCCAAGGTTTCAGGGATTTGGACTTAGCCACGTCTTTTGGAATCCAAAAGGCAGATAGCAATTTGCTAGAAGGCCCTCGCTCCAGCTGTGTGCCACCGGCCACTGGAAAAAACAGAATCGGTTGACCGACATGGGCTGTGTCCTGTTGTAGCTAAAACACCAAAAGATAGAACTTTTTTCAGAATAATGAGCAGCAGAAAGCACAAAGGCCTTTAGAATCATTACTCACAAGGTAACAAAACATCCCGGCAGGGTAGAAAGGATCTATCATCTCTCTATCATCATCTATCTGCCATCTCTCTACCTATCTGCCATCTATTTTCTACCATCTATATTATCTGTCATCTAGTTATCATTTATCTAATCATCTGCACCTATCTGTATCTCTCTCTCTAATGTCTCTAATTTAATTTATATATCTCTCTCTGTATCTATCATCTCTTTAATTGTCTACACACACACACACACACACACACACACACACATGATCATTCTTACAAGGGTCTGGGGAATATATCTAATCGCCTAATCTCCCATTTCAATTTGGTACCAATTATCCCAAGAGTCAACACCATCAAATTACCAGAAGTCATTGAAACACTTCAAAAATCTTTGAACGCCTGTTTTCTTAAGCTTAGATGTACAACCTCTTTGGCTGTCAGTTTTCCAGGTCCTGCTGCCTTGGGGCGTGTGGTCAAATGCTCCCCAGTGAGCTGTAGAAACAGGTGGCCGACCGTCAGATCAAACGCTCCCAACGCGTCAACCTCTGAGCATGGTGCCGCTCTCTTTTGAAAAGGTCAGGGAGAGTTACATCGAAAATGCACTTGTATATTTTTCATTGTTTGGACAAGAAATTGGGAACAGGTTGCATCTGTGACAGAAGGAAGTCTAAGTTTATTTTAGAAGAGAGTTTTATTGAAAAAAAATTAGCAAACAGATTGGGCTTTTCTGCAACACAGTGCCTGGTGGGTGGTGTGGAGGCAACGTGGACAGTGAGCAAGTTGACGGTGTCTCGGGCGGGCAAGGCAGCTGTGCTCCACACACGCCTCAGCCGCTGACGTTATGTATCCATGCCACTGCTTTTAGGGTCTGCAAGAGTGCTCGTGCAAAGGATGCCAGTGATGGGACCCCCAGACACCCCTGCCACGGGCTCTCACTCATGCATCCCTGATAGGCAACTCCGTGCATGCAATAAAGATGCTAATTTAGGAAGGAAACAGCTGTGAGCTTCCTGTAGGCAGCTGCCCATGTATCACAGGGAGGGTGCTTCCAGCCAGGAGCTCACAGAGGCACCCGCCGGGGAGACGACTGCAAGCCTCTTATTCCAGCACATTGCACAATGGGTGTCGTATTCCAGTAAAACATTATTTCCTTCTCTTTCACGTTGATTTTGCATGTTCCTGCCTCTTCCCACTCTTGTCTGTTACTGATATCTGATATAAATCAGAATTAGGTCCATCAAGGATTCCTGCATGTTACAGCAGCAGGGCTACTGAGGGTCATGGTATTTGGGGATCCACTCAGAAGAACCCAGCTTCACCCATTCAGAGGTGACAGGCCAAATAAAAAGGTTCATTCCTAACCAAATAGAGATGCCCCAGATGTCTGAAAGCCGGGTGTCTGCTCAACATCCACTAAGCACCATGTGGTATATTCTCCATCTTATACCGTGTGTGGGGAGCTTAGCCTGAACATCTTATCTCTGCAAAGCTTTGCTGCCTTTGTTGGTGAGCATGTGTTACATCTCCTGATTCTGGCTTGGATGAGCAGCTCTGGTCTGGGTGGCTTGTCCAGGGCACAGTGATGTAGGACAGCCTCACTCACACACCACCAGTCCACCTAAAACACACAGATTCTGTCACCGTAAGAAATAGAAGCTCAGATTTCAGCCGACCCCACATAAGCGTAAAGTTATGCGCTAAGGAACATAACCAGGACCTTGAGGCTATTTCATTGCCAAGATCCCCTCTGCATGGGCATTCCACTCAGCTGTCCCAGTGCTGAACCAAGCCCATGGCACATGCAATCTGGAAATGAGAAGCTCAGAGTCCAGCATAAAGTTGCATGGTGTCCCTGATGTCCTGAACCCTGAAAATGGAATTCCAACAGCAATTTCCCCACACCTGAGAGGCTGCACTGGACACTGGGATCCAAAAACTTAAAATACTTGCTGTGCATACCAGAGTATCTATTATGTCTTAACCAGGCCATGGAATCACAGATGCAGGGACAAGAATGAGAAAAGGCTATTTATTATTTGCACTGACATCATTGTCAAGTTACATGAGCAGCTCAAATCCACGTGTATTGACAATTTATATTGACTTGGTCACTGAAGAGAAGACTCACACCTCACAGTTTCCCCAGATGAAAGCTTCATCTGCAAATTGAGACCCATGGTTTGTAAACAGGTCTTGATCTTTCGGCGTAGCAAACCCCAGCAAAGCTTGCATCTTTACTGCCCCCTAAAGCAAAGCTCCATCCCCTATAATTTGGCTGAAGGACCTTAACTGGGCAGTGAGGAAATAGAGTTCTGTTTCTTGTAACGTTTGTATCTTCACCAGACACTCAGCCCATAGGAAGGTCCTAAAGTGGTCCACCTGGCTCTTCCCAACTCCCACATCAACACTGGGATGCAGAGAAGTCCACCCTCTATGTGGCTTCTTGATTCCCTTAGAACTCTAGCCAGGACCCTGCTCTTTCCACCACCTCCTGTCACCGCAAGGGGAAAATCATCTGGATCACACCGTGGACTCGTGGGGCCACGTGATTTCTGCACAGGACTTGAAGCACATGTGCCTTTGAATGTGCTTGGAATAATACATATAAAACCGTGAATGGCACAGTGCTTGGAAGCACTTCCACACCCTTTGGCTGCACGTTTAACCTTTGTTTGCGTAAACACACTAATCCTTTAAAGCACGATTTGAAATGTCTGTTTTGCTTCACGGATGATGAGGAATGAATCAAACAGGAACGTCTTGCCAGACTTCCTGGAAATGCATGAGCCCCGATTAATAGTTGTGATGGCCTGTAATACGGAAGCCCACAGGGGCTGCAAACACCGGTAAACCCATCCGTCTCCTTGCATGTGCCTGGCGGGGCAGCCTCAGACAGACACGGGGCCCAGTGAGGCACCCATGATGGTCTCAGATGGCACCACACATTTACTGTCCAGGGTGGGAAGGATAGTAGTGACCTTGTAGAGCTTAGCGTTTTGCAGGACCAGGAACAGATAAGCATAGGGAATGGTGTGACTGAATCAACCTCGGTTTGAGAATTAGAAGCTGTGATTCTCCTAATTTAACAACGCATCCTCTGAATAGCCTGAGGCAGTCCCACGATGCCTATGAGACCCCCATCCCTCTTCCTTCATGCACCAGCTCTCATGGCTGGCTGGGGACCAAGCTGAATTTCAGCATTAAAACACTATATAAATACTGGTCTCAGAAAAGAAACAAGAGATCCTTTCTCTGTCTCGAAGAATGTGCTGTTTTCTTTCCAGATAATGTTGGAAGGGAGGTCATTTTTGATAGGCTGGGAAAGAAACGTGGACTGTGGGGGAAGACCCAGGGGCTTCCAGTCCTAGCTGGGTGCACAGATGCTGACCTCTTGACCTCTTCAAATCTCATGTTTCTCTCTGTGAAGTGGCAATGTCGCCACCTGCTTCCTCGGGCCATCAGAAGTGATCACCTGCACCCTGTGGCCTGGGCTACGTCCCAGTGTTGACTCAATAAATGTCATCCCTACTCTTCTGTGTCATGTGTAAGTGTCCACAGATGGCATTCAGGGAGCTGCTGAAGCCTTTTATGTGTTCATGAAACATTTGATGTCTGATGAAAGTGGGGTCCTCAGAATTCTCATATATGGGTGGTAGCGCTTTGGTAACTGCCTTCTTACTAATAAGCTTACATTTATAATTAGTGCCTTTGGTTCTTGGATAGTGACACTGACATACTGGGTCTCGGTCACCTGCCACAAGTGGCATATTTTTGTGCCTTACGCAAGAAAGAATGGTTTCCAAAGTAAGACAACATACTTCACAAGTTAATGTTTGAGGAGGGATTACTATGCAGGATACATAAAGAACTCCTACAACTCAACAATACCAACCTGATTCAAAAATGGGCAAAAGACCTGAGCATATATTTTTTTCAAGAAGACACCCCAATGACCATAAGTACAAGAAAAGATGCTCACCCTCATTAGTCATGGAGGAAATTCAAATCAAAACCACAGTGAGATGGCCCTCAACACCCACTCACGAGGCTATTATCAAAAACAAAGCTAAACAAAATAATAAATGTTGGCGAGGATGTGCAGAAAATTGGAACCTTTGTGCATAGGTGGCAGGAATGTAATCTGGTGCAGCTGTTGTGGAAAATAGCAAGGCGTTTCCTTCAAAAGTGAACATGGAATCGCTATAAGGTCCAGCAATCTTACTTCCAGATACAGACCTAAAAGAGATATAAGCAGGCCCTTGAATACATATTTATTTGTACTTCCATGTTACTTGCAGTATTATTCACAGTGGTCAAGAGGTAGGAACAACCCCAGTGTCCACGGACAGAGGGATGGGTTAGCAAACTGGTCCAACCATGCAGGGGAATAATACTCAGTCATGAAAAGGAGGGGTGCCTTGACACACACGGATGAGCGTCAAGGACATGATGCTCAGGGACATAAGATTGACACAGGACAGATCCTGTGAGATTCCACTCCTAGGGGGTCCCTAGAAGAGCCATATCCCCACAGACAGAAAGTGGACGGTGGGTCAGCCTGGGACGGGGATGGGGAGAGAGGGTTTCATGGGGATAGAGCTTCAGTTTGGAGAGACGGTAAGT
Organism: Manis javanica; assembly: GCF_040802235.1. Classification (NCBI taxonomy): domain Eukaryota; kingdom Metazoa; phylum Chordata; class Mammalia; order Pholidota; family Manidae; genus Manis; species Manis javanica. The sequence continues at coordinate 501,226 of NC_133174.1, read as the reverse complement.
CCTGGAGAAGGTGGGGAAGGATGTCCAACATGTGAATGTGCTCCATGCCCTGGAAATGTGCACTTAAATCGGGCAAGGTGGTTTCATGTTCTATTTCATACTATATAATCTGGTGATGTATTTTGCCACAGTAAATTACAAGGGTCTAATTGCTGGGATGAGAAATCTTTATGACGGCAGCTCCAGGGCAGTCACACAAGGCGCTCCTCCACACAGGCTCCAGGTAGATTTCCCGTGTCCACTGCAACACAGAATTTCTGAAACTCACCCCATTCAAGCACACACGACCAGTGAAACAGGACAGTGCAGCCCTAGGTGGCTCCTAAGGACCAGTCAGTAGGCTGTGGGTCCATGATATTTTGGAGACTGAGTCTGCAGATGCACCCCAGATCAGGGGTGCATTTATCAGACTGGCAGACATGCCTCCATCGGCAGGGCTCAGTGCACCACAAAGCGTCCGTTGGGCTGATCCCAGGCCTGCATTACAGAAACGCCAGGCAGACTCCCTGGAAAGCAACTCTGTCTGGTGACCTGTTCACTCCGTGAAAGTTTATTTTCCAAAAGCACGTCACCTCCTGAAGCCTTGGCTAACCTTCCTTGTGCGAGGAAAGACCTGCGTGGCTTCCAACCGTAGACAAGCTGTGCACAAAAGGGGTCCCCCTCTCCAAGTCGCAGCATGGGACACGGGGAGGGATTGTAGAGGGGTCCTTTCTAGTTTTGGACCACCTCCTGCACCTCCCCACTGCCCCTCCTTTTGGGGAGAGTGAGCATTATTTGCCAAACGGTACTCTGCCTTCTCCCATCTGGCCTGCCTGAAACCGTGGACATTCCGGGGGACAGATGCGCCCGCGTTGGAACGGGCCGAAAGTGCTTCCCTGGGAATCTCTCTCCGAGCAGCTGTTGGAACGTCTTAACAAGACGCTGCATAACTTCCCTTAATCAGATCGCAGCAATCAGCTTGGAAAACCTTCCCATATGTCGGAGCGCCGCGCGGGGGCCCAGGGTTATGGCCGGGACACAGGCCACGCCGAGGTTACAGTCTGGATGCAATTACAGGCACGCCGCAGGCCTCTCCATACTGCTTCGGGGGACCATTGCACTTTGCTCACTTATAATTGCACACTCGGAAATTACTCGCCCTGAAATTGCTGGGGGTGGGGGTGGCTGGGACACATTTTGCCCACATGTGGTCTCTGAGGAGGCAGGGAAGAGGCACCTGGCTTTGGAAGGGTAGAGCATGTTGGGGATGTTCTAGAATCATACCGAAGCAGCTCCATGAGCTAGTTGTAGGATCGAATGGTGGACTTCCTTGCAGGTTTCTGCTCTTTGAAGGTCCGGCTGGGTCTCCTCCCTCGGTTTTTGTCTGTAAGCTCTGCATATCTCATGCCCCTAAAAGAAAGGCCATTCATCATCCCTCGGTCTGCTGGTGTCCAGTGGACAGAAAGCCACAGAGCAGCACACCCAGGTGCACGCAGGAGTGTGCAACCATCCCTCTGTGTGGCACCATCTAGTTGGGCGAATTTGCAAGTTCTCTGTCCAAGGTTGTGTCTGTCTGCTGAACAAAACCAGGACAGAAGACAATGACCCCCACCATTCCAATGACTAACATGGAAAATCCTGTTGGGTTATTTGTGAACTTTGTAGTTTCTAAAGCCAAAAATATTGACAATATATTGTACGCACAATCCATTTAGTCAACGAACAGATGCACTTAGACCCATTTCAATTAGGAAATCTATGATGTAGAAAAAAATAACTGCTTTTAAGATGTGACAAGTAGCCATTTTTGTGGAAAATTATGTGGACCTATCTGTAATTGCTTCCGTTTAATGATATGATGGGACCAGGATGTTTTTGCAGAAAAAAAGCATAATCCTGTGAAAAGCAGAAGCTCTCTTTTTTTTGGTTTCGGATAACACGTCTTGCTGCTGTGGTCAAAGGGATAAGTTGGGGGCATGCCGTCCAGGTTGTGAGCCTAGAACCTTCTGGAAGCTTCCAAGAATGGCGTGCATGGTTTATAACCTGTGACTCAAAAAGACAAAAGTTGTGCAAGAAGCTCGACTCACAAGACCACATAGTGTGACATTCCTTTCATAGTAAATGTGCACAAAGACTAATCTTAGAGAAATTAGTGGCTGCTGGGGCTGGACAGAGGGTGGGAAGCACCTGCCTATGGGGACGGGTCTCCTTTTGGGGTGGTGCATATGCTCTGGAACCAGACAGACGTGACATCTGTGCAGAGCTGGCATGTGCTCTTTGCCCCCTGAATGGTCCACTTTGGTGAAAATGGTGAATTGCATGGCATGTGTATATGACCACAATTGCAAAAAGAAGACCCAGCTATATATCAGCCCCAGAGCTACACTGTGTTTGGGACAAGGCAGGGGTATTCCCAGAGGATGTGCCCACATATCCCAGTGGGGTTATTTCAAGAGGAGCTTTGGGAGGAAGAAGGCCGCTGAGTCAAAGGTGGGAGAAGATTGAAATCCCACAGTGGGCCCTACACAGACTCAGAATGCCCCAGAGCCCTGCCATGGTCTTCCCTTTGGATTCTGAGAATCGCCCCAAGACCAGGGACACCCCACTTGGAGGGAGGCTGTTCCATAACAGCATCTGATCAAAGGCTCTGGACTCCGAGGTTTCCCAGCTTCTCCTGCACGGATCTGGTGCTTGCATCCCTGATGCACCATGCACGCCACCTGGGCTGTGCACCATGCCACCTGCTCTGCAAGGCATCTCTACTCTTTTCTTTCAGTAATTATTCAGGTGACATGTGGCATTGCCACTCTGATGCAACCTCAGTTGCCTTGAAAACTGGACTCAGAGACACTTCACGGGGTGAACTATCTGTGGTCCAGAATGGGTCACGTAACAGCCACGGTGGGGGCATGACCATCAGAGTGGCCATAAGTGTCAGGGTCGGATGAGTGTGACATTGGTACACAGGAGGCTGAAAACCCATGTGCAGCAAACAGCAGGACTTGCTTAAGTCTGCAGAATGTTCCAATGCACAGATCGTCCACAATTTCTTCATCCACCCACGGGTGCAGGGACACTTGATCGTTTCTGTCTCGTGGCTAGAAGGGCTGTATGACACGGTGCCTTCTGTCAGCAATCCTTTACCATGCATGGCAAAATTCAACAGTGCAGATCTTGTGGCAGGTGTTCTTCGTTCAACAAAAATTAGCAAAGAAAAATCAGGAAAAGCGGATGCAAGGAAATTATAGGAGGTGTCGGCTCTGTGTATTTCCTTGGTTGTGTTGAGGGTATCATGGGAGATTAGTTGATTATATCCAAATACATCAAACTACCCATCAAACGTATGGATCTTTCTATGTCAGTTATACCTCAATAAATATGTTTTTTAAGGAAAATGTGCAAAATCTGAGGCCTGGCTATATAGGCAGTGAGAAGGCTTTCCCTGAGTGGCTGCATGGGAAAGCTGCCCCCTCCCGGCAGGCTGGCTGCAGGGTGGGCGGTGCGTCTGTCCTGGGCAACAGCAGACAAGATTTTGGGCCCCTGGCTGGGCACGCAGTCATGCTCTTTAGTCTTTCCACCTTCCCAGTCGCTGCCCACAGGGCAGGCACCTTCATTCCTCAGTCTCTTTATTGGAGCTGTCGGGACAGTGTCCTCAGATGCATCTGCTGAGCCCTCCCTGGAGCTTGGGGCAAGGACACCCAGAGGACAGCTTACCACACTCAGCAGAACTTCTCCCTTCCTTCCACGCCAGCATCCATACGACTACCAGACACATTTGTGTGGGGCTTTCTGAGCAGAGTGACCCCCACATCTATGCTGATCCGCCGACCCTCGACCAGGAGGGCGGAACCTGGGGAGCTCGTGCTTCCTCCAGCGTTAGCTACACAGTTGTTCATCTCAGAGAAGGCTTACCTCTCTCATGCTGGGTGTGTTGCTCTAATGGATGCCCCCAGTGCTTGACAGCTCAGCCCTTCCACACACCTCAGTGGAGCTCCTGACCAGGACCACTGTCAGCATCATTTGTGCTTCAGCATCAGTATCCTCATCCACATCGGTACCAAGTCAACCTCAGTATCAGAAAGAGCGCCCATCTCAGCCCCAGCCCCACGTCCACGTCCTTACCCACACGCACACATCCTCACTGGCTCCAGTACCGACATCAGACCCTCACCTAAGCCCTCCATCTGCACCCACAGCCCTCACAAGATGCCAAAATCTCGCGTGCTGACCGGAGAACGATTTTATTTACATCAAGCGACTTTTGCGGGAAGCCCACATCCTAGAAGTCCTTCCAATCACATGGCGTTGGCAGGGAAGCACAAAATGTTCTTTCTTAAAAACCAGCCTAAGTGTTGCAAGCGAAGGTAAGCACGTGAGGGGCCGAGCCATGTGCTCCTGTGTCAATTACATGTGGAGACGGGGGAATGTGGTTTAAGAGCAGGCGGCCGTGCCAGACACAGGCTTATGAGCGTGTGGATTCCCAAAGGAAGCATGTTGATCTTCACCGTTTAAACCATTATGGAACAAGACACGGCCTGCAAACATTCCCTGAAAGAGGAACGTGAACCGGCAATTGGCCGTGTGAAGAGCCCCAGATGTAAACCATTAAATTATCTACGAATTAAAGTGTTTTCACATTCTTGGCCCCACCCATCAGGAAAGTGCCAGACGTGCGATGGTAATCGGCTGCTGTGCATCCCAGGGAAATGTCTGGGATGCTGTTCACACACGGAGGCATGGACAGAACCCACACCCCAAAGCCGGGGTCTACTTGTCACAGGAAGCCTGGGCTTGTTCTAGACAGCCGCGTGCTCTTTGGGGATTTTTGGTGTTTTTTTTTCCTGCTGCTCCCAAAGATGCGAGGAATGTCATCCTTCATGCCACAGATGCGGGACCCACCGTGGGGCAGTTTTCTCACATTGCTTCATCTAAAGACAAGGGAGAAGGGAGTCTCCTGGCCCTCCTGGGACCCTCAGGGAGGTGAAAAATAATGCATTTACAGGAATGCGCAGGCAGACAGCAGGCTCAGAGTACAAGGGCCTCCTCCTGGGCAGCCAGTGGTCACCCTGAGAGTGAGCATGGAGCCCTCAGATCACCCCTTCTCTATTTGCACATTTGACACTGTTGTAACCAAGTGTCTGGAGAGGTGTAGGAACCTACTCGCTTCCAAAGGAATCAGCCGATGCCTCAGGCTTTGAGGTGGGTGACAGCTAGAGAAATGGGGGTTGCCTTGCGAGCATGAACCTTCTCGTAACCCTACACAAAACACCATGAGGTGATTTCACTCTTACATCAGGGAAACAAACATCACATGGATATGTGTTCAGAGGACCCTTTGCTGAAAGGCATTCATAGCCTACAACCCTGGACAGGGTTACGGTGACGGCTGGTAAACATTCCCTCCTTCAGAGAGAAGCACCCAGCAACTTCGTTTTCAGATGAAGCAGAAACCCAGGTCCCACCCTGGGTGCACCCCTCACCGACCATATTTACACTTGTCACAGAAAAGCAAGGTGAACTATACACCTAGGCTAGTGGGGAGGTGAGTTATTACACTCCAGCTTTGTTGAGACAATGGTTAAATGACTTTATTCCATCATCTGTGGCTATCTCAATAGCTTCACAGATTTTGTTTGAACTAAACCATTTTCAAAAAGAGTCTCCCTAATATCGGGTGGAAGGGCAGTTCTAATTTCCAGGCACCATGTGCTCCATTCAATTATTTTATGAGTTTATTGCTCACATGTGTCATGGGGATATACTTTGTGCATTTGTAGTAAGATATGTTAATTTTGAAATGTATAAAAAAGGAGGTTTAAATAAAAGAAAACAATCCTTCCTATGTGAACTTAATTGCTGATGGAGAGGTCACGTGTGAGGACCTGTCTGGCAAGTGGAGGTATGCCAATAAATAGGAATAAATAATAACAAATAAGAATAGCAGAGACACATGCCCTGGAGCTTCCATCTGCTGAGAAATATGGATAATGAAAAGGCATAGAGGGTGGCAATGTGGTCAGGGGGCTGCCTGGTAGGGGTCCTGGAGCCCAGGAAGGAGCAGAATAATGTCCCCTAAGATGCCCGCATCCTTACCCCTGTGTGTGGACAGAAAAATGCCCCCAAAGAGGTCGCATCTTCACTTCTATGTGTGGACAGAATAATGTCCCCCAAAAGCACCCACGTCCTCACCTCCATGTATGGACTGAATAATGGCTGCTCCGTGTCCAGGCTCTGTGGCCCCATTACCACAGCCACCCCATGCCACGTCCCTAAGTCCCCACCTGCAGGTCCATCCCTTCTCCTTCAGCTTGCACATGGTCCCAAGGCAACTGCTATAAAGTGTGGATATAACAAGTCACCACATGTTGGAGATTCTGCACTGTCTGCTGAAATCAGTCCAGGCCCATTTCCGAGGCGTTTGAGATTTTCCGTTGCATCCAACAGTCAACCGGTGATACTGTCATCACTGTTTCGTTTGCTGCATTTGCCCACCCAGCCGTGAGTTATTGCCACATCTGACTCATCCTTTCTCTGTATTAAAATTTTTTTATTTTTAAATGTCTTAAATGTTTAATTTTCCTTTTTTATTCCAGTTTTATTGGGATATAATTACCATAGAACATGGTGATGGGAATATTTAAGATCTCCTCTCTTGGCAATTTTCAAATACGTAATACAGTACTGATACCTAGGCTGCTCACACTCTGCATGGCATTGCCAGGACTTATTTATCTAATAACTGGAAGTTTTTGTACATTTGGACCAGCTTTCCAATTTCCCCACCTCTGGCAACCAAACCATCAATCTGTTCCATGTTCCTGCTTTTAGTTGTTTTTAAATTCCACAGATGAGTGAAATCCTATGGACTTGTCTTTCTCCACCTGGCTTATTTCACTGAGCATAATAATACCCTCTAGGTCCATCCATGTTTTGCAAATGGCAGAATTTTGCTCTTTTTTACAGCTGAGTAATACTCCATTGTATGTAGTACCACAGCTTTTTATCCGTTCATCTGTTGATGGACACCAACTGTGTAGGAGAGTCTACTTTTCTCCACATTCTCACCACTACTTCTTATAACCTCTCATCTTTTTGATATGAGCTGTTCTGACTGGTGTGAGGGGATATCTCATTGTGGTTTTGACTTGCATTTCCCTGATGACTAGGGATGTGGAGCACCTTTTCATGTGCCTGTTTCCCATCTATATGTCTTCTTTGCAAAAATGTCAATTCAGGTCCTTTGTCCATTTTTTAATTGAATTGTTTGTTTTTACGCTATTGAGCATATGTGTTCCTTATGAATTTTGGACATTAATCCCTTATCAGATGTTGCTTTGCAAATATTCTTTGCCTTTCTGGAGGTTTCCTTTTCACTAAAGTTTATCAGAATATGCCATTTCTCCCAGGAAGCCTACCTTAAACACCTGTTTGAAACTGAGATTTTTGGGGATACATACACATATGTTACCCATCCGGCTAGTCAGCCCTTCCCTGGAATTTAATCAGCAAACACCAAAAGAATGAGGGAGAAGCCCAGACCCTCTGAGTCTGGGTTCCAAAGCTGCTGATCCCACCTCCATGCCTCCTAGAGGAAGTGTGTCTCCAGTAAGGAAGTCCACCTGGAACACAGAGAGAGGAGAAGAGAGGTGAGAAGGTGATGGGACCTCTCGGGAGCACCCTGATCCACCATCCAGCCCCACCTGTTGTGATGACCTTTCCTGGGTCCCCTTGCTGCTAGGCGTGGCTAAATTTGGGGAAGTAATAGGAATGCCTTAAGCCGGTAAAAGTCTCTTTAACTTCCTAAAGAGCAAGGGTGAGAACTTCTCTCCCCTTTCCTGTTTGGTGGGATGCAGAGGTGAGGGCTGGAGCCCACACAACCAGATTGGGCCATGAGTAGAAAGTCTCCCACTGACGTTGGTGGAGGCACAACAGAGCAGTTGAGTGACAGCCCTGGACTCCTCTCTCTGACCCCCTATCATGACAAAGAGGAATAACTCCCATCTCACTGAACTTCTTATTACTTGTTTCTATCCTATTCTGTTAAAACAAACCCCAATTCTAGCACAGAGATATGCCACCGTCTTGAGTCTGATTTGTTCCTAGGCCACCCAGCATCCAATCATGTGCCTGGTACATAGGAACTTTTTAACTGAATTGCCATTTCCCTGCCAGGGCTACTAAAATGCTTTGCAAAATTCCCTCCCAATTAATGTTCTTAACCCTTTGCGTTTGTAAAATAAACACTCTTATTTCTTGGACTGGAGTGAGTGAGGCTTTCACAAGACCCTTGGGGTTCGTTTTTCTTACATCAGTCATGGCGACTCAAGCCAAACACCATTTCCTGGCCCTAAGCACTTCCTGGCTGGGTTAAAGCCTTCATTTCTCTGAAGGTTTCCTTCTCTGTAGCTCACCCTTCAGCCTTCTCTCCTTGGAATAATCTCCACATGACATTGCTTTCATCTCCCCACACCTTACTCCAAAATCTCCCATGTTTCTCCTTAACTTACAGTAAAGATGGCAAAATTTGGAGGGGGGGTGGGGACAAAGGAAATAACTTTAAGCATCTTTAACTCCAAACAGCCCTTAGACCTGTGAGACTAGATGGGACCTCACAGCACTTTTTCCCATTACTCTCATTGCTATAGCTGGCAACTGCCCAGAGCTTACCCAAAATGCAAAACAGATTTTCCAACCTAGTCTCAAATATAAATCCCAAAAATTTTTCGGATGGCATTCCAGGGCCTCTGTGGGGTGACCCAGGCTTGCCTTTGCAACAATATCCCTTCTGAGAACTTTACAGAACCCTCTCCTTCAGACACCCTGGGCTTAAACCCTCAGCAAGCTTTGCATTTTTATCTGTTCTTTTATTGAATTCAGAAACAGTGATTGAGTACCTGCTGAGTACCAGGCACTGTTCTTGGCAGTAGAGGGAGATGACATTGTGAAAAAATTCACAGAAGTCCTGCTGTTATTGATCTTACGTTTTGGCGATGAACCACGTGAGTAAGTAAAACAGGGTTTTCCTACATGGTGGCAGAATGCATGCAGAAAAAGAAAGCAGGAAAGTGTGGGGACGCTGCGGGATGATTGGCAGCTTTGCTCTGTGTGCATTTGGTCATACCCCTCCCCCTGAGCTCACATGATGAGCATCTCCATCTCTCCCCATCTACCCAAGTCTTTTTCCTCAACTCTCATTCATCCATGAAGCCATCCTACCTCACAGCCGATCTGCACAATGCCAAGATGGTCAGAAAGGCAACAGTCAGATCCCGTGCCTGGAAGGGATGTGTTTTTCATCGGACGCAGTATTTTGCCTACGTGGAAACACAAGCACCCATGGGTCTAGCCATGCCACCCTTCACATTTCCTTGTGTGCTGCTTGCTTGCATTTTCTAGCATTCTAGCAGGTTCCTCAGGAAGGCAGGATTCATTCCAGGGTCTTCCCACCTGGGACAGTGACAGATGGCTCCCACTCCAGTTCAGTGATGAAGGGAGGGTGTGCCTCGGGCCCCCGCTACTGCCAGATGCATCTACATTAACGAGGGTTTAATATTTATGGTGTACAGGAGTGGGTGTTTAAAAAAACAAATGAGCAATAATATGTCTTATAGAGAATATTGATAGAAAATCAGAGCATTCTAAAGCTGGCAAAGGCTCTTCCCTAGTCTCAATTCTCTTTAATTAATTTAAAGATTTTCTCATTGAAGCACACAAATGAAGATGCTTATTAATCAGGGAAGCTTTCAGGCCATTATCAATCATTTCTTATGTAAACTACTGTCTTGTGACCCAAACTGGGTGTGTGATTATGGTGATATGATTTATTTCCCCAAGTGCATGTATTTGTCCTTGAAACCTGCTCCAAGAGACTGAAAGTCTTACAGTGAAGAGCTCTCTGGTGACTGGAGGCTTAAGGCCCCACAAATTCCTCTCATCCCACCCCCACCCCCCTCGTTACTCGCTCTTAGGAGTGACCACTTGGGGCATTTGCAATGGAGGTCCAGATGAGAGGTGTGACATGCAGAGGGTCAGTTGCCCCACCAGGCAACATAGTGCCCTTCAAGAACCCACCAACCCTAGGATAGAATGCCCACTGTAGTTTGAACAGGGAGCCTTCCCTGTTATTTTAAAAAGTGGCTTCAGAGGCCCTAGAATGACATGTAACATGATGCACAATGGTAAGCTTTCAAAATTAGGCACACAGGCTCATAAATTAAAAGAAATGATGTCATGGGGTCTGAGTCCCACGACTCTATTCTTTTCCTGGCCTCATTTTAACTCCAGCCTGTGAACCTGAGATCTTCAGTTACATTTAACTCCTAATAGTGAAGTTAACTCCACACTATTATTATTATCATTATTAATATTTTAAAGGATGAGAGACTGAGTCTAGTTACTACACTCTATCCACAGGAAAGGAACTCAAGTAGATAAACCTCTTTGTTCTTTGTTAGCCACGCAGCTGTGGCTGGTGTTCATGACGTGCCCCACCACTTACTTTTATACCCAGTCCAGGTATCCCAAGCTTCAAACTCATTGAGTTGGTTGGAATTTTTACCTTCTGAATGGTGCCAACCCCCCATTCTTGACCCTGAGTCCCTCTATTTATCCATTAACCCCTATCTAGGGCTATTGTGCCTCAGGGATTCTCCATTTTCAACCCATAAGCCTCTGGCCCTATCCTATTGAATTTCTTTGAGTTTTTTCAAGGCAAATATTTCTAAGTCTGTAGCTTTGCTCTGTCTGTATCCTAAGGCCCTGTTACCCCAAGAGACCCTGTATGGGAGTCTAGTTCATGGTTTCTTAACTTAAGCACTACTTATATATGAGCTACATATTGATCATGTTGTGCTATGTAATAAAATGCCATAAACTGAGAGGTTTTCCAACAGACTTTTGTTTGTCATAGTTCCAGAGGCTGGAAATCTGAGGTCAGGGTGCCACCATGGTTGAGTTCTGGTGAGACCTCTCTTCTTGGGTTGAAGACAGCTGCCCTTTTGCTGTGTCCTGACACAGAGAACAGAGAAAAGACTTTGGTCCAAGGGCAGACCTCATCTAAAATGAATCACTTCCCAAAGGCTTCACCTAATACCGTCCCGCTGGGGGCTATGGCTTTCACATATGATTTGGGGGAACACAAACGTTCAGTCTATAATAAGGTGGGATAGTTCTTTACCACAGGGAATGCCTATATGTTGTATGATGTTGAACAGCCCCCATGGTCTCTACCCAACAGACGCCAATAGACACCTTCCTGTGTTGTCACTATCAAACTGCTTGCCAAGCATCCCTCAGGAACACAGTCATACCCGGTCTAGCTTAAGGGTGAACAACTTATACCTCTTTGCTCCTTCCGGTTGGCAGCAAAGGCTTGGCACAGTGGTATGGTGGAGGCGTGCTATCCTTGACTCTCTCTTGAGAGCCCTTTCTTGGGTTTAGAATTTCAGGGGTCAAACAGAGGAAGGGAGACCCAGGCCAGGCTGACGGTCAAGGTTCTGGGACAACCTGAGGAGGAAAGAGAGTCCACAAATGCCAGAACAGAAGGGTGTGTAGCAGTCACTTCTGAGAGCAGCTGTGGCTGCTGTAACAGGCACATCCCCCGAGGGAACCTCACACAGAAGGAGAACGGCTCCCCAGAATCCCAGTGCATGGGTGGGATAAGAGACTTCATGAGAAACGCATTGACTGTGGGCTGCAGCTGGCAAGATTTCCTAACGGAAAAGTTCTCAGTAACCATGTCATTTCTTGCACTAAAAAAAAAAAAACTACTCACTGTGGAGAAGACATCCTCTTTGACCCAGAGGATGCAAAGAATCTGAAGGTAAAAGAGTTGATATCAGCTTATGTTGCGGATTGATAAGCAAGCATGGTAGTAAATCACCATAGGAAGTGATCTGTCTTCTGTTCTCTTTGTCCAACAGATTATAAGAATGCGGAAACAGTATTCTAAAATGCCTAAACTGTGTGATTGTGACAGGCACGAGAGCATATAAATCAATGACAAAAATCGGTCTGCAGCTTAGAAACTCCTGCCTTTCCATAAAAATGGCCCTAGGTATCCCATATATCACCTCCAGGAGGGTTCTTTTCAGAAAATGTGAATGCCACCAAATTTAAGACCTTGCATGCAGATTTGGGGATGGTTCAGTAAGGGCTGGATTGAATTTGCCTTTTGCTCTTTGGAAAGGCGCAAGACATTTCCCCCGCTGAATCAAGGCACAGACATTCAGAAGAAAACAATTTGCAGTTCGAAGAGATAAAAGGCACTGAGAATGGATACGATAATTATACATGCTTTCTGTCATGTCTTTTACAGAAATTCTCCCCAGTAAATATTTACTAATTATAAGTTTAAATGGGTATATCTGCTTAAAACGACTTTGCTTAAAAATGTCCTTTCCAGGTGTTTCACGAATTTGTAGTTGTTTCCTGTTGTTAGTCTGAGTAGTGACTAGTCTGAGGGGGCCTTGGACCTCCCAAGGTCGCATGGCCCAAGAGCCAGACAACCTACTGGGGTTTCACCGTCCATGGTGTATTCAGAGGATAAGGTGATCTCTTAGAAAGGTGCTTTAATTTGAGGAATTTTCTTCCACTTTTGAAAGGGTGTTTCTTTGTTGAATGCTTTCCAAGGGAATGGCTAGCTTTGGTTCAAACACTGACCTTTGTCTGTGAAGTGATGTGTGTGGGGGTTAATTTTTTTTTTGGCACCTCTCTGGAGAGCCCTGTTATCACTTTATTATTTATAGATTAAAGAGCATTGTTGCTAATTAACACTGTTCTAGTTGTCGGTGAGTAGAATTGTTTGCTTTGAAATTTTTCTGATGTTGTATTTTGGGAATTCCATACCCTGCTGTTCGGCACGGTTTGGATTTGGGAAGCTGCACCACTAAGGGATTATTTCATGTTTTCTGTGTCCGTTATCTTCAGACATCCTAATTGTATGATTTCCTGAGAATTCCTTTTGATGCCAGTAGAAATAGTTTTCTGACACTAAATCTTGTGATCCTTCGTGGTTGAAAGTCCACACGACAATCCATCGTTCGTATTAAGCCCTTTCATGGCAAAGGGGTGAACGACCTTGTACAGGACCACCCCAGGAGCACTTTACTCAGAAAGCTCCAGAAAAGCCCCCTAAAGGGCCAGTGGCTTCTTAGCTTACTAGCTCAGGTGGGCATCATGACAGGGACACACACACACCCACACATCTCTTTTCATACATCAGATGTGTTATCCTGATGCTATAAAATGTAGATGACATGTACAGGTTAAATAAGGTTCCCTCAAATATTCACGTCCACCTGGAACCTGGGAATAGGGAATTATTTGGAAACAGGATCCTTGCAGATATGATCAAGTGAACTATCTGACATGAGGTCCTTCTGAATACGGGTGTCCCTAAATCCAATGACAAGTGTCCTTGTAAGAGACAGAAGAGGAGAGTCACACACACAGAGAAGAAGCCCTTTGAATATGGAGGGAGAGACGGGAGGGTCGTGTCCATAAATCCAGGGCTGCCTGGAACCCGCAGAAGCTGAAAGGGTCAAGAAGCAGCCTCCCTTGGAGCCTGTGGAGAGAGCTCAGCCCTGTCCCGCCTGTATCTTAGATGTCTGGTCTCCAGAGCTTGGGGCAAATGAATCCTTATAGTCTGAAGCCAGTTCATCTGTGTTCTTTGCACAACAGTCACAAGAAATTACAGCAATGTGTTCTTTCTGCCACATTAGAACGCCTGGTCTGGACCCTAGCTGATTTCTTCATGAGGAGATGGGAGCATTCAGCCTGCCTGACCCGGTGGTGATGGAACTGCCCGAGTCACACAGCGCCCTCTGCACACCTAGCTGGGCCACGGCACACACATTCAGAAATGCATTCAAGTGGCCACAGACACTTTAAGGGCTGTTAGAAAGGATTGGGTTTAGACATTTGATTCTTCAAAAAACAAAATCACATGGATTGTGTTTGTTTAGACTCCAGAAAAGAAGGCGGTGTGAAAAGTTACTATTTTCCAGGAAAGGAAAGTTCTTTAAATGAACAGGATCCCCATGAATTTATTCATGCACTTTTACCCTCCATTGCATACTGCATATGCACACCTATGCATGCCCATGGACACACGCATGACCCCAACAGAAAGGACACCTGCAATGTCAGCCTGCTTCAGATGGAAGGAGAGGCCTCCAGACACCTTTGGGGAACTTCATCCTGGGTCTTATATGAAAAGACGACTATGCATCCCGATGACTCAGATACCCGCTGCTGGAAATCAATATGGTGACACAAAGAATAGCCCAGAGCTCTGTGCAGAGTCACTTGGCTGCGTGTCTACCACATTCTGAGTCCTCATCAATCTTGTTTGGTAACTAAAAGAGGGCACTGCCTCTCAAAAATTTCCAGGGTGTGTGTGTGTGTGCGTGCACACTGGGACAATTAAGGTGGAAGAACGCACACATTTGCATCACATTTGCATCTCCAGTTAACTCATGATTGACAAGGTTGGTCCTGATTCATGTCAGGAGGCCATAGAATGTGCATGGATGAGGCCACCACTGGTCCCATGACCAGGTCTTAGAGATGCAGAAACATTCCTCTAACCCAGTCCCCCAATCCTCTGGGCCTTACAGAAGTTCTCCCAAGTGGTGGGAAGCCAGTGACCTTGCACGGTGGGGCTTCCTGTTCCTTTAGGACACCACCCCCAACACACACACACACACACACACACACACACACACACACACACACACATACATCTCAGGGTAACAGTGTGCTCACATCACAGGCCAGCTTCAAACAGGAACACTCTCCCTGGGAAAGCAGGGGTGAGAGGTCTGGAGACCAAGCATGTCTTGTCACATGAACATCATCGGTTATAAACACATAAAAATCCATAGATTAATCAACCCAACTTCTGAGTTCGCTTCACTTGCAGGGATCCCTCAAAGACAAACCGTACCCCTTCCCTTTTCCTGAAGCGGCTCTAACAAAGTACCACAAACGGAGTCTGAAGACAACAGAAATGTATTCCCTCCCAGTTCTGGAAACAGAAGTCCAAGATCAAGGTGTGGGCAGGACTGGTTCCTGCTGCACACCACGAAGGGAGGATGTGCCCCGGACCCTTCTCCTCGATGTGTGCATGGCCATCCTTCACCCTGTGTGTGTCTCTTCACATGGCTTTCCCTAGAGGCACATGTCTGTGTCCAAATTTCCCTTTCTAAGGACACCAGTCATTGAATGTGGGTCCGCCCTAGTGCCCTCATCGTAACTTAGCAAATTACTTCCGTGATGACTTTTGTTTTCAAACAGCATCCCATTCTGCAGCACCCAAGGGTGAGGACTTCAACATACTGATGTTGGTGGTGCACAAAACACCCAACATCAAATGTGTTGTAAAGGTAAAGTACACTGATTGAATCCACAGAAAGAAAATAGAGACCCAAATGGGTACCTACACTGCCAGGTATATGACACCCTTTCTTAATATTTTCTCCTTCTTAAAAGGGTCTCAAAGGCTCCTTAGATATTGTAGAAAGTACAGATTTTTCCCTGAAGCATTAAAACCTCTGGGTTTCCTTGGGACCCTGGAAAACCCCTTGCTGGGCATGGTGTAAGGTACTCAAACCTGAGTCTTTGGGGAATGCATAAATCTTAATTACCCATTGCTTAAATTCTGACCTTTCCTAATCTTTATCTGTCCCCCTTAGTGGACTCAATAGGCATCTCAGCCTTCTTTCATCCCAGTGAGCAAATGAACCTGCTTGTAGCTGCAATGTGTGTGTAACTTTCAGACCCTTGAAACTGCTTTTAATTTGAAGGCAGTGTAGTGTTTTTCCCTCTAACCTTTCTGCCAGAGCACCGGATTTCATGGACAGCACAAATTACAGACACTTTCCTTGTCCATTCCACTTTGATTCCCCTCGCTGGCATTCCTGATGAAATGCTCTGAAATGCTCCCTTCTGAAAGGAAATTGGAGATTTGTTTACATTTTAACACATTTAATAATTCGATTTTTCTAAGAGAGAGAACATGAGGATTTCTGAGAATAAACCTTGTGAATAAAAAGACATCAAAGAAACATGAAAGAGAAATGGGGGAAAGGGCATGTGGGCTGATGGATGCCCTTACGGCGTGGTGAGTTGATAGGAAATCTTTCAGCAAAGTTGAGATTTGCAAGGGCTGGGAAGAGTTTCCACAACACAGAATGACTGGCTGAAACGCTTTTGTCAGTTCTCCAAGGGGGACACAGAGTCACCCACTCTAATCTCATTAGTGTTCATGGCAAGGAGGAGGAG
This sequence comes from Manis javanica, assembly GCF_040802235.1. NCBI lineage: Eukaryota > Metazoa > Chordata > Mammalia > Pholidota > Manidae > Manis > Manis javanica. The sequence continues at coordinate 484,963 of NC_133174.1, read as the reverse complement.
CTAAGTAACAAAAATGTTGTTGCAGGATTGAGAAGCCTGGGGATCCCATGCACAGTGCAGGGATCACTGTAGATAAGAAATGGCAGAAGGTGCTCATGGCCATTCTGAGACCTCAGGAACCCAGCCCCCAAGGGCCCACTGCTGGAAAAATTCCAAAAACACACATGTAAATTAGCAACGTCAAGCCCATTCGGCTCCTCACACCCACTGAGGTCACATGCTTCATCCACAGGAGGTTGCCTGGGTGGCCATGGGCTTGGCTGACAACAGCACACCTTGAGGTCTAACAGCACCACACCTGCAACCTGTGGCCAGGGGCTACTCACGGGGAGGCACCGTCTATATCCCAGAGACGGTGTCCTCTCACCGGCTCTTCTGCCTTCTCTTCTGTGTCCATCTCCTTCTCTGTCTTGACCTCCCTCCCCTCCCCATCTCCATCTCTGTCTATAGCTCTCTCGTCTGTCTCTGTCTCCAGGTGCATCTTTCCCCATGTCCATGCCCATCTCTATCTCCACCTACGTCTATTTGTATCTCTCCCTCTGTTCGCCTCCTGCCTCTGTCTCTGTCTCTCCCTGTGTTTCTCTCCCCCTCCCCTCATTACAGAGAGACCCTGGGATCTGGGGTACTCAGCTGGCAGGTGGAGTCACTGATGGCTTATTCCTTGGCCAGCACCTTTAGGACATAAAAAAACACAGCTACTTCCAGGACACCGTCTCAATGCTGTTCAGTTTTTCTCTGTAAGGTCTATACCTTCAGTACTAAGACTGCCTTTAATTCACAGTGTTTCTTTTGAATGAAATGTGGGCAATATTTATTAATACACAAAATCCTAATATAGACCTCCCAAAGGGTTGAAGCAAGACAATTTTCAGGAAACAAAAGTAGAGAAAATATGCTACCAACAGAAGGAGCATTATAGAGAACTTTCTAAGAAGATAAATGACTCAAAGAGAACATTATAATTCATAAAGAAATGAAGTGAGTTTTGATGAAAATGACACATAATGTGGGCAGTTGTAAATAAATATAGACTTATAAAATACTAATGTCTTCAGGGGATTAAAATCAATAAAAAATTAAATGCATGACAATGATGGTATATAAATCAGGGGGAAGTAAATGGAGTTAAATATTCCAAAGTATTTTCCCATTGTCTGGAAAAAGAGTAGAAGTAATTCGTATTAGACCTTGAAAACACATGGGTATGTGCTATAATTTTGGGATAACCTTTGCAAGAATAGTAAAAGAATACTTAATTTCCAAGTTAAGGTGGCGGTGATAGAATGATTGTAATAAAAGATTTAAAACCTCAAATATTACAAAAGACGAAAAGAAATTAAAAACATAAAGTTTTTAAGGACAAGTATAAAATGCACAGTACAGTAGTGTCTGTATGTGTGTCTGCGTAGAGAGAGAGCTATACTTGTCTATATGTAATTACTAAAAAATGTCCATGTGCTTGGAAATTAAGTTTTTATATAAGCCATGGGTCATAATAGACATTGGAAAACATTGTAAACTGAAAGAAAATGAAAATGAAACAAATCAAATTTGGGGGATGCAATTCAAAGCCACACTGAGTGAAAAATGTATAATTTAAAGACACTAGAAAATACTTGAAAAATATCAGGATGCAAAGCAACCTTCTTACGAAATTAGAAAGAGAACAGCAAACCTCATGTAAATTAGTAGGAATTAATTCATAAAAATGAGATCATAATTAATCAAGAAGAAAGTGAATTAATATAGAACACTGTGCAGTCAAAAGACCAGTAACATGGGGAAAAAAAAAGCTGGTGATATTGATCAAAAAAATCAGAGAATGTAAAATGAAGTAATATCAGGGATAAAAAATAAGAAATTACTACAGATCCTATAAACATTTAAAATTTTATAAGAGAATATAATGAAGAACTTATGCCTAAAAACTTGAAACTATAGATAGAATGAAAAAACATTTTTAAATATACAATTTTATCAAAACTGACACCGAAAGAAATAGAAAATGTAAAGCCATATAACTACAAAAGAGACTGGATCTGTAACTAAACCATTTATATAAAAAATCTAGAGTCCCAAAGGCTTTACCTATACATTCTACCAAATATTTAAGAAACAAATAATGCCAATACAATTCAAAATATTCCAAAGATTAAAATAAAGATAATAGTGACAACTCATGTTATGTCACCCTATGAAGAAAATCCTATGAAGAAAAATCCTATGAAGAAAAATCTCTGGCCAATATCTCTTGTGAACATAGACACAAGAATAAATAAATAAAATAAAATATTAGTGATGTTAAAAAAGATAATAGATCATACTAAGGCAGGTTCATTCTACGAATGAAGATCTGTTTAACAATGTAAATTGTCAATTTGACAGAATAAAAGTGAAAAAGCCTATAATGATCTCTATGGTTGCAGAAGAATGCTGATAAGTCAATATGTAGGTCATGATGTAAACAAGCCAATCAATACTTGAACAAACTAGAAATATGAGACTTTCCTTAAACCAATATTTACGAAAGATTTACAATAATCACTGCACTTCATGTTGGAAAGACTGACAGCTTTCTTTCCGTTTGAGATTGGTAGACAGACAAAGATGTCACTGTCCCCAGTTCTATTTAATCTCATATTGGAAAAATTACATACATATATGTAAAACTATTTTTTAAATACACTAGAAGAGAAGGAATAAAACTGTCATTACTTACACATCTTGTGAATGTAGATACAAACATTTAACTATTACACATTAAATGATTAGAATTCATAAGCAAGCTTAGCAAATCATTGGATACAGAAATCAATATAAAAATATTCATTGCTGACGTACACCCTGTCCACCAAGCGCTGGTTTTGCAAACACATACCATTTGTCATAGCATAAAAATCGAATCGTTGAAAAAAAAAATCTAACAAAGTCATCAGATGTCCAGTCAGATAACTACAAACTATTATTGAGATAAATAAAATATATAAATTAATGGGGGTACGTACCATGCTCAGGTGATATTGACACACTTCATTCCCTACCCCCAATTTACCTCTACCAGCAACCACTTGTTTAATATATATATCCTTGCTTATTTATAGGGCTCCTCTGAAAGCTAGGTTTATACCACTGGTTTTGTCCAGCACCTCTGATATCTAGGTGCCCAGTAACTATGAGCATAATTACAAAAGGCATCCCCTTGCCCAAATGTGGGAAACTGAGCATTCGTCTGAGGTCCATCCCCTGCAAATGGTGTCCCCCACCAACAAGGAAGTGAGGCATGAGGCCAGGAGCAGGTGAGTGGGGGGATGGGGGGGCGCCCTCTGGCTGCATCTTCAAGATGTGAGCACTTATAGAAACATGACATCATCGACCCACTTGGAAGGCCCTGTGCACCCACCCCAAATGCTCACAGTGTGACCTCAATGGTAGAAGATGGTCTGGGCTTACTTTCAAGCCCCGCTTGCATGAACTCAGGTGCATTAGGCACTGGTTAGCCAGCTCACTGAAGGGGAAACCAAAGCATGGAAATGGGGGCACCCAGCTGTGAATGGCAGGACAGGGCTTCTGCCCCTTTAGCTGTGAGGTGGCTCCTTGCTGACTCCGGTGCTGTTGGCAGGAACTGTGCCCCGGCTCCTGCCTCCATTTCAGTGGCCTTTATTGAGTTACCCCCTGCATGCCCTCCTTAGAAAGTACCCCTAGAGCAGCTTAGGGAATGGAAACAGCTCATCAGAAGGTCCCCTTCTGGAACCAGGAAGCCAGGAAACAGAGCTGAGCGATGCACCAGGAATCCTCCATGTCCCATCCACGGTATTTCCACCACCCTTGGCCCCAGAATAAGGAAGAATGAATCTTCACCTTCCAGAACGGGACTGCACTGGTTTGCATTAATCCCAAGTGTTCCCACCTTCCCCTCTGCCTTGGGGCACCATGACCTACCTACTCATGGAGACACCCCCAACACCCCTCCAGACCAAGAATGTCTTCTCCTGGAGGATTCTGTGCCTTTCTTGCTTTGACAGTTGCATTCCAGTTACGGCTTCCAGGTTGGGAAGTGACACCACCACTCATATTGCCAGTACTCGGTGCCAGGACGGGACACGTGAAAATTCAGACATTCCTACAGAAACCACAACCCTTCCTGTGTGCTTTTGGAAAACGTAGCATGTAGAGACACCTTCATCATCGTTGAGAGAAATTTCTAGGGTTGGATTGCATGGGTGATGGGGGACCCAGATGGGTTCCTTTTGGGGTGTCCAAGAGGGCACTGCTCTTATGGGGTGGTCCTCAGTCAACCATGGTGGGACCTTCCTGCTTGGCCAGCCTTGGTCTCTGCAGTGTGGAATGTGCCCTCAAAATAAAACCTTGTCATCTCAGCATTCAGTGTAATGACCCCTTGGTGTTACTTTTGAACACTGGAAGTTAATAATAAATATCATCTTTGTTTTCTAATTTTTTTACTGACTTGATTTAAATACCCCTGACAGCTCCAATCCAATCATCCACCCATGCCAACTGACAAGCATGCCGTGCATCTCTGCGTACATGCTCTCAATTATGTATAATCCAATGTTTTCTAGGGTTTTAATTGAATCACTAGTCTCAAACTTGTTATTTTTAATTTACAACATTTGATTTCTGACACCGGCCCCTCTATGTCATAAATTATGCAGGCGAGTGCCTTAGTTGTGTGGGTGATTAAAAAAGAAAACTAATTAGGCATGATTAAAAAAAAGTAAAACAGAGACCTCTTAAATATGTGCATGTTACCATGTAGAGAGGAGGCTTATTTCGCTGGAAATGCCTCATTTTCCTTCTAAGAGATTATGTTCAATTTCATACAATTTGATTGATTTTGACACAAATGAAAGAAAATGTAGGATTTCTTACCCCCTTCCTGAATAAATACCAGAAATTGCATTACATGCCCCGTTGATGTGAATTTCTCCCACAGCTCATTGAATATAATTTTGTTAAGTGGGCAGGAAAATGAAAATGAAGAAAACGCAATGTAATCCACCATTTTCTTTGGCACGGGGACCGAGGTCAGGGCTGTGCGCACCCCAAAGGAACGACAATTAGAGTTATTGCCCTTTGAGGCTCCAGCTAATGACAGTCAGGAGGAAAAGGATGGTGGAAGGGGGGTAAGTGTAAGTTTATGAGAAAACCTCCCCAGCTAGCAAGCGAGTGACTTAAACTCTGCGAAAAGCTGGTGACAGAGAAGTCGTTTTCTTTGAGTGGCCAGGGAGTTACAAAGATGTGACTCCAGGCTGCTGTAAATCTGCTGATATGCCACGGCCACTGCCTCCCTACGTGCTAAATCCAGCTCACGTTAGTTCAGATGGAAGCCTGTTTCTTCTCACCTGTGTGTCTTTCTATCCCCCAAAGCTAACTGGTAACAAACACAGTCCTGTCCCTCCCATTTTCTGGCGACTCACCATCATGCTGCCATTGGTCAAAAGTATGTTCCCCAAAGGTGTGTCGAGGAGATGTGCCCAACTTGGCCATTCTGAGGGGCATGAGGGGCATTTTGGAAACACAGAACTCTATGCCGAGAGCAGAGAGAGGGGTGTGTTTGTCGTAAACCATTCAGAGAGAGTGTCCAGCACTTGCTTTTAGGGCTCAAATCGACCAAGAGCACATTACCATTCTCGGAACAAGTGAGGTCCGTGGGGATGGAGGTTGCTCATTACCTTTCTCTTGTGTCCTCTGGATCTGCCCGGTGGTAGGGGCTGTCGCTTTCCAGGTGTGCGTTTGGTGGTAGAGGGGTGAATTGAACACTCAAATTTCTAGACTCTTCTCAGTTTAATATGAACTACATGCACAGCTGTAATCAAGTCCAAGTGTCTGATGAAAGTAAGAACAGCACGATTCTCAGAGCCGTGGAATTCTCTGCATGGGAAGCATCTTTGCAAAGCTCTCTACGCTATGGTCTAAAATCATGATTGTGTCCACTTCTCCCACTGATGCCACTTCCGTGCCACTTTAGGGACAGAGAGAGGAAAACCAAACCAAACCATTCACCGAATTCTTTTCCTCCAAACTACAAAGATTTAGAGATTATTCCTTGTCCAGCCATGGTTCTTTGAACCATTTCTCAGAGTTGACACTCCCTCCCTGCTCATCGCCTTAACCCTCCAAGCATTCAGTGTCCCCAAAATGAAGGGGGCACTTACTTTGTGACCAATGAAAATATAAATGTGCATCCATTTCATCCCCTTGCCTTCCATAATTTTACCACAAATGTTGGTCAACAACACGAGTTCTTGTCATTGAACACATGGTGTACATATTCATTCACATAACTAGATTTCATAAAAACACAGTGAAACTATGTTGAACCCTTATCCATGGTCTCCCACAAGGACGAGGGTGTGTTCCTATTGCACCAGTTTTGATTTTCAGACCAATAATTCTGGGGACTGAAGGGTCTGGGGAAATCCTGAGCAATTAGCCTTGGGGGTCTGTCTGGCCAATTTGTTTTCAAAAATGAAACATCAGAAAATGGTGGTCAAAAGGGGTGAAAAGTGAAGCAAATGATGGAATTTGGAACGCAGAAGAAGCAAAATAGTGAAACACACTGGTGACCCCTCTGGCCAGCCCACTGGGGCTTCCATTTACTAATAGAGTTTACAAGAAAAAGCATGTTGCCTTGCCTGCGAGTGTTTTAACGGCATCTAATAAATTGGCTTATAATGTAAGTCATGTTGAAAAGTTGTGAATAAAAGCAAAAAATAGCATCCAAACCAACTCAACTGCCACGGGATGGGTAAACACAACTGCCAGGGTCTCTTCTGAGCTTTTCATGTGCAAAACTCATTGCCTTTACCTCACAGACACAGCAGGATATTCCCAGTGGAATTCTGCCCTGGACCTGCATGCTTATCCACTTAACGGAAGCAAAGCCCAGATACTGTATATTAGTTGCATTGCTCAGAAAATTACAGGAAAGCTTAGGATTTGAAGGTTAGATTTTCCAGACTCACTATTTCGCTCTTTTACCAAAATAATTGACCGTTGCTGGCCCCTTGCAATGCACCAGGGTTCCAAACACCCCGAGGGGTTTTAGCTAAATGCATACACACACACACACACACACACACACACACACACACACACACACACATCTGTTGTGGGTTGACTTGTATCATCCAAAAAATATGTCCATGTCCTAAATCCAAGTATCTGTGAACAGGAGCTTATCTGGAAACAGGGACTTTGCAGGTGTGATTATTTAAGGATTGTGATGAAGTCATCCTGGATTAGAGTGGCCCTGAATACAATGACCGCGTGTCCTCATAAGAGACAGAAGGGAAGACCCAGATACAGAAGAGAAGCCACGTGGATCTGGAGGCAGGCAGGACGGATTGTGGCTGCGAGCCCAGGGCCACCTGGAGCCCCCAGACGCTGGAAGAGGCAGGAAGGAGCCTCCCCTGCAGCCTGGGAGGGAACTCAGCCCTGCCTGGACCTCAGATGTCTGGTTTCTAGATCCAGAGAGGATGGTTCGTGGTAATCCCCCTAGTTTGTGATACCTTGTTATGGCAGCTTCAGGAAACCAGTACGACATCTGAGTGTTGAGATCCTTCCAAGTTCTAAGCCTGGCACCATGGCCTTCCAACCTCATCTCCTTCCTCATACTGAAAGGCTTGGCAAGCTTCACCTTCACAGCCTGGAGCACATACCCAATATTTCAAAGTCAATGTCCAGTGCCTCCGTACACGTTCCCCAAGCAGGCAAAACCCCCACATGTTCGGTTGCACTGGAAAGGTGACTTCTCTGTGAAGGCAGAAAACAAAGTTCTAGGCTGTAGTGGTGGCCATCTGCCCAGCCCAGGGTTCTTGTGTGCAGCTGGAGAAGGGACACTGGCAGCCAAGGGCCCTGGCTCAGCCCTTTTCTTCCAGAATAAACGGCCCTCACCTCTTGAGCCCCTCACTTCTCCAAGCCCATCGTAGTTGGGGATCAGCAGACAGAAGCCCCAACCTTTGATAGAAGTGCTCACAACTCTGGCACCCAAGACGTACGGTGTCTGAGAGTGAAAATCTAAATTTCACGCCCAAAAGCCTCTGTGCTCATTCCTGGAAGATGTCTCAGGGAGGGTTAGAACATACTTATTTCATGCAAAACTCAGACATTTTAAAAAAAAGGCACAAAACAGCTCTTATTTGTGAGGGGAGAAATCGGAACTCTGAAGTGGCCTCTTCCAGTGTTGGCATGAAAATGCAGGGATCTCCAGAAATTTGCACACTCATCTCTGGGGACATTGTTACAGGCTCATAAAAAGTCAAAGTGCTGTTACTTGAGCTCACAAATAAAGTATACATACCATTTGTCTCAGAGTCCTCACCTTCCCCTGCTGAGCTGACCACCTATCCACACACACAGATTTTTTTGCAGAAGAGAGTCCTTCGAAATCACAGCAGAGTCCCAATACCCGGCCATCGGCCACCAGATACCAATTTCCGTCCCTGTGTGAGAAAGCAAATGGCCCTCCAAGATGCCACCTTGCGAGTTTACAACCCAATAAACTGCTTCTTGGTCCAAACAGCATCTAATGATAAACATATCTCCCCCAATTTGGTACATTTTCTGATTCTTGCCATCTGCATTGAATAATAAATGTGGGGAGACCTCAGGAAGGCAAAGTTAATTTTGCTGAGATCTTCCACAGTGTCTAGAGGGAAAAGACACCTTTTCAATGCAGTCCACAGAGACGCCTGCTCAGACATCAGCATACATTTCCCAGGAGTGCCCAGATATGCAGAGTGGGTCCACAACACTGCCTGGTATTCACACTTCTGCAAGGTCCAGGGCCTTGTGGGTACATGACTGTTTTATGACATGTACATGTGTTGACCCAGCTCTTCAATGGTGGGCAATAAAACCCATGTTAATTAGGCACTGGAGCGCTGAGCCCCTACATTCTGGGGTGAGCTGACGACAGCCAGTCAGTGTGTATGTTCAGACAGCCCTGCCACACACACACACAAGCCCCACCACACACACATACACGCACACCTTTTCTGCTCCTACATGTTGCTCAAAAACCCAATAGCATTCCAAAATAACTGTCCTTTTGTACCATGGACCCACCAAGTGGGAAAGGGGCCTAAAAATACTAGAATAACAAGAACAATTCAAGTGATTTTTCCCTGGGGGGAGGTGGGAATGAAACAATGAAAAGGGAATGAACACCATGGCCCAGAATGCTTCTTCTCCTCAAGAACCATCCTTCTTTTCCTTGAAAACTTAGAGCTGAGGGACAGACATGTGCAGGGAGCCCTCATTCCTCATTCTGGCTTTTCAGTTCTAAGAGAACAGAAAACTCACACTAAAATAAGGAACACTGTCGGGTGGAGGCGATGCAAGGTGTGCATGTGTGTGGGGGGGAGAGGAGGGGTTCTCCCTGACCCCCAAAACTCATCATCCTGAACCCGTACAGCAGGGTCTGTGCATGGAAGGGCCCCCCTTGCAAGCTCCCAGAGGAAGATTGCCAACTCCCTGTTTAATATTCAAATGGTGCCGAGCACTGCTGAAAACAATTTTCTCTCCCAGACGTTTCCCTCATGCAATATCGCTCCAGCTTCCACGGTGTTGGGGGGTGGGGACCCACAACGTCTCAGCATTCAAGGAGAGCAGAGTCCTGCCCCCAGAAGAGGAACATCGATCTGTGTGATTGCTCGAGTCCCTGCGAAGGGTCAGACGCTGTTCCTGAGATGCTGTCTTTAACCAGCGGGTGACGGAGCGGGCTGGGGACACAGTGCACATTACTCACCCCCAAGAAGCCTTGCACAGGGTTGGATTCATGCATTTTTGATGATATGAGTTTTTAAGGAACCCAGTGAGGGTCCTGTTTAATCTGCACATTTGAAACGTGGCTGGGCACTCGTCTTCACCTGTCAACTTTTGGGAGGGAGCTCATGCCGCCTCTGGGCTCCAAATCCTGGCTCCTTTGCTGGAGCTGCACAAAACACACCTTCAGTAGAGGTTGAGAAGTCAATTGCCCTTCCCAGGAAGGACAGGGACAGACGCCTGCCACCACAGGGCCATGGGTGAGATCAGGGTGCAGACACTACCCTTGGGTGCTTGTAGATACCCCAGAAAGAAAAGCTGTCCCATAACTTGACTTCCATCGTCCTGGAGAAGCATCAGGTGACAATGGATTCTAGGAATGATGACCGAGCCATGTCGTGTGGACCATAGCAGAAGAACTTAGAAGACCCCATTCATCTTTGCATCTGCAGTCAACAGCAGCCCATTTCAGACTTATTTTCCCCTCTTTTCTCCAACTTCACCAGGTTACGTCACTGACACTATCACAGGTGAGATGGCGTGAACATCTAGCTGGGTATAAATTGAAATGTAAACATACTGACTCTGCATAATGCATTTTCCTGTTTGTTGTGCTTCACTTCCTTTGGTTTGGGGCCACGCATATGAACAGTAAACTCAAGAAGGGAAAAAAAACGGTTCCATCATTTACCTGGCTTTATTCATGCTGTTCACTGCCTCAAAAAATCATTAAGGCAAAAATATGAAATGTAGATTTACTGCTGACGTTTTTCATTTCAGCTGGAGACATGTGTCTGCTCAGCATAGGCTGGAACTCAAAAAACTGCCCAGGAACATTGCTTGACCCTCAGAATGAGAGAAAGAAACCTTCTGAAGGTGGAAACTTCAGTCACAATTTAATAAATAATTGCCAAAGACGGGCATCATAATGAGGGGGCTAATTCGATGTAAAATCAGCAAAATATCCTGCAACAAATATTGCAAAACACGAGAGGCCATTATCTTCCACTGTAGTTTGCAGGAAAATAGAGATAAGGCATGGTATCTGCTAGCTGCTTCTGCTGCCAACTGAAACCGTTCCTGACAGGTGGGCACCAACCGCTGACAGACGAGACTTTAGAACTGAGCTGTGTGTGCTGCTCTGTCCTCCGTGACAGCAGCACATTTCGATTTTGCTGTTGAGGAAGGAGGGCTCCTGGTGTAAATCGACAGTCTTTCTTACAACGTGACCTCAACCACACAAAGAGACCCCCAGGGACTTTTCCGAAACCAGAGAGGGTCTTTGACGAAACAGGAGATAGTGTGTTTCACCCCAAAGCTCAGGAAACGTGGATTCTGAGCTTCCACGCCTGTTTCCAAGATGCTGCAAAACTACCTTACTTAAAAACTGCCTTTTGCAGGCAGTGAGCAGAAAGGAAATGCTCTCTGGGGTTCAAGGTGTTGACCATTGACTGTGGAGGGTCTTACGCTCCCCTTCTCCATCCCGTGCCCCTCAGGACCCTGGTTCCCTGGCAGCTCGCCCTCCCTTCTGTGAGTGGTTACGGCTGTGGTGTGTTGAGCCTCTGTCAGCCATGTGCTTTCTGCCACCAATGGCTCTCTGAGGGCTCACTTTCCACTCACTCCAAAAAGCCTGGCATCTGGCGGTGTTGATCTTAGCCAATTTTCCTCTGTGTGGCAGCTCCTGAGTATCTGGCAACCCTAGATGAACCTGATGAAATGGTGTTTAGATTCCTGAGGAATACCAAACGGAGCTGGGTAGAAAAGGTGGGAATTAGAGGATAGGATTTGTTAAAATGGAGTTTTTAGGGTTCTGGTCTGTTGTTCCAGTGAGGAAATCAATCCATCCCTTCCCACCCCAATGTCTCTTCTTTTATGATAGGGTTCTCCGCATGGCCATTGGGTTTACCAGCATGGTTCTGGCATGTTCCATGGCATCTCAGAGCGTGGCTGGCCTTCAATAAGCAGCATCCCTCACTGTTTATAGGGATAGCTGTTTTCCATGTTCTGACCATACCCTTCACATATTAGGTCTGGGGAAGTTGCTAGTGATGGGACTGAACATTTTGCATGTGGGGGAGTTGATTTAGGAAAAAAAAAACACGTTAAATTCCAAACGTAAAATTAGGTGGGTAGGGAATACATGCTCATAAGAGAAGAGATGAAGAATAAGGAATAGCCTATACCCTTAACCTTTTCGCCAGCAGTGGGTGAATTTCTCAGGAAAATTTCACACTAACAGGTGACCCCATAAAACCAGTGACTGGGACCCTCCCAGGGGATGGAATAGCCCCAGGAGCCAACGCCTAAGTTGATTAATGTCAGGGAGGAAAATTGCTCAAGGTCAGAGCAAGTACATAAGAAACCCCACAGGTCAGGAGACAGTTCACAAAGCCAGAACGTGTGATCAGACATGTGTTTTGGGGTTGCCTCAGCCATCTCTGGACACCCTTTTATTGCAGTGACAAGAATATCCATCCTTTCCAGGGACTCTGAGGTTCAGCTTCCAGTTTAGCATCAACTGCATCATGTCCAGGTAAGTTTGAATTTCATGTAAACATTTTTAGTATAATTACATTCCAGGCAATATTTAGGATATATGTATGCTTAATTTCTTTTTAATTTGAAATGTTACCTTCACTGGACATCCCAGGGGCCTGTGTATACTAAATGCTTTCACTGTTTATGAGAAATGCATAAAAAAGGGAGGAATTGAAAATAGGATGTGTCAGAAGGGCAGCACCCCCGTTACCTGGGGTACAATGAGACTGTACCTCATTATTCCCTCCGTATGTCTTAGAGAACACTTAATGCCACTTTTATTTTCAAGACGAAAGAAGGTAACAGCTCACAGCAAGTGCCAGGAATCCGGTCGACACCAGTGCCTGCCATAAACACTCTGGGGTCTGTTTTCTGGCGCTCATCCCCACTTTCGAGGAGGCCCTTCATGGCCCTGCATAGACACATAGAGGCTAATTAAATTATCTCCCACTTATCTGTGTAGAAATCAGCCATTTCATCATTAAAAGTTACCAGTTTGCATTCTAGAAATGGCTAGTCATTACCATGCATGTACTGCCTCACCTCAAAATTATATTTCAAATGTAAATATGGCCCAAGACTTACACGGAATAATTATTTTATGAAGAATCAGTGATTGAGGTTTCAGGTTTTGTCTGAGAAATTCAGGTTTGTCTGGGAATAAACATGAAATAAAAATCAGTATTGTGAATCAGTAAATAACCCAACCTCTGTACTCCTAAAGGCCTTCCATCCCCACTTGTAAATTAATAGATTTTATCTTCCAATAGTTTTATTTTCATGGTCAGAAGGCAGATCCATCTAGATTATCTGATGCAAGTGTTGGTTCAAAGGGATGGTAATTATTGTCCAACAGAGGATCCAGGTGAGATCAGACCCTCCCCAATGTCTGCAGGGCCTCGGCCCCCATCCTCCAAATTGGGGCCCCTCTGCACACCCTCCTAAAAGCCACAAGAATGATCCAACAGCATAAATACAAAGTACAGAACATTTCAAGCTTGGCATTCTGCAAACAAGCCACAGAAAGAAAGGCAACGTTTCCATTTCTCATCAATAACATTCATAATGTATTTGTTTCCATTCAAAAAGCTTGGGGTATCATTTCTGAAAGTGACTTTACATAAGGGATGCCAACACCTATCTTTATAAACCAGCAGAAAGAATTAAGCACTTCCATGTGAGGCCCCTTTCAAAATGCCACAGAGACACTGAGAAATGAAGGCTTTTAAAACGTCGGAGGAACGCCTGGGTTCGTGTCACTCAAATGTTTGTGTTTTCTAACTGCATATTTTTAAAAGAGGTGTTTAAGATTCTTTGGTGAAATATAGCATTATCTTGTTTTTCCTCCCCAAATAAAACGACTGCTTGCACAGGGCCGTCACTAGATCTTGAGTCACTGTGGTAAAAATATGATTCTAGGTCTTGGAGTCTGTTTATAAATGAGTCACAGGCAACGCTTGGAAGTTTTGTAAGTGGAAACCCAGCCAAGTGGTCCTTAGGAGCACATTTTATTCCAGCCCAGTTACCCAATGGTTGATATAATTTACAGTCAAGGTTCCAATGACCCTTCGGAAAACCTGACAACAGGCTCTTTGCCTTCAGAAAACCCACGTGGATATTTTGTTAAACTCCTTTTTCCTTCATTTAATGTGCCACCCCAAAGGATGTCAACCCTTCATCAGGAATTAAGTGCCAATTCCTAATTCACATTTAATTCTCCCTTGTTTGCACTCCCGGATCTGACCCCTGCCCAAGCTTTCATATCTTGGTATCCAGAAATGACAGTAAGTGACAACGAAAGAAAACTTGAACCTAAATATGAAGAAACAGGTGCAGATGATTGTTAACAAAGAAGTCCAGATACAACCAAATTCAAATGAGGGTTCCCTTACCAAGCCCGCATCCACCCTTCTGCCTAATTTCACAAAACACTATAAAAAGCAGAGTGCCTTCATTTCACAGTCACTGAAATTAAATCTTACCCCATCCTGCTCCCCCTAAAACAGGAAGTGCATGCTCTGAAGACATTTCCACGTGGTGAGCCTCTGTGTCCAGGTAGCCAGCACCTCTGTCTTGACAGTGTTTCTGCATGGCCCAATTGCTGTATGCACGTTACATTTTTAAGCAGTTAAATAAATACAACCACACACATTTGTGTCCTTTTTTATGTCACCTCGGGAACAGAATCTATCCAGCTCTCCGCTGACCATATGCCTGGCATTTGATGACAATAATCATGGCTTTGTTACATTTTCAAAAGTGTAAAGATCATGTCGAGACCAAAGCAGGAATGGGATTTAGAGAAAGGTGGGCACGGGCCCCTTAGGGAGACACCTCTGAAGGTGAGCATTATAATTCAGTATTTTATATAAAAGTATGCTCCCTGGGAATTCCCTTCTGCTCTGTCATTCATATGTTTTTACAGCTTCACACACGCCTTCTGGAACTGAGAATGGAGGAATTCCAACACGGGAACTTTGCATTTCTTTGATAATTTGTGAGTCATTTTTGCATCCTCCCCCTCCAAGCAGAAGAAGGACGCTTCTTGGGGAGAAATCCTAGTCTCTTTGCACATCTGCAAGGAGCTATCTGCTCCCGGCATACCAGCCCTGCTTTGAATTAGGAAGTCAAGGAAGATTGCAGACAGGTTGTACCGTGTCTTTGGACCTGGGGACCTGCTGGTTGTAACTTTCCTGCTGAAAATTATTGATTGTGTCAGCTGCAAATGTGTAGACCCACGCTAAGGTCGTGCGGGTCCTGTCTACATCTTCTGAGCCTCCAAAGGTGACTGTGCGTGTGTGTGGACATGTGTGTGCATGTGCTCAATTATGTGCACACATGTGTCCCCTGGGCTCCTCTGAATCCCTTAAAGAAAGGCACAGAGGTGTTGGTACTGCCAACCCTCCTTTACCATCTTATCCACCGGCCCTTTCAGGAACCTGCTTTGGCCTTTGCACGGACTCCAAACTTCCTAACAGTCACCTAATCTTTGTTTTGATTGGAGAGGGGGAAAGGAGCTAAGCTTTTGGAAATGAACGAATCATTTCAAATTCCATCAGGGGCTTGTGGAAGCACATGCCTTGTTTCTAAGCCAAGCTCACCGTGGAAGGTCAGAACGTATCCTCATTAGAGCTGCTCGCGCACGGCGCGTCTATTAATAATGGTTTTCTATGTAAAGGAGAACTTTTTTTTTTTTTGACCCCTGAGAGCCCAGAAATCAATGAGAAGTTGATAAAGCCAAGTTCACGGCTGCAGAACGTAAAAGCAGCCCGTGATCTGTTTATCCACAGAAGCCTTCACGTGTCAGGCCGATTCTGAAATGATTTATGGACCACCACCCCATGAAATCGTTTAAAAGTAGAGTAGATACAGGGGACAATCCCTTCTAATATGACAAGCTGATGGAGGCTGACAGGTAACTAGGTTACTCAGGATGGCAAGCAAGTTCAAGAAATTCTGATTAAATTAAAATATTAATGGTACCGCCGGGAGAATAAGATTGAATCGCGTTAGACGAATTCAGGATGAGGATGGAGATAGATGCAAATTCGGAGGGGCTCTGCAGTGGAGGGAGCCCAAGGGTGCTGGGCAAGTTGTCTCCAACACAGCGGCACGCGGGAAGTGCATTCCAATGAGAACTGAGGTGCTGAGGGGGTGCCTCCTCCTCACAAGGTCTGGGGGACAATTCAGCGGCCGGGCCCCTGGGGAGAATGCTGCGTCTAAATTCACCTTCCCACTCCTGCAGAGACAGGCGTGACGCCTCCCCTCAGCCTGCCTCGTCTGCCACTCCCCGTGCCCCTTGGCATCACTGGAGTTGAAGAAACATCAAACCTGGTATGGAAATCGGCCCCTGCTGCATTGTAATTACCACACAGCCTTCCTGCGCAACCACTGCCGCCAACCTTTACTGGCTGAACAGAGGTTATTAGTTTTGTTTTTTTTTTTCCCCTCTTCCTGCAGAGAAAGAGTCCTGCCCCAGCCACAGGAAAATATGAGATCCATTGGCAGCATGCACAAACCCATTCATAGCTGTCCTGTTAATAGTGTTCTGAGTTCTAGGAATCCAACTGGCCAACACAAGCATCAAAGCTGGCTCCTGACCCCAGGCCTGCTGCTCAGGGGGCGCCCAGGATGCACCAGTTCTTTTTTTATTTTTCTTAAGAAAGTGAAAACCTCCATCAATTATCGAACATTCGGCTGCACAGGGAGGGGAATGTGTATGTCTGCAAGCCGGGGAGTTCTCAGGAAGTCACGCACAATGCAAACAGGCACTCAAGACTCTGACACTCACCGCCCACCACACACACAAAAAGATCCTTTTGGGGGGCTGAAGCTCTAAGCAAGTGGGGAGCATTCTCGTGCTGCTCATCCCTATCAAATGTCTCTTTCAATCCCCACAAGGCTGCAAATCAGAGGCTGCAGAGAGAGCTCCAGCTCAGGTTGGGAAGTATTGTGGGGAGAAACAGTTTTGGAAACGGGGTCTTATTTTTCTGCATCTTTGGGTATTTGGCTGAAGTTACACAGGTATGGAGAATTGAGGAGTACAGTTTCTACTTTCCTAGTGTAGAGGGAGGGAACCAGCTGGATGAACACAGGGACCTGAGCAAGCCCAGAGAGCTTTCGGTGTGTCTGACAAGGGCCCGGGCTGAGCAGCATCTCGGATTGCTTGGAGCTGGACTGCTGAGCTCACCTCCTTGACCACTGCACGACTCACTCTGGGGTTTGTCTGCATTTACATTCGCGTGTGCTTGGACCTCTAGAAAGCCAGGGTCTCCTGTGACATGGAGAGATGGCAGCCCATAGAAACAAGATCCAGTGTGTTCTGACCACTCTTTCCTTCTCTGAGCTGGACTGCTTCCTGCCTACAGAATGGACAGCCATAGATATCAGCCGGAGAGGGTCCAGGAAACATGTATTTACTTCGTCTTTTGGTCCGAAAGGAAAGAACGTCTATGGTTGTAATAATGTCTATCCAGGCTATGGGAAGCTCAGAGTCTTTGCTAACAAATAAACTGATTTTAGCATTGTCTTGACACGCAGATCTATGAAGGCATCAAAATTAAGACAAGTAACTTGGAACTGTAGAAGAATGGAACTCGATAAACAAACAAATGGGAAGAAAAACAAAATCAAGGAAGAGAATGCAATGGGGGAAAAATATGTGACTGAAATATGTGGTCACGGCTGTACCCTTGGTCTTCGGGGACAAGAGGGCACACCGGGTGTTTCTGGAGCTTGGAAGGTGCCAAGTCCTTCTCTCCAAGAAGCCCCCTCCTCAGTGCACAGACCACGAGGGGCTGGCCTCCGGTAGGAAGTTCCCAACACTGAGTGCAGAAGCCAATTTGGAATTTGAACATGGAAAATAAACTCGGCACGGCTATGAGCCTGGGTCACGACCCAGGATGGCGGTCCTCGGTCCCATCCCCGGAGCGGAGCACACCCTGGCTGCATCTGGACAGCTGTGTGTGAACTTGCCTGAACTTCAGAGAAGAGAAACTGGACCAGTGTTCCAGGCGGGTCCTGCAGCCCTGTGGGCGAGACAGGATGCTGGTCGGCGAGGAGACAGCCCCACAGAGCGGGTGAGGGCCTTGCAGGCCCGAGCATTCTGAGGACTAGATATTATACACACGGGGGAGACGCTGAAGCCGCAGGAATGATCTGTTCTGCCAGCAGAGGCTTGCTTTGAGCAATTACTTTTCTTTTTAATATATAGTCTTCAGATCAAATTTTTTCTTAAAAACCATGTGTTGCTATACATATTTTTAAACTTGGAAATAAATATAATGATATATATAGCTTATAAATACAAAAATACATACATTTCATGTATAGGTATGGGCTTAGATGATAAGATATAGATAGAGGTGATGTAGATATAAATGATATAGATCTAGCTGTAGATACAGATGATATACATAATACAGGTATACATATGGATGACATAGACATAGATGACATAGATGCAGATATACATGGTATAAATGATACAGGTACACATGATATACCTATAGATAATATAAATGATATAGGTATACATATGGGTGATATAGGGGGTGTAGATGGTGATATAGATGACATACGTGGAGATATAGATGCTATTAATGATATGAATATCATCTATATCTATATACATGATATAAATGATATAGTGTGGCATAAACAGCTCTGTGAGAATGACACTTTGAGGTATAAATCGTGGGATATCACAGACGTGAACTCACCACATGATTGGTGACATCCACAGCGCAGAATTCCAGCTGTGAGGCTGGACACCAGCCCACACTGGGGCCATTTGCCTGACACTGGCCCTGTTCCCTCAGAAGCTGCCCCTTGGCCCTTCTGCCCCACCCCATGCCCTGGGCCAGTGCTCGCTGGAAACCCTTGTCCCTAATTCACCCAGTTGCCCCATGAGAAGGAGCAGGCCTGTCACTTATGCAGAGACAGTCAGGGTCTTTGGGGACTGAGAGTCCTGTGCTCTGTCTCACTGGGCTGAAGGCTGTCGGACGCACCGTCCCTCTGAGGTAAGGGCATGCGGGTCAGGCTGGCACCTGGTACTCGTGGAAAGTTAGGGGTAGGAGTTCACACCGCCAGCAGGCAGCAGGAAGTGGCTGGTGGGGCTTTGCTGCCCTGAATGAAACTGTGCACCATAGGCCGTCAGTCACGGATGCATGACTGTAAATCCTTTGTCTTCCAAGCCAGCCCAGATGTCTCCCTGTTTATTTTTCCCATCAGTGAGCTGGAGCAATGGGACGCATTTCTCTTCCGTTTGCATTTTGGAAGGCCATTTCTCCATTTTGCAAAAATACCCCATGTTCGGAAATAATATTAATTTTAATACTAATCATCTCCCCTCAACCTATTGGGTTCCAGATAAATGGAGCAGCCTTCTGGTGGGTCAGAAAGTCATTTTCTAAAGGATCAGGATCTCTGATGTAAAAGCCAAAAAGCTTAAGCTCCTCAGGAAGAGGCCCCGTGTTTCCCTGACAATGTGGGAGGGACCTCACGGAATCAGACCCACAATACCTTGACACCTGGGCCTCCTCCAGAGCTGTGGAATCTTAACCCCTGGGCATCTGCATTCAGTTTTCAAGCCTTCCTTCCCTGAAGCTTCTAGACCTTTCCACCAGTCCCCATCGGTGTCTCCACCCCTGGATACATGGCCAGGGCTCAGAAGGGCCTTAGATTAAACTTCCATTCTTGCCATCCTGAAACCCTTGGGATTTTTTTTGACCAGGGACCCCCTGTTTTCATTTTGCACAGGGTGTCTCAAATAATCCAGCCTAGGCGGCCTCCAGGGAGGGGACCCCAAAGCAGACCACCCTCCTTCCTTGGGGAAGCTGCAGGACACTGGCTTCCCCCAGGTTGGCCTGAGCCCCCAAGGTCTCTCACCTGGAGGAACCACCCAATGGGGTTTTGAGGAACCTTCCTTGGCTGAGGGTGTCATGAGCAACCTGCTCTCTTACAAGGTTTCCATGCAGCGGATGTCAGATGACACACCAGTAGGGTTTTTAACTCACTTGTGCCCAGAGCTAACTTGCTGATACAACGGGATCCCAGAAAGGCAGACAGGCAGCCTCTGAAGGCGATTAAAAGTCGGACAGGTGGGCTGCAAAGCAAGTGGATCTGTGCTACTTTGAACCAGGATTTCCCACTTGTTCACTGGAGGCAGGCTATGGGGAGGAGCAATTATCCTACTTGGGAGGAAATTCCTGCCCTTCTCTAAAATCTGCTAGTTCTAATGGAAATAATTATTGAGTGAATGTTGCTTCCAGCTCCCCATGGTATATTAAAGCAACCGTATGGAAATAAACATATTACCATGTTATTAATCCTTATTGTTGAAATATGAATACACAAAATAGATGGCAGAGTGTAGTATTTAAATTGCAAAAACGTGAAGATGTTTAATAAGGTGGCAGGGGTTCCTGCATTTCACCCCCTCCCTCTCATAATTTTCAATATAATCTAAATTAAGCTATAAAAAATCATTACCTTTAGCAATTTTTAAAATCATCTTTCATCTCTAGGAAACTAACTCACGGCCCACTGAAAATATTACACGTAAATACTGTGTTAGGAACATTGATTATTTTCCTTAATCCAATTGAAGCATATTGAGACTTAAAGCAAAATTATGGAAAATTATAGACATGCCCAGCGGGCCAGCAAGGGACCCTGGAGACATCTGCAAGGGAAATGCATCCATGGTTTTTAAGGAGCACTTTTCCATGGCTGATTACTTCTGCCAAGTCCTTCCGGGAAAGACGTATCGGTGAGCTATGGTGGTAAGGGCAGAATTGATGGCTGGAGTTTTAATCCAGCTCTCTGCAACAGTTGGGGGAAATTTGGAATCTTTCAGAAAGATAGATGGTAGCGTTTTAGATGCAAACGCTATTTTTAAGTCCTTCTGTGTATGTATGACAAGTGGGAGAAATAAATACTACAGCATTTTCCCCTGCGTGCATCTGAGGAGGAGGTTGGCTTTCCCAGCTGAGAGGCTGCAAAGGAGGCTGATTAATCCTTCAGCCCGATGCCCATGTTACACACACTCCTTGGGCTGACTTCTTAATACAAACATAATTGCAGAACAGGTGCATTGGCCTCTGGGCAGGTAAAGAAGGATCGTGCTCTTTCTTTGTCCTGTCCTGGGGGGACATTTATATTGCTCTGGAAAATAGACTTTAAAAAGCAAACAGTCTTCTCCAGGCTCTTGCTTCCCATGAGCCACTTTCTTTGTCCTGGAAGGAGCTGCCAAATGACTGACAGCACTTTTGGGCACAGCAGGATGGGAAGTTGGAAAAACAAGGGTCTGGCCCACCCGTGATGCCTTTATTGAAATGCAGCATTCTGCCAGCTTTGCAAACCTGCTTCATTCCAGGCTTTTGTCTGACACCAAGTGGTCCTCCAATACTGAGCAAAATGTCACCTCCCAACCAAGTTTTCTGACACAGGTCAAAGACGGAGGAATGGATTCCTACATTAGTGGGAAGCATGAATTGCCCAAGATCCCTCCAGGAGACCATGCATGGGGCCTGGGAGGAAATCTGTGAGCTGACAAACCGCAGCTCAGATCCCCCGATTAACTTGGAACACTGAGACTTTAGTTCAAGGTCATCCCAACTTCTATGGACTGAATGTTCCTATCCCCCAAATTCATATATGGACTCCTAACCCCCAAAGGGATGGTGTTAGGAGGTGACAGCCTTGGGAGGTGATTAGGTTACGAGGATGGAGCCCCCATGGCGGGATTAGTGTCCTCATAAAAGAGACCCCAGCACTCCATCTCTCTTGCCACCGTGTGAAGACATTGTAGGAAGGTGGACGCCTATAAACCAGGGACAGAATCTCAGCAGGAAGTGGTGATACTGGCACCCTGATCTGACACCCTGGAAACCCACGGAGTGATGTTGTTCGTGGGCAATGAAATAAAGGTGGAGGTGGGGGTGTCCATGGATGACTGAATTAGAAGTCATATGAAACGTCCATCCTCCCTGGACACTCATGGGACAGTACTGTCCCTAGGAGATAGAATGGAAGTGGGCCATGGACAGTGGACTTGAAGCCATGTGGGAAGAAACAGTCTATGCAATTGCAGACATACAACCACAGTAATCAAGACTGTGTAATATTGGTGGAGAGATAGATACACAGATCAATGGGACTGGATAGAAACCCCAGAAATAGGGACCCACACAAATAGTCCCAAGTGATCTTTTACAAAGGTGAAAAAGCAATTCAGTGGAGAAACAACACAATTGGAGATGATCAAGTGGACTGCATGGGAAAAACAGGAGAGATTCAACCTCAAACTGTGTCTCATAATTTATGCAAAATTTAACTCTAAGTGCATTATGGACTTAAGTATAAAACTTTAAATCTTCTAGGAAAAATAAAGCAAACATGGTGCAAGTTATCTAAGATGTAGGGTCAGGCAAAAGGTTTTTAGACTTGACATCAAAAGCGTGACTCATGAAGGGAAAATATGATAAATTAGACTCATCAAAAGACCATAAAAGGATAAAAAGAAAGCTACAGAAGAGAAGGACATATTTGCAAGCCACATATTGACTAAGAAGTAGTCTCTAGAATATATAAAGAATACACAAAACCCCAACAGTAAAAAAGAAATGCTCAACATGATTAGCCAGTAGAGAAATTCAAATTAAAATCAAAATGAGATATCACTGCACGCCCATCTCAACAATGCGAAACATTGATGAGGATGCAATGAAACAGATCACTTACACACTGCTGGCAGTGTTGTGGAAAACGTTAAAACCAGAAAACACTCAGGCAGTTTCTTAAAAAAAAAAAAAAAAGCAACTATCTTATCACCCAGCCATTGCACTCCTGGGCATTTTCCCAGAAAAAATAAAGACTTATGTTCACGCAAAAACCTGTACACATATGTTTCTAGTAGCCTTCTTCAAAACAGCTCCAAACTGGAAACAACCCAGATGTCTCTCAATGGGTGAATGGATAAAGAAAACATGGTCCATTCACACTATCAACCTATTTATCAATAAAAAGGTACACGCCATACAACATGGGTGAATCTGCAGAGACTTGTGCCGAACGAAAGAGTTAATCCCGAAAGGTCACATGCATGTGATTCCATTCACATGACATTCTCAAAATGACAAAATTGAGTGGGTCTGTGTGGGTTAACCCAGAATGTGTACGATTCAACTCTTTTAAGGATTTCCAGTGACATCCAGAAATGCTGAGAGGGAGAGAAAAAGACTTACACAATTCATTAATGATCTGCGGTTTGGCGAATCATGACAGAGAAGTGGATTTGAAGCCCCACAGGTGTTTCCGTGCTTTCAGGGTGAATGGTGTGGTGGAAATAAGCGTTGGCATTTTCCACTGTCATGTTCCTTAGGGGGGGTGTAATGATTTGTCCCTCCTGTTACTTACGGTGCCACATTTTCTGTAGTGTTTGTTGCTAGTAGGATCCATGTTGATAAAAATAGTTTTTCTTCATTATTGTTATGGAGTTCCTATCTCGACTCCTACATCTGAGCAGGAACAAACAATGAATGTGGCACTGAATTAATACCTTTATATTCTTGTGTTGTCATTGCAATCTTCACTGTTATAAAAATGATGAAAGGCAGAGGTTCTGTGAACCTTTATAATGCTCTCCATCCTGTTCAAACGGAGAACTGTTTATTTTCTGCTCAGACTCCTGCATATTGGAGCTTTGGGAACAATATGCATGGGACCTGTAATGTCTACAGAACATAGAACTTATTCCTCTGTAAATTATTGAACATACTGAACATTTAGTTAAGTGTTTACAGAGCAAAGATTTTCCCCAAAAGAACACTCTTCATTTTTTAAAGTAGTCTTTTAAAGATCCATTGTGATACTTTAATTTGTGCCATTTTAATTTCAAACTAACTCTGAAATGTGTCTCCTCCCTCTTTACCATACCGTGATTCCTAAAAATAGTGCCTTGATTTCTCAACACTGTGTCTGCCGATATTCCCACACGATTGGATGTGCATAGCCGAAAGACCCCAAATCAGCCAAATTTGGTGCTATTTTGATCATTCTTTTACTGTTCTTCTCTTGAAAAGATTTTGACAACTACACTTAACATCTTGTATTGTGGACTATTATCCTTCAATGGACTATTTGAAATATTTTATCTTAGGTGCCAGTAGAATGTCTTTATGTTATTAATCCAGCCATAGCTCATGAAAACTTCTAGTTTCATAGAAACTCACAGCCGAATAATTAAAAAGAAGGAGGAGAATTAGCATTAGAAAAAGAAGAAGATGAAGAAGAAAATGAGGTGACTGTGATGATATGTTTCCATTCAGGAAAGATGTGGAGGGACCCCACCGGCTTGAGCTGTTGAGTTACCGTGCTTCTGATGTGAACCATGAAGCGCGCGGGTCAAGTCAACAACTTAGTAACAAATAACGGGGTCCTACCCCAAACGTGCTGCAGAGTTAGCCAAAAACTCCCCACACATCGACTGGATAACATCAAAGACACGCCAGAGAGGACTGAACGCACCAAAGCAGGAGCAGAAGCCGGTGGAATTCACAGCTGCCCTGAAAACACACTGGCCCCAAAGATGTCCCCCTCCACGTGGGGGAAGCTCAGGTGCACCTGGCAGGCAGTGAGTCCAAGGAGTGGCCGAGGAGGGTGACACCAGACCCTGCGCTTTCGGCACCCAGCAGTGGCACCCTCACAGGCCGACTTGAAGCCGGGATTGGAGCTGGTGTTGGTGGGACACCCAGGCAGCCATCTGGGTTTGGGGGGCAGCTCTCAGCCTGCCTGGCAGTGAAGCCTCCATGTCCTGCCACGGGACTCGGCCTCACTGCCTCATGGCTTAGCATCATCCTGTTTCTGGATGCCTGTTTGAGGTTCTCCAGAAGGACCCAAGCCTGTGTATCTTCTACATCTCCAGCACCCCTGAAGTAGGCACCAGGGCAAGCTGCCCACTCCTGTGTCCTCACTGACTCAAAAGCTAGGACCTCTGTCACAGCGGCTGCCACCAACTGGGTACCATTGGCACCCCTTCTCTCTGAGCCCTTCAGGCTCTGGGGTGATCTCCGCCGTGTCTTGCAGTTGCCACCCCAGGTGGGGAACTAGATGGCCGACCACAGACGTGGCTGGTCTTGTCCCCCAGATGTCGTAACTGCTGTTCACAGCTGCCACCATCCTGGGACTGGAGTGGATGTTCTCTGAGAAGAACGACCAGGACGTCCCCTTCTCCTGCCCCTGTCTCCCAACTCCCAACCCAGCATGGAGGTGGGTCTTGTACCACACAGTGAAGGGCAGGCCGGCCCCTCTTCCAGATCAGCAGTGAGGCCGGGACCTCAGGTTCCTGGCCAGTCAAAGGGATGCTGTCTGCTCAGTAGTTGTGGTGTGAGTGGCTGGTGCCCCACCAAGCACTCAGCCCAGGAAGTGGTTAACAAACATGCATCAAACCAAGGACGACATAATAAGCAGGTGCACAAAGGGCGAGTGAATAGATGCAGCTCAAAGTGTCCTTTGTCCCATCCCCAATGGCCCCCGTGTGTGCCAGAAGCCCTACATTGCCACCCACGCATCTCCCATGGGTGTCTAATGTCTCATCTAAACTCAATCACATGCCAGCAGAGCCAGCCGCACCCCAACACTCGCTCCCCTCTTCCCAACTCAGAAAGGATGCTGCCAACCACAGTACAACTCAGTCCCAAGGCAAAAGCCCCCCCCTCCAAGTCTCCTCTCTTCCCTCAGAAACCCCAGAAAGGGCACCTGGACCAACTTCCAAAGTATTTCTGGTCTGTCCACCGTGCCCAGCTCTGGAACCGTAACCCCAGGGCTCCCCTGAAATCCCACATCCACCTGTTTGCTGGCACAACTTCTCCACAGAGGGTCCAGGACAACCCTGATTCCCCAAAAGGCACACCTTGAAATTGTACAGGGTGGAATATTCCAGCAGCCACTCCTGGACACTGAACAGAACCCAGCTCCCAGCCACAGCCATCCTCACCCAACACCATGCCAGCGAGGTATGGCCACAGTGATCCTTCCTGGGACATGCCAGCATGCTTATACATGCTGCCTTTGCCCCAGATGTTTCTTGCCTGAAAGGTGATCCCCCCATGTTCACTTGATATGCTTCTTTCTTTTATCCAAGATTTAGCTTAAGTATCACCTCCTCCAGGGACTCTACAGCCCCCCGAAAGGAATCAGCCTCCTTCACATCTACCATTTTCCTTCTGAGAATTACCATCTGAGCATTGTGTTCACCTTTTCATTTATTTTCTCTCCTCCTTTCCTTAGAACACGTGAGAAGCCAGAAGAGAAAGCAAAAAAGGCCAGTAACTGTGTCTCATTTCCCCTGATATCTACCCAGTTCATGGGGTGCTTGGTGCATAGTTGATGCTCAGAAGACATGCATCAAATATGTGCCAGTATTAGGTGCATTTGAGAAAAAGGAGGCAGCTATTTTTGACTTGAGTGTGGAGATTGAGCAAACCTCATCCTCTACATCCTGTTTCTCTTCTTCCTTACCTCGATGCCCAGCCACACATTACAGGGTTTTCTTTTATTTTCCAGCTTCCCTCACACACAAGGGTAATCAAGAAAGGTAATTCAGGTCAGAAGGAAAAAGCAGAGGTTGCTGGGTGAGACTTTAAGACCAGTTCTATAAGGGGGAACAACTTCCCTTGATTTCTTTCCCCTTTTTTGACCTTTTTATTTCTCTTTCTTACTTTTCCCACCTGGAATGTAGATGTGATGGCAGGAGCTAGAGTTGCCATTTTGTGACAAGCCAGAAGGGAAAGCAAACAGAATTCTGGAGACATCTGTCTGATAGCTTTGAGCCTCTGGGTCAGCCATGTGCAGCCTGCCCAAGGCTCCTTGTGACCTGAGGGAAAGAGAAGTCCCAGGGAACTGAGGCTTGCTGTCAAAGGAAGCCATTAGTTACCAGGTGCATGTATCCAGAACAGTTAAAAATTGTAGGACTGAAGTTCAAGACACAAGTTCAAGCTGCAGAGGGAGTGAGAGATTGGGATTCCTCAATCAGCGCAGGGATGAGGGTTCAAGCAGTGAGCAGAAAGGGGAAAAATAAGAAACAATGGAGAGATTGATGGAATACAGCCATAGTTTCCAAAATTAGCATACACCCTCTTGGGGGTGGTTTAAATATTTAAAGCCTCATGTTTCATCATCACAAAAATATTTCAGAGAAATAGTAGACTTGACCAGAAGAAATGAAGAGGAGAACCATGTAGATGGTGTATTCTGCGGCCACAGGATGAACTTGCCATTTGTAACCTCACCTGTCTAAAATGCAGAATTACTTGGAAAATAGACAGCAAATCTAGGAGTCAACAAGAAAGACTATTTCAGCATTGTAGAGATGGAAAAAAGATTAACAGAAGAAAGAGGTGTGCAGAGAGACAGATACAAACCCCATTTCACCAGGGAAGGCGGGGGCATGTGCTTCTGCGTGCTTGAAATACTAAACCTTAAAAGGTCTATTAGTACATGTGGTTTCTGCATTTTGCATGATCTAATCGAAACTGAAGACCGGTAACCTAGCATAATTCTTTAAGCACTAAAAGAGTTCTAGGAGAATCATCAACCAAATCGAAACGAAATAGATCCCAATTTGTTTCTCAGTTCAGCTGAGTTACATGTTCCAAACAGAGTCTAAGTAAGCTTATTATTTTTTTTGAAGTTCTCCTAGTTTCTTTTGATTTGTTTTTAAATCTACCTAAGAAGAAATTTCCAGTAAGGAAAAAGAAAAACCTGCCATTTTGCCTCTCTGATATTTCTTTTTGTCCAAAGCACTTCATTTTTCAACTCCCAAAATACATGTAACAGATGAATATATTTCCTGTGTCACATTTTTCTCTGCATTCGGAATCTCGTTCTTGGTTTCTGATGACCAAGAACTGCCAAATCTTCCTCTTTTGGAGCTGAAATAAAGTGTCACTTCATGCCAGACAGCTGGAAGGTCAAGGGAGGTGGCGATATTAATTTTTCTTGATAAAACCAGGCAAGGAAGGCGTCCTTGTATAAAACTATGACTCTTTTGATAATTCAAAGGCTCGTATACCTTTCTTTAATGGAAGCTTATTTAGGGAGAAAAAAAACAAAACAAAACGAATGATCCCATTTTGTTGCCAAAAAATAGGGGCCCAGCTTCTTAGAAATCTAAGACGGTGCTCTCCAAATCCGTGCCAGAAATCGCTAGAATCATTTTGAGATTTGACATCAGCAGATTAGGTTTCTAAAAGCCACCTGAAATATGACTTCCGTGTTATTATAACAAGGTTATTCTTCAGACTGGAATTATAATTTTACTCTAAACCCCTTCTTTCAGTATTTTATGCTTACCCATTATTTTCTGTGCCTAATGTTAGTTTTAGCCCAAGAGGGATTTTGGGGGGAATCCATTCATCTATTTTTGAGCTGTCCAGCCATGGGGAAATTAAAGGTTTATACACAGTAAGACATTTTTCAGATGCCTTTTGGAGATCTTGGTTAGACTTGTATTTTAAAAATGCAGACACGCCATGGAAACAGTGCAGAATGACAAATCCGCACTTCTTCTCGCGGGGGACGGCGGTTATAAATGAGCTCTCCAGCTATTTAAAATTAGTAAGCTGCACAACACACTGTAATAATCTCACTACCAAGGCGCTCATTCTCTCTCCAGTAATATTTATTAAGCATCTACTGAGGATAAGGCATTCTAGGGAAAATATGTCACTGACCCTCAAAACTCAACATTTAATGCAAGTTATACTAACCACAGCGTTTCAAAAATATCTAACGACACACTGTTATTTGAACACACGTAGTCCACGTGAAAATAATGGAAAAAAAGGAAGTCCAGTAGCTTCCATGTAGCATCTATCTCTTAGCTTTAAAGTGAAACCTATTTCCAGATGTGTGTATGTATAAAAATGTATATACATACACATACATAGAAATATATGGTGCATATGTATACCTATATGCATGTCAAAGATGTACATGTGTATATAGTTTTCACATACAATACATATGAAATCTATAAAAATAATCTATAAATAAGTCCATATTAACAGATGTAAGTTACAAAAAAAGTATATAGGTAGATATGGTCATATACATACATAAAGTATATATATCAAATAGACATAAATATATACAGAAACATACATGAATCTATATAATGATATAGGTGCATAGATACATACATGTATATAAAAGATAGATGTCCATATGCATGGAAACCCACATAAACAGATCATCTGTATAAATAAATCTCAAAACCAAATAAAATAGACATAGATACACACACACACCTATATACATGGTATACATAGAAACATATACATAAAAATATAAAAAATATAAATAAAAGCTTTATAAAAACAAATATAAAATATAAAAATAATATAACTAAATAAATATTAAAAATAAATATACATAAAAATGCTTATATACATAAAAATACATATGTAATGTATATAAATAGGTAAGTAACAAAATATAAATATATAACATGCTTATATACATAAAAATACTTATGTGATGTATATAAATAGGTAACGAAATATAAATATATAACATGAAAAATGCCCACATATGCACCTATATACATACAAACTATATAATAGACGTAGATACATAAGCACATACATGTATGTGTATAAATATATGTATATATACAAACATGCTTACAAAAGATATGCATGTATGTATCTCAATAATTGTGTGTACGTGTAATCTGTACAAATAAATCTGCATTAATCGATTATAAATCTAAATAAAACAGATGTAAACAGATACA
Organism: Manis javanica; assembly: GCF_040802235.1. NCBI lineage: Eukaryota > Metazoa > Chordata > Mammalia > Pholidota > Manidae > Manis > Manis javanica. The sequence continues at coordinate 455,337 of NC_133174.1, read as the reverse complement.
TAAACTGGAAATATTCGTACTAGGTAGAGCTAGACACACGAACGTGTTTGCCTAAACAGCAAGGATACAGCACCGCCTAATACGCTTGTGTGCGCACCACTGCGTATCAGCCGGAAGCCCATGATGCATTCCTGGGCGTTATTAAAGAATCTGCTGAAACAAAGTATCAGGAATCAGGTCCCGGATGGGGCAAACAGGGAGAGGTGGGCAAAAGGGTACAAGCATTCAGCTCTAAGACAAATAAGGTTCGCAGATCCAATGAGAGACGCAAGAGGCTATAGCTGATGGCGCTGTTTTGTACCGTTGCAACCCGCTAACAGGAGCATTCACATTGACTCTCCAAAAAGGAAGAGAAGATGAATTGGTAAGTGGGTGGAAGTGTGATCATGTACAAAACGAAGGGGCGGGACCCTTTCCCGTGTATAGAATAGAAAGCCAACGTGCTGTGCTCTGTGGGCTCTACACCTTTGCATGCCCGGTCTACCTTAGCACAGCTGAAATTTAAACAGGAAACAGCAGGTCTGAACCGGCCCCCAGCCGCAGAGAGGACCCAGTGCTGTCACGTAGACGCAGGGGAATGAAAGGCAGCCCAGCAATCCGGGCTCCTACACCACGACCATGCCTGACCGTGCCTCCCACCCCTGCACACAACCTCACTGTCCACCCCCGTTCCCACCAGCAGCTCCCGGTGCAGCCTGGCTTCTGCCACAGCTGCTTTTCCCCAACACTGAAGCCCCAAATGCTTAATGAATGCTTCCATCAGCTCCCAACCACATTTGGGTACCACAGCAGTACCCAAATTCCCACTCCCCGTGGATGGTGACTGCCCTGGGTCCCGCACACCCAGTATATCCTTATCTGCAAAGATATGCACATTTTCAGTGAGATCTCACTTTCTGCCACACTGTCTCCTTTATCCTCTAAGAGGCACACCGGTCATTCTGTGCCATGCGAGTCCTCTCCCTGCGTGAGCGCACGTGTCTATGCATTTATTGTCATTGTTTAATTTTCGGGTCGGGAGTGGGGGGGTCACCATGCTGTATTTACATGTATCACCGCCCATTATGGGATGGACTGTGTCCTCCCCAAATTCACAGGCTGGCATTCTAACCACCAGGACCTCAGAGGGTGACCTTCTATGGACACGAGGTCTTTGCAGATGTAATTATTTAAGATGAGAACTGGAGGCACCATGTCCGACGAACCAGCTTGCAGTTTTGAACGGCGTACCCAAGGCAATATTCCGCAAACGCCAAGGAAACATCAGGACCTCACATCTCCAACTCAAGACTTCACAAAGAAAGGGAACACACTTAGCTCACGGCAACACAGGGTCATACAGAATCCTCAGGAAGCATGCACCGTGACAGTTCGACCTTGAAGGACAGTGTGATTCAGATCAAAGCACGAGTGGGTCGCCTCTCCAGTTTTCTCGCATCACAGTGGTGTGCATTTAATTCTAGGTCCATCCACGGTCCGCGAGATTCCAGATGGGGAAGCATCAGACTGCAGAAAGCAAAAGGCACAGTGAGACAGCACATCCCTGCCACACCCCGTGCCAACTTATAAAATCACAGGCCATGGCCAGGGGGTGACTTCACTGCCCGGCTCCAGAAAGCAAAAGCCTTTAAAAATCTCATCTCATTCCTAAACCACTCTTGACAGATTCTTGAGGGGAAAAGAAAGAAACAGGATATTATTTTCCCCCACTTGGCAATTGCTGTTATCTTTTCTTAATCATAATTAAGATTATGAGGCCCCGTACTCCTGCTTTGTCTAAACCACACTGAGCCGTCTACTGTGGGAAATTTTCTGAAAAAACTCCTTTTCTTGACCGCTCCTCATCCCTGAACATCCTGCCAAGTTCCAAACTAGCCTCCGCTTTGTATTCGGAATTTAAGGCTCTTGGGATTCTCCCAAAATAAATGAGGACTTAAAAAAATGTCTTGATTATTCTGGACTAAATTTCTGAATTTATCCTAAGAAGAGAAAATCCAATTTTTCAGGATTTTTTTTTTTCCTATTGGACTGAAAAGATGCGTGTTTCCTGCATTGTTGAAAACTGTTCATTTCCCTTCAGGGACAAATTATGGATAATGTGGGTCTTCAGACAAAGGCAACGTTGCACAGTCATTCATTTCGCAAGGCATTTGCTAAATCTGTGCCCAAATGATGAGGCTGTTCTTTCCACTGGAGATGGTCTGTGGCTCCAAAGGATGCAAAGGAGAATTTTCAGTTTTGAAGTGATTCATTTGGCATTGCTGCAAGTGCAGAGAGAAAGCTGGCGTGCACCACCGTGGACTGACTTCTCTAGGGCGCCAGGATAGAGCAGGACCCGCAGGGGATTGAAGCCCAGCTCTGATCCCAGCTCGGAAACTGTCGTCAGCTTTCTCTGAGCAGGAACCCGGGCTCTGCTTGGATACATGCTCTGACAGGAAACTCATCCACTCCCTAAGAAGCTATTTCCACCCTCAGACAGCTCTGGGGTTCACACATCCCTTCTCCGTGTGGACCTGAAATCTGTCTCCTGGGACTAGGATTCCGGTGGTTGAACCAGGAAAAGCTGATCAAATGGCTTTCCCACATGGCAGACTTTCAAATATTTGAAAGAAAACATCACATCCTTCCCAAATGGCTCCTTGCCCCAGAGGTTTTGATTCCTTAGGCTGGATATCTCCAGAACCTTCATCGTCGAGACACAGAGGATTCTGGACATGTCACCATGACTGTCACTGCCGCATACCACACATGTGTGTGTACACACATGCACACATACCTCTCACACATGTGCACACACATGCACACAAACACACTCACACAATCAGAATAACCAGTGTCCTTCATATGCCCTGTTGCTAAGCCACGTTTCTTCCACACCCTCCTTCAGTGTTGGTGTGTTTTTGCGAGCGAGCAAGATGAGGGATATTAAGTCCAAAACGTCAATAATGATACTAAATGTAAATTGCTTAATGCTCCAATTAAAAAGAAGATCTTCAAGCTAGATTTAAGTAAAACAATTTTATGCCACCAAAAAGAGACACATTTAAAATAACAAAGGGGGTCTTGGATGCGGCAAAACTATATAATTCATCTTCCTTGTTTGCAGAGTCTCCATTTGCAAATTCACCCACTTGATCAAACATATTTGTAACACTCACAACAGTTTCACATTTATTTGTAGAGGTGAGCAGTGAGAGGAAAACATGAGTCACCCCACACCCATGTTCCCAGCTGAGGCAAAGAAGAATTGTACTCTGTCTTCTCGGTTCACCTGTCAGAACTCTCCTCGAGCTATTCGGTGTCAGGATTTTCTGCACTTTCTGTGCACTTTGGTGGTGATTTTTCTGCTCAGAATGGCTCCTAGTACTAAAGTGCTGTCTCCCGTCACTAAGCACAAAAAGGCTGCCATGTGCCTTAAGGAGAAAGGGGATGTGTTGCTAAGCTTTGTTCGGGCATGAGTTACAGCGCTGATGGGCGCTGATGATTAACACTGCTTGTTCGGTAAGGTTCCTTTAAAGAGAAAACACACATAAAATAAAATAAGGTTTAGGTTTTGATTAGTTGATGAAAATGTGGTGACCAAAGGTTCTCAGGAACCTAACCCTGTATTTCCTATAGAAGCAATGGTTCTACCATCCCTAATCCTTGCATTTGGGGACCTTACAGAACACAACTACCAAAAATTTGAGAATTGACTGTGCAAATTGAACTATGCAATTTTAACAACAACAAAAAGAAAACTGGGGAAGTTGTATTAGTATAATGTAGTACTTGAAAATGAATCAATATGGAAGATAAAGAGAAAAATTTTGTAATAAAAAAATGTTCCATCCACCAGGAATATAAAATAATTATGAACTTGTATCCAAATCAGAAAAATCCAAAACATATAGAGCAAAACTTGGTAGAAATAAAAATAAACAATTCCACAATTTTGGGAGGACATTTTAACATACTTTCTTGGTAGTAGATAGGACAAGCATGTCAAAACTCAGATTCTAAGATTTTAATTTTGTTCAAATCTTGTAGTCTGATTTTTGCCAGTGAGTATTATTTATAACTTTATACCAAATGACTGCAAAATAGTTAACCTTTTCAAGCACCTTGAAACATTTACAAGACTTAACCATGTGGCTGGGCCATTAAGCAAATTTTTAAACATCAGGGACTGAAATCATTCAAAGTATACTCTCTAATTTCAGTGCCATTAAGCTGGAAACAAATATGAAAATGTAACCACAAATCCTGTACATTTTAAAGCTAAGTACTTATTGCACTTCCAAATAACACATGGGTCAAAGAGGAAATCAAAACAAATGTTAGAAAGTATTTTAATCGAATAATAATAAAAAGATGGCCTATCAAAGCTAATGAGCAGTTTAAGCAGAGTTGTATGAGGTATTTACAGCTTTAAGCTATTTTATAAAAAAGGAAGAAAGGCTGAAAAATTATTGAATTAAGAAGCTATCCCAAGGAATTAGAAAAATAATTAAATCCAAAGAAATAACAGAAGTTAATGAATTAAATATTGAACATAACACAGAGAAAATCAAGAGAATAAACACTGGTTGTGTGAAAGACTAATAAAAATGATATACTCTAACAAAATTTGTCAAGAAAAAAATAAAAGATATGAAACATTAAGAAGCTGTACCAGGAGAAGGATATGCTTGCAGATTCTATATTTTTTAAATAAGGATATTATAAACTTTTTATGCCATAAAAATTTTATGCCAATATTAAAAACTTAGATTAAATGGACAAGTTCTTAGAAACAAAAACATGCACTAAATATACTTACTGTATAATTTTAAATTTACCCACAAGGAAATTGCCAGGTTCATGTTTCTTTACTAGTAAATTAAATAAATACCTAAGAAAGAAAAAATGCCAACTTTGTATAAAACCTCCCAGAGTCTACAACACGAGGGAATATTTCCTGAACTCATTTTTCTGAGGTCAAACCAGGGCAGAGAATTATTTAAAAATCAAAATTATAGGTCAGTCTCATTTATGGACAAAGATAAAAACTTTTGCACAAAATATTAAAATATTAAGCCAGAAATATTTACAAACTTTTAAAAAAGGATAAGTAAAGGAATGACAAGGTGTGTTTATTCCAAAAATGTAAGTTTTATTGAGCCTTTATTTTTTTAAAAATCAGTGGAATTCATTGTTAACAGAATGAAAAAGAGAAAGAGAAAAAAAATAAGGTCACCTCAATAAATGACAAAAAAGGGACAAATCTTGGCAATAATTTGTGATTTTGAAAACCAGTTGCAGTATATTAGAAATTAATGCCACTTCTCTAATCTGATAAGATTACACACACACACACACACACACACACCTTTCAGCAAATATCATATGAAATGGAATATGTTTAAATCCTTATTGAGGAGAAGACAAGGATGCCCACTGTCACTACTTCCACACAATCTTGTCTTGTACTGGAGTTCCTAGCCAGTGCAATAAGACAAGAGAAAAGAATGGAAGGAAGAAAGACTAGGAAGGAATGAAGGAAGTAAGGAAATCATCATTATTTATAAACAATATGACTGTATACATGGAAAAAACAAATTAATTTACAGATAAACTATTAGAATTAATTACTAATTTAACAATTTTTCTAGGACTAAATCAATATAAAAAATCAACTGTATTTCTACTATCAGCAAAAATCAGTTAGCAAAAAACACCTGTAAAAGATACAATTCACCTTAGCATACAAAAGTGAAACACTAGGAACAAATCTAAAATAATATTTGTAAGACTTTCACCCAGAACACCATAAGACATTATTGAAAGGAATAAGTGAGGGCCTACAAAAGTGGGGAATTTATTATATTCATGGATGGGAATGTTTGGTATTGTAAAGATGTCAATTCTCCCCCAAATGATCTATAGATTTAACACATTCCTAAACAAAATTCCAAACTTTCCTTTCTGAAAATTAACCAGTTGATTCTCAAGTTGATCTGAATAGTCCAAAGGCAGAGACTAGTTAAGATACTTTAGAAGAGCAAAAGGCAGAAAGACTTACTGCATCAGGTGCCAGGCATTGATATAAGAACACAGTAACTACATTAAATTGGCATTGACACAAGGGTGGACAGACCCACATGCATGTGGATTATTCTCTTCTACAGAGGTGCATTCAAGAACAGTAGGGAAGATAGGGTATTTTAATTAATCACGCTGGAAAGCTTCTTACCCATTTGGAGAAGACAAATCAAACTTGACCTCAATCTAGACCATGCACAATTAATTTCAGGTGGTTTATCAATCTAAGTATGAAAGTGCTGTGTATGGATTAAATGTTTGTGTCCATCCCCCCAGATTCTTATGTTGAAGTCTTAACCTCCACTTAGATGGTTTTGGGAGGCGGAGCCTTTGGGGGTTAATTAGGTTGAGATGAGGTTGTGAGGGTGGGGTCCCCAAGATGGGATTAGTGCCCTTATAAGAAAAGACACCAGACACCTTGCTGTCTCCACCATGTGAGACAGCACCTCCACCAGGTCATCCACAGGCCATGAAGAAAGTCCTCACCAGAAGCCACCCATGCTGGCACTTCGATCCTGCATTTCCAGCCCCAAGAGCTGTGAGAAGATAAATTTCTGTTGTTCGTGCCACCCGATCAATGGTGCTTTCTTAGGACAGTTAGAGCAGACTTACAGTCTTCTTTTTTAGATAATGACATAGCAGGATATCTTCCTGATTTGGTGGAGGACTTAGAGACAAGGATTTTTAAAGCAGGAGGCAGATTGTGGTTTTGTGACATCGAAAAAGGAACATGGACATGTTAAATAGATACATTAAAATGAGCAATGCCTGTTTATCAAAAGACATTTTTTAAAAGCATGAAAGGCAAGTTCCAGAAAGGGAGAAGATATTTGCAAAATTTGTAACTGGTCTACAGTTGCATCAAAACGAAGGAACTCCTGGAGATCGATGAAAACACGGCCTGATGGAGAAACAGGCATAATTCTTGATACACGGTGTATACTCTGTGGGAGGCATCCTATACTTTGAAATATATGCTTTTTAAAAGTCACAGGAGACCAAAATGATTTGATAATTTGGTTGAGCCACAGATAACACAAGTGACCCATTCCCGGGTTAACAGCCATTACTTTGTTTAATGTGCATGTGGTCATCGTGACTATGCCAGTCTAGAATCACAGTCCCTTTAGATCTCTGGAAACAAGAAGAAAGAGGTGGTACAGCTTTTTGGGGGCCACCTGCTCCTCACTTTTGCAAATGACCCTTTTCAGGAAACACATGATTTACCTTCAACCAAAAGAAAAGTTTTCTGATTTTGTAAATGATGGTGTCATTGTTCCTGTTTTCTTTGCCTTAGAATAACTCACCCTAAAAAATTAAATAAGGGATGTGTTGAGATTCTGCTAATGGAACAGCTGTGAGTACCTAATGTGGGGGCAGTCCTGCAGAGGATTCGTGCCACAGAACAGTGCGTGTGTTTGCTATTGGCAGCGCACCCTGGAGCCACAGAGCCTGGCCATGCAATATGCATAATGTGTCCCTGCTAAGTAGCAATTAAGTCACCTGTACCGATCACTGGGGAAGTGAACCTCCTGCCTTAGAAAATCATCACCATCAAATAAGATTTACTAAATGCCTCTCCACGCACAGCATTAAACTTTGGGACAAATCCCAAAGTTTGCAAAACCATCTTCATTTTACAGTGCCGTTAAAGCCCCGGGCTTCATCGGTGGCTTCACAATGGGCTTAAACAAAAAAGCAGGACTTGGTGGTGCCCGTGCCTTTCACAAGTGACAGACAAATCTGACAATGACATCTGGGCCACCCTGTACCATTCTTCAGGGTCCAAGATAATCTCTCCACTCGTTCAAAATCCAAACTTATTAGGGTTCATCGACACAGCGGGGAGGTCGATGGGGGTGCAGAGGGGAGCAGATTGTAAAATAATTTCAATAAGAGGAAGTCATAGTTGTGGTTCGCATGAGAGATACTCTTGTAATGTATTTCCTCTTATTATGTGTGTTTCCACAGTTTTCTGATTTTGTGAATGTTTCCCAGTAGCGGACACTGAGGAATTTGCTTTTGCAGTCTCCCGGTGCACACCTGTTCTCATCCTGATGGTATTTAATGGCATTCTGAAATGCACATTTTGCACCTACAGTAGCTAGCTCTGTGTTGCAGAGACACCAATCATCAAGGCTTAGAGGGATCTGCTACATAAATCTATCAGTATATGAAGATGCTTCATTTCACTCCAGCAAATGTTAAAGAGATCCAAGAATTACAGCATGGCAGGCCCACCTTGGCCGAAGCCCCATCCTGAACTGCTTACCTTCATCTTCTCGTTCAAATAGTATTTGCAGCCTAGATGGATATGATCATTCCAATTTCACAACTGATGCTCAGCACAGTTCATGATATGCCCAAAGTCGTAGAACTAGTCAGGTGAACTTCAACAAACCAATTCATGCCCAGGTATGTCTGCATCGTTCCACGTTACAGTTGACGTATCGACCACATTTCTATCTTTCTTTCTAGCTACAAATCAAATTGTTTCTGCAGGGATTTACGCACAAGAGTCCATGGGCCCGTGGCAACCTATATAAAAGAAATGAGAGGAAATGGGAACCGTGGACCTGAGTAGGAGGCGTTAGGTTAGACACAGCACAAAGCCTCTCCTTCGAGAGGGCTCAGTGGCGTGGTGTAGACTTGCTGTGGGCCCCACCCCCACAGAACTTTTCAGTGGTGGGAAGGACTTTACAGATCAACCTGTGGAGTGGTCTATATATATATATTTTTTTAACTCTTAACATGAACTTTATGAACTTGAAGGATCCATCCATAAACAGATCAAAGTGCAGCCCTCTCTGTCTCAAGAGAGAGGATGTGTGGTGCCTCAAAGCACAGTGTGGAAACCATGAAGATAACCAACTATCTTTACATAAGAGCTCGTGTCCAGAGAGTCATGGTGTCCACCCAGAATCACACCGCTCCGAAGCCCTGAAGGCAAGACAGCCCTGAAAAGAGGGATCATTTCCCCAAGCTGAAAGCTGGGGTACTGGGGTGGACCACATGACCGTTTGAGGTCCCACAAATCTTGCGACCTCAGAGTGTATAAGGTCAGGGGGGTTGAGGAGACGGTTGATGAGTTAATATGGGCTACTGAGAATCAGAGTAAGAGTCCCCTTTTTTAAAATGATGGTGAAATACACATGCCATAGAAATGACCATTTTTAAGCATCTAAAGCGTGCGATTCGGGTGCATTTAGCTCATTCACAGAGACATTCACCCATTCACTAGCTGTATTGAATTCCAGAACGTGCTCATCACCCCCAAATGGAAACTCTCCTGAACCCTCCGCCGGTGTCTCATTAGCCAGAATGATGGCGGCGTGCCCCTCTCTGAACCAATCCTGGGAAGAACGGGGAGGGATGAACAGATGGAATGGGATCTAACACAGCCATCCCAGAGGCACAGCCGAGCCTCTGATTAAAGTCGTTCCCAAAATCTCTGAGGAAGGAAGGGTGGGGAATAGGTTGGGGGACAGGCAGCAGCCACCGGCATTAGCCCCCTTCCCCAACCAAACACTGGCTTCTGCTCCCAAGACCCGGTTCTTCATGTTTTGGGAAGACACGTCTTGGGAAATACCTGCACTTTCCTCTTCCCGGGCAGACGGCCCCTGCCTCTCCCACCTCAGCCCCGATGCTGCCTTCCTTGGCCCCACACCACCCAGGGCTCCCTGCAAGCTTCATGCAGACCTGGCACTAAAGCCCTTGCTGTGCTCACCACTTACCTGCCTGGTCCCAGGTCTGCAAAGAAGTGCAGGGAGGTGGATTGCCCTCCCCTGCACTTCCCAAAATGGCCCTGGAATTGCCCGACTTGTGGAATGAATGAACAGAAGCTGAGGTTTAGGAGGATCCATTCCAGTCCCTAGAACTTCCAGACTTCTGCCGCCTGCTGCACTCAGACCATGTGTGGAGGACAAACATCTCAAAGCCACTGCCTTTGGGAAGGAAGGTCCGATGCCACGTCCTCTGAAACGCAGTCCTGTGGGTATGGGCACAGTGAGGGTGAAGAGAATACACCACACAGTGTCCGCAAACGACATGAGGATCCTGCACCAGCCCTGCAAAGGTTCCCCATGGAGTCTCAGCCAGCGGGCCCCCCCCCCAAAGACATCCTATTGACTATAGTCATGGGACAGTCTTTGCAAAAAACAAAAAGATCCTACTTTTTCTACACTGAGAAGAGCATTAGGTAGAGTGGTAATTCCAGAAATGCATCCTGCTTAAAAGGTGCCAGAAACAAATGGCTTAGTCCTGGAAGAAAACAGAAGTGGAATTGGACCGAAATCAACGGGGCACCCTCAGTCCGAGGAATGGGGTCAGGCCCAGCAAGCCCTTCCTGAGATGGCACCAGCACAGAAGCCCTGGGAAAGGACTTGCCTCCCACAGACTCCTGAGTCACCCCCCGGATGCCGGAGCAATGGCCCAGCAAACCCCCAGCTACCCTGCTGACTGCCCATTGTCAGCTGGCCACTTAAGGTTCCTCACCTGCCTTGTTCGCAAACCCCAGAAACGATAACCCAAAGTCACCGGAGCCTGGAGGGTGCCTGCAACCAAGATGTTTGTTTAGATAACCATTCACACGAGATTCTGTGCCCCAGACCTCCTATTTCATGTTTCTGATAAACACAGCACTTGGGGGCCGCACCCAAGCTTAATCACTCCTAATACGATAAAGCCGCAGTTTAAAATATTATTAACCTCATCTGTCCGGATTCGGAGCTAATAGACCCATCGTGAGCACATTGTCTTACACCTGACAGTTATGCACATACTTATTAATCCACTGTTCCACGGAGGAGGGGGAGTGGGGGGGGAATTTTCTGAAGGAAAACCAACGGCAGCCCTCCGTGCCCGTGGCTACAGGTTAGAAAGGGCACTAATTAAATGTCAGGTTTGACAGATTAAAATTATGAAATTTAAAATCGCCGAGGAGCTCTTTGTCATTGTGAAATTAGAAGTCAGCGTGATGGGACGCGTAGAAGCCAGCAGTATAATGGATTGAATGGGAATGTGGTGGAGCAGCAGATTTCCTGCACCTAGATCACCACGGAGTTCAGACGGGGGCGGGGGGCTTCCATTCCACATGTAAGGAACACGGGCGGCCACCAGCATCCAAAATGCATGCGTGTATGCGCTGCGTCCAGGCATGGCATAAAATACGGTAGGAAATCTGCACCGGGGTGATTTATGCATTTAGATCAAGAAGGGACAAACCCCTCCCTCTAGGTATTTAAAAAGGGATGGGGGTACATTTGATTGCATTTTAAAGTAAAACTGTCATGCCTCACCTCCACACCCAGCCAACAGCCGGGATAATGGCACCAAACACAAATGCACAATCAAAAGTCTTGTGGGGCCATTTAAAAGGGCAAAGACCAATGCATGTCCCATGACATCTGTCCTGAAAGGTTTTGGACATGCCACCGTGTTTTAGATAAGGAAACCCAACGCACACAACGGCATCCAGCCCAGGGGACAGGCAACCTCCACAGTGTAGAGAGGTAGGCACAGTGATACTGTCCCCAGGCCAAGCCCCTGTGCCCACCCCACACTGTGGGGAGAGGACCTTGTATTCCATCCGTCCACACAGGCACTGCGATTGCATCCAGCAAAACACACACACCGCCTTGTGAATATAATTCAGCAGTGATCAAAGATGAAATATGACACCTTTCAAAAACATTCTGCAGCCAAGTCACAGAGCCCAAAGTCTCCCCAAAATGCCAAGTCACAGAGCCCAAAGTCTCCCCAAAGTATGTAGGAGTCACCCCAAGCCGAGAGGTGTGAGACGCTGACTGTGGCGGGCTAGGCACCATGCACTGTTCTGCTGGGGAAGCTCAGCAGAGGGACAGGGACCTCCCAGCAGCCTGCAGCCGGATGAATGTGCCTGCAGAAGGAGGGGAAGTCAGACCCAGCAGATCTTGGAGACCCTGACTGTGTGTGAGAATGGCTGTGAGCTCCTGCCTCCGACTCCTCCTCCTGGGGGATTTTCGGTGTTCCCACTGTTGTGCAGGCTTCCTAACTTGGCCTTTGGTTTATGGTGGTAAAATTTGCATAACATACCATTTACCACAAGTGACATTTAGTGTATTCACAATACTTTGCAACTGTCAATTCTGTCTGGTTCCAGAATATTTCACCCCCCACAAAGGAGACCCTGTCCCCACAAGCAGGCGTCCCCAACCCTCCCAGCCCCTGACAGCCATGAATCCACATCTGCCTGTGGACCTGCCTGTTCTGGGCGTTTCCTGCGAATGGATCCCACCCCACATGACCCTGCGTGTCTGCGTCTCTCCCTGAGCACTGTGCGGTCAGGCCCATCCATGCTGTGTGCATGTCAGGGCCCCCCTCCTCTTCAGGGCCATGTAATATTCCCCTGTGCACATGGACCACACTGTGTGCTGGGTTGCTGGGTTACTTTCATATTTTGTCTTTTGTGAATAAGGCTGCTGTGAACACTGATAGACGAGTATCTCTTTGAGTCTGGGTTTTTCAATTACTTTGGGTGAATACCTAGGAGAAAAGTTTCTGAGTCATGTGGGAATTCTGTTCAACTTTTTGAAGAACCGCCATCCCATATCCACAGCAGCTTCAGCACTTTACATCCCTGCCAGTTATGCAAGAGGGGCCTCATCTCTCTACATCCTCGCCTACACTTATCATTGTCATTAGTATTAATTATTTCATCATTATTCTAGTGGACGTGAACTATCTCAGTGTGGTTTTCATTTGCTTTTCCCTAATGGCTACTGATGGGGAGCGGCTTTTTGTGTGTGTTTTGGCCATTTATGTATCTCCAGCAGAGAAACATCTATTCAAGGTCTCTGCCCATGTTTTAATTGGGGTGTTTGTCTTCTTGTCATTGACTTTACAACAGACCTTTTAAAAGCTTAGCTTTGACCTTTTAAAGTAATTCTCTTAGTTCATGGAAGACTGTGTTTCTTTTACCTTAGACTCTTCAGTCTGTATCAAAAAGGGAAAAGCTCTGGGAAGTTCATAGAATTCTAGGGCTGGAAGTACCTTGGAGGTTTGTGCCAAACTCCCCCATTTCAGGACACTAAACCCCTGAAGGCACCACAACCCATCCTGGGTGGCCACAGAGCCACACACACACCGTCAGTGCAGAAGGACACGTGTTTGCCCTCATAAAGCAAATACACAATCCCCTCTGTGCAACAAGAGGCAGCATGCATGGCCCTCCTGGGCTGCAAAGTGTCCCCAAAATTCACATCCTTACAAAATCTCACAATGGGACATTACTTGGAAACAGTGTCTTTTTTGCAGATGTGAATGAGTGCAGGATATGAGATGAGGTTCTCCTGGCCTCCAAGAGGCAGTGTCCTCATAAGAGACAGAAGAGGAGAGACATAGATGTGGAACAGCCAGGTGAGGATGGACGCAGAGATGGGATGGATGGACCACAAGATCAGAGATGGGAGGGAGCCTCCAGAAGACGCAGGAGGAGGCAGGAAGGAGCCTCCCATCTACTGGAGCCTGTGGAGGCAGTGCAGCCCTGCCCCACCTGCATCTCAGGCGTCTGGTCTTCGGAGCTGGAGAGAGTGATTCCTGAGGCTTAAGCCCCCAGTTTGGGGTCATTTGTGACAGCCACCCCTGGCAAACTCATGCACACTTCTTGTGCCTTCACCTGTGGCTGACACTGGCCTCAGTCTTGCCAGATGCCTGGTTTAATTTCCACCTCACAGCACCCTCATCTGCATTGCCCCATTTCACAGAGGGGGAACCTGAGACCCCCAAACGGTGACTGACTAACCCGGGCATCTGTTTAGTAGCCTTCAGACTGGACGGCATGGTCCTCACCTTAACCGAAATCTCCACTGCTTTCTGTTTTCACTGGAAACTCACACCTTTACAAACATATTTATTATCATCCCTAAAGCAACCAAAACCTTCTCTCCCTGGACTGTTGAGTACTAGCCCCCCCTTTGGCCCAATCTCCTTGGACTCTGAACTCTCCCAAGACCCTTCCTGGGCTGGCAAAAAGGTAGACAATGCCTGAAACAAACATCCAAAGTAAAACAGGGACCCCTTTGATTAATTTTCTTGCCATTTTTTTTTCTAGGTTCCCCCAGAAGATGGTATGTCAGTGTTCCCAAGTCTTAGAACTTGGTTTTTAGTATCTGTTTTATATGAAATACATGATTAACCTGGAATCAGTGACCCTGTGGAAGGAGAAGAGCATGGAGGGAGGCACCTCTGAAGCAGGGCAGTGTTTCCACAGAAAATGTTTATTATTTGATGTAACAAAACAGATCCTCCCCCTGCTCCTTTGTTTACCCATCCATCTGGCCTCTAAGACATCTCAGGGTGCATCTCAGCTCTGAGAGCCGGGTCACAGCCATACAGTGAGAGACTCCCTCGCTCCAGCATGAGAACGTCATCATTCATGGCGCCAGCAAAAACCAGAAGGTGAATCCAGTTGGCCTTCTGCTGTCTCAACAAAGCGGAAGGTGGGGCCGGGGGTTTCTTATAAAACAACAATTAACTGGACACAAGAGAAATTTCAGGTGCACGAATCTAAAGCATTTCACTTACTGAATATCACAACTTCAACATATTTTCATCTTGTCACCAGTCTCCTTTCTTGAGCAGCTTGACCCAGAAGAGCTGTTGGTTGAGTCATAAGCACTGTAGATGCTTGAACATTGACCTAGTAAGAAGTGCGTGCATGCACCAATCATCTGCAGCCTTCACAAATTCCCGTGGATTTCTGTCATGGTCAGAACTAATGTTCTTATCAAGATCAGCAAGGAAGTATTAAAGTGCATTTTGTTTCCATCTAGGTTCAACCCAATGGATTTTTTTGCTGTGTTTCCCTTCTTGGTCACTTTCTACCACTTATATTTGCTGCATCCGGGTCTCACGATTTGCAAGGATCTGTAGAAGGGGCCCTAAATCCAAGACAGCTCATTGAAATAGAGTCAGTATTCTTCAGCCTACCATGTTGAATTGCTAAATGCTCCATTAGCAAACCAGGACCATACTTCAATGCTGGCTGTGCCCTGCGGTCACATTCCCCTGGGGGCCTTATTCCCCACCTGCATCTCCAGCCTTCGTGTCTATCCCCAGTGACCAAATGTGACAGAAATGCCCTCTTTGAGAATTGTCATCCAAGGGAGGCTCATTATTGACACACATATTTCCTTGGGATGAAGATATTAACCAAAGATAAAGAACAAAACTTTCTTCTCCAAGAACATTTTGCAGAGGCCTCCACAGTGGTGGAGGGGGGATAAAATTCATTCTTTCCTCCCCATTATCTGCAGACACAACCCTCCCAGGAAAACACTCACTGCTTGATTGATGACCCGGGTCCTTGCTTAGGCCCCAGTATCTCCAACAGGTGAAATCCTAATGGGGCCTCTTAAGGTCTGTCCCCAGGAAGCCTCTCATCTGTAAAAGGGTGTGTTATACAGAAGATGAGATCCAGGCAATCAGTGATGTCTCCATCTCTTCTACTCTGACCCCTTCTCCTCTCTCCCTCCCTCTCATTAATTCACAGTTGTTGGTAGACCCTGGATCCTGGTCCGCTGTGGGTTAACTGCTGTAACCAACAGATTCTATCCCAATGGCTGAAACCAAGGTTCTTTCTGCTGCCCGCACCTACTCAGCAGCCAGCATCTGCTCCAGGAAGAACCCAGAGTTAAGACTGAAGCACATATTGTAAGGGGACACAGGTCTATACATAACACCTCTTTCAACAAGGGATCAACTCAGGAGGGTCAGCGTGTTGAACCCCATAAAAAGACAAAAGACCCAAGGAAACAGCAACTCCGGTCCTGAAATTTAATGCAACGGCGTTGTGAGTATCATTTCCAGTTCCAAAGACATCTCCAATTACATGGACCCAGATTCAAAAGCCAGCTACATGTTTTAACAGGGAGAGAAAGTCATTTGTACAAAATTAAAGATGTGATAAGCTTACCTGTATCACATTCACTATCCTGAGAATATTTCCTTAATTTCTTACTAGGCATATGTTTTTTATGGGCTTTCATCAGGTGTTTGATTTAGGAAATTGTATTAACATAGGTGATAAGAATGTCATATAAGATTTGCTCATTATTTTTTCTATGTGTCATTAAAATGATTGATAGTTGGGCACACAGGAGGAGAACATGCAAGATTAAACCTGAGACCCTCTATAAATTAGAGGGGTTTCCATGGACCACACTGTGTAAGGCTGTCAAAAACACCTCCCTGCACCGCTGGGAACCTACTGGAAAAGGGAGACAGGGTGGGCAGGCAAAATGTGAGCAGTAAACCAGGGGTCGCCATCACTAGCAATGACATATCGCTGTGTCTTCACAAATGGTGACTCTCAGAAAGGGCCAGGAGCGCACCGGGATGAGACCCTCTGTCTTCATCACAGGTCCAGAAGGAGTTTCAATCCAGATCTAACTTCTTTTTCGTCTCTAGGAGAGCTAAGTGCAGGTACCCACCAAAAAGTCACGCCACTGCCTCTGCTCACGAAGCTCCCACTCATGGCACTCTCCAGAGGTCCCTCTGGGCTCCTGATTCAAGGAACACCGTGGCCACAAAGGCACGATGCTCCTCGGAGGGATTTCTCCATCTTCCAGCTCTCTGTCTCTTCTGCCGAGACAGACCCTCAGCAAGAGAGGTGGGGTTTCCAACACGTGCTAGAGCTCCCCGTCGGTGGAGACCACTGCAGTTCATTGAGATGAAGTCTGGAAAATGCTCATGACGACTCATAACACTAGGGGAAATAGAACCCCCTGCACTGACCCTCAAACTAGAGACCAGAGACACCCTACAATGACCCTAAAGCAGAGATAACTCAGGGCCACCATACCCTATCCTCACACCAGAGATAACTTGGGGTCACTTCAACATGACCCCCAGACAAGAAATAACTCGGGGCCACCGTGCCCTCATCTTCAGATAAGAAATAACTCGGGGTTATCCCACCCCAATGTGTCTTCAGACTAGACATACCTCAGGGCCACTCCAGCCCGCCTCTAGCCCAAGGTATGCATGCGGCGGTCTGCCTGCTCATCCTTGGCTGGGGTCTCCCTGAGCCCCACAAAAGCACTTGGTTGAAGATCTTCTGCTTGCCCAGCATATAAGCCCTGCATCTAAACACTGACCTCAAATCCTGTGCCTTGAGTCACCCTGAATCCACCCTTGCAATGGAAATAGCAGCACCAATGGAAATGGAAACGGGCATTTTGGGAATCTGCCAAACTTTCATGACATACATAAAAATTTCTTCAAACCCATGTGATGAGCAGCTGCCTACTCTGAACTCTACATAAAGCAAACAGAAGTAAAGGGGGACAGAAGGGATTTACTAAAATCCCAGTCCTCAAATAACTGACATCACACATGGGTGCAAAGCGGAAGCTGCGCTTGTCTGGCTGCGCTGGATGTAGACTTCAGTGTGCAGCCCCTTGCTCACAGCACTTACCAGTTTACCTGTATTTGCTGTAATGTCTGTCTATACTGCATATGGTCAATTGAATAGCAGCCCCCAAAGATATCCAGGTTCCAATCCCCAGAGCCCGTAAATATGTGGCAGAAGGGGGCTTTGAAGATCTCACAGTGAGGAGATTATCCCATATTATCCACGTGGCCCAGTGTCATCACAAAGGTCCTTATAAGAGGGCGGCAAAACTAAGAGGTGTGGCATCAGAGGCAGAGACTGAAGCAATTCAGGGCTAAAAGCAGGTAGCTCTAGACCCTGGAAAAGGCAAGGAGCAGATTCTCCCTGGAGCCTACAGAAGGAAACAGCCTTGCCCACACCTGCTTAGCCCAGGGACACTGATTGGGGCGTTCTGGTCTCCAGCACCATAACATAATAAATCCACATTGTTTCTAGCTGCCCACTTTGTGGTTACTTGTTATAGCAGCTTTAGGAAGCTCATACACGGCCGTGTACGTAGCTCCGAGCATGTGTCTCTTCTCCAGGGGTCTACAGTGTGTACCTCTGTGGATATTATGTTGCCTGCAGCACGGAAATCACTCCTATTCTAAAACCACAGTGCCTATTGGCAGAACAGAGATTCACACTCTAGTAGGAGCCACTACACCCCCCCACACACACACTTGGGAGTGAAAGTCCACAACCTGCAGGTAACTCTGTCTGCCTCGCACCGGCCCTCCCTCCCCTCCCTCCCAGCCAAGTCAGCCAGGGTCCTGTGTTCACTCTTGCCATTGCAGTTCAGAGACCCCGGAAAAAGAAGGTCTCAGTTTATTAGCGGGGGGGTCAGGTTCGCCATCAGCTTGCAATAAAGAAATTAGCAAACCAGAAGCTGTAATTCTGTACAAACCCACGAAAACAAGAGGATTTAAAGTGACAAGATCCAATTAAATTTAATTACCCAAGCTGTATTTTCATTTTAACTGACACTTTTTATTAAGGAGCCGCATGCACTAACGCCAGGAACCCGGACCAAATTGCATCCCGGTAATACAGTTATCTTATGCAAAATTCTGAGTATCTAATTTTCTAAAACGAAATTAGACACAGGGGGTTTGTAAAAGGTTTTCTTTGTTTGGGGCTCCAGAAACATGGTGTTCAGTGTACTCTGAATGCAGTATTATCTGGATCACAAGAGGCCTGAATGTCCCCCCATAAAACTCGTTCTGAGAGAGCATGACAGCATGATTTGTTTCCATTGGTCTCACGTTCTGATACACCACCATCAGCGAAAGACAGCGCCTTCCCAGTTTTCTTCTCTGAAAGTTCCTTTCCTGGCCGTGAGGCTGGCACGTTTAATTGGCAGCTCAGGAAAAGAACACACTTGAAAACCACATTTCCACTCTGCGCCTCCACTCCTTTCCTGGTCTTGTCTGGGCTCAAGGAGACAAATCCGTTGATTAACACGGCCTTGTAGGCGTGAGTCGACCTCAGAGCTCATTGACACGATTCTTTCGAGCTTTAAGCAGAAGCCCTCGCAGGCGTGATAGGGGCAGTGTGACAGGTGGGGCTGCGTCCTCGGATGCTGGTGGTAGGCAGCATGACAGAAAGCCACAGCTATGGAATCTAAGCTTGCGTCACGGCGGGTAAGCAATTTCATAGCATTCCCATGAGAGGTGGTGGCCCCAATGTGCTCACATGTGTGAACAGTGGTCTTTTAGATGTTTAATGTGGAAAGATGGTCATAAGGAAATATGCATCACCAGCAACTCACGGTGCATCATAAATTCCAGGCATGACAGGATGGTAATCATAGGCCAGTCCTTGTCAGGTCTGTGGAGATACCCCTTCCCGGGCACTGTTCTCTGCGGTGATGTTGTTTGAACCAATAAGAGGCGTTGCAAACATATATTCCATTAAACAACAAAATGGAGCCAACGTAAACTCTGACCCACTGCATCATATTGTGTATCAACATAGAGGCATGACTTTCAGAGGCAGAGAGCTTCTATGAGGCCACTTCAGTTTAGACGTGGAGCTTCTCCCTGTGACCAGATGCTCTGACTCATGATCGCAATGTCCCCGCCACCGTGGAGGCAGGTGCTGGCACCCATCCTCTGGGTCTGGAAGCCGGGACCTACAGAGGGAGCCAGGGGCTCCCAGTGAATCCATTCTGATTTAAAACAATGCAGGGGTGCATCTTCATGGCAGATGGAGGGTTTCCAGAGCCCATGGGCTTAGAATTATGCCTGTGTGGTTCTAAAAGCAATGATGAGATCTGAACTTGGTGGCTGCAGATCCCAGGGGACAAAGGGCACATGTGCGGGCCAAGCAGGCGGAAATCGCAGCAGACAGAAGGGACTGTGCATGGCAGCTGAATGGGGCCGAGGACGGTCTAATACACCTAAATACTTTGCCTTCTGATTTTACACAGAAAGTCAGAGAAGGGGAAGGTTCTGTGCCCAGAGCACAAGTTACCTCTCAGGGCGACCTTTGCAAAGTATGGCCGGGATACACAGCAGGCACTCGACATAACTTAGGAATGAAGCCCCCGCGTCATGTGGGACGGGGCCAGCGGGCATTGGCGAGAAACTGGAGAGAAGACATTGTTCCCTTGAAAATAAGTTTTTCCACGCATGACAGCAGGTAACAACAGTTTTAATGTTCCAGCCAAAAGTGACTTACTTTTTAAAAACATATCGTGGGGGACATGGGGAGAATTAGTCATGGTCACAGATATGAGGGTGGGGATGGTGTCAGAAAATCAATCCCTGAGGGGTCTGGGCTGGAGCCTGGATGAGTTACTAGAATACCATGGAGGTGATCTGTGCATAGCCTCCCAGATTCAGAAATGGGATTGTAACCGAGTGGCCCCCTGGACACTGGTGTCTCGTCTGCCCTCTGGGGGTGTGCACAGAAGGTCACGTATGCAGGTGGCCCTGCACCTCTGCTTCCTGAACAGTCACGGTTATTAACTTCTTCCTCAAGGTTGTATGCTGCTAGAGGACCCCAACCCCTCTTCTTATAGAGAGAATCTTTTTTAAATAGAGAGAAAGCTGTTTTTTCACATGCACTTTTTTCCCAATATACTTTTAAAAATTACTGCCGTGAAAGTCACATAACAAAATCAGCTATTTTGAGTAAAAATTCAGGGGTTCTTTAGTGCATTCACAAGGTCATGCAACAAACCTCTCTGTTTGGTTCCAGAACATTCCACTTCACAAAGGAGACGTGTCCCTATGAGCAGGCCTCCCCACCCCTCCCAGACCCTGACAGCCACAAATCCACATTATGTCTGTGGATCTACCTGTTCTGGGCATTTCCTGTGGACAGATCCCACCCCGTGTGTCCCTGTGTGTCTGTGTCTCTCCCTGAGCACTGTGGGTTCAGGCCCATCCACACTATGTGCATGTCAGGGCTCCCCATCCTCTTCAGGGCTGAGTAATATTCCCACTTATGGAGATTCTGTTTCAATTTTTCACAAACCTTAAAGCTGGATTCTTGCTGTTACAGTTACAAGACAGGCAGAAGATAAAATGTGTCTGTGCCTGTTACTAATCCATGACTTTCCCCGGTGCCTCCCAGGCTGTGGTGCCCACAGTGGGCAGGAAGAGGCCCCCCAATTCCGCCCATGTGAGAAATCCTTTACTTCTTCTGACTGTGCTGTTTCTATGCAGTGTTGACTGACTTCACATACATGGCACTGAACATTCCCACCTGCCCCTGGAGCCACTCTCTGCTTTCTCCCCTTGGCCAGGTGCCCAGCACTGCATGGATGGATGCCCTTGTCGGCCAGCGTCGTCCCAGGTTGACTGCTGCAAGGATGCACTTCACTGAAGTCTCTGTGTTCTGCTAGCTTCTTCCTTCCCAGTCCCGACCTGCCTGGAGCCGTAGCACTCCAGTCCTACCTGCTTCCCGGAAACCTCCACACCATGGCCTTTTGTCTGGTGTCGCTGTGAATAACCACGTGGGATGGACTCCAGACTGGCCTCCGTGTCCTGGGACCATCCGGGAGGGACCTTGAATGTTGAGCTGAAGGACAGGGCCCCCACCCCATTGCATCTCCCCTATCTTGGGCTGAAGGATCAGGAAGGGACAGAAAGACCCCCCTAAAGAGTCTGTTATCAGCTTCTTTTCTTGACAAGACGAAGTTCAGTTCCCAGAGGGTGGCCAACGGCTTTCACTGAAACCCCAGGTCTAACCTCGAGAGAGGGGTACCAGTTGGTGGTCAATATCTGCATAAGTGAGAACCTTCCCAGAGCCCAGACTTGTGCTGTCCGCTTCTCCTTCAAAATCCATGGGGTCTGGGTCTGCAGGGCAGCAGCCTGGGGGCTGTCCTCAGACACCCCGCACGTCAACCAGGTCAGACCCTCCACCTCCCCACCGCGTCTACCCTGAAAACCGCTTGCGCCCCCAGCCTTCCGGAACGTTCCTCCAGGCACTCGGCCCACTTCTCTGCGCTGCTCAGAAGATTAGCAGGACTTCATGTGTCAGGGCCTCCGACCTCCTTCTGGGGATGTTCTCAAAATGATCACCTACAAATCAGGTCTGATTGGGAAGGTCTGTTATCAATACTTGCGCATCTGCCTGCCCCGTGCAAAACCGGAGCCCAGACAGGACCCAGTCTGAAGGTGACTGTGGGAATCCACGTGCTAACTGACGGCTCACTGGTCCACACACACCACAGGTTAGAGGCAGGCACTCCCCAGACCCCAACAGCCGCACGGGGCTGGGTCAAATCCAGCTGATGGACAGACATCCGTTGGGGAGGTTGGGTTAAAAAAAATGAAGTTCCTTCTCCCCCTCCGGGTCCATCTCGAAGCGCACAATATCGTTTTATGGATGATTTCTGAATTTCCATTTTAATAAAATAAGTGGATATACCTGCAGATAATAGCACTGTTCAATATTTATGAAGTGCCTTTTTAGAATAAATTCAGAAATTCAGTATTAATCATTACAACCATTACACTCCAAGAGCGCATAAATAACCAATGGAAACACTATTTATTTTTTGAAAACCCGTAATGAAAAGCAGCTGAGTCCCCAATTTCATTTTTGAGGAATTCATCCTCCTGGCTGGGATTTATTGATTCTGAGGAGACGTTCTCAGCTTACTCTGGGCCCAAAATATAGGTGTGATAATCACCATGTTCCCCCACATCGATGTGAATAAGCACTTTTTTTTATCTAACACAAAAAAAGCAGTTCAGGCTTTTTTTTCTTTTTTTTTTCCAGGGGGGACCAGACCATTTGTGTCCCAGAGCTGGGAGCCTCATGCTGGGCTTGTTCCCAGACCCTGGAAAAGAGAGGAAATGGGTCGGCATTGAACTGAAATGACCCTGTTCCCACAAGGCTGGGTGGAGACGCGTGGATTCGCTTACGTTAACAAAGCGCGTTCACTGTGACCCCTGGGTGGGGGAGACGGGGCTTCTCTTGTGGACAAGTCTGGGCAGCCCGGTGACTGACCCTTGCTGGTTTTCTGCTCAGGGTGGCTGCCGTCCACGTGCAGGCCATCCTGACCCAGAAGGAACTGGGCATGTGGGGGCCCCTCAGAGGTGCCCAGTAAAGCCCTGTTTTCCTGCACGAGGGTCCAGATTCAGCATTTCCAGGGACATCACCCACTCAGCCCTGTTATGTGAGTGTCCTAGGGTGGCTGCAGTAAATGAACCTCAATCCTCTCCCAGCCCTGGAGACCAGACGTCTGAGGTCCAGGCGGGGCAGGGGCGGTGCTCCCTCCACAGACAGGCTCCAGGGGAGGCTCCTTCCTCTTCTTCCAGCGTCTGGGGGCTGCAGGTAGCCCTGGGCATGTGGCGACGTCCCTCCCGTCTCTGCCTCTGTCTCCACGTGGCTTCCCTTCTGTATCTATGTCACCCCTCCTCTTATGAGGACACCCACCCGGTCCTCAAAGCAACAACACAGAGCTCACTTGGCTGCTTCCTGGAGAGCTCTTGCCTAAACTATCACGCTTTTAAAAGACAGATTCAGTGCGATATTGAATACCCGCTGTAAGTGCCTGAAAACAGGCAGTAAGTTCTTTAAAGTAAAATTTAAATCCTGGCTTAATGAACTCTGTGAATTGGATGTATATTAAGGTTTTACATCAAGTGGCCCGAGCTTTTCGTGTCATATGATTTACTCATGAGATGGGATGAAATTCTCCCGGTCAAGAACCAGCTGAGCTGTTAGGTATTTCTGGGACCGAGGAACCTAGAAATCATGGTTCTTTGTGTTGAAAGGTGTCTTCAAAACACTCATGTCCCCGGGAACCTGGGCATGTGGACTTATTTGGAAACAGGGTCTTTACAGATGAGATTCATGGAAGGGTCTGAGATGAGGTTGTCCTGGATGGGCGTGGCCCTAAATCCAATGGCAGAAGAGACAAAATCCAATCATAAGAGACAGAAGAGAAGAGAAGAGGCAGAGACACAGAAGAGAAGCCACATGGAAATAGACACAGAGATGGGAGGGACCCAGCCACATGGCCAGGGCCACCTGGAGTCCCCAGAAGCTGGAGGAGGCAGGAAGGAGCCTCCCCTGGGGCCTGGGGAGGGAGTGGGAGTGTGGACCTGCCCCGCCTGGACCTCAGAGCCCCACCTGGACCTCAACTCTGGTCCCCAGAGCTGCTAGAGAATGACCCCTGCTGTGGTCATTTACCATGGCTTCCTGCACCCCCATACAACGGTCATGCCTCACCATGGCTGCTTTTTGTTACCGCCCTGACATGGAGTGACAAGAGGGACCAGTTAAAGGCCACCCTTCTGGGGGGATTAGCAGAAACAGTCGTTTGCCATCATTGGCTGGGGGCTGGACTTGGAAGGGGACCCTCTTACCCACAACCTGCCTCTGGCCTTCTCCACTTCCCATGAACACACCTGAAAGTCCGAGCTGCTTCCCCCCAGGAACCTGTGGTCAGTGGATGACTAGACCCACCAGAGAGGCCTTGGGCAGCCCCCAGCCAGGGTCTGAGTCCCAGGTGAGAGGTCGGCACATCAGCTGGGCACACTCAGCTCTTCCATACAAGCCAATCTGTACAACTTCCCTTGTTCCTGACGGGACGCAGCCCATAGAGTGGTACCTGGTCAGCAAGCTATGGGCACCCACCACCCAAATCTCATTCTCCCATGAGGTGATGTGGAAGACAGAATAGTGCTGCCCAGACACGTCCATGTCCTAATTGCCAGAACCTGGGGATATGTGACCTTGCACGGCTAAGGGGAATTTTTGGTACACATGGAAAGAACATTCCTGAAATCATATCCAATGGTAAGTGTGGACTGTGTTAGTCAGGGTTCTTCATAGAAATAGGTAAAATATGTGTAGACTTCCAGAAAGAGATTAGGAGGAATTGGCTAGAATAGCAGGTTGAGACATCCCCTGATCGGCATCTGCAACTTGGAGCCCAGGAGAGCATGGGACCAATTCCAGTCGGAGCCTGGAGCTCTGAGATCCAGAGTCACCAAAGTCTCAGGGCAGAAAAGGTGGGCACACCCCAGCTCCAGCAGAAAGATGGCAAAATCACCCTTCCTCTGCTTTTGTGCTGTGCGGACCTTCAACTGATAGGACGAGGCTAACCCACATTCGGAGAGGGTCATCTTTTCTACTCAGTCCACCCATTCAGATGCCCATCCCCTCAGGAGACACCCTCACAGACACACCCGGAATCATGTTTCCCAGCTCTCTGGGCATTCCTAACATTATCTCAGATTATGCAGGTGGGCCCAATATATTCACAAAGGTCCTTAAATACAGATGAAGGAGGGACTGGAACCAGAGTCAGTCCCCAGATAGGACAGACAACAACCCAACTTATGGTGACAGTAAGTACTCACATACACTATGAAGAACTAAAAGAAAAAAACTGGTACATCGAACTTTCTCAAAATTTAAAAACTTCTCTGAAAACACCATTGTTAAGAGAATAAAAACACAAGACAGACTAGAAGAACATAGCTGCAAATCACACGTTTAGTAGAGTATGGATCTAGAATATTACAAAAAATATATATAACTCTTAAAACTCAACCATAAGAAAAAAATGTCATTGAAAAGGAACAAAATATCTGGACACTGCCAAAGAAGATGCACAAATGTCAGACAGGCATATGAACAGATACATACTCAAAAGCAAATTGTAAGACAACCAGATCTCATGATGCATCTATTAAAATAGCTAAAATCCAAGACACCCACAATACCAAATGCTGCTGAATATGTGAGCAACAGAAACTCTCATTGATGGTGTGAATGCCACACAGCTCAGTTTGGAGGACGGCCTGGCTGTTTCTTATCAAGTTAGAAATTGACTTACCAGATGACCCACCCAATCCAGTCCCAGGTACTGTAAGCATATATTCACTCCAAGGTAGTCCAAAGCTTCTATTTGCACAAAAGTCTGTAGCAGCTTTATTCATAATTGCCAAAAACTGGAAGAACAAAGGTGTCCTTCAGCAGGGGAGTGGATAAACGACCTGTGGTATATCTACGAAATAGCCTGCAGAGACAAAAAGGAATGAGTTCTTCACCTGTGCCACAACACGGATCAAAATTACACACACTTTTGTAAGTGAAAGAAACCAGACTCAAACGGCTACAGATTGTTGGACTCTGTGACCTTCTGGAAAAAAGCAAGATGATAGGGATGGAAAACAGATGTGTGCTTTGCAGGTGCTGGGGTAGGAGTGTTTGGCTAACAACGGAAGGTATGAGGACCCTCCGGAGGGATGGGGCTGCTCTGTATGTACTCGGGTGGTGGAGACGTGACTCTATGCATGTGTCAAATCTCACAGGACCTTACATCACAAGGAACGCATTTTAAGTGATGCAAATCTTTTAAAAAATCAGCTAGGATGTCAGGGGATCCCAGGATACAGTGCGGTCTGTGGCAAATGAATCTAACTTTTGCAAACATCAGACATAACCTCACTGAAGGGAGTGGGGAAACAGGGTGCTGACCCATTCACTGTGAGAAATGGTGTTTCGAATAGAACGTGTGAGAACAGAGATAGAAAGGAAAGCTATATAAACAGTGCACTCTGGTCTGCAACTGGTCCCTTTCAGGCACAGAGTGAACAACACTGAAACTAAATGAATACCAGAGTCAGAGAAATAAGCACATACGTGGTAGACTAAAAAACAGAAACTCTACTTCTCTGTGGCACAAGTCCCATTTCAAGTCCGTATCAAACTCAGCACATATAGAATGTGCCATCATGTGCTAGTGGACAGAGCATGTCCTCACTGTCTAGAACCTTCCCCAGCGTAATCACGGAGTTAGAAATGGTTCAAACCCTCATGTCCTGTGTGTTAGTCAAGGTTCCCCAGAGTAACAGAACCAATATGATAGAAAGATGGATAGATGATACAGACAGACAGATAGATGATAGATAGATATAGATAGGATAGATATAGGTGATAGATAACACAGATATATGACAGACAGATCATAGATACATACTTATTGCAGGAAATTGGCTTATTTGATTATGAAGGCTGACAGGTCCCCAGACCTGTGCTTGGCAAGCTGGAAGCCCAGGAGACAGAGGGTGTCCGTTCCAGTCTGAACACCTGCAGGCTTGAGACGCAGCAAGAGTCCAGAGGCAGAATAAAGGCAATATACCAGCTCCAAGGCAGGAAGGCACAAGGAATCCCCCTTCTTCAGAGGAGGATCGACCTTTCAAAGACCTTCAACTGAGTAGACGAGGCCCACCCACCTTAGGGAGGGCCCCCTGCTCTATGCAGTCTCTCCATTGCAATGCTGAACTCATCTACAAACACCCCCAGAGAAACACCCAGAATCAGGTCTGACCCCATATGTGGGCACCCCACAGCCCTGCCGCATTAACACCTAACATCAACCACCATTTCCTGCTTGCTGGGAACTCTCATGGCGACAAAGCAGCTTCCCACAAAGGAAACGCAGGTAGAGACCCCCCTCCCAGTCTAGGAGGGATTCACAAGATGAGTCCCCCAACTCGGAGAAGCTGCGGCATCAGTGAGGAGGTCCTGGCACACTGACTATTCCCAGGGCTGTGCTGGGCTGCACACAAGGGCGGCCAGATTTCAGAGCCAAGAGGGACCCCAGGCTTGTTGATAAGTGACAAGAATCAACACTCTCTCTGCACCCTAAGGATGCAAGATTCTGGTTTGTAAGATTGTGGTCTACAGAAGGGACCCTGCAAGGTGGAGGCGATGGAACTAAGGTCTGGGGGCCGGGATCCAGGTATCGAGAACCCAGGGCACTCTCAGAGAAAGGGCCTGAGGCGGGCAGCCCAGGGGCTGAGCCTCAGCTCTCTGGAGACCATTCCAAGACCCCCTTGGTCATCCATCAGGCCATCCGGCGACCATGGCCAGTAGACGGTGCAGGCTCCCTGGGTTGTGGGGAGCTGAAAAGTCAATTTTGCAAATGGAAGATGAATGCATTCATTCACTCATTCGTGGATGGCTTGGCCAAGATGCCAGAATTCCTGGGAGGGTCTCACAGGAATTAGGTTACCAGGCAACCATGTCCCAGCTGATTGGAGGAGACACTTCTCCATCACAGCAGTGGGTGGAACTGAAGGCACCATGCTAGGCCTCACTGGGGCCTGAGGCTCTGCAAGGAGGACACAAGGAAACAGAGAAGCCTTTAGTTACTAGACCGTCCATGGCCCCCGTGCACCCCAGGAGGGGCAGCAACAACATGTCCATGGGCAGCAGGTGGACACTGCCTGCCTGGTTCTGTCCTCCTGGGATGCAGAGAACAGAGATCACAGCTTACGATGCTCAGCAAAGAGTCTCCCCGGGGAATTTCTTGCATAGAATGAGAGGTCAACCAAGTGTATACATTTCCTAGAGCTGCTGTAATAAATCACACCAACTGGGTGACTTACAACCAAAGGAATCACCCTCCTTCAGCTCTGCAGACCAGGCGCTGAGGTCTAGGCAGGGCAGGATCACACTCCCTCCAAGCCTCAGGGGAGGCTCCTTCCTGCCTCTTCCAGCTTCTGGGGACTACAGGCAGCCCTGGGCATGTGGCCACGTCCCTCCCGTCTCTGCCTCCATCTCCACATGGACTCTCCCATGTCTGTGTCTCCTCTCCTGTCTCTTACGAGGACACCTGTCCCTGGGTTTAGGACCACCCTCATCCAGGACGACCTCATTTCAGACCCTGCACTTCATCCCATCTGCAAAGTCACTGTTTCCCAATAAGGTCCCATTCCCAGGCTCCAGGGGTTAGGATGTGGACTAATTTTTTTTTTATGGGATGGGGACACATTTCTACCCAGCATGCTCAGCAAGCAGAGTCCTGGGTCCCCCACATTCCATCAGGTTTCTCTGCTGTCCTCATTCTGGTGTTCAGGAGTTCTCTTGGCTAAGGTGTCAGAGGGTACGGGGAGGCCCCGATGGCCCCAAGTGTTTGGATTATCATGTTAGCCACACCCCCATCCCTCAGGGCCCCTGCTGGACCACATTAGTGGTGACAGACCCTGCAAATATGATAAGAGACTCGTACATGCAATATGCACGTTGCTAATCACATTGGGGAAATTACATTACCAGTTGGAGGAACAGGTTTTCCTGTGATCCGAGAAATAAACACCAGGGACAGCGGTACCTGCCAGCATGGAGTCACATCCCGTTCTGCCTGGACCCAGGGTGCAGGCCCATTGGACAGGCACAGGTCAGGATGGACATGGCAAGCCTGGCAGGTGACTCTGTACACAGATATCAGCCACCTGATGGGGGCGGGCAGGCAGCCTTTGCAAAGGAGAGGGCTTCAGGGTCACCCCACGGAGGTTCTGCAGGTAGGGGCCACGTTGGACCTGGTAAAGAACTCAGCCTCACCCAAAAACAGGTCTGACCTTTGCCCTTAGCTCCTGGAAGGGCACCTCCAGGACCTCGGAAAGCCCTGCCCAGTAGGAATGTCTTTCTTTACCCGAGGCCACAGCCAGGCAGATGACGACAGTATGATCCAGGGTGGGGGCTTTGAGCCACATGGACAAAGTGATTTGGGGTGGGAACCAGGGGCCAGAAAGACAGGCACCCCGAGGGTGCTGGGGCCCCGAGGCTGCCATGGGGGGCTCCCAAGGACTTGCCCATGCTGACATTGCAGAAAGCCCCAGGAGGTATGCCCAGTAAGCTGAGACCTGGGAGCCTGCAGTGAACAGGGAGGCTGTGCAAGTGTGAGGGAGATGGACCAGCCAGTACAAGACCCTAAGGGGAAACAAGGATGGGCGCTCTGGAGCCAGGGAAACTGGAGCAGCTGGGCAAGCTGGGGGCCGAGGGCGGTGCAGTCAGCAGGCGGGAGAGCCGGCCAGGCTGGACCAGGAGTCGTCAGCCCATGCCAGGAGTTTCCGAGTTATTGTGAAAGGCACAGAAAGCCATGGAGGGTGTGCGCCAGGAAACGACCGCCCTGACTTCACTGCGTAGCAAGCATCGCTGGCCCTGACCTGTCGGCTCTGAGCTGGTGGAAGCAGGGGAGCCACCATCCAGGACTCAGCTGACAGCCATGCACATGCAGCCCGGCGCAGAGATGGGGACACCAGGCTGCCATGGAGATGCAGCCTGGCACAGAGATGTGGGCACTGGGCAGAGCCTATATGAGGGTGGACACAAGGCCAAACCTGACTGGGACCTGACTCCTAGGATCATGTCTGCAGAAGGCCACAGGGTGGTGGAGCCCCTCACTGATGCACATTTGCACAGGGACCAGGAGAGGGAGACGCCACTGGCTGGAGGTGGCACAGATGCTGGTGGGCGAGGGCAGCGTCCACCTGCTTGCCTATGGCCACCTGACTCCAACCAGGAAGGTAAGGGATGCAGACCTGCCAGGACCTGGTGTGTGTCCTGGGAGGGTGGCGCTCAGAAGCACAGGTGGTTATGTGAGTGTAGGTGGGGGCCTCCCCCATCCCGTCTGTGACCCTGGCTGAAATCTGGAGGGTGGAGACGGGAGTCCAGTCCTGGGCCCAAGTTGGGGGTCAGGCTCAGCTGCCTCTGGGGAAGGAAGTCCTGCTGGGGATTCCGAGGACCAGAGTTTGAGTCATACCAACCAAAGGGGGCCTCAAATCTGCAACAACGAGAGCTGTGTGGAGGTCCCCTTGGGCACCTGGTGGCCTGGCCGGAATCTGCACAGGAACGTGAGCAAAATGGAGACAGCTCTGGGTAGGGGGGAGCCAGGAGACCCAGCCTGGGGGATGCAGCAGCTCCGGGAGCTGGGACCCAGCCCGCCAGGGGCCACCACCCTTCAGAGGCCCCTTCTCACCTGCACTCAGAAGCCCATTCAGGCCACCCGACCCAACACATGGTCAGAGGGGTAGCACCCCTGTCTGACCACTCAAGCACCACCTCCAGGCATTGACTGGCTGGGCCAAGGGACGCAACCAGCCAGCCCTGGGAGGGGGGTGCCTTGGATGCCTAGTGCCAGCCCTGGGGGGGGTGCCGCTGGTCAGAGGGCACAGGGGACAATGATCACCCGTCTGTAGGCAGGCTTCAGGGGTGAGATCCTCATTGGGTATTGTGCTCAGGGAGTGTGTGGGTGGGTGTATGCGTGTGCATGCACATACATAAAAGTGTGGGGATGTATGTATAGCATGTTCACATGTACACATGTATGTACAGGCATAGGTTACAGTGTGTGGTGAGTGTACTGTGTTCATGTGCACACATGCATGCACAAGCATAAGGATTTAAGTGTATGAGCGTATTAATGTGTGTGCATATGCGTGGGGGTGCAGATGGGCATAAGTGTATGGATGTGTTTAAAGGTGTGTGCATGGGTGCGTGGATGCACGTACAGGAGAGCATTCGTGTGTGCACATGTATGTACAAGCGTGTGGGTGCACAGACACATGTATGCCCTGTGTATCAATGTGTGTGTCACAAACCCCTGCTACGAATCCCCCATTCCGGGCCCTGCCCCACTCCCCGCAGCCCCTTTGTGTTCTCAGAGCCCACATGACTGGGTTTTCCACGAGGGAAGAAGTGCCAGATTCTCCGCCCTTTCCATGGGGATGTCCCCACCCATTTAACCCACAGCAGGGCAAGGGTCCTATGACACCTGCTGGGGGGTGTGCGAGGCCTCAAGTTCCTCCCTCCTCAGGGACATGGGCCAGGGGCCATGGGGTTGCACGTCTCCCTGCTTTTCTGCTTCTAATGGAATCGAGTGCAAATTTAGGACAAAAAACGGCAGAACTTTCAGACTCCCCCAGCCCTCCACGAAATTCAAACCCTAGGCATCGGTGAACTAGCCGGTCAGTCACAAGGTAAGTGCTTCCTGTTGAAATGTAAAACGCACCTTGATGAGCAGGCCTCACGTTTGCAAATCAGGAGAGCCCGGCCTCTCCGAGGACCAGGACCATTAGTACTTAAGGGGTCCACGGGCCTTTCCACCCTGCAGACCTGGGGCAGCCCCCTCTCCAAGCCCGGTGGATTCCCCAGCTCGCCTACACCGCCTCCCCACTGCAAATTGCCCTGGAAACAGCCCACCAGAGTCAATTCCCTGGTTCGATTGGAACCGTTGAGTTTAGGCATTTCGTACATCTGCTGCAAGAAGTAAATTTTCAAAACTTCATCTTAATGCCGTCAGATGGAATGAGAGATAATATTCTTCATCTGCCAGCGATTGGTGCCCACAAACTGCCTTCCCAGGGGCCTAAATCAGATTTCCCGAATTCTGGCTGCAATGGGACCTGACCTGGGATCAATAGCCCTCCGCCCTGGCCCCCAAGGCAGACCCTGGGCCGGGGGTGGGGGGTGGGGTGGAGGGGTGGCGGCGCAGGAGATTACATAGGACACCCCGGCCCTCGGGTCCTATGCAAAATGTCCCTGTGTCAAATTAATTTCCCCGTCATCCCCAAATTCAATTAGATGGGGACCCCTGTACGTAAGAAAGCGCCCGACATCCCATCTTGACAAATTGCCGTGTTTAGCGCGCATATCCAGGCTGGGTGTTGAGTCTTGTTAATCTTCCCACTAATTCTAAATTACCGTAAAATGAAGCCATAAATCACACAGACAGGGGATCGATGGAAACGTGGTTTTCTGGGTGATTGGCAACCTCTCTAAAGGTTTTCTGTAAGTTGGTTTAAGGTTACGGGTTCTCCGAGCGGAGAGCGGGGAGGGTGGGATGGCCCCTCCGTCTGGGGACCGAGGCCCAGGCCTTGGGGGGGCCGGAGCAGAGGGACAGCGCCAATTTCAACCCATCAGACATCCAATTCTTCTCCTTTCCATACCTGCTGTAGTAAATGAGAAACAAATTAAATTTCACTCCACTATCTCCACAGAAACCATTTAAATTTTTCATGGAAACTAAATTGTCCCCAGACAAATAGCCCCCGATTCTAGGAAAATATACTACAGCGCTGGGGACAGAAATAAATTTGTGTCACTCTGAATATGCCTTTCTCTGTAATGTCATTCACTGCGGCCGATAAATGAGGCGCCCTCGGAACACAATGGCCAGCCCGGGCCTGGAGGGGTTGGTGGGGGGCCCCCCGCACAATCCCCCTCCTCTCCGGGCCACCTCATCGTCTCCTGTTATTAATTTGCAGCTGGGTTTTACATTCATGAGGCTGAGATTGAAATGTAAATGAACCACAAAAACTGTCGGGCTCCAAGGCCCGGCCCTCGGTGTCAGAGACGCCACTGAGGACCAGGAAAATAGTTATCACGCACAGAGAGCTCCGAGCATCAATCAGAGGATGGGGACGCGATGCATAAATTCCGCAGGCTGCGCTGGGAGAGATGACAGGGGGCCGCGCCTGCAGTGGGGTACCTGTTGTCAGGACGGAAGGTGGCGGCCGCGTGCACCTGTCCAGTCTGTTCCCACCAGGGTCGTGGTCTTCAAGTCGTGCCTCTTTTTTTTGTCACCTTAATCTTTATCCGCCCTGAGCTGACACCCCCCGCCTGCCCAGGACCCTGCTTGGAGGTGTGGCCGTGACAGATGGATGGTCGGGACTCCCCCATCCGTCGCCTTGAGGAATGGGGCCACGTTTTCCCCCCTCGCCCCCAACCCCCAGGGGCCCTGGTGGTTCAGTAATGACTTTCTGCCTCCATTCAGCCGCTCCTCTGAGTGCCTAAAAGCAAACAAAAGACTAAGGAGGGTCCGCAGGCAGGACTGCTTGGCCCACGTGGCCAGAGGGGCCCAGGTCTGCTGGATGGGAGCTGGGGTGGGGCTGTGAATCCTGGCTCAGCCCAAACGTCTCCTCTGCACACAGAGGATCAGACCCGTGCACACGTGAGCAGGATGCTGGCGCCCCATCTGCTGACCTTCAGACAGGTTCACTGCTCACAGCTGAGCCACATGCTTCCCCCAGCTGTTACTGCTCTGAAAACCAAGTGACCCCCAAATGCGTCCCCACCACCACCATCTCCCTGACCCCTGCAGAGGGCTATGCAGACAGGCTCAGCTCCAGAAATGCACAGACACCTGCACGAAGCCCAAGCCCAGTGAGATTACCCTGTAGGAAGCGGGTGCTGTTAGTTCCTGGGGATGCAAACACACGCAGCACCTAGTGGGGTGCTCGGGGCAGGTGCTCCCCCGCAAGAGCTGGTTCTTCTCCCCAGTGCCCCTACTGCGACCCGGGGGGAGCTGGATCTCCACAAGGGCACAGGGGCGGCTCTGCCCCTATGAGGGGGCCACCTCTCTTCTGTGCTGTTGAAGCTCACCTGGGCAGGGCCAAGTGAATGGCCTCACCATTCGCAGATCCCGGCCAGGTGTCCCGATCAGCTTTGTCAATAAAAATAAGTAAATAAAAAACCCTTACCAAAACCTGAGATCCTTGTGCCCAGGCATGTGGCCCCAGGGCCTTTCCTTATCAGTTATTTCTAAACTATAAGAGGAAGAGAAAGGGCACCACATTAATTTATCACAATTTCTGTTTGAAAATGAAAGTTACTTTTGCAACAGTTTCAGTTTCCCAGAAAAACTGAGAGGCAGGTACAGAGATTCCCTGTATGCCCTCTGTCCTCCCCACATGTCCAGCCTCCTCCCTTGCCAGCCCCCATCCCCAGGTGGTGCATTTGTGAGACCGATGCGTCCACACGGACATGGCATCATGTGCCCGAGTCCACAGTGCGCATGAGGTCCCTGGACGGTGTACGTGCAAAGCGTGTGATGACCCAGATCCACCCCTCCGGTGCCGTGCAGAGCATTTCCCTGCGTACATCTTCTGGGTTCCATCTACTCAGCCCTCCGTCCCCCTGCCTGGGGCAACCCCTGTTACCGTCCCCGTAGCTCAGTGTGTTCCGGGATGTCACCGAGTCAGAGTCCAAAGGAGTGAGTTACACGTAGGGTGTGGCCTTCTCAGACCAGCTTCTCCCAGTCAGTGATGGCATTTAAGGTTCCTCCAGGTCTTCATGGCCTGACGGCTTGATTCTTTTTAGCCCTGACCAACATTCTGCAGTCTGTGTGGGCCCCAGTTCATCCACCACCTGCTGAGGGGCATCTCGGAGGCTTCCAAGCGTTGGCCATGATGGATAAGCTGCCATAAACATCCGCGTGCATGTCCTTGTGCGGACATAATTTTAGCTCCTTCTGTACATATCAGGGAGTGAAATGGCCCAATCGTATCATAGATTTTTAGCAGATTAATCAAACAAGAATAAGACTGGGATAACAGGAAGGCTTCCTAGGGGTTATTGTGGGTCAGGTACATGACATGGTCCTCAGGACCCCAGATGGCATGCATGTCCCCAGGGAGTGCTGTAGGAATAGGCAGTCTTCAACCCCACGAGAATTTAAGGCCCCAGGTCATGCATAAGAAGACACAATAAAGGTTTCTCAGGGGAGAGACGTGGGGGACCCCTGAGATGATGGG
Source organism: Manis javanica (assembly GCF_040802235.1). Lineage (NCBI taxonomy): Eukaryota > Metazoa > Chordata > Mammalia > Pholidota > Manidae > Manis > Manis javanica. The sequence continues at coordinate 420,069 of NC_133174.1, read as the reverse complement.
GACTTCTGGGATTCTCTTCTGCTGCAGAACACACACAGACATGCTAGGAGAGGGAAGTCAATATTGTTCATCATTAGAGCCAGCGATCCCAGCCCCAGGCTTTTCCAGGATCCTGGGAGACTCTCTTTCCCCAGATTTTGACCACCAAGTGGCCAGGAAAAAGACCTACAGACAGTGCACCCCACTCCCACTCTATTTTGCTTCCCCTTTTTAGTTTGATGCAATCCAGTCAGTCATTAGCCTGAAGAGCTGTTTCGATTTTTCTGGAGCACCTCTGTCATTCTTGACTTTTCTGGCTTCGATTCGCCTGCATAAGTTAAAATCTGTGATCCTGTCTCCAAAGCAAAGTTTAAAAAAATTACCCTATGACTCAGCAATTCTTCTCCTAGGAAGACACCCAAAGAATCCAAAACTGTGCTTCAGATACTCGTATACACATGTTTCCATCAGCTGAAAGGTGGAAGCCACCCCCGTGTCCATGGAGAAGGAAAATGCGGTCCATGTACATGAGGGAATATTACTCAGCCATGTAAAAGGAAGGGTATCCTGACACCTGGTATACATGGATGGACCTCAAGTACATTTTCTCCATGACATTAGCCACATACAAAGGGACAGATTCTGTGAGATTCCTCTCCTAGGGGGTCCCTAGAGGAATCACATCCACAGAGATAGAAAGTGGATGGTGGGCACCAGTGGCTGGAGAGGGGATGGGGAATGAGGGCTTCAAGGGGACAGAGGAAAGAAAGCTTTGGAAATCGATGGTGGTAATGGTTGCACAGCATTGTGATTATATGTTAAGCCACAGAGCCGGACACACTAAACTAAGGAAAGGGGAAATAATACATTTTTATATAATGAGATAAAAATCCCATAAGCCTTTAAAAATTTTTTTAATTAAAATAATAAGAAAGCTTGCCATGTCCATCCATGAATGCCCGTACCCCAGTCCAAACACGGGCCACAACATCCCTGAGAAAGGGGAAGAGCAAGGGAGCCTCGGGGAAAGAGGATGGCTTTGAGGTCACGGGAGGGCAGGTGGCAGAACAAAGCAGGGACCCCCATCCTTCCCCCAGCTCTTGATTCCCTGGGGAAGCCCTGCAAGAAGCCCACACTTGTTAGGAAACAGGCCCCTACTTCTGGGGCAAAGTGGGTCACAAGCAGCGTGGAGACAGAACAAGAGAGTGCCAGCATGCACAGCCACCCCCGTGGCCCTCAGCCCACTACCACGGCATTGTCTTCCCCCTCGGTGTCTACAAGTATGTTTTTAATTGCTTATCAAATGGATAGTTATTGGATCATAAAATCTTCAAAGCCATTCCCAGCCCCATCCCGTTACTCGGATGAACTTTTATCCGATGATGTATCACCACGGATTATGCTAAGTGGCTTGTTAATAGCTCCATCGGTGTCCGCCCTGAAAAGCATTAAAAAATCCAGCAGCCCCCTCAGATGGACCCGGGAATTGTTTTATAGGGCAGAGAACCCGCAGCCGTCACGACAGGGCCGGTAAATAACAGCAGACGTTCCCAAGACAAAAGAAACACTCAGTTAAATTATTTATGCATTCATCAAAATTACAGTGTGGAGCAATATCATTAGTTCATGGCTAATTGTTTTATGGATTGGTGATGAATCACCGGCCCGCCTGGGCAACGGGTTTACAGTTTTTTTCTCACACTTTTATCGGTTCCTGGCAAAGCCCGCTTTCTCAGCCCTACAGCCCCACCGATCTTTGGCAAGGAATGAGAGCTGTGGGGCTGGCCCTTTCTGCTCATCTCCCATTAAAACACAGCTCCCTATGCCTACCCAGAGCCCTACCATGAGAAGCGGGGTCCCCTCTATGTGGGGATTCACGCACTTGGAGCTCAGGATTATTCCTAGGGACATACAGAAGTTCTTGTCCCAATGTGGGCCAAATGAGTTTTCCATCTGTTTCTGCTTTTAAATCTCTGCATGGGTAGATTTACAAGCTCATTGTGAGCATTCCCTGGGGAGAAATGTGGGTGAGTGACTCCCACCCGGTTCCTGGGACCCCCCCTCCCCACCACCTCCCTTCCTAGTCTTGCTGACTGCGACTGAAAGGTAAGCATTTGGAAGGGAGGCTGCAGCCCAAAAGCCCACTCTGCCTGTCCTCTCCCAAAATTTACCTTTTAGTGGGGTGGGGGGCCACCTGCTTCATCCTGTGCATCCCTTTGGCCCAGGAGGCAGTTCCCTCCCCAGACTGTGGGGATGGCCTCCAGGACAAGGCTGATGGCTGTTCACTAGTCACAGATGCTCACAGCCAGGGGAGGGACACCAGAGGCCACACAGGGCCGTGTGTGGGTGGCCCCCGAGAACACAGTGAGACCCCCGAGGTTATGGGAGGCAGGCTTTGCAGTCACAAGAGGGTGCAGGGGCCCCTGGTCCTGAAGGGGATGCAGGACAATCCCTTGGGCTGGCCAGGCACTGAAACCCTCCACTCTGGAATAAGCAGGCACTGTGCTGCGTCCCCAGGACAAAGTGGGGTGCTTGGCTAGGAGACCCGACCCACAGGAGCAGAGATCCCCTGGATCCCCCCAGTTTCCCTAGATGTCAGAGCTGTTCATAGCCCGAGGCATTCATTGCAGGCTCCCCACCTCACAGACCTCACCATGGAACACCAGAAGGTTCTCAGAACATGACATGAGCAGGGGGTTTCCATCCAGCCTGAATGCAAAAGGTAAGGAGTGTGTTTCCAGCGGCTGGAGAAAGCGGTCCACACATGGCCATGTGAGAGGCAGGAACGGAGAAGTCGGGCCCCCGGCACCATGCAGGGAGCCAGCAGGGCCCCTCCTGAGCCCACGGGCAGCCCCCCACTCCCTGCTGGCTTCTCCAGGGCTCCCTAGTACTCAGAGCCGCTGAAGCCAGGTTGAAGGAGCCCCAGGGTGTTCCCCACAGAGGTCAGCAGGACAGAGAAGATGCCGTGACCTTGGGGGGACCCCAGAGGGCGAGCAGCAGGTGGACAGTGAGCACCTGTCCTCACGCTTCCTCCATTAATAATGGATTGATCAATCCATGGATTGATTGATTGAAAATAGGTCAAACAGTATTGCCGGTGACGCGGAGATGCGAAAACGCAGAGGGTGTAGGGGAATGGGTGAAACACAAGGGATTTTTGGGCAGGGAAAGTATCCCGTATGGAACTATCTGTATGATGTGCTGGCAGTGAACACAGGACTTCATACATGTGCCAAAACCGGTGGAACAGACACCACCACCATGATCCCGAACGGATGCTATGGGCTCTCTTTAATATTCAGGTATCAATGTTGGCTTGTCTGTTGTAGTAAACATGCCACGTGCATGCAAGATGTGAATATTATGGGGTTTCCTGGGTGGTGCAGGGGTGGGAGGTTCTGGTAGATGTTGCATTTTCTGCTCAGTTTTTCTGCAATCCTAAAACAGCGCATGTAATAAAGTCTGACTGTGGCGGAAACAAAAAATACCACAGTGACCCCTCAGGAAGTACCTATGATCTGGCCAGGATAAAGGACCAGTGGAAAGATGGCTCAATACGTGTTGGGTGGGAACTGGCAGGGGTCAGCCAGCAATGCACGCGATGGGGTGGCCCTTTAGGAGCTGCTCTGGGGCAGCAGAATGTTGCCTGGAAGAAAAGCCAACCAGTGCATCTCAGAGGAAGGGTGACAGCTGCCCACCTGTCCCTCAGACCTGCCCACCTGTCCATGTTGAATCTGCCTGCCCCCAGGGTTGTGGGTGACATCCCCACTCCCTCCAAAGCCACGCTTGGCCCCACACTGAGAGGTACAGCTCTCCATGCATGGACACCTGTGGCACTGCCCATTGAAAAGCAAAGCAGAAGACCCTTGACCGAGGTCACCAACCCCTATGCTCCCGTGGCAGACTTGAGCAACTTAGAACAAACTGGAGAAGCTGCTCAGAGGATGGGAGAAATTTGCCAAAGATCGCAGGTGCTGGATCATTACAACGATACTGCTCTCCTCACCTTCAGAGCGATGTGCAGACACCAGTTAATCAATGAACCATGCTCTTATCTTTTCTGACTGGAGTCTTGCCAAGAGGGTCAAAAACACAGTGCCCCGTTCTGCTGGAACAACGCATATTTAAGGGAAATGCAGACACAGATATATTCTGAATTTCCCTGGATCTAAGCCATGTCGGCAGAGCCAGCTCTGTGTCATCGGAGGAGATTCTGCACTCTGGTCTCTGCCATTTCCTGTTTTATTTATTTTGTCTCTTTGGATGAACAGAGATGAGTTCTGGAGAAATGTATCCTGGCTCCAGGGCGGGTCATCCAATGCAGAATGGGTTCCTTCTTAGCTTTTATGTTAGTTTCATAGTCCTTCCGAGACCACAAAATATTTCTTTGACTTTCCCAAGTCTTGGAAGCTTAGCGGGACACTGGGCTGTGTCTTCAGCATCGCCGGCTAGCAACGCAGTTCTCACACGGGTGGTATACCTCCGATGTTCAGCTGTGGAAACAAAAAACTGTCAGGTCACTGAAAAGTACACACACTGTCAGTCTACAATAAGATGTTTCCTTGCTGCACCACCGTTTTCTCATTGATGTGTCTTAATATCTTCATAATGTAAGAATTCTCTCTGTTATTTTTTAAGACCTGCAGGTGCCACGTCTTCCAATGGGGAACAAATGACAAAAGTATGCTGCAACTGTTTCTCACATGAAGTGGACGCATGTTTGGTGTATTTGAGCCCCACCTGCAGACACAGCCTCAGTGCCCATCCCCACCACCTCCTGTGTCTGTCTGAAGACAGCAGTCCTGCACCTGGTGCCTGTGGACAGGGTCAGGGAGATTTCATGGATTTTCCCGATGTGGAGAGGTCATAGTTTCACTAGTTATACTGCGTGGACTCAAGAAGACACCAAGAAACCACCACATGATGTCCCTGTCTTCTCTTGAGGCGAGTGGATGTGACCATCCACGTGAGGGCTGAACAAACCCTAGGAATCCCCCAAGAGGCATGGGTACTCACCATGGGAGGGTCTGGAGAATTACTGAGGGAATAGATCCTATGGGGTCTGCCGCATCCCTTCAGCTCCCCTTTAATATGGGAGTCAGACAACTTCTTTTTAATTTATCCTACTTCATGGATTTGCAGAAATGTCATTTTCACGCCAACCTGAAGGGAGAAAAAGCCTTCCACATGGTCATTCACCTTGACGGTGGCTTTTGTCACCTTGTTGAAAGTGCACAAGCAACCTAAGGTCTCTCAGAACTGGAGGCATGTCTGAGATCCATCCACCCAACTGTGCCCAGCACTGGATTGCTCATTCTCGTTGCCACACGGCATTCCACTGCACAAATACCCCATGATTGATTTACCCATTCTACCATTGATGTTGGAGTTGGCTTTTGGCTGCTATGAACCTTCTTGTGTGTTTTTGGTGGGTGCTTTCTGCTGGTGCATGCCCAGGGACATGGTTTCCGGGACACATGCCCAACTCTAGGATATACAAACCCACAGTTCTCCAAAATGGTCATACCCACCTGCACGCTCTCCAGTATCACGGAGCGTGCCTGTTCCTCTGAAGCCTTGTCCACACACGGCACTGTCTGTCTTTTTCACTTAGCCATCCTGGTAGAGTGTGCTGATTTTGTCTTGGAGTTTTAGCCTATTATTTCCTGGTTTACTACCAATGCCTTCGTTTGAAAGCAAGAACACCCATGATTTCCCAGTTACGTAGAAAGTCAGTGACAAAATTGAGACCAATGTCCTAATTTTCCTGACTTGGGGACTTTTTCACGGTGCTCACCATACCACCACTTAGGAGACAATGTGAGAAATGCTTGCTATGTCCCTGTTCTCCCCTCTGTGTTGTACATCCTGCACTTATTCATGCTCATGTTCGAAAAACCTTTAGGACATGACCTCAGCCCACAAAGGCTGCCAGAATAATGTTGTGACTGGATGGACAGAGGCCAAAGTCAGAGATGAAAGCTGTAGCTGACCTCCTCCAGCCCATGCTCTTTTCCTTTCTTTTCCAAAATACACTGGTGCCCTCTTATCCATGGTTTTGCTTTCTGTAGTCCCTCCAAACGTGTGTCCGAATCCTGACCTTAGACCCTGGGAACAGCCTTATTTGGAAACAGGGTCTTTGCAGATGGAATTAAGGGAAGGATCTGAGATGAGATCCTCCTGCATTAGGGTGGCCCTAAATTCAATGACAGGTGTCCTCACAAGAAAGGAGAGGAGACACAGACAAGAAGCCACATGGAGATGGAGGTAGAGATGGGAAGGACAGAGCCACACACCCAGGGACACCTAGAGACCCCAGAAGCTGGAAGAGGCAGGAAGGAGCCCTCCCTGCAGCCTGGGGAGGGATACGGTCCTGTCGCAGCTGGACCTCAGAGCCCTACCTGGACCTCAGAACCCCACCTGGACCCCAGAGCCCCACCTGAACATCAGATGTCTGGTCTGCAGAGCTGGAATGGGTGATTCCTGTGGTTTTAAGCCCCTGGTTTCTGTTCTCCTGTTACAGCCACCCCAGGACACTCGCAGGTGCCTGTGCCTGCATGTGGCCGTGTTACCGCATGATGGCTCGGGAGGCAAGCAGGCGGCCCTGTTTGGTTAAGTCTAAGCCTGGCCACATTCTAAAAAGCAGGAAGGGATCCGCAAGGTTGTCAGAAGCCCCTCACAACAAATCACGCAGACTCGGAGCGTGATGTGCCGTCTCCCCTCATTACGGCTCGGAGACGGCCCCTATGACACCTCAAGAGCGCCCTCCGAAACAGGCCCCTTCCTCTCATCGCTCCCACATTATGCATAAAAACATGAAATTAGTTTTATGTCGGAAGAACAACCCCTAAGACACTTGTAACTTATAATGATGATTTCTAAGCTGTTTGACGTGTCAGTACCAAGAAATTCACAGCCCGAGACTTGGCGCAGTTTATGGGCCCAGACATTCTGGGATCGCTGTGGAAAATTAACCACAAGTCTCTCATCTACATTCTGATTTATTAACTACGGTGAGAAGCAGAAACTCAGGAAACAGACTCCCAGCCGTGGGAGACCTGGAGCTGCAAAGACATTCATGGACACACCTGCTGACTTTCCCCAGAGTCCAGATGGACACTGGAGACATTCCCCAGGGGCCACCTCAGACTCCCCAAGGGAAAATCATTCCAGATGCAGAAAACGGAGACCAGCTCTGGAGTCACGCCCTTGGAGGTCCCACGCCAGCCACACACGAGGTCGTGGGTGTGTGGCCTGACATCATGGAGACAGCTTGCCTGTGAGAACACGTCTAGCTGTGTTCGGAGGTGCGGTGCTCTGGTGGGCATGCTCTGTTGCAATCCCTCCAGCTGGGGAGGCAATGCCCTTTCTGGATGGACGTTACTGCCCCCAGGGTTCCTTCCCATTCTATTTTCTAGGAATGTTGGGTGCTTATACATTGTGGGGTGTCAGAGTGATAGGAACCACTGATCAAGTCATGTTGTGCTCAACAGCGCAAGCACATTGGACATGACCCTCCAGCTCACCTGAGTGCCAGGTTCATGTCACTGGAATCTGACCCTACATGGTAGTCCTTTTCTTCCTGCACCTTCTGTGAATTGTGAGCAAATCAATGAACTCACTGATGTTTTCTGCAATGCCATTTGCTGAAAGCTTAAATATGGAGCTCCAAGCACCTGCTACCTTATTCATTCTGCAAGGCTTCCTGTTCTTGGAAGACCCAAGATGGGTGGGTCGTACGAGCCCAGAGACGAACTGAAACACACCATTCTGGCCTCTGCAGCGTTTACACTGTAGATGAGAAGAACAGAATATCATGCAAGCCACATGTTAGAGCCAAAGAGAATCGGCTTGTCTGTGTCAGGCCCTTCCCACATGGTGTGTTTTTGACCATGGTCTCCAGTCTGGCTAATGGCCACATGGCACTCAAGGTGGGAACCGTGGTGGCCGGCTGGTCAGCAGAGGTGGAGGGCGAGGGTTGGAGTGGACACTCAGAGATGAGCGGAGCCACCCGCGCCATAGCAGATGGAGATTGAGAGGAAGTAGGGGCGTGGGCAGCGCAGACCTTCAGAGGGTCCTGACACTCACTGGCTGGTGGACGTCAACACAACCTTCCGGGCTCTGCTGCCACCCAGAGCCCCAGCCCAGTCCTGACAGCAAACATCCCTTTCCTGCTTAGGCAGCATGGCTGAGTCAGATGAGAATGTTCTGGAATAGACAGGGATCATGGTCGCATAACACTGTGAACAGATTGAATACCACTGAATCATGAAGTCTGAAGTAGTTAAAATGGTCAGTTTTGTGTTGTGTGCTCTGTACCACCATCAGAGATAGAAGATAGATGGTCGGATGCATGGATGGATGTTTGGGTGGGTGGGTGGATAATAGATGATCAATTAGATTGATGATTAGATGATACAGATAGGTGATAGGTTATGTAGATGATTAGATGACATAGAGATACAGGTGCAGATATATAATTAGTTATCATAGATAATAGGTGATTGATAGGTTGTTAGAGGGTAGACAAACAGACAGACAGACAGACAAAACTCCCAGCATCCACTGTGCCTAACACCCAAAACCAGACCTGGACGTCCTATGCATCCTGGTCCTGAGGAGAAACAGTCTTGGGATGTTACCATGATCATTTTACTAAGTGAAAATACAGAAACACCAGCTAAAACCTGATCTTCAGAAAAACCATTGTTATATTTCAGCATAAGTATGTCCCTTGCTGTACTGGGGACATAATCACACTAAAAGATCCATTGTTTATCTGAAATGCAGATTTTGCCAACAGCTCTCATGCACCTGCAGCCCTGCCCAGCCTGTACCCTCGTCACTGACTTAACCACTGAATCACCCTGTCCTGGCGGCAGCAGGTGGCCCCCCTCTGACCCCCACACCACGGCCCTGGGGACCATGTACTCTGGCAGGGTCATGGTTGCACAGATCCGCTACAGAGCCATACATTTTGTGGAGGGAATCTGATGACAGCCCAGGACATCCCAGCTGCAATTCACACCCGCCCACGTGGCTGTTGAGGACATGCATGTTTCATTCTTTTCCCAAATATAACATGAGTCAAGCCCCCACCAAGCCGGCGTCTGCCCCACCAGCCCCTACAGGCAATGTGCACTGAGATAAAGCCATGTGTCACCAGAAAGCTCTTGGACAACTGTTGGAAGGGGAGTGATTGATGGCGCGGTCCTCCAGGGAGCACGGTGGTGAAATGAGGCGTGCTCCTTCTCACCGGGAATCCCACGCAGCCCCACAGCACACGGGGGAGGGACGGGGATGCTCTGTCTCTCTGCCATGCTGCCCTTAAGAGATGCAGCCAACCCTTTTGTTCTGATTACCTGGTCATTAGAGCCGGACTAACAAAGGGCTCCCTCACACGGACCCCAGAAAGGCACTCTCTCCAGATGCCCTCATAGGTCCCACTGAGGGTCTTCACAGAGGACCCCACGTCCGGCCAGCAGGGCAGGCCAAGCTGGGAGGCATGCATGACATGGATGCTGTACATGTGAACATGCCACATGGGGCTTTATGACCGGGGTGGACACAGGGTCTTGTTACCCCCTTGATGGGCAGCCACTGATCCCACCAAACCGTAGGCTGTGGCTGCAATTGTAAAACAGCTTCGATGTTATGTTGGGTATTTATTTACAACTTTAACGAAGGGCATGTGCATAGGCCTTGTGATTCCAAATGCCTAAGAGGGGTCCAGAAGGAGTGGCTGCCTCTGACCTTCTGTCCTCAGAGGCCCTCCGCAGAGAGAGGCCAGTCCAAAGTCTCACTGGCCATCACAGAGTCACTCTGCATGTTCAGGCCACAAGCATAGATGGAGGAGCATCTTGGGGCTGCTTCAATCTGGTGCCCCAAACTGGGGGCTTAATCACAGAGAAGGGTGTTCCCCCAGGTCTGGAGACCAGACATCTGAGATTCGAGTGGGGCTCTGAGGCCCAGGTGGGGCACGGCCGCACTCCCTCCGCAGGCTCCAGGGGAGGCTTCTGGGGGCTCCAGGCAGCCCTGAGCTGGTGGCCACGTCCCTCCCGTCTTTGCCTGCGTCTCCACACGGCTTCTCCTCTATGTCTGTGTCTCTTCTCTTCTCTCTTATGATTGGATTCTGTACCTTGTGCTGTTGGATTTAGGGCCACACTCTTCAAGGATGACCTCATCTCAGACCCTGCACTTAATTCCATCTGCAAACACCCTATCTCTAAATAAGGCCCCATTCCCAGATTTGGGGGCTCAGGATGTAGATGTATCTTTTGAGGGTGGGCTTCATTCAGGCCACCATGTATTTATCTTTTAATTTTGTAAACGCAAAAATAAGTCCACTGCGCATTCTCCCTGACATGATGCTTCTCACCGGAGACAGTGTCCTAATGACCCTCCAAACCCCAGAGCCTGTGAGCTCTGGGGACATCTTAAAAACACCATCTCCATCCCAATGTGGATGAAAACATTGATTTTAGGGATACGTGCTGGTAACAGAGTTCTACAACATCACACAGCTCGTTGAGACTCCACTGGGGGAAAGAACAGCAAAGTGGAGTCTGACGTGCTTCCTTCCAGGCATGCACAGGCACACAGTCCGTGCATGCATGTACTTGTGTGTGGGCATGCACATCAGCTTGCACACACAGGAAGTAAGCACATTGCCCGGAAAATACAACCACCATCCCTCCCCCATCGCCTGGCAAATCAATCCTAGACTTACGCCCCTCTGCCAATATGAGGACAAACTTAGCAAAGATGTGGTTTCCGCATGGCGGGCTTTTCGCAGCCTGTCTAATGAATGCCTCCCTGACATTTGTTTTCAGGACGGCAAGTGTCGAAATGCTCCGCACTCTAATCCGCTGACTAATCCAGTCTGCACGCAGATCCCAGCCCTGACAGATTGCTTAGTCACTTGTCCTGAAGGAGGGTGCTGCCCCGTACATTAATGGGCCACCATGCCCGGCCGAGTGGTCACCAGGAGAAGCACGGGCCCTCCCCGCCCCCTCCTGCCCTCTTGTTGATTCTGTCTTTCTTCCAATCCTTTATCCTATTTCCTATCCCCAGACACAGATGCCCTGTGTTGGCTGGCAGTCAGGGTTTTGTCTGATTTTGTTTTCCTTTAAAATAGTTATGGCATCAGCGTGCAGCTCAGAGGCTAGCCCAATCCAACTGCATCGAAAGATGGTTTACGTGCCATGTCTAAAGGCCTGGGACGGGGGCAGATGGTCACCTGTCGCCCACATTGTGCATGGAGAGGCAGGCAATCCATGCAGCCAAACCTTGATCAGCAGACCCCACACCCACCCGTGTAGACTCGCATCTCCACAATTGGAAATCCGACAGCAAAGCACAGCCCTCAAGCCCGTTAAAACTGGCGACCCACCAATGCGCTGTCTCATGTTTTCGCTGCCACGTGTGGTCTGTAGTCCAAGAGAGTCAGGTACAAGGCAGTCTGGGAAGGCTGCACCGGCCAACAGGAGTGGGTCAGAGCCAGAATTTGCCGAGAGCTAATGACAAGGGTCTGGACAGCCCGGCAGAGCCTGGAGATCCTGTGTTTATTTTTCTGGCATATTTCTGCATAATTAAAAGCAAAAAAGATCTCTGCTCAGACATGCTGGACACCCTGGGGTCACAGTGACATTGTGGATCACGGCTTCCTAATGGAATCTTTCCCCAAAGCATGATCTGCTGAAGGTTGTATCAGACCCACTGTGTGCTCTTGGGCTCCTGGCCACCTGGAATGAGAGCAGCCCATTGGCCCTGCTCTACGGGCCTTCCGTGGCATTGCTGTCAGAAAACAAGCAGCTTAGGATAATGAGCCATTCAGCAGAGGAAAGACAGGACCCCTCCATCCCCGCTGGTCTGTATGTTTCTGCCACCTGTGCACATTGCCAAGGTGTTCCAAGCCCCCATTTCTGCCCCATGACAGTGGTGGACAGGTGCTACCTGGCACCCAGACCCTGTTCTCCCCTCCTAATGGTGCCCTGGCTTCCCTCAGGTGAAACACCTCATCCTATCTTTGCTGGGACCCCATGTGGCTAACAGACTCACCTAGGGCTCCCAAATCCTGCTCAGAGCTGCACAGATGCTGAACGTCCTTGGAGTTCACTCATTTCTGCCTCTTTTCTGGAGCTCCTAATTCAGCTTCCTGACGTGGTCACCCAACCACAAGGGGCTGGTGTCAGGAGGGGGCCTTTGAGATCTGGTGAAGTCACGGGGTGCAGCCCCCAGGATGGATCAGGGCCCTTGTAGGGAGACCCCACAGAGCCCCCAGCCCCTCGTCCACATGAGGACACAGTGAGGAGACGTCATCCATGAGCAGGAGACCTCGCCAGACACCAACCCACCTGACCTGGGACTTCCAGCCCCAGAGCCATGAAAGATCAATGCGTGCTGTGCATAAGCCCCCAACCTGTGGGATGCGCCCCACAAGCCTATGAGATTTGCCCCCAGCCTGTGGGGTTTGTTCCCAACCTGTGGGGTTTGCCCCCAGCCTGTGGGGTTTGCCCCAGCCTACCGTGCTCTGTTGCAGCAGCCCAACTAAGATAAAGGATGATGCACCAGGTGGGGCACACTTGCCAAACTTCCATGCACTTAACTGATGACCGCTCACCCCATTGCACCCAGCGCCTGCCTCCATTCACCGCATGCCCGGGCTGGGAAGCAGCTGCATAAGGTGAGGCACAGGGCTCACTAGGCGCCCAGCCGTGTGTTCTCAGTGGCCTCCCACCCTGTATTCCCGGGAGAGTGGGCAGGAAGAGTACCACCCTCTCACGCACGCTCACCCATGTCCCCGTGATCTCCTCTTCCATTCCAGGGTTTTCTGCAGCTTCCTCAAGTCAGTATCCACGGAGCCACAGCACTGAAGCTGTCATGCACCCAGGAGCAGCCAGGATCCCGGCCGTACCGCTGCATCCTGGGTCTGGGGCAGGACACAGCCAGGACTGTCTGGCCAGCACTGGTGTGCAGATAGCTCTCTGAGGAGCGAGGGTCTAACCTGATGTGGGGTTCCTGAACTCACAAGGTGGCTGCTCACAAGCTGAGCTTTAGAAGACCTGGCCTCCGGGCAGGGAGCCGCAGGGGGATGTCTGTGCAGGCCGCAGACGGCTCCTCTCAGCCACAACCTGCTCTCTCCCCAGGGCCACTGCCTGCTCCTGCCAAGATGTGACTTAGCAGCCACTTAGCACGATTCTCCAGGCCTCCATCACTGTGTGACCACGGGGGCCTCCTCTGCAGTGCCCCCACCACACCCCGGTGGGGGGAGGGAGACCCCCTTGTTAGCACACATTACCACCGTCTGTGCAGACGGGATGCAGAGTACCACCAGGGGTGGGGGGTTCCCATCGGGGGCAGGGCTGCCTTGCTCATGACACTCATCACCCACCCCTGTGACAGATGTTTCACATCCTCCCGAGACTCCGTGGAAACAGCCCCAAGATGTGCACAAAGCAGTTGCAAAAGTCGTGTAGAACAGACTTTGCCGTGGCACCACACCCTTTATGTGCCAACCCTGACCAGGAGCCATGGGACATGACAGGGAGAAAAGACAGCCCGTCCCAATGCCCAGCTGTGCCCTCCTCGCCTCATCCTGCCTTCAGTGCCTGCCGGCCCAGTTCTGCCTCCGCCAACTGAGCCCCCACCCACTTCCAGGAACAGTGTGTTTGTCATTGAAACGGCCGTGAACATTGTTGAAGGTTGAACCGGAGCTCAGACAGAACTTCCCCAAGAGAATGGTGGTGGAGTTTCCAGGGACCCCCAGCAAAACAGCCAGGGGAGAAGGCCCTGCATGTCACTGGGGTGTGCGAGGCTGACTGGTGTGTGTGTCAACTTGACCAGGCCACTGGGGGCCCAGATATGTGCCTAAACAGCATCCTGGGTGTGTCTGGGCACGTGTCTGAATGGGATGGGCACTGAGACTGGTGGGCTGAGTGGAGTAGGTGACCCTCCCAGCCCAGGTGGGCCTCGTCTAATCAGGTGACAGGCTGAATAAAACAAACAGGCAGGAGGGAAGATCTGCCCCTTTTCTGACCAACTGCTTGGCAGGAACACCTCTTCTCCTGCCCTTGGATTGGGGCACAGGCCACCAGCTACCCTGCTTCTCAAGCCTTCAGACTTAGACTGGAACTCACACCACTGCCTCCCTCGGTCACCAGTCTGGAGATGGGAGTTCATGGAGCTTCTCAGCCTCCAAAACTGTATGAGCCGATCCCTTAGGGAAAATCTCTACCACCTGTCCATCCATCCATCCATCCCCCCATCCATCCATCCATCCCCCCATCCATCCATCATCTGTCCATCATCTTTATCTGTCCATCCATCCATCTGCCCATCAGTGTCTATCTCTATCTATCTATCTATCTATCTATCTATCTATCTATCTATCTATCTATCTATCTATATCTATCTATCATCTATTATTTCTCACGTATTTATATCATCTATCTAGCCTATTACTTCTGCTTCTCTGGAGAACCCCAACACCGGGTGTTTCCTTTTCGGGGACCCCTGGAAGGAACCTCCCACTGCCCCCTGTGTGGAGATGGAGATAGTAGCCCCTGCCTGCTTGAACCGTTCCTGGGAATCAGAAACACATGACCCACAAATGTGTGTCCTTTCCTGGGGACCTCCAGCCATCCTGGTGAGAAAACAGCTTTGCACCCTGATGGCGACCACAGGTTCTCCACCACCCCACCCTCAGGATGTCTGTGACGCAAAAGATGCATCTTCCCTAAGGAAGGACCACGTTCATCCCAGGGGAGCTCATCTCTTCCACCAACCCCACAGCTTTCTTGCTCATTCACCTGTCTCCCTTTCCAACTCTGTTTGCAGATTTATAATTAGTTGAAAACTCCTAATGGCATTCATTTATTCTCCAGTGTGACCCAAAAGCCTGAAACAGCTACTGCACCAGCAGGCTTGTCAAAGGGAAGCTATTCACGTCGGGGTTGCACATTTTTCTGTTTGATGATCTGGTAACAATTTATGGAGTAAGATTCAAAAGAATGACAGCAATAAAAACCTATTCCAGAATTCTTCTTAATTATAGAAAAATTGCTTCATAAATATGGAAATAGGTTCTTATCTGCAAATGCCCTGATTTTCTATACTTGGACTAAGTCTGAACACAATTATTTGGTGATGAATCTACGTTTTTAACTTTCTGGTGATTAGCCTTTTGATGAAACTTTATCTAAGCAAAGATCACAAGGAGTTGGTGCAAAGGAAAAATGGAGCATAGATGATCCCCTAAATACAACAAGAAAACAAGAAAATAATTTCATAACACCAAGACCACATCTCTCTGGGGTGGGTGAAGCACCCATTCTCCCTCCCCTTTGTGTACCCTCATCATCAATCCGTGACAATCAATATAGCTGAGTTTGTGTAAAGTTACCCACTAACTCGCCTCTTTTCATTGTGTTTAATACATGAAGGGGGGAGTATTATAGGCTAAATAGTGGTTCCAAAAATATGTCTATGTCCTTGAACCTGGGAACAGGACTTTATTTGCAAACAGAGTCTCTGCAGGTTGGATTAAGTGCAGGATCTGAGGTGAGGTCCCCCTGGATTGGGGTGGCCCTAAACCCAATGACAGGTGTCCCCATAAGAGACAGAAGAGCAGAGGCAGACACAGAGAAGCCACATGGAGATGGAGGCAGAGACGGGAGGGACGCAGCTCCAAGCCCAGGGCTGCCTGGAACCCCCAGAAGCTGGAAGAGGCAGGAAGGAGCCTCCCCTGGAGCCTGTGGAAGGACAACAGCCCTGCCCTGCCTGAACCTCAGACGTCTGGTCTCCAGAGATGGGGGAGATGAATTTCTGTTGTTGTAAGCCCCTCAGTTGGTCGCACTTTATTACAACAGCCATGGCACACTGATACAAAGAGTTTATTGATGTACAGTGTATCAAAGTTCTGCAGAGAATCTGAGCCTATAAGGCGTGTGTGTGTGTGTGAGTGTGTGTGTGTGTGTGTGTGTGTGTGTGTATGTATGTCCAATCTCCCTCCTCACATGCCCTGCATGAGCCTAGACCTCACAGGGGTCTTGTGCATTTGACCAGAACCCTGTTCTCTGCCTCCCTGAACGCTGGCAGTGGAGAAACCACGCCTTCATCTCCACACCGTTGGCTCCGAGCGGCCCACACACGACATGCTTCCATTCACTAAACGCCCCCAAATGATCCGAAAGCTCATCACACTCTGAGAGGACCAGGGTCTGGGATTCTAAGATGCGCACAGTTTTCATGTCACAGGAAATGAGCTATTCCAATTCCTCCCCTCCCCCTGCCCCACCCCTTCAGGCTGAAGGGGAGGCTCAGCAGTGAACAGACATGTCCTAAGGGCACCGTGCAGTCCCTAGGGCTCCAGTCCTGCAGCCACACGTGCAGCTCTGGCCTCCTGGAACTTACGGCCCACGTCCTACACCTCTGGGGTGGGCCTGTTCCTCACGGGCAGCAGGATGCTGTGTCTGGATGGGGGGCTTGGGGGTCCTCCCTGCTGCCTGACAGCTATGGCCAGGGCTCCCTGCACAGACAAAGCAGCTGTGTCCCAGCGTGCAGGATGGATGCACTACAATTTCAGCCAGAGCAGAGCCTCGCGGTCAACTCACACCCACTGGCTGGCCACTGACCATGTCCACTGACACTGAGAGCCGCTCCCCACGGCCAGGAACAGAAGCAGACCCAGTGAGCAACGTCAGCCCGGCGCCTCGGCGGCCCTTACCCATCACCCTCAGCACTGTGCCTGGGTGCCTGGCCGGGCAGTTAATTGCCCGCAGGTTTACGACGCATCTAATTGGACCAGACATCTCTGCACACTCTGACCCCCACCCTTCTGCCAAGATGCCCCGGACGCGGGGGCCTGAGGGTTATTTACTATGTGCAAGGACTTCCAGGCCCTGCCCGCCATGTGAAAACAGTTAGCCGCCGGGAAGGCCCCACCCCTGCACTTTGCAAAACGGCGAAATTAAGTTTTCCACGGAACCGCTGAGGGACGGCCGTGAATTACCCTGGAAACAGAGTTTTCATTGATTCTGAAGACAGCAGTTGTCCATATGTAACTACGATAACCTTTTACAGGGTTTGCAAAACAAATCTGACACCCCATTAAAAGGCAAATGATATTTTTTTTCTCTCCACACAAGAGAAAGAAACTTTTAAAACATAGAAGACCATTAATAAATAATGGAGCTTTTTAAAAAAAAATACAGGAAAGGCTTACATAAAAGTAAAACCATCAAGTGTATCAGAAGAGGCGTGTTGAACGCTGTGGCCATAATTGTCATGGCTGCGAGGGTCTCGTTTTTATTAGCTGCACAAAAGATGTTTTATTGAATGTCACATCGTAATTTGATTTTAAAAGGAATAGGGGAAAAAATGATGTTGGGGGTTCATAATACTGCACAAGAGAAAAAAAGGTAAAAACAGAGTGTGCGCCAGTAGCACTCACGACCCGACAGAGAAAATGTCCCCAAAACTCCATGCTTCCTGCGCAGCCAGACATGCTCCACTATTTGCTGCGGAACGGCGGTTGGATTCGTAAGAATGGGCAGCATATGCCCTTGTCTAGCCTGGATTAATACTTAGTCCATAGGCACACACCTGATCATCTGATCATCTATATTTGCCTTCTTACAGCACTAAACTATGTTTTCTACCTTTATCTTGCATCTACCTACCACTTCAGCATTTTATTAAAAATAAAAATAATAATAATAATAGGAGAAATGTGGGATCAACATATAAATCAAGTACAAAAATCAAATGAATATTCATATTTGACCTGATGGTTTATAGGTCATATTGCATGATCAAAACCGAAAGTTTCTGTGATGACTGCCCTTGTACTGTTCACCATGTAAGAATTTATTCACTCTGTAAGAATTCATTCACCATGTAAGAACTTGTTCGTTATGCTTCAGAAGATTGGAGACTGACGAGAATTAGGCTTGAGATGGATTAATGATTGTACATTGAGCATTGACCCCCCTATACTGAATTTTATTGTTGTTAACAACCATTTGATCAATAAATATGAGAGATGCCCTCTCAAAAAAAAAAAAAAAAAAAAAAAAAAATGAAAGTTGTACATGCCAATGTACATACCCAGATGGAAGACAGCCCATGACAATGTAATGACTGAAAAATACATAAAGAAAATTCTGTATATTAAAAAAAAAAAAAAAAAAAGAATGGGCAGCATAGCACATTTTGTACTGCAGACGGAGGCCATGTCCAGGAAACAGGAGATGTTGACACCCATAGCTCCGGGATTTGCATTTGTAGACCCTGTGGATTCACAGGTTCGCGTTTTCCATGAGGAGAGGGGTTGTCTTAAAACATGAATGGGCTGAAATGGTCAACTCGGAAGATGACCTTTGCTTTTTGAGGTCCATGAAATGGCTGGACACTGGGATGGTGTGTGAATCCCAGTGAATAGCTGAGGTCAAGGCCGACCGGCTGTCCCAGACTTTCATGTCAACAGCGGGGACAGGAAGCGCATCCCGTGTTTGTGAGTAACTTGTGACTGGTGTGACATGCATTCAGAACACACACTCCCACATGGCCCCGGCCATGCTCATGGTGGCTGGTTCTGAAAACAGCCTTCCAGCCCAGGCTGTCTACATTGGGGACCTGCAGCCTTGTCCCTGGAAAGGAGAGGACCCGGCCGTGTCTCCAAGCCAGTGGGATTTTTCTTCCTAGTTTCCTTCGGATCCATTGCTCAGCATCTCCCACCCAAGATGTGTTGATGCTTTTGCCCAGTTCAGTTTCTGGGATGTTCTGACGTGAGCAGCCTCTGCCGGGAGGATGTTACCGCCAGGAGAGAATTTGAATCAGTACATACCGTCGACAGAATCTGAAACAGTTACATACCGTCTGCCAGTTTGCACACCGCCATGTGCCAAGTCCGCACAAACCCAGAGCATGCTCAGTTGTGATCTGGAGATGGGACGCCTTCACTGGTGAAGGACCAGCTTCAAGGGCACGGGACACAAATGATAGCAAAGGTCAGCCTGTATCTTTGCGGGCGAGAAACACCCAGGTCATGAAATTAAGATGCCATCACAATGCATACGTGAAATCATCACGATGTACGCTTTAACCCCTCACAGCATTTTGTGTCATTTATTTGTCTATAAAGCTGGGGAAAAATAACTAACATAAAATAAAACATGAGACCACTAACTCCCCCTATGCCCATAACCTCATCTTCACATCTTTCCAACACTAAGATGAACCGAGGACACATGGTTTTCCAAAATGATTCTAGATTGAGAAAGAAAACGGAAATCTTTTCCACTGCTGGTGGGAATACAAAACGGAAACAGATAGACATATTCTCGGAAAGATAAACGTGCCCTATTGTATGATGCAGAAATGGCACCAGTGGGCATTTATCCCAGAGAAAGGGGGACCTGGCCTCAGAAAAATCCATACACAAATGGTGACCACAGTTCTATTAGTGACATGCTGGAAGCACCATGCACCCTTTGGTGGGAGAATGGTTAGACAAAACAAGATAAATTGAAATTAGCTGTAAAAAAGGTATGGGCCATTCACCTTGCAACACCCAGATGAATCTCCAGGGGATTATGTGGCACCAGGAAAACCAGTCCTCAGAGTGTATGCACCACAGCATTCCACCCGTATTACGTTCTCAAAGCACCAGAGTTTCGGAGATAGAGAACGTCGGAGAGGTTCCACAAACTGGACGTCAACACGGCAGAAACCAGATGAAGGTTTCCTACAATTATCTCGAAAGAAAAGCTTACTTTTTACAAAACAAGGAGAGAAATCCATTCCACGACCATCACTACATCCTTTGGGCTTATTTCCTAGGTGCAAACATGGCACCCTGGGTCCAGGAGGCCCTTAAATAGGAGACATGGCAGGTGGGGTTTGCGTATGGGGCGTTTGTCCCTCTTGGCCATCACCCACAGAGGTGAGACTGGCCAGACACTCACCTCTGGTTGGATATAAAGTGCGCATTTGTCTGCATGCCATCAGCATCTCCATCAGTGCACAGCCCCATGCTGCCCGCCTGCTGGGACCCTCACCTCCCTCCACTGCTCCTGAGCCCTCTCTCTGGGGAAATCTCTCTGTAAGGACAGCCTCCTGGCACTTCTTCTCCATGTCGGTGTCTCTGTTCTTCTGTCTTTTATGAAGAAAAGCATCACTGCATTTAGGGCCATCCTCATCCAGGATGACTATGGGTCTCAAATCCCTCCCTTAACTCCATCAACAAAGACCCCATTTCCAAATAAGGCACCTTTCTGAGGTTCCTGGTGGACATCATATTTTGGGGAGAGGGACGCTATTCAACTGCAAATGCCTTCCATCCCCCCTCCAAGTCTGGGAAGCCCAGAACCTTCTCTTTGGGCTGTAGAAAACTGTCTTTTCTCGTGCTGCAGCCCATGGGGTCACCGGATGGGAAATGAGAAAGCACATACTCTGCACCCCCTATCTCCATCCACACGGACGTTCAGCACCTGCGCTCAGAGGCTGGGGCCAGCCTCCGGGGCAGTCAGCACAGCTACACCATCCTGGCCCACCTCTGCCCTCTGCCCGCCCACCACTGTCTTACCTGGACAGTAAGCTGGAGGGAGATGACCCACAGCAGGAGCATCCTCTTCACGAGGCAGAAATGAAAAGAATAATCTCTCTGTTCCTTTCTCCATTTGCTCAGTTTTCCTTAGAAAAACATGTGTTGCTTTTAGGAAGGGGCACACAATAAGAGATTTTGTCATTTCAATATTAAGATACACAAGAGACCCCAACAGTTTCAGGAATCCTGTGGAGAATCCTGTAAAAACAAGGGACATCTTAGGGTTCCGTTTCCCGTACAAGATCCTTCATTCTCTCTGCTTCATGTAAGGATGGGGAGACCCCATCGGGGCCCCCCAGGGAAGATGATTGAAATCATGACATTTTATTTTAACCCAGAAGGGGGCATGGCACTGTCATACATTTGCTGGCCGTGGGGCAGCCACCATCCACACGCGGGCATCGAGCATGACTGAGGGAGTGACGGACAGAGACTGATAGACTCTGAGAGTCGGCTCGCATGATCGCGGAGGCTGAGAAAGCCCACAAACGCCTTCTGCAGGCTGCAGACCCAGGGGAGCTGGTCGTGTGGTTTCTGGTCTGGAAGCAGAAGCAGATGGGTGTTCAGCTTAAGCAGGCAGGGGGAGAAAATGGGCAAATTCCTTCTTCCTGCACATTTTGAACTATTCAGGTAGTCAACTGATCGGACCAGGCCCGCCCAGTCTGGGGACGGCCGTGTGCTTTATAGTCCATCCACCAATTCGCATGCTCGTCTATCCAGGAGCACCCGCACAGATGCCCCCAGGACTGTGTGTGCTCGGGGACCCCCGGGCCACTCCAGCAGACTCCACGGATTGTCGTGGACGGGCCCACATGCTTCTGGGAGGGGGGGTGACTCCTCCATCCTGCCTGCACCTCTGGCTTTTCCTCCGGAACAAATCTGATTCCCTGATTTGGTTTATGAACACCAGTTAGGACTGGGTCCACACCATGTCATTCCACACATGGCAGCCCAGATGTATCACTTGATGTGGGGTCCTCAGGGACCTCTGCAGGCACCGTGGGCATCTCCTGCTTTATAGTTCCCAGGCTTCCACGTCCATGTCGTGGCCTTTAGCCGCTTTCCCAGCCATTGACTTTCCTCGCCAGGCTCCAGACGCCGGGACACGCCTGGCTGAGGATTAACAAGGAACGGCTTTATGATGAGTGTTTGCTACTTAAGGGGGGAAAAAAAGACTAAATTAAACCCACAGGGTCCGCATCCTTTGTCTTTATTAGTGTGCATCCAATTGACTCTTTATTTTGCAAAATGTATCGACTGAATGCTGACTACCAGATAATGGGCTTCTCTAGTCTGTTACAGGATTGAATTATTAGTGATCAACGCAGCCCCTTGTAGCGACCTAGAATGTGTAATGCATGAATAGATGTGCAAAGCCCTTCTGCCTGGTCCTCCCCACAACTGCACCCATTTGTTTTCAGGAGGTGCATCTCCCATTTATGTTAGGCAGGAGGGGACAGGGAAGCCGGTAGACGGAACAGCCTCAAGAACCATCCTCGGGATGGAGCCCAGCTGCCACGGCCACAGGCAGCTGGGTGGAGCGGAGGTCCCACTCTGTGCCCACTCCCTGCAGCTGGGGGCTTCCTGAAGCCCACTAGGAGAAGACCTCTCCCTTTCTGTGACTGCACTGCATGACTTGGTGAACACTGATGCAGCTGGCAGACGCAGACCCCCGGCCAGGAGCCATGGATATAAACTCCCCGTTCACGTAGGTCAGCCTGCATGGTCCCAGGACACCACCTGGTGGGCAGCCCCAAGAGGGTGGTAACCATCACCTGGGGCCTCCCCAGGTCTGGGAGGGCATATGAGCTCTCCAGCCAGCTTGCAGAGAAGCAGGTGAGCTGAGATCCACCGAGCCGTACACTGGGCATCTGTTAGACGCTCTGTTCACTGAGACGGCGAGCTGGATACCACGGGCAGCAGAGGGAAATGCTGGGGCACTGGACTTGTGAGCACAATGGGGATCCCCCCCCCACAGAGGTCTTCTGCCAGGGGATGGGGCTTTCCAAACACCCGGGGGATGCAGGAGCTGAGGACCGAGCTTAGACACATGAGCAGGTGCGCAGGAATGGCATTCGCAGCAGTGAGGGCAGAAGGCCAGGAGTGGGGTGCATTCCAGGCTCTCCAGCCCAGCAGAGGAGGAAAAGGGTGGTCGATAGGCCCTGTGGACACACTGTGGTCTCCAGCCTCAGCCAGGCACCGGGGAGCAGATGAGATCCTGGAAGCCATCCTGGGAAACGAAACCAGGGTCAGTACAGAAGGCCAGCAAGCAGGTGGCCAAAGGGTGCGCGTGGAGCATTATTATATCCGGCAGGTAAACAGTCGCCTGGACTCCGGACAGCCTGAAGCCAACCGGCCCTGAGGACACTGCCCAGTGAGACTCACCTGGTGTCCACGCCAGGATTCAGTGGAAGCATCTCCACATGCCTACCATCGCCTTCCGGGAACAGCGCCCCAGGGCTGGGTGAGCGTCAGAGCAACAGGAAGGGGCTGGCGCCCACCTCGGCATCGGCGACCATGTCTCACCAAACCCACGGGCACTCTTTCCTCGCCTGTCTGTCCTGGTGGCCTCGACGGAGTCAGTGAAATGAAGCCTCCCACACATGGCCCCAGGAACGTCCCAGAGGCTAATCTCCCGCATCACGGGGTGACCAGTGTGGACATGTTCTGAGCCCCTAGGAAGGAGAGCTGTGAACAAAGGCAGAGCTATCATTAAGGCATCCACGCCCGCCGTGATCTAACCCGTGGATCCGAGGAGGCGTTCCCGGAGGGTGGCCGGGCCCCCAGTTCACCTGGGATCAGAAAGCCTCCCTCTGGGGGCCTGGCACCCAGCCCCAGGTGCTTGGACGCCCAGCGCTTCTTTGTTCCCAACCTGTTTGTTTTTTTCCACTCACTACGCCGGGCCGGCTGGTCTGTCTTTAATAGATCTAATTATCAGAAACCCACTTTGCAATCAGCGCGGCACACCGCCGGCCGGATTTTCCATCGTGCCAGCCAGCTGTTTGGAAAGGTACTGCTCTAATCTCTCTCTTTCTCCACATGTCCAAGCAGATGAAAGTAATTTTGTGCTCAACTGTCTATAAGTAATTAGGCTGCGATGTAAAGGGGTCTTTATGCATCCGTTCGGAATGAGGTATATGGAGTAATTAGGAGAAACCGTCTCCCTTAGTAAGATCCACCTTATGCATTTTACATGAGCCCCATTATTAGCATAACCTGACTATCAAAGCCCCATGGATGCACCATCTTCCTTTTCATGTAAGGGGCTGAAATTCCCCAGAAATGTTGGTGATTTGTTTCAGCTGTAATTTGTTAACGTTTCTCCCACCCTTTGTTATGCGCCTGGTAAGGACCTTGGCTTGGGTGCATGGGGTTGGAGGGGGGGCAGGGGTCCACAGGCACAGACACGTGTTCCTCCAAGCCAGCGAAGTGGGCATTAATATGCGTGAAGGGTCTTGTAGCCATACCACATGTCAGGCACACAGACGGAATCCCTTAATCTTATTAATTAGGAGGTCAGGAGAAGAAGCTCCGTTTTGCTAAATAAGTCCAATTGACTCCTGGGCTGAGAAACCCCATCATCTTGAAAGAGAGGTGTGGCTCCCCCTGAATCAGACACTTCTGCCCATTTGCTGTATGGGACCCCTCAGGGTCTGGGTGAGGGGTCTGCATTGCAATACGAGACTGTCTGCCCGGGGCTGGTGTTGTGGATGTTGCAGTCATTGCCCTACATCAGCTGCCCAGTGCCAGAGAGATGTCAGACAGGTATGCATGAATCTGGCATGGAGGGCATACAACATCAGGCCTTGTGGGCTTTGGGGGGCCTTCAGAGAAATAAATGGGGCACTGAATTGCATCTGAGAGGCTATATTGCTCTTGGTGTTCATGGCCAAACACCCCCCCACCCAACGGTCAAGCATTAGCACCCATGCCCATGTGAGTTTTCTCAAGATACCCCCCTACGTGTCCTGTGGCCCGGGAGGGGTGGCCACAGAAGTCTGAGGTATTAATGTGGTTCACACACAGATACGATCAACCCACATGTCCACCAGCACATGAATGGATATAGGAAGCATGCTGGCTGCACACTCTGGCATATTACTCAGCCATGAAAAGTGGGGCGGGGGGAGTGGGGCCCAGACTTTTCCTTTAGTTACTCACAAATGTATCACCCTTTGTTCAAAGGGTATATCAGGCCCTAGTCCAACCATCTCTTTGGGTCTTTATTTCCCTTTGGGGAGCCCCCCGCTCATGAGCATAGGTAATAAGCCTTTCTTCCTGTTAATCTTGTTTATCATTTTGATTTGCAGGCCCCAGTTACTGAACCTAAGAGGATACAGGAAAAGTGGTTCCCCCCTTATAGGGCGCTTAATACAATGGAAATCAATGCATCTATCAGGGGAGGTGGGCACAGTTCTTCAAGAGCACTTCCTGGGTCCCCCAACCCCTACAAGGAGATGACCACTATTTGAGTGGGGAAGGAGGCAGGGTCTGAGGGGGGCCTGAAGTCTTTGCAACTTAGAAGGGTCCCCACAGGTGGATCAGGTGTTCAGAGCTCAGATGAAAGGGTTCTCACAACTAAGGCACCTGCTAGCTGAGGCTCCAAGCCAGAGGCAGGTGCCAGCCCCTGTCCTGTACCCTATAGTCCGAGGAAGGCAGAAGGTAGGAGAAGGCAGGTAGGCAGCTTCTCCAGGACACACGGGTAGCCCAGAGCTCCAGGGAGATGCCGTTGCCCCCCCTAAATGGCAGAATGGAGATATTTCTGCCCTGTATGCTCCAGCAACTTTTCTCTGTCCTAAAAAGTCACTGTGACCCCCTTGGTCTAATCTTAGACTTACCACAGACCCCAATGCTGCAGAAAACAGCATTTCTTAGTTGACCCTTTTCTTTCTTTCCACATGGACCATCCACAAGTGGGGCTCCATGGGACCCTCCGATCCTTGCTAGGGACCTGCCGCCAGAACCGAGAACAGGCGTCCGGCAGACACAGGGATACACATGCTTACAGCAGTACTATTCACAACAGCCAAAAGGCTAAAACAAGCCAGTGTCTGCAGACAGATGTGTGCACGCAACATGGGCCGTGCACACACGTGAACATCACTCAGCCCCGAAAATGAGGGGAGCTCTGACATGCACATAGCATGGATGGACCTGAACCCACGGTGCTCAGGGACAAACGCAGACACACAGGGACACACGGGGTGAGATCCATTCACAGGACATGCCCAGACCAGGCAGATCCACAGAGAGAATGTGGATTTGTGGCTCTCAGGGGCTGCAAGGGGTGGGGAGGCCTACTTGTGGGGAAGAGGATCTCCTTTGAGGGGTGGAATGTTCTGGAACCAGACAGAGGGGGTGGCTGGGTGGCTGTGCAACATTGTGAATTGTTACGCTAAAATGGTGCATGTTCCATTATGTGATTTCCATATCCACTTTTAAAAGGTGGGGAGAAACTATATAAACGCATTTATGTGAGGCAGCCTGCAGTCTATGGAGTCCCAGAGCACCGTGGGTCAGGTGAGGGTAACATCCCACACCCATATTTATTTGTTTTTCACCACAAAGGAAATTCTGCCCGTCTTTGCTTAGAAATGAGTTGCTCAAAGTTACAACAAGGAAGACGGAAACATCAGTCACCCAGGAGCCCCATGCACCCCACACAAGTGTGACAGGCTGGGTCCTACCCCATGCGCGGTGCCTGTGACGAATCTGCAGGAAATGACTTACGCCCTCACCCTGATGCTGGCCTGCTGCCCCCTGCTCCGGTTACAGCAACTCCCAACACAGAAGCCACGTGAGATAATGGAGAGACCCCATAAATCACGGGACCCCGACAGGGCCACACCACCCGCATGTTGGCATCCAGGGGCTGACAACTCCGCGGGAGCCCGGCTGCTTTTCCCCAAAACCCACCCTTGCTCTAGACAAACACTGATATTGGCCCCAAGTAGGGTGTGTTGGGTGCAGAATGGGTCTCACTCTCCATCCAAAAACTATTTCTCTTCAGGATTTATGTCTGCTGAGGTCATCAGCAGGGAAAAAATCAGAGAAAATTGCTTTTTCATTTGTAGACACACCAGCAAGGAACAGCTCCCCATGCGTCAAGACGATAATTATGTTGTTTTAAAATACCCCCAGCACGCCAGCCACGTTAGGATAGGAATACCCTTCCCGCCACCAGCAAAGAAAATACTTCTCCACGGAGCTGCCAGCAGATGCTGCATTTTCGGCCACCGTGATTTCCGCTGTGGAAAGAGGGCGGTGAGGATCCCTTCTACGTGGATTGACCCATGACTGCCATGCGGTCTCCCTTATTTTGACCTTGTGATGAATATTTGGCTCGTATTTCATTGATTTACTGGTGGGGAGATGGTTGCCTCAAATTAGGATGATGTGTGGAGGCCACTGACCCCGTTACTGCAGGCTTGCTAAACACCCAACTTTTGGTTGTCATTCTGCTGAAGTGGTTAAGAGGCCAGCTAACTCCTTAATAGCAGCAAACAAAATGTGTGCACACACAGACACAAACACACACACACAGAGGAACTTTAGACACTTAAATCCGTTCGGCCGGCTGGCTAATTGCACGGGTCAAAAACATCCCGGAGGAAAACGAGTCCAGAAAGGTATTTTTCTTCCCTTGTCTGCATTGCTCTCTTCTCTCTTATGTTTCTGACATGATCGCCGAGCACCTCTCTGCACAACCAGGATTCTGTTCACACATGGACTTTGAAGAGGGGAATCCACCCAGGTGCCCGCTTGGGAGTGGTGAGCGTTGGGCCAACGGGCAGTGGTGGGCTTGTGCTCCGTGCTTCCAGGCTTGTGGCCTTGAAGAGATGAAGTGCATCGCTTTACCAGCCCCTTCCCAGCTTCAGCAGCCCTGGAATGTAAAAAAAGCAGGCAGGAAAACTCACACAGACCACCCATGGGAGACGCAGAGCCCCAGGTCAGCACATTTCCAAATCAAAGGACATTTTGGCCCAAATATTCAGGGTATGGCCCTGGGTCAAAAGAAGTCAACTGCTTTGAAAGGGTTTTGTGGAACAGCCACGATTCTGCAAGACGGCCCCCAAGTGTAACCACACGTCTTCACACCCAAAGGGCCCATAACACCTTCCACGTCTTCTAGGCCGGCTGTCAATGAATGTGAGTGTGGGCCTGATAACAAAACGCTGGTTTTTTGGACAGGATATAAGTGAGGTGCAGACTGCTGTAGAAGGCCAGGATGGTGTGGGGCCTTTTTTGATGAATGAGCCCCATTTTCAGACTAAGCTTCCCTAAGGAGTCACCATGCCTTTTCCTCTCTGCATTCCCAGGTGGGACCCTCCACTCCACACGGCGACCGCCGGGCATCCTGGGCAGTTATACATACATTGCACACATCTGTCAGTTGAGCGCTGAGCGGTCAGGGTTCTGAGACCTCCGGGTGGCAGGGTGCCCAGGTGTGGACTCTGACAGACTCCTACCTTCACCTCCTGGCTTAGGCAGGGTGCAGAATAGGTGCATCCTTTGGGGGAACCCCAGAAGGTCTGGGGGCATCCCAGGACTCAGTTCATTGTGCCCCAGTGCCAGCCTCCTCTGGATGCCATACATCCCTGGCTGCCTGATCCAGCACCAGCGCCTGCCAAGTCCCCATCACTCCCAGGGACTTCATGACACTCAGTGGAGACCCAGGTGGAGCTCTGGCAAGACCGCACTGTGACTGTGCCAACACCCTCGGAAGGGACAGACATCCTTAAATAGCACTGAATGCAACAGACGCTTCTAGCACTTCGCACTGTTGTGAGCATCCTGAAAAGAAAGAGAGCCCAGTGCACCTCAGGCTTGTTCTTCCACGTGTTTGGGGTCATGGCCAGATACAAGCAGGCAAGAGGTTTCACCTGGTGCAACTGCTGTAACAAAAACCACACTGACCCGGGGTCTGAAACAGCATATTTATTCTCGCAGCCCAGAGGCTGGAAGCCAATGTGTTTGTTCTGCTGGCCGTGCAAACATCCCTCGGCCACCGTACCGGGGACCCCAGACTCTGGCCTGCCACTTCCTGCAGCTCCCATTCAGCCCTGTGGAAGGACCTGACACCCGGAGCCACCGCGTATCATAAGCAGGGTTGTGAAAACGTGTGTCTGGGATTTCACCCGCCAGAATCACGCAGAACATGCAGAGGGGTAAATATGCTGGCTGATGGGTGGGGTTTGGCAGAGGAAAAATTCAACTATTCCTTCACACATTTTGTTCTTAGCGAAGCCTCTTTTTTCTTCTTAATGTTTTTGTTCATGTGGAAGCCCGTGAGCATTTAGAGGGAAATGTCATCCATTTGTCAGAAACGTTTTATTCTATGCGCCCTGAGTGAAGTGGGCAACGTGGGTTGTTCAGACACCGGTGTGAGCCGCTTACATCCGACCGTGTGACCCTGTGGGAAAGTCGGTTGTCGCCCAGACTGAAAAATGGCGCAAGATGCCGGGCACGGAATAACCCAGCGACTCTCCCAGAAGCAAGGAATTAGGCAAAGGGAAGCAGAATCCAGGCCTGCCAAGCGGTAACTGAGTTTGGGCATTTGCAACCATCCTCTCCCCGTAGCACCCCGAGCCCAGCAGGGGAAATGATCTCCAATCAAGTCTCCACTGGGGCCTCTGCCCTCCTTGGATATAGGGCAGCTGCGCCCCAAGATGGGGTAGCTGAGAATAAGCTCTCATCCCCAGGAGGGATGGAGTCCGGGGCGGCAGGTGGAGGCTGTGAGCATCCAGGAAACTGATACTCCAGGAGCCAGGAAGCACCGCCAGGCATTGAGGTCAAGCCCACGGCAGTAACCAGCCTTACACGGCATTCCCACCGGGAACACCCAGGTCATTGTCTCAGACAATTGTTCCCTTCCTGGATGAAGCTAGAACACAAGCTAACTTATTCCTCTTTAAAACCTTATGCTGACCTTTAGCCTGTCAACCAAGAGATTTAGCGTTACTGTTTGTGTTGCTGATTATCAAACCCTTGTACACGATGGCTACTTTTAGGCCTCTGCTTGGTGGGGCCCCCAGGGCCCACATATGTGCCCAAGCATGACTCGGGGTGTGTCTGTGAGGGTGTTTCAGGGTGAGAGGAGCGTGTGAAACAGCACACAGAAGAAAGCAGATGGGCCTTCCCGAGGTGGGTGGGCCCTGTCTGGCCAGTTGATGGTCAGTTGATGGAACACAAACCAGCCTGGTCTGAGGAAGAGGAAATGTGAGTGAAGCCAACCGGCCTGTCAGTTGGAGCTATCACATCAGCTCTTCCCTGGGTCTCACCTGCTGGTCTTCCCCACGGGGTTTTGCACATGCTTCTCCATCATTGCAAGAGCCAGTTTCTTAAAGCAAACCTCTCTCTCTCCTCTTTCACATCCATAGATAGCTGATAGATAATGAATAGATGTAGAGAGAGAGAGAGAGATAGCCGATATAGATAGATATACATGGATAGATAGGCATGCAGAGGTGATGAATAGATGCAGACAGGGATAGATATGGATACCCACCCCCCACACTGGCTCTGTTTCTCCAGAAAACCCTGATGCCCTTCTCCCCACCCTCTTCTCCTTTTGGGGCATTTCCTAGCAATCTGACAGTTCCCACACTGAAGATATGCAACAAGCCGACAGCTACCAATGTATAAATAAGTGTTGGGACACAACTGTTATCTCTGTGGGCATTTCAGAGCACACTTTAAATACAAGAACACAAACCACAACCTATAACACGGGCCAGGCCCCAGGGAACCTCTAAGCCGAGGTCCCCGTTATAAAAGCAAAGGGTTGAATCAGCTGCAGGGACGGTGTGTTTGATTTTCCTTCTCTGATACAGGCAGGACTGTGTCCCAGCACTCCAGAGGGTGCCCAGCGTGGAGCCTGTGTCTATTCCATTAGAAATCAATTAATCCACGTCTGCTCAGAGACGCTCCAACCGTACGGGTTTATGCTCCATGCATGATGCATTTATAACCGCCTATCAGGAGCCCCCTGGGACCCTGTAATGTGTAAACAGCATAAAAAATGATCCTTTATTCCTGCAGGCTTGACTTGCTCCCTTAATTTAATAAACGTGATGGTTACAACAGGGACCTTCTCCCCGCTTCCCACACACACTCATCCACGGTGACGCATTAACAAGGTCCCTACCCACATTTGCATCTCCACAGGCCTCACCTGAGAAAGCCCAGGACAATCCCACTTTATTAAATGCACCTTCCCTGCCAAATACTGGAAACCTCCACATGGTTTCTCCCCCCACCCCAACCTGCAGAAGGAAAATAGGTTCGTATTTAGGGCACCAGTTCCTATGTATTTGACGGTATATGAAGGACACGCCCAATTGTGGGAATGTCTGTACCCCAAATCTCAGTAAAACCCTGCATTCTGATCCTGGAACCCTTCCTGGGGACACACTGCACCAATTCCTTAGCCGTGGCTCAAATTCTTTGCCTGTGCGACAAAGGAAAAGAACGGCAAATGGTACAGAACAGCCCCAGAGTGCCACAGTGTAAGACCCACACGTACCCTGAATCTTCCTCATAGGGGAGTCCAGCTCTCCACCCTGGTCCAGGAGCTCTGCCTGACCGGAACTGCCTGCCCTCTGAACCCACCCACCTCCCCTGTCCCCTTATACCATGCTGGCCACCCCAGCTCTGACCTGCCGCGGCCCTTTGCACCTGCTCTGCTCAGGATGCCTTGATCGTGACCTGGCCTCATTTGTCTACTCAGGCTGAACTCAAATGTGCTGCCCTTTGCACACTGATGACACCTCCCATGTGACGCTCTTCGTGGCTCCCCTGTGGACCTGAAGGTGCCCCATTGATGTGCTAGGTCACCCTCTCATTCTCTTTCTACCCCCTGGAGGGCATGCTTTCTACCCCACTGATATTTTAATGTGACAAAATAAACGTGACATAATATTTATCCACTTGACCATTTCTAAGTGTACAGCTCTGGGCATTGAGCATATTCACATCCCCACCATCATTTCCAGGACTTTCCATCTCCCCAAACTGAAGCTCTGCCCCCAAACACCCTCATTCCCTAGCTCCTCCCCAGCCCCAGCACCCCCCATTCCACTGTCTGTTTATGAATGTGGCTACTCAAAGGACCCCCTAGGACTGGAACCTCACAGGATCTGTCCTATGTTTGGCTTATGTCCCTGAGCATCATGTCCTCAAGGTGTATCCATATGTAGCAGGTGTCAGGACATCCCTATTTTTCAGGGCTGCATAATATTCCCATGTGTGGATGGAACATGTTCTGCTCATCAACCTGTGGACACTGGGGTCATCCACCTTTAAGCTGCCATGAATAATGCCACTGGGACATAGGTGTTGTCCCAGAATGTCTGCTCCTTGAGGCCCTAATCCTCTGGCCATGTGCCTGTGGGGTCAAGGGTGCCCCTGTTGACCATGTTTCTAAGCCCTTCCCACTTGTTATATTGGAAACCACACTAACAGCCTACTAGGTCGAATTATTACCTCTCTTTTGTAGATGAGAAACTGAGGTATGGCAAGCTTAAAGTAATGTGCCTACACTCGCAGCTGGGGAGCCACTTCTCC
Organism: Manis javanica; assembly: GCF_040802235.1. NCBI lineage: Eukaryota > Metazoa > Chordata > Mammalia > Pholidota > Manidae > Manis > Manis javanica. The sequence continues at coordinate 387,917 of NC_133174.1, read as the reverse complement.
ACGTGTGTGAACCGTTCTCCTCCCAAGCTCCTGTGAACCGACCCTGAGGAGCAAAGTGGGTAACAACCCACAGGGGCCCAAGAATCAGCGACACACAGAAAGCACAGGTGAAGCAGCTCCGCAAAGTTTCAAGGACGGAGACTTTGTGATGGTGATCAGAGCTGCTGCTGACCTGAGGGCTTGCTAGCTGTTAGGGCAGGAGGGTGGGGTGCCAAATGTTCCATGAAATCACAAACGGAAGGAGCCAGGAACCCACTGGGAATCAGGTGGATGGGGCACGCCAAATAACGGCCCCCAAATATCCACATGCATGGCCCTAAACCCAGCGACAGGTGTCCTCATCAGAGGCCGAAGGGGAAAGACACAGACACAGAGGTGAAGACGGAGGCAGACACTGGAGGGACGCAACCACAAACCCAGGGCTGCTTGGGGCCCCCAGAAGCTGGAAGGGGTAGGAAGTAACCTCCTGTGGAGCCTGTGGAGGGAGCAGGCCCTGCCCTGCCTGGACCTCAGAGCCCCGCCTGGACCTCAGACATCTGGTCTCCGGAGCTGGAGAGGGTGATTCCTGGGGCTTTAGTCCCCCGTGTGGGGTGATTTATCACAGCATAGCTATTTAGGCTGGTGCCTCAACCATCACTCATCATCTGTCCCCAAACATCATGCTGTTGCTGGTGAATCTCCGTCTCCCACGAAGGCACCAGAGCCGGCATGAGTGACCAGAACAGCAGGTGTGAGACCCCAGGGAATGAAGCACTGTGTGCTGGTCAGCAAACACAGATGCACAGAGCACCCTGCCTGGTCAGGCATCGTCAGGACCGCGGCACAAGGCCACCTGCCCCACAGTGACCCTGCGGGCTCACACCGCCTCTGAGTAAACAGCACAATCTTCCATTACAATTCACAGACCGGTGGGCACCCTTGGTGCTCAGACGCTGCTGTGATCATCTTAGTATACCTGAAATCAGCCTGTCTTTTAAAATGTACTGGACGTGTCATACATGCTGGGGGCTTTTTGTTAATAAATTTTTTTTTTTAAGTCACTAACTTACTTTGCAGCTAAGCCATCAATATATTGAGAAAATATAATGTTTTCTAAGGAATGAAGGTGAATATTTTAAGATATTGTTTAAGGTGTGTATCCGCCAAAGGCACATGTTGATGCCCTACCACAAAGGGGTGGTATTCAGAGGTGAGGCCCTTGGGAGGGGATGGGGTCATGGGGTACGGCCTCCATGAATGGGATCAGTGCCCCATACAGAGAAAACAGAGAGCTCCCAGCCCCCTTCATCCACATGAGGACATGGAGAGAAGATGCCAGCCATGAAACAGGACAATGACCTCCCCAGACCCCAAGGCTGCTAGACCCCAAATCTTGACCTCAGACTTCTAGCCCCAGAATCGTGAGACATCCACGTGTGTTGCTCAGCCACCCGGTGTGGTCTTTTAGGTAGAGCAGCCCAAAGTGACTAAGGCGTTCACTGAAACAACTTTCTGCTGAACATTCACCTACCTGGAAAAGAACTCATGTCCACTGAATACCTACAGGCTGAGCATCTGTGCAAAGTACCACTGTAACGCCACTTCCTACATGATTGCTTGTAACTGTAGTGCATAGACATGAAGCCAATCAAAATTAATTTTGTTTCCTAAATTCCCTAGACCTCACAGTTGGAGTTCCTAGGAAGAGCACAGAGGGGAGGTTACAAACTTGGGGCACGTGACAGTTCTCAGGATCACTCGGCCACGGCAGGCCCACACGTGTCACCCTTTGACCTTTCAATTGCCGAGAAAAACCTGTTTCTACAAAAGGAAAAAGGGATGTTATAAATAACTCTTGCAGAGAAATAAAAGCATAGCACGAAACACAGCTCACCTACAATTGCAGAAGACAGCTGGGGGACAGACAGACATTCTCGGTAAGGTTACGTGATTAATGTAACTGCTTGTTTTAGAAAATGCAGCATCAGGACGAGTTGGGGAGCATACCAGTGGATTTTCTGTGAGTCTATTTAAAAAATATATGCCCATAAAGGGCCTGTCAGTTGTTTCGGGCTGTGGGAGGTAAACCATTTGTGCAAAGGAAATCTGTGACTCTACTAGAGGGTTCCAGTTTTGGGGTATCTTGCTAAAGCTTCTGTCTGCCAGCTCCTTCCAATCTGTGTGGTTTTGTCCCCATTTCTAATCTCTCTGTTTCTAATTGCCAGTTGCTCTGGGGAGAAATATCACCTCTTGAAGCTCGGCACTGGCCAGCCAACCATCTCCTTATCAGGCATGGGATTTGTCCTCAAAATATACCACTTTCATTTTCAGCAAGGACAGGACAGAGGTTGCATGAAGCCCACAGTTTATGACGTGCTTACAAGCACAGGAGGCGGGTGGAGATAACGCAAGCACGGGAAGGAAAACCTTCCACCCGTACGCATCTGCCGGGTCCCCGTCATCTCTGCAGCACAATCTTTCCAAACCGGATGCTTGGACAGAAACCTGAGTGAGGCAGTGGTGCATATGTTCCAGGTGATGATGAACACACTAGTGACACGCAAGTGTGTATGAGAGGGGTGCTCAGCTCAGGGATCGGGAAGGATGACATCCTCAGGATGGACACACCTGGGCTCCCTTCCTGGGAGTCCCTGGTGTTGGGCAGGCCCCCGGATTCCAGTCCCCATCAGTCACGCCCCGGGGCACCAAGGCACACACCGTCCTGCACATCAGCGGCTTCACGCCCTCCTGCATGTGCGTGAGTGCCAGCCTCCCCCACTGCAGACGCCGTGACCCAGAGCATGGCACCCCCCCTCCAGCCTGAGTCTTGAGATGCCCAGCAGGTGCTCAGGAAATGCCCACTCGCCACTCTTGGTCCAGCAAACACAGTCCACAGGCGGGCAAGTCATAGGGGAGGCTGACCTGGGGATTGGAGACCAGTGGGTTGCCACTGGTAGCCTTCAGGATGGTGAAGCCACACGGGGCCTGCCCGCTTCGCCAAGCCTCCTGATTCCCTGGAAATGCACCCCAGGACCATGGACCTGGAGGGAGTGGCTGCCCACGTGGCCAAAGATGTTTGGATGAGTCCCGTGCCCACCTCATAACAGTCAATGCCCATGAGCTCCTGCAGTTTCATTCCCAGGAGGGAAGGGTCCGAGGAGGAGGGACGCCGTGGAGAGTGGAAGGGGCACCGGGTCAGGGGCTGTGGCTCCACATCTTTATCACACCCTCTGAGCACAAGATGGATTTTGTAAAAGCCTCACGGAAATTAGTTCTTGGCCCACAAGACATAACTCGTAATATTAAAATGATTTACCCCAGAGCCAGTGTTACGAATGCTCTGTAAATTAGAGCCATAAATGCCACTTGTGCTTGTATTAGCCAGGACAACGGAGAACACGCACCGCCATCTGCGTGTGCCTCCCATCGTGGATGCCCTTCCACAGGGACCCTCGAGGGCACCAGCTTGTGGACCCCCTGACCCGGCATGTGTGCCCAGGCACCATCTGATTTAGCATCTCATGCAGATGACCTTTCCTTGAGGACCAGGGGAAAGAAGAAATTCGTCACTCACGAGTGCCAGCGAACTTTATCATTGTGGTTCAGTTCAAAACACAGGTTCTGCAGACTTTCCAGCCATTTGCTGAATATCACTACTCAAAAGAGGGCGTCCACCGCAGGTGGACACTGGTGCCCAGCGTCTTCGATCTGTTTGAGTTTACAGCCTTGGAATGAACTGGATGAATGAGGGATGCAGAGATGGAAGATGAAGCCGTGGTGGAAGATTCCAGAGTTGGGGTGCATGTGACCATCTTCACCATGTTGTAGACAGGAGACCAGTGGCCCCCCAAATGTCCTGTGTGGGAGCCTACCCCCCAGGGGGATGGTACTTAGAGGCAGAGCTGGGGTTACAGGGTGCAGCCCCCACAATGGACCAGCGCCCTTATAGGGAGACTCCACAGGTCCCCCAGCCCCTCGTCCACGTGAGGACACAGTGAGGAGACGCCGCCCTTGAGCAGGAGGCCTCACCAGATATGCACCTGCCAGAGCCTTGACCTGGGCCTCCCAGCCTCCAAAGAGATAAATGTGGGTTGCTCATAAGCCCCGTGCCAAGACACCCCGCCCTCCTTTGGGGGGTCCATGGTGCTATCTCATGACTCCGTATCTATTTCTAAGTTCCCCCCATTTCTCCAACCCACCTTGGAGACCATGGGTTCACTCCTGGCCACTTCTCAGCAATTCCTGAGCTGCTAGGAATCCTCTCCCAGCCGTGACTCCAGTCGGCTTCCCTGCGAAAAGTCGCCTGCAAACATGAGGTCTGACCCCGCTTGTCCTGAGAACGCACCCTTTCCTCCAAAGCCCATCCACCCACTTGCCTCTGTCAGTCTCTCTCTTCCACCCTGTCCCCAGTATTTCACGCTCAACCTTCTCCACAGGAAATGCAAGAACAGGTTCAGTCGAAGAGCTGTTTCTAAGTCCCTGCTGCTGCGGGCTGGCCTGGCCGTGTCGCCTGTCACACCTGCCCTATTATCAGCTGCCTTCCTCTGTTCCTAAACCCTATCACCCCCGCCCTAAACCCTGTTATATCCGCATGGGCATCTCCTCCCTTCGCGTCCCTTTATGTCCAGCCCATTCCCAAGGGCACTTGTCCGTGCGCACAGTGGAGCCCTCGCCAGCCAGGACTTTTGGACGCCCTTCTGTCCTACGCACTGGCTTCAATCCCCAACCCCAGATTCAGAGTTTCGGGGCTGAGACAGGTCTGGCCTCACACTGTTCTGCTGTCTGCTCTGTGCCCATGCTTCTCACCCTTGAGAACAAAGTGTCATCGAATGCCACAAGCTCCGTTGTCCTTCCCAACACTGTTGTGTTTTCGGTTTAGGTGTTTTTGAAAGCCCATGGTCACAGCTAGAAATGTTTCTTCCCATGGGTGTGTGTTGAAGGCATCCTGAACATCAAGTGTGATTTTCGCAATCTCCTTCTTAAAAGGGGACCCCCTACGTCCCTACGTTCCTTATCATGAGGAAAAAACCATCTGCTCATTTCTCATAGGCCGTCGGGCAAGCCCTGGATTGATGGGTGACATCCGGCATGTCCAGGGACTCCAGGGGGACGTACTGCCCCCACCACGGGCTCACTTCCATGTTTCCAGTCCTGTTCTTGACCCTGACTTCCCCATGAGGTCGTCCTCTTTCCCGCCTTCTGTCCCTGTGGTTCCTAGAACGGTCCTTCACCTGCCACCTTCTGCCGGAGCCCTGCAAGCCCAGGGCTTGGCATCGGCTGTGGGAAAAGGACATCAGGAGTGGCTTGTCCCCATAATTTCAGGTTAGAAATGATGCCCCAGGGCTCGGTCCCTCAGTGAGCATAAGACCAGGTTGCCAATGTCTGGCAGTGCTTCTGGTTTCCGAGGGGCCCTGGGGCACACAGCGTGCCCCCTGAGGGGTTCCCCTGTCCTCATTAGCACCCCATCCATGAGCAGACTCACCCGACAAAGCTAGTTCCTTGGAGACAAATGGGACGCTACATTGCACCACCTCAGCGGCAAACTGTGTTTTATTTTTTAAGAATTACACAAAATAGGAAATAAACTTAGCAATGATTTTCCGATGAAAGGAGCAGATCAAAGGAGATTTGAAAGCAGACTTAGACACCCATCCCTGCCCTTAGACCCACACATGGCTCCACTGAGGTTAGCTCTTGACTCTGAGAGATGTGGGGGCAGCTCCCCGCTCTCCTGACTGCAGGGAAGGAGGAAGGTTACTCATCGTCCCGCGAGTCTGAGCTCCACGGTGCCTCTGAGCGTCCTGGCTGACTCAGAGCTGATGGCTCCCCAGTAATGGGGAGGCCACCCTTTGGGAACGATGGTTTAAGGAGTAACTGCTCTTTTTTACAGTTGACATGAAATGCACATCCCATAAAATGAATCATTCACCAGTTAAAAGTGTAGGATTTGGGGCCATTTAAGCCATTCACCGTTCTATGCAACCACTACCCTTATTGAGTTCCAAGACCTTTCCATCACCTGAAAAGAGCACCCCATACTCACTAGCAGCCAGATCCTCTTCCACTCCTGGGTGCATACATACCCCAGAGAATCGAATGGGTGTTCAAACACACGTTTGTAGACACACATGCATAGCAGCGCTATTCACAAAGGCCAACACGTAGACACAACCGCAGTGTCCATCAATGGATAATGGATACATCGAATGTGGTCCAGCCACACCATGGAATATTATTCAGCCATGAAAAGGAGTGAAGCTCCGATGCCCACCACCATGTGGACCAGCCTAGAAAAGCTTTTCTTTAAAGGCTTCCTTCGCCCATGGGTCTCAATAACGTGCAAGGTGTAATCTTCCCTGCTTTCCATCCTGGGTGACCCTACCCATATGTACTCCATATGTGGGGAAGCGCTAACAGCTCCTTGGCTGGGGGTGGGCGGAAGCACGAAGATAGAAGAGCACACACACACACACACACACACACACACACACACATGCACGCACACAGCACACGTGGAACCACATCAAGTCAGAAAGGCGATGCTTTACGCTGAAAGAGCCCCCAGTGCACACAGGAGCCTGCAGAGGAGATGACCGAGGATGATGGTGCCATTTATGTCAAGAGGGGAAGGGACTCCACACCTTCTTTCCTGAAACGTGGTCTAAACACACCATGAAAACCAGTCTGTGTGTGAAAATAGCCAACAGATACGGACTTTAGCTTTAGCTCATTGGCTTTAGTGAACAAGGTCATCCTACGTCCTCTTAGGCTCCCGGTGAGAAGTCAAAAGGGTTTTGACAGCAAAAAGGCAGGAGAGGAATCAGCCACCCCATCCTCTCCTCCATCTGTGGCTTCACTTCCCAGCCGAGCACACCCGTACTGACCAGAGGCAGGATCCTCTGGCTTGGTTAATAACCTACAAAGCAGCACAAGGCCCTGAAGTTTGGACAACTAAAGCAACCTTGGGTCAGGCACCCACGCATCATTAAGGACATGACTGTATTTAAGATGCTGTTGAAACAGAAGCATCCAGCACCCCTCGTGATAAAGAAGCTGGCACTCCTCGTGACGCCCGGCACCTCCAGATCAGGCCCTCTGCCCTCCTGATGAGGGCATTTTTTTGCCAATACCTCAGTAGGGCAGGTCAGAGCTTGGGGGAGTCAAAGACACGTCCCGTGCAATCCCTCCTCTGTGAGAGTGTCTGCTTCCCAGCCCACCTGCAAGGTCCTGGGCGAAAAAGGCCCAGAACTGCATGTGCATCTTTGCTCACAAATAAAACATTAGGAGCAGCAGACAGCAGGAGAAAGGAGCATGGGCTGAAACCTGAACCCAACCATGCCAGCTGTGTGTCTCCGCCTGAGACACACAACCTCTCTGAGTGTCCAGGACCTCCTCTCTGAAGTAGGGGTGGTACTGTCTCCCTCAAACCTGTTGTTTCAAAATGATAAGTGGAGCGGCCAACACTCAGGTGGAACCTAGTGTCAGGCCAGGAGGCGGTCTATGGGGCTGACCTGTAGGCACTCATTTAATCTTACAGATGATAGATAGCTGGACAGATAGATGATAGACACAGAAACACAGAAAGAGCCTTATTTTAAGGAATTGGCGTCCGCGATGGTGGAGGCTGGCAGTCCTCCATTCCGCTGCTTAGACCCGCAGGCTGAGCCCCAAGGACGAGCTGATGCTATAGCTGGAGCCTGAACACCATCTGGAGGCAGAATCCCTCTTCCTGGGGAAGGCCAGCCTGTTTCCTCTAAGGGCCTTCAACTGATCGGATGAGGCCCACCCACACTGTGGAGGGCCCCCCCGCTGTATGCCAAGTGCACTATGTAATTCTTAATCCCACCTAAAAAAGACCTTCACAACAACATGTACGCTTGTGTTTGACCACATACCGGGGTCTCGCGACCCAACCGAGTTGGCCCATGAAATTCATCGTCACAGAAGGAAACTCCACTTTTGAAGGCTGAGGATCTGAAGATCAACTGCTCAGCTAGAGAAGAGCTTCTGGACAGTTTCTGTCCCAATATTGGACCCCCACATAGGCAAGGGATGGCCCCTTCTGCTGCCGTTGCACCCTGGGTAGGGGTCTCCCCCGCAGCCTCTTCCCAGAGCCCGGTACACTGGACGGAGCTGCACCTCCCCATGTGCCTCATGGTGGTGCCCCCAAAATTAACCTCGCTTCTAGAGATGTTTGCAAGGGAATCAGGTCTTCTGACCCCTGCCTGTGTGCATTCATAGCTCAAGGGATCACTTCCATCCTCTGCCTTTTTTTCCCCCTAAACACCAGGGGTCAGACAGAGCGAAGGATGCTCCATGCAGGCACAGGAGCGTGTGAGAACGACGCTCCGCATGAATCACCCTTTTTCTGCCAGCTTCCACAGTTACGAATGAACATGTCAAACGCCCCTAATCGCTCTGTGTGTATGAGGTGGTTGGTGCTTGGGGGTGATGGGGACACGGGACACAGACTGTTTGCCTGGTACCTCCTCCCCCCACACTGCATATGGGTTCATTCTCGAAGGACCTTGTAAGCCACGTTCTGCCTTGTCCCCCAACCCCTGACGTATTCTGATTATGAACCATTTGTGGTTTAACATGATTTATGGTAAATAACCCCTCCTATAGTATTCGCAGCTGAATAATCCACAGCCCCAGGCAAGCGAACTCCTCGGAAATGACATCACACCACCAAAGACCATGTCCAGGAGTTTACCGTGGGCGCGTCACACTCAGAATGGGTAACACATGTAAAGCAGTCCCAGTGCCAGTTGTCAACCCCTGTTTGTTTTTTCTTAAGGCTTTTCTTTCCTCTTGCTTTGTCGGTTTGGAATCAGGTCGCGGGCCAGTGGCTGGTCTGGCATCTTGACAAGAGAACAGAGCACAGAGGCGCTGCGGGAAGTCCGCGGGGACACGGGGATCGCTGGGATCGTGGACGTGGAAAACACCCTCAGTTCCAGGCCCTGGGATGAACGCAGACTGCGTCCGTCTGCATTTGGGGCGGTGGCGGAAGGTCAGGCAGGGGGATTCCAGCAGGCGGGCCTGGGACCTCCGCCAGAGGGGTCTGTGTGGCTGGGACATGTGCTCCCTCCCTTCCCGCCGTGAGGGCCTGAGAATCCTCCGCTCCAGCGGCCCTCCCAGCATCCATGACACCCACATAGCCTCTCGGCTGTGCTTGGGCACAGTCACAGGTGTCCCTGTATCCACGTTCCCCTTCTGTTTGGTCACTGCACCAAGAAATCACCCAAATTCCTCCCCGCATCACCTTCCCCAGCAAATGGGCCACAGAGCCATGCAGTGGGCATCTTCCTCCCACACTCACCAAATTGCATCCTCCCCAGGAAAAGGTGTATTCAAGCCCCAAAAACCCTAATTTGTGAGAAAACAAGCAGGGTGGGAATGGGGCACAGGAATCACACCTTTATGTTTTCTATACAAGGAGCCACTGGCACCCCACATCACCCCTCATGCCAGGAACTCAGCCACGTGACCACACCCAGCCCAGCGGGGCTGCAAATCCCAGGCTCATCCCCGGCCCAGGGAAAAGGACAGGGTGCCTTTTGGTGGATTAGGTCTACGGCAGGGCTGAATCACCTAATCGGCTGAATCAAACACCCTTCTTCACCCCCCAAAAGAGGATTTGGTTTCCACTGAGCTGATTCTGGTCCCAAAGGTGCAGTAAGTGCTAAATTCCGCCTTGTCCCCAGGGGACACTGCAGGGGACCACCTCCCAGTCCCACGTCTCTGGGAGAGAGCGCCCACCCTACAGCAGAGGGAATGTTCCTCAGCCGTCGTCAAACTTGTCCTTTTAAAGGTAAACCGGCACCCAGTTGTAAGTACATGGAAACATTAATGAGATCCTGACCCTCTGGAATCAGGGACTCGCGGTCCAGGGCCGAAAGCCTTCGCTCGCCATTATTAGCAGTCCCTTCTAATTAGTGAGACCCTCCGCGCTCTTATTTACCTGGGACCTGCCAAGTACAGAGGTCAAGGCGGCTGCTCGGAACATGTGTCAGGTCACCACCGGGGCACCTTCCATCCACACTCACATTGGGTAGCACTGGGAGCCCCTTCATGTGAAGACAGCAGAAGCTCAGAGAGCGTGCAGCTGAAAACACAGCGGGCAAACGACTTGGGGGGAAAGTGGCCCAGAAGTGCAGGGAATGTGACAGTCAGAAAAATACATCTTACCTTGCATCTCAAAGGAACGTTGTGCATAATCTGATGGACATGGCCGGTCAGGAGAGAGGAATGCTCAATGCGTTGTTCACAGCAGCAAAATTCAGGGTGCAGGAAGCTCATTGGGAAACATGCCCTGCCCTGCTCTGTGTCGGGAGGCCAGGACCCCGCTGGCCAAGCCCACACTGGGAGCAGAGCTCTGTCTACCCCTGCTTGTTCCCATAAGCAACTGGGGGCAGCATAAGGCCTCAGGGTCCCTTTGCCACTTGCCCAGCTCACCCAAATCACGGGCAGAGTCCTGCCTGCATGGCATGGTGTTTAGGACTTTTAGGACCGTCTGGGCTCTGCTTGCCAGCGAAGTCCCCGTGCAAGGTGGCAGCCAGCATGATTCCACTGCTCATGTTCGGCGTTGATGCCTCCCTGGCACAGGTGCCCTCCCTCATGCGTCCCTTAATTTCCGAGGAGGATGCTGTGGAGGACGGCTGTGGGGTACCAGTTCCTGCATGTTCTTAAAAGGCCCCAGGAGGCCCAGTTTCCTCTGGGGCACGTTCCAGACGCGTGGCTGGTTGGGGTCTGGAGTCACAGAGAGAAGATGCCCCCGAGTCCCATGGAGGCAGCCCCATCCACCCACCCCAGCCCTTCTCTGCACAAGCCCCTGCTCACCTCACCTCCCCATGGAAACACCAAGGGGACAGGGGTGGCCAGGCAGGGGACCCTGTGAGCACCTCCCAGGGAACTAGTCCCAGGGCAAGAATCAGGAGGCCGGCTCAGTGGTGCTAAGGAACCTGCCCTGGGGCCTTCCCCATGTGTTCCTCGTGCTCCCCAAAGCCAGGGAATTGCAACCCGATCATATCCCACCTGGAATTGGGGCTTGTCAGAACTTAGCCTCAGATGCAACCAGTGTTCATGGCTCTGAGTGACAGAAATAAGCAGAAAGAGCAAACACTTCAGAATAATAGCAGAAATAAGCAGGGGGCTGGCTGCACTCCCTCGCGGCACTTTGGTCAAGATACATTAACGTGTGTGCACAGAGCGTAACCAGCAAGGCCGCTGGCCACCAGCGCTCAGTGACCACGATCTGGATGCTCAGGACCAGGTCTGCACCGAAGGTCCAGAGAACACAGGTTAAAGTGAGGCCAGGTGTCATGCGCACCCTCAGGGTGGCTGGGTCCCCGTGCAGCAGGCCAGAGGGGAGCTGATGGGGCCCTTGGTGCTATACAAACCTGTATCGCTCTGTGACCCCAACAAACCCACAGGCATATCTTTCTAAAGTGATTTAGTTTTCTGATCGCCAACGCCTCGTGCACATCCTGTACCAAAAAAAAATACATTGAAACCTCGCCCCAGGAGCTCCAGATCAGAATAACCAACAACATTCATGCACCTCTGCTTCACTGTCCCCAGAGCTACCACCTCCATACGCTGTCATCAATGCCGCATCCCCCAGAATCTACGGTGTCGTTCAGACGATACGGACACCGCATCCGACTGAACCAGATGCCGATGAAACAGAAGCATGTTGCCGCAAGTCCTCACCATCTACACAATCACGGTTTTTATAAAAGTCAAAAGGGACCTTGTTGCGTTCCGCAGCCAAATTCAGCATGCAGGTTTCATTAGCTCCCAGCTCCAATTTAACCGGAAAAAGCAATATCAAGGGTCCTCGTTCCATCTTGTCCCACAGCTGAACATCCATCCCCCGAAACGGTGGCAGGTATATTCCACCTCATGAACCATTAGGAAATTAAACTTCATAAGCAATACGCTGCTGCCTTGTGCAAGGCATTGGCTGAAAGGATGGTTCCATTTATCTCGTTTTCCTGAAGCATTACGAGGCGAGTCTTTGAATAAAACTCATTTCATTAGGGCAGCTTGTTATGCGGGAGACAAGACCCATTTCTGACTAAATGCCTCACTCGCTCGAAGCCTTAACAACCTCATCTGGGGACGGAATCGTCCAGGGGCCCGGGGAGCCGGCCGGCGAAATTTCATGTCCCCTTCATCCAGGAATCCATTGGCAAAGGCCCCAAGGTACAGAGATGACGCCAGCTACTGGCACGCGCCTCCACACCCCTGCCCAGAGCAAAGTGCGACGGATTTTAATCTGACATGAACCCACGTTATCGCCGACCTTCCAAACACCACTGGTTCCCACCCCCACCCCCAACCCAAACCTGCAATGTCCAAATAAAGCAGAAGTGATGCGTGTGGAAACGAGGGGCCAGACCGAACCACGCCATCAGAGACATCCAGCCTGACCCCCTCTGCGTGAAGAAACTCCCCCCAGGCCCCAAACATGAGGACCTTTGCTAAAACCCTTCTTAAGGCCGGAGGGCCCAGGGCTCTTGTTCCAATACCTCCCTTCGGTGTGAATTTACAATTTTCGAAGGAAATAATGTGTATGCACTTTGTAAATCAATTGCCTGCTGTCCACAGCACAGCCATTTCCCAAACACCTTGGTAATTAATCAAATCCAGAGTTGAACAGAACTGGAGTAAGAAAAAATTTACAACCTATGTCCAAAAATAAAAAAATATATATCCTGAGGGGGTCTTAGCCAGGAAGGCCTGGGGGCAGCTGGGAGGGTCTCCTTCTTGACAGTAAGGTGAACGGTGGCTCAGGGGGTGGCAAGAGAAAATTAAGATGGAGGGTGTTTTCCCCCAGTTCAAACACCCCTTTCCTGAGCTTGTCAGGGTGCAGACACCACGCAGACCCTTGGAGCGGGTGTGGGTTTTGCCAAGGACGACATGATGCCCTTGGCCTCCTCCCTTCTAGGCACTGTGGACCACGCTCACTCTGAGCAAAGTCCAGGGCTCTGAATTCCACGGGGTGCTTGTCCTAATAGCTCCCACCATGAGCCCACCACTGCCAGCTCACCCATCCACCAGCGGAGGTCTGACCCGCCCCTCCCCTGCATGCCATGATCGCCCCATTGCAGCTGCACCATCTCCTGTGTGGACGCATGCCTCCTGTCTCCAGGGGGACGCGTCCCGCTCACTGTGGCCGCCGCCACCCAGTCTCCCAGCTGCTTCCTGGGCCATGTCCCACAGCAGAAATCTGCTCTCACCCCTCCCTACTGAAAGACCTGCCATGCCTCCATACCTCTCCCCGCTTCTCTGCCTCCAGGACAAAGTCCCCCTCAGTAGCCAGTGTCCGGCATGACCACCGCCCTCACAGGCTGGCCTGCTGCCCTCAGGGTCCCCACACCAGAACACCATGAGGCACCTGTCCACGCGTCCTTGGGGAGCCCTCTCTGATTGCTGGGAATACTTGTGCTCAGTGTGTCCTCCTCTGATCTGGAAGTGCCACGCAGCCCATGTGCCTCCTGACCCCAGCCCCCGTGGACCTTAAGTTCCCCAGGAGAGTCCCGACTGTGTCCTCTCTGTGCCGTGGTTTCCTTATCTGCATGTCCCTTACCCGGCACAGCACAGCAGGTACGGACTGTTCTCAATCCCCTTCCTCCCTCCGCGACGCACAGGCTTCTTGGCTCCTGTGCTGTGTCTCTCAGTCGCTCCTTCTGTCTGGGTCCCCATCTCTCTGTCTGTGGCCAGGGTCTCCACATCCTCCCTGCCCTGAAGCCATCTGAGGTTTAAGCACAAGCATGAAGTGGAAACCTGGCACTGAGACCACGGGGTCAGCCCTGCAGGGCGAGGCCAAGGGTGTGTGGGCCGTGCAGCCTTCCCGGACACACGCTGAGGACCCCACACATGGCCTGACGCTCTGCAGTCCTGTCTCCATGGGGCTTTGTAGCTCTGGAGCAGGGGGTCCTGCTCTCTGTTTTGCACCAAACCATGCAAATCATGTCACCAACCTTGCCACCTGCAGACATGCTAAGAAACAAAGTTGCCCACTATGGACTCTTTGTTTCCCCAAAATCCATATGTGGAACCCTGACCCCAGTGGGGTAGTGACAGGAGGTGGTGACCTTGGGAGGGGTTGAGATCATGGGGTGCAGCCCCCATGGTAGATTACAGTCCTAATAAGGAGACCCCACAGAGCCCCAGCCCCTCATCCACGTGAGGACACAGTGAGGAGATGCCATCTCTGAGCAGGAGGCCCCACCAGACACCCACCTGCTGGTGCCTTGACCTGGGCCTTCTAGCCCCAGCGCTGTTGAGACCGATGCGTGTTGCATGTCTGTGGTGTTCATTACAATAGCCCATGCTCATGGAGACAGGCCTGTTTCCATCAGAGGAAGACACGCATGAGTCTCTCTCCTTGCGCCCTTTTCCTTGGACAGTCCTGACCTGCTACTGTGCCCCAGACAGACCCACGAGCCGGGTCCACATGTCAATCTGGGCCTGCACACTTGGCTCACACTCACATGTAGAGACTGACCACTCATGAACAATTGCTTGCCAACAGATGCATCCCATGTCGGACTTCTTTGCAAGCACCTTGCATCCCCAAAAAGTGTGTCCATGTGTCATTCCCCAAGCCACCCTGAACAAACGCACAGCGTGAACTTGAGGGCCTCAGAGCCCAGGGGCCTGGACACACACACACACGTGCACACATGCACGCTTTAAAAGGAAGCAGGAAATATTAGCTGGAAACAATGACATGCCTGTTAAGTGGTAATTGGCGGGCTACAAATGTGCGCTAGAGACCCTGCCCCTAAAGCAGACTGACAGCTGTGTATTTTTCCCCTTCGTCATCTGCCCCCCATTCAGTGAAGCAAAGGGAAACGGTGTTTAAAAAGGAGGAACAGTGTGTTTATCATTCTGACGGCCGGTCCTGCAGCCAGACGCTTGGTTTATGGCTCCACCACGCTCGGCTCCGGCTAATGCACTGGCCTTTCACCTTTGGAAATGTGAGTTTGCGTTCCGCCTCACTTTCGGCCGGCCCCCAGCCAGCGAGCATGAATCTGATAGTCTCTGAGAGTCCCCTTTATGAATGAGGGCACACGTCGCCAAATCTCACGCCAGGACGGTCCCGGAAACAGCACAGAGGAAAGGCGTGGGACTCAGGAAAGGGAGGTGGGAGCTTCAGGACACCCTGCATGTGGTCACCCAGCTCCCCAGGTCTACCCCTGGCCACTTGCTTTGCCCTGCCTGGGCCTGACCATGAGCTGCCCTCACACCCACCTCTCAGAGCCCTTCAGCTTGTCCACCTGGGTCCCTGGCACCTCAGCTGGTGTGGGCTCCCCCATTCCCTCCCTGGAGCACCCTGGAAATCCAGCCCTGCCCCTGGGAAGCCATGTGCCACCTCCAGCTTCAATCTGCCACAGTCTGAAAAGGTGGTGCATTAATACTTCCCAGATACAGTTAGGACCAGCTCCAAGGTGTTCCCCCAGCTCTGTACAGTGCAACCCCCACATCCAGGGAACAACACCCTCTGGGACATGCTCACCTTCCCCATTTTCCTTTTAAGGTTTCAGCTGACGTGTTTTAGCCACTGACCAGAAAAGCCGCCCCTCATCACTCGATAGGAGCAGAGGCCAAGGTCGAGGTCCATGTGTCCACAAACACAGTCTTGGCCTCTTGGGTTCCTGGCTGCCACAGCAAAAAGGGAAAGGCATCCCTCCCGCGAGCAGATGGAGGCCACGGATCTGCTCTCCAAACACACTTCCTCCGGCAGCTCCATCCTGAGGGCTTGTAACCCATTGAGTCACATCCCCACAAAAGTGTATATGGAAATTCTGTCCCACCGTAGCTGTGAATGTGACCTACGTTGGAAATACATGTCTACAGAGCTGAGGTGGCATCACAGGGGACAAGGGTGGGTCTGAGTGCAGTGACAGGTGTCCTCTTAAGAGGGATGCTGGGACCCAGAGACACCCAGCAAGGACAAAAGAGCTGGGGGATGCGTTACAAGCAGAGGGATGCAGGGATCCACCCCAGGGCTGGGCAGGGATCCCATTTTAACGCCCTTGGGGCTGACTCGAAACCTAACGCTAGCCCCACCCTATGACCTCATTTCACCTTCATTAATCCCTTAAAGTTCTGGCCTCTAAACCATCCCATCTGAGGTCAGGGCTTTCCCACATGCATCTGGGGGGGGACACACACATTCAAAGCACTGCACTGACTCCCCACAACTGGCCAACCCTCCCCTTGGGGTCCCATGAGAAAGAAAAGCAGGTGGGCTGATTACCAGCATTCTGGACACACAATCCCTCCCTGAAGATGAAACGAAAGCTTGTGCCCAGGATACGGGACTCATGTGCGGTCTGAACAAAGCTCTTGGTCACCGGTGTCTCCAACCTGCCCGTCCGGGTGGGCTCTGATCCGGCTGGCCCTCCCCAAGGCGGTGGGCCTCATTGAATTGGTAGAGGAAGGGGGACGTCACCCCTCTTCTCCTGCCTGCTTGCTTGGCAGGAGCATTGCGTCTTCTCCCGCCCTTGAACTGGGATTCACGCCATCTGCTCCCCTGGTTCTCAGGCCTTCGGACTCGCCCTGAATCACACCACCGGCCTGCCTGGGTCTCCAGCCTGCAGATGGCAGATGGATGGACTTCTCAGCCTCTAATGGCATGTGACTTCCCCCTAACAAATGCCCTGTGATCTCTCTGCTGGTTCTGTTCCTCTGGACACCCCTGAGTAAGGCAGCCCCTGTCCTGCCCTGTACTCCTCGCAATCACACAACAATCCTTTCAATTGCCTTCCTCTGGCCCCTACGATGCTCCTTCTGACGCTAAACAAATGACCCACCCACCGCCGTGCTGGAGGCTTTATCTGATGAGAACATGAATCGCCCATCTCCCAGGGACCCCGCCATCACTCATGCCCTTTCTGCACCTCCCAGCCTTCGCGCCAATCCCTGTCACCTCAACCTCTGCCCACAACTGCTGGAGGACCTGCAGGTGATGGAGCTGGAGGGACGAGATGTGGTCCAGGAGCAGCGTGTTGAGGGCCTGTTGGAATGACCCCCCCCCGGCTCCACCCCTGCAGCCCTGGGCAAGTGGCTCTCCCTGCCCTGGCCTCAGCTGTTTCATCCCCAAACCGGGCGTGAGGGAAAACACCCATTAGGGGACCATAAGCACAAAATGCACGTGTTCGTCTAAAGCAAGTGACGCACGCATGCGAAGTGTTTGATGAAATGTGAGCCCTGCTCACGTGACTTCCTCATTTTCCCTGCTGCGATTCTCCATCTGGATTCTTCCCTTTCATGAGCACATACCCCAAAACGGTCCACCTCCAGTGCTTCACATCCTTGCCTGCTGAGCACCATCTACCGTGATCCGACGTCCATCCTCAGCAATGGCAGAACCTCCCGAGCCGGGTCCCGTCTCTGTCCGTGCCTGCTTGGCCGGCATGCGGCTCTGTGGAGAGCTGACCCTCTGCTCAGCCATCCTGCCTTCCCAGACTCTCAGGACCTTTGCTCCTTCCCCTGTTATCCTCATGTGGCTCTCTCTTCCTTCCCAACGTGCCCACTGTCCAGGCGAAGGCCCAGTGGCCAGGTCCCGTGCAGCAAAATGGAACAATAACGCTGAGCTGCAAGCTGAAGGCAGCAGCCAGGGGAGTCACCCCCTGGAAGTGCTCCCCGTACACACATGCAGGGCATGTACAGATGTCTTCATAAATGCAGGGCATGTTCACACATGTGCACACATGCAGGGATCTACAGATATCTGTACGCGTGCAGGGCATGTACAGATAACTACACACTGCAGGGCATGTACAGATGTATTCATACATGCAGGGCATGTTCACACATGTGCACACATGTAAGGATGTACAGATGTCTGTACACATGCAGGGCATGTACAGACATCTACACACTGCAGGGCACATATACACATATGCACATGTGCACGACATGCACAGGTGTCTGCACACGTGCAGGGTATGTGCACACATGTGCATACATTCAGTGCATGTACAGACATCTGCACGTGTGCAGGGCATGTGCAGACATCTACACATGTGTGGGGCATGTACACACATGTGCACACATGCATGGCATGTACAGGCATCTGTATAATTGCAGAGCACGTACAGATAACTACAGATGTGTAAAGCATCTTAGGGAGAAGACAAAGCAAACGGCCAGTGGTGCCAGCATCCCTCCCAGAGGTGTCTGCACACACCACCCGCTCCTTGGAAGGCTGGCTCTGGGAGGTCCAGGGCCAGGTGTCTTGGGAGAGAGCTCGTTCACCTCCCTGGGAGGCTGTGCAAACCTGCCTGCTGATAACCCCAATATTCCGGCTGTCCCTGAATGAGTGACGGTCCCATTAGGCACCTTGAACTCAGACCTCTGCTCCGAGGAAGACCCCACAAGACAGATGGGCCCTCGCACAGCCAACACTATTAACACGATTCATTTTGCCACGAGTTGTCAACTTTTGTAAATTGTTCATAATTGGCTATCAAGGGAAGAAGAAAGAGAAGGCAGAGGCTTGCCCTGTTATTAAGATATTGATTTTCAATGATCCCCGCTCCTTGTGCAGATGCTGCGCATCGCAGGCGGGAGCAGAAGAGCAGACATAACCCAGCACGCGCGCCGTGCCACTAGAGCATGAGACAGGAGGCTCATACGTGGGGTGACCGGTACCTGGCTATCACACCGAGTCAGAGAAGAGAGTGGCTGTGTTGTTGAGAACCATGGAGGTTTATTTATAGGATCGCAGATGTCATAATCCCCTGACTACGAGCCCAGACTGCAGAGAAACTAACAGGGCCCTCCTTCCCCCAACCTGTATTTGGGCCACAGCCCCAGTGCACCTCTTACACAGGCATAAGGCAAGGTCTTCAGGGAGAGAGAGAGGAACCAGGTGGGGTTCCTGCAGTCATGCAGACCGCTGCCCATGCTACTCACAACCCCCTTGCGAATATCCACACAGCCCCCATCCCTTCGCTTCTGGGACCTCCACAGCACCCTGCATCCCTGACCCAAAGGAAACTGGCTATCTTGGAGGAAGACCCCTCCCCGTAGAACCATGTTGTTCTCTGTCTCCCTGTCTGTCTGAAAGCTGCCCCAGGCCCGGGTCTGAAGCAGCAGCCCCCTTCTCTACACACAGAGCTACTGGGCTTCGGTCCTCATCACTTCTCACTCAGGTGTCAGGGAAGCCGGAGAAAGGGGTGCCCTGCAGATCGCCCCGTCCCCAGAGGGGTGCACGGCTCTGCCGTAACACCCCAGAGGTCTCTGACCTTCCATAACAGGGATGTCCTGTTCCTCGAACCTCAGCATCATTATGGAGCTTACAGAGCCAGCATTAGCCCTTCAGCGTGGACCCCCGTCCTCTCTGCGGGATGGCGCGCAAGGTGATGAAGGGGCTGCATTTGTTTGCACCTCCCACGGACTGATGGAGCTGCTTCCACACCAGGTTCTACCCTGCAGGTGTCAAGTGAGGAGAATGAGACAAAAGCAATCTGGGGACAGCCCGCAGGCAGGCCTGGTGCCGGATTACCTGCTCACAGGACCTTCTCATGGCCGGGGGGGGGGAGGGCCGCTCATGTGTGCTTTGTGCTTGGAGCGGAAAGTTCAAAGAAACTCCCTTGATTGCGTGTTTTCGTTTCCTACCATGCTTCATCCCTTATAGCCATTATTTAATGAATTTTTATTGGAAAAGCATGGCTATGCTTATGACTTTTTTTTCCCCCTCTGCAACCAGGAATGGCATGTGTTTTCCCTGGCATTAGCCTCTTGTTTTTTAATATCAGGTTTGCACTGAGGTTCACTCCCAGTCCCCTCTGGAATGACAAGGCGACAAAGGCATGTGAACGGGAAAGGAAATCACAGACATCATGCCAGGGAAGGATCCCCCTTTGAAGTGAGAGCAGGAAATTGGGGCGCACCCCCCACCTCCCTGTGTCGCTTGCCATCCACCCGTCTGTCGTCTGCTACATCAGGACGTGTGCCCTCTGGGGCGGGGAAGCTGAGGTGCACCAAAGCATCGTTCCTTCTTCCAAAATGAAACCACTTCTTGAGATCTTTCAGGGGAGGTCAAAAGACAAAGAGCAAAGGTTAATCTCAGGCTGTCGAGCTCCCAGGAGAGGGGAAGCCACTCTGACCAAAGGGCAGACCAGGAGCAAACTACTGGGAACCTCCCAGGCAGGCATGCATGCTGTGGTGAGAGGGGATCCCCATTCCCAGCTGCAATATAAGCTAGCCTCTGGGCTCTGCCTACAGTTTGCACACGCGGGAGGACCCCAGATGAAGCTTTGATTCCCAGATCCCAAGAAGGTCCCTTATCTGTGTGCAACTTTGCCCTTTTTGAATATAGCCCTTTCTTTGGGAAAGACCCACTTTCACCCCCTCTCACCACAGGTCAATTCCCACGTGCCTCGTCCGCATTAGAACATGGACCATGCCCAGCTCCAGGCATGGCCCCATCCCCTCTGGCTGTGTCTGACCTCTGAGCTGCCCCACCATGCCCACACTTCCCCACCTGGAACAGCAGGTGTTTGCCAAGCTTGCTCAGAGTTCATCTTCCCAGATGGCCTGTGTACACCCGGAGGGCAGGTGCTAGACCTGGGTCAGTGCTTGGAATGGAGCAGTCACTGCACTAACACCCTATGCAGGGATGAGCATAGAGATGGTGGAACTCTAATGTTCCGAGAGTCCAGATGCGATTTCACCATATCCTCCTTAGAGAGATGAAGATGTAACGTGAACCTCATGGTTGGAACGCAAACTCAGACCTCCTGGTGGGTCTTATATACCATGGCATCCATCCCTTGGTGGCACCAGGTGGTGTGGAAGTGGGAGGACTATCCTATCTCACACCTGTTCATTTGGACGCAGAATCCCTGGGGTAAGTGTGCCCGGCTGCAAATCAAAGAGCCTATCACAGAATGCAGACATCCGTGCAGCCGCCTTCAGGGTTCTGATCCATTTGCACCAGGCCGCCCATCTCCCTGAAGGGCTCAGTGTGAGTTCATATACAGGAAAGTCAGAGGGAAATACGATATTAGCTCTGTTTGTGACAAATAAAAATAACACAGAGCATTTTGTCATTTGAGAATTTGGTAGTAATCATGAAACAAATACTAAAGTGGAGAAATAAGGACTTTTACTTCTGCGTACATGGAAATGGAAATAGTAAATTAAGGTCATTATTACCAGTCCTACAGTGACCTCCCCTACCACAGGCAAGTATGAAACATGGAGTACTCAAAACCGGAAAATGGTCTGTATATGGTGAAAAGTTGAATGAATCTGAATCGGTAACAATTTCTTCGTTAATCTAGAACCACAGAGTAACAGATAAATCTGCAAAATTATATATACCAGATGTCATGGTGGCCCCCACATAGACAGACCCTCTGTATGATTTTTCACAGCAGAGCCTCGCTTATCCTACACACATTTTTGTTTTATTCTACAAAGTACTACATTTTCAGATGCAGTGGAAATTCCCATAGGGCCACCCACCCTCCCATTTGCCAGGAGGGACTTTCTGTGTTAAAATCAAGAAAATCCCAGGCAGACTGGGCTGCCACGAAGGGACCCCAGCAAACTGGGGCAATCTTGCCACCATCTGGATGAGTATCCCCCCCACGACACGGCCAATACTTACTCTAGTCACGATTTATATGATCATTAGATGTATAACATGGATCCTGTGCTCATTATGTACACAAATTAGTTTCCTGGGGCTGCCTGGGGTGACAGCTTCCGCATGTGAATCTTGGGGGACACAATTGGCCCATGACACAATATGTCTGCGTTTGAATTCTTACTGTGCTTGGACAGCACATGTTATCTGTGCCACACCTCCGTTGCTCAAATAAAACAGTTGGCACCACAGATACTCTACCATAAAATGTACCAAAACGTGTTGCCCGTAAGCATCATGCAGGACAGGAGGTGAGCAGACCATGAGATCCTGGGGTTTCTTGATTGACTCCCATGACCTGGGGCCCCGGCAGGGTCATAGCCTCACAGCCACTTGCCATCTTTCTGTAACCTACACGGCACTCTGAGCAGAGGATGACATGCACACGGACCCACACAGTGACAAGCCACACCCTGGGAGAGGGTGTCAACGCTCAGCGAGAAGGAATGCGGAATGAGAAACAGATACCACCTGAAATGCTCATGCACAAGACACAGGAACAGGGGCCCCCAAAGTTTTGTTGCACTTACGTTTGGTGAAAGCAAGCGTGCTGCCCGCCTTCCTTTGCCAAGAGCCCAGCAGAGCCACACAAGGGGTGAGATGGCTCTCAGGGGGCATGAGCTACAAAGCCTGAGGGTAGAGAGAAGGGTCTGCCTCATGCGGACTCCGGCTCCTTTGGGGGTGGGACACTCTAGACCTACGTGGGGGTATGTTTGCACAGCACGGGATGTCCTAAGTGTCCTTGAATTGTTCTCCTTATAATCAGTGGTACATTTTATGTGATGAGAATTTCACTCAATTGCAAATCAAAGTCTGCAAGGCTGTGCAGCCTGCAGCACCCCATGAACAGAGCGGAAAGCCCCGCTGTCGGCCCCACGGCGACTGCACAGCACCTGCGGGGGGCTCTGCGTGAGGGGCCCTGAAAGGAACACGCCCACCTTGTGGCCCCACGGGAGCCGTGCCGAGGCGCCTGGCAGGGAAGCAGGCTGGGGAGTGGGCCGGCAGCCTTCTCTATGCCACGGTCTCTAAAAGGAGCCAAATCTGCTCCGGGAGCAGGGTCAGGGACTCTCCCAGCCATTGCACCCGAATTGCAGTTTGGGAAGGAGGAAGCCCCTCAGAAGCCTGGGGTCCTGGGGGTCCTCTCGATGCCCAGCTGTCCTCCTCATTTGGGGTCGCCTTCCTCACCAGGCATCTGAGATCACCTCCATGAACTTTGGGATTGTGGTGACAGCTTGGCTGGGGTGACCTTTTGGAAACTGAAGGTGACCCTGTTGCTGCGGTGGGGCATTTATTACAAAAAATCCTGCAATAAAAGGTATACATTGCATAAGAGAAGGTTATTTCACAGCCCTCAGGACGTCCTTCCTGGTAAGAGTGTCTCAGATTCCCTGGGGCCACACCAGAGCGCCTGTGCTCATAGTGTGATTTATGGTGGAGGACATGGACCACGAGGACACCAGCCATGTGGACACCAGCCACATCTGTGTGACCCAGACAAATGTAACAACAAAAAAATGCTTGCAGAAGCCCCATGAGGATATTGTACGAACAGGTGGGAGAGAAAAACCGGACGGAAAGAGGCCCCAGAGATCTCGTGGCAAACCTGCAGGATCCCACGCACCTTCCGCCTGCATCTTGACCAGCGGGCCGCCTTGCTGACCAACGTGGTCCTGTAGCCAGCAGGGAGGCCAGCGCAGCCCCCAGACTGCCAACTCCTCTCCCCGCCCCAGATCACCCAACCCCACATAACACCACAGCCGCCCCAACATTTTCCCCTAAGCATGCAACACGTCCACGAAAAGTGGAACGGAGCTGTATGTGACCGTGATAATGCTCCGCACGCCCTTCGATCTGCAGCAGAGCCAGCAGCCACTGCAGAGAGGATGATAGATGGGAGGCCGAGGCCGGCTGCATATCAGGTGGCATGGCAGTAATTCCTCGTGTACCACAGGAGGACGCTTCATTTGTGTTAGTAATTACACATTATTGTATTAGTGCTCCATGCTGAGGATAGAGCAGTCCACCTTGTTAACGTCCCACCAAACACTGAAGCCGTAACCGTGTGTATTCATCTCAGACCTAATATGAATAAATGAATACAAATACCCAGGAAAGATTTATTAGTGAAATGCCTTTGCATGTTGCAGGGCATCGTGTCACGGTGAAATCCACCTCAGATTCGGCATTCTAACCACCTGCCACCTCTTCTTGGATATGTAGACATCATCCTGGAAGATAGAGACTCGAAGCAGTGACCAGCATTTGCTTATGTATTACTCTCCAGCCTTTGGGGGAAAAAAGCACCATAATATTCACCATGTAAGGAGGCCATACATTCTGGCCACCCCCTCACTGTGTCAGAGAGCTCTGGTGTCTTCCTGGTCCTATAAGGACAATAAACGCAGCACAGGGGACCCAACCTCACCCCAAAGGCCCTGCCTCCTGATGCCAAAGCCTGGGGGTCAGGTCCTCCACATATGGATTTGTGAGGACACCTCCAGGCAGCAACAAAAGCATTTACAGAAACCCTAGGCTGGCAGCTGGGATCCCCCAGTCGTGCCCCCAATGCCCAGCCATCTCGAGCTCTGCAGAGCCCACCCACCCAGCTTGAGATTCTTGTTCTGCCAGCTGCCCATCCTGAAGATCATGCACATCAATCTCACCTGCAGGGATCACTAAACATGGCTTTGGTGGTTGAATTGCTTTGCAGTTTTACCAAAAAAGACACCATGGGAATGACCGTTTCACAATGTGGCCCTTGGACTGGAAAGACAGCAATCATGGGGTGTAAAACCTATTCTACAGGATCCAAGTGGCCGCACACAGGGCTGAGATCACATTTCGCCAGGGTGAAAATCCCACTGAGAAATACCGCCGCCAACTTCACACCTGCAGGGCACGTGGGGTTCATGCTCGGCTGGCTGCTTCTGGCCAAGAGCCACCTTGCAGGGTGCCCACAATTTCTGGACCATCGGACATCTCTTTCTGGCCTTGTCTGGATAGTGGCATTATCAACCCTAGGATGGTTCCATTTCCACCTTAAATTCTTGTAAATTCAACAATCAAGGAGAAGTACCTTAGGGGGAGAAAGAGCATTTGAACATGGTAAGAGGCCAGAGACAGACCCAGAACGCAGCCATCCCCTCATTCTGTCTGCTGCATGAACACAGACTTTTCAACTGTCCTGCCCTCACTGGCTATCCTCTTCAGGGATGAAAATGCATTAACAGTGGGCCTATTACTGAGAAAGAGCCACAGTGTAAATATTTTCCTTGATCCTTCGGGATGCAGTGATGCAAGACCTCAGGCAAGTTCTGCATCGTTTCCTCCCCAGACTGTCGGCCACAGAGAAGACCAGACAGCGACAGAATCTGAGCAGGAAAAGCCTCCCATCTCAAGCCAAATCCTGGAGGTCAGTGTCAGAGTGTCCTAGGTTGGCTGTAAGAAACTAGAGTTGGATGGCTTTAAACAATAGACATTTATCTCAGCTCTGGAGATGGAATGCCTGAGGTCCAGGTGGGGTTCTGAGGTCCAGGCAGGACATGGCCACACTCCCTCCTAGACTCCAGGGGAGGCTCCTTCCTGCCTCTTCCAGCATTTGGGGGCTGCAGGCAGCCCTGGGCATGTGGCCACATCCCTCCCATCTCTGCCTCTACCTCCACATGCTTCTCCTTTGTGCCTGTGTCTCTCCTCTTCTGTCTGTTAAGAGGACACCTGTTACTGGGTTTAGGGCCACCCTCATTCAAGAGGACCTCATCTCTGATCCTGCGCTTAATCCCATCTGCAAAGACCTTGTTTCCCAAGGATAAATTCTGCTCTCTGCAGACCACATGGGCCAAGACCATTTCAACTGGTTGCAACTACTTCTGTGCCATCATTTTGCAAATTTCCAGTTATCCAGAAAATGGTAGTCACTTGGGAGAAATAATAAATCTCTGCCATGGCATGTCTAGGGTCCACACCTTACAAGGATCTCTGTCACCATGCACAGCCTCAGCCTGGGTGGGAACACCCACTCCACTCCATTTTCCATTCACATTAAGCCATCTTTGGAAATTGATTTTTTTCTTGCCCGGTAGACATTCCTTGTTAAAGTGATGTTTATATTGGCCGGCGCACAGTGGTGTCAATTTGGCAATCCTATTTCTTAATATAAATTAACATGCCCTACCTCCTGTGAATACGCTGAGTGGGAAAAGTGCAGAATTGCATAAAGTGTTATTATAACTATGCAAAAATTATGTTCAAAGCCTGGAAAAGACTGTAGAAATATTGAAACAGATGGTTCACTAGACGGATAACATTCAGGGTGATTATTTTTCCATTATTATTACTGATTCTCTCTTCACCCCCTCCTTATCTGTCTCTCTCCCTGTTTCTGTCTCTGTCTTATCTCTGTGTCTCTACCTCCATCTCTCCTTCTGTCTCTGTCTCTCTCCCCTTCTCTGTACCTTTGGCCACACTTCACTATCCTCATGGCACCACCCAGCATCCATTTGGGGGCTATGGTGAAACATGCATCGTATCCGGATGGCCAATCTTTTTCTAAACGCATGACTCACACATGCGACCTGCAGAGCCAGCACATGTGTACGGAGTCAGCAAACATGTCCCCTTCAAATTCAGTCTAAGATGCTCACGTGCCCACCGTGGCCTGTCCACTGGCTTCATTTCAGCTTTAATCCACTCGTCACTTGCCTGTAAATCCCCTACGGCTCCATCTGACCTCCCTCCCTTTCGATTTATTTCCTTTAATATTTAAATCCTCTGAGATCTGTGCTGGCGTGTGTGCGATTTAAGCACCGATTCAGCAAATACGGGTGAAGGGTCTGAGGTAGTTCTGCCGACACCACCCCCAACCCCAGCAGCAGCAAGGGCCCAGGTTGCCATATTAAAAGCATTAAAAGTAAGATGTTTTTATATGCATTTGTGTCTTTGAGGGAAACAGCAGAAGTAAAGGAGACAGAAGGCTTCTATTCTGTGTCTTTGCTGGAAATCAGCTGGGCCATCTGTGGAAGGCCCCCAGTATTCAAGGGGAATGAGACTGAGGGAGCCGAGAACCCATCCCAGACTCTTGTGAGCTGAGGCACACACTGAACAAAGCAAGTGCAAGACGCAAACACCAAAAAGTACACAACATTGTTGAAAGAAATTCAGGAAGAATCAGTATCATTGGACATTCGCCCCACGATCATGCGTTGGAAGACAACATGGTGAAGACGGTGCTATTGCCAAGACGGATCTGCAGGTTCAATTCAATCACTACTCAGTGTTTTTTCTTGTAGAAACAGACTAGCTGACTCTACAATGCATATTGGAATTAAGGACCTCGAAGAGTCAAAATGATCGAAAAAGAAGAACGCTGTTGGGGGGACGCACTTTCCTGATTTCAGAATGTAATACAAAGCTATATTGTAATCAAGGCTGTGTGGTATTGGCCCAGAATATACAGACCAGAGGAACAGAACTGACTGTCCCAAACCAAGTCAGAGTGGGCTGATCTTTGGCAAAGGTGTCAAGACAAGTCAGTGGTGCTGGGAAAAACATCTATCCTCACGGAAAGGACTAAGGTGGACCCCTGCCTCACAAGACATACAAAAATCATCTCAAAATGGATCAAAGGCCAAAACATAAGAGCAAAAACCATACCGATCTTAGAAGAAAACATAGATGTACATCTGTAGGGTCAGAGGTAGCTCTGCCAACCCCCACCCCCACAATAATTTACTATTATGCAATGGTTTCTTAGCTATGACACAGAATGCTCAACCAATCAAAGAAAAAAATAGATCCATTTGGATCTCAACCAAACCAGAAACCTTGGTGCTTTAAAGGACAGTATCAACAAGGTGAAAAGAATGGGAAATGATATCCGCATGTCATATATGTGATATGGACCTTGTGTCCAGAATGTGTAAAGAACAATAACACGTCAACAGTAAAAAGGCAATAACCTAGTAAAAAAAAAAAATGGGGGAAAGGATTTGGAACACGCATCTCTCCAAAGATGACACAAAAACATTTTCAACCTTTCAATTCCATGGAGAAATGCTAATGCAAACCCAAATGAGATACCACTTCACACTACTAAGGAAGACAGAAGCAAAACAGGAACAATTTTGTTAAGTATGTAGAGAAATCGGGAGTCCCATTACATTGCATGTGGGAGTATAAAATGGTGCAGTCACTTTGGAAAAAACAAAACAGTCCGGTAGCTCCTAAAACAATTCAAGAGACCATCAGTGCACAAGCCAGAAATCCCATTCCTACTCACATAACTCAGACAATGGATATCTCATGTCCACACAAGAACTTGCACAAAAAAAGCATTATTCATAATAGCCCAAAAACTGAAAACAATCCAAATGTCCACGAGCTGATAAATGTTCATGTGCAGAATGGAATATTACTCAGCCATAAAAAGGAGGGAAGCCCCAATACAATACAAAGCTTAAAAACATGATGCTCAGTGAATGAAGCCACACACAAAAGACCTCATTATGTACAATCCCATTTATATCACATACCCAGAGGAGGGGAATCTCTAGAGATAGAAAATAGGTCAGTGGCTAACTAGCCCCAAAGGGGATGGGTGGATTTAGGAGTGACTGTTCAATAGGTAGAGTTTTTCTTTTGGGGATGAGGAAAATGTTCTGGAATTAGATAGAGGTGACAGATACACTGCTTTGTGATAGACTAAACTCCATTGCCTTTATAGGTGAAAAGGGTGAAAGGGTATATAAATTATTTGGCAATAAGGAAATAAAAAATGAATGTTAGGAAAAGTTTTAAAAGACAATGCAGGCTTTTCTGTCCAAGAGTATAATTAATTAGGTCATTAGCACACATTAGTGCCAAGTTCTCCAAAACGACTCAAATAACCCAGAAAACACCTCTCATGTTTCTCTACCCATAGCCAGAAACAGGATACCCCACAAAGCCATCTGGTGACGTTGGAGGACAGATGTTGTTGAAATGCCTACCCAGACAGCCCCTGTGTCAGCACCAAGTGTCAGGATGATTTTAAAACAAGGGTCCTGATGTCACAGGATGAGCCCCAGGCTGGCAGCAGCCGTGTGTCCCTCTCAGCATCTGACTGCCTGGATGTTGAAAATAAATACCCAATATGTGCCATACCCCCCTGCGGGCATGCATTTGGAAAATATGTATTTAGGAGCCCAGATGCAAAAGGTACCATGGCCTCTGAGACAATTTAACCTTTGATTTTTGAAAATTGTCTTTACCTCATCCCCCATGTTTTTAGATCAGGGAGACAGAATATCAGAGACAGTGTGATCTGTCATCCCTCCACCCCCGCCACTCAACCCCCCTGATACTCAGCCCAACTCAGAACGAAAAGGCCCAGGGGAAAGTCCCTAGAAAGGAGCTAGTCATACAAGCCAGGATAACAGGCCTCAAAGATACCAGGTTCTAAACCCTGGAGCCTGTGGACGGGACCTTGTTAGGAAACAGGGCCTTTGCATATGGGATTAAGTGCAGGATCTGAAGTGAGGTCCTCCTGCATGCGGGTGGCTGTAAATCCAATGACAGATGTCGTAATGAGAGACAGAAGAGACATATAGACCCAGAGGAGAAGCCACGTGGAGATGGAGGCAGACACGGGAGGGTCATGGCCACATGCCCAGGGCTGCCTGGAGCCCCCAGAAGCTGGAAGAAGCAGGAGAAAGGCTCCCCTGGGGCCTGTGGAGGGATCAAGGCCCTGCCCGCCTGGACCTCAGATGTCTGGTTTCCAGAGCTGGAGAGGATGATTCCTGCAGGGTTAAACCCCCAGAGCCTTGGGTTAGTTGTGGCAGCCCCCCTGGAAACCCTTCCAGGGTCCCAGAGGAAAGCAAGCCTGCTTTGGCTGCAAGTCGGCTACCGCCCACACCGTCCACTTCATTTCACGTGCGTCTCACTGGTGTCTGTGCTGGAAGAGAGGAAGGACTCAGAGAGTAATTGCTGGACATAAACACAGAAATTGGCATTTGTACAGGGCTTGGTCACTATCATGTCTCATCTTAGGGTAAAACCGTCTTGTTCCTAGTGGCTTTATCAGAGGTCGGCAATAAATATCTTTGTCATTGCTTTTCTCACATTTAGTATCACATGATACTTGTCAAGAGCATGCAAAAGCCCGGAGATCACCGTTCAGTGGACAAATGCACTCCAGATCTACGGGTACTACGTAGTCTACCTGCCAGTCGGGAGCAGCAGGTATGAGTTCCTTACCCACGTTAACGGGTGTGTTCAGAGCAGACCACCGGTGTGCCCTCTATCGAATTGCTTTCTGATGGCTGGAGCACAGAACCCAGCCCCCAATCCGCACACATCTCCTTGTGGGGCATTTTTATGAAATACCGTGCCGCACATCATGGCTATTAAAATAGCAACAGATTTAACCGCTGGCCTGTTCGTTTTCATGGGAGAACACAGGTGGATTGCACCCCCTCTCCCCCTCGACTTCTGCACGTAGACAGAGCTCAAAGGAGAGACTGCAAAAGACGAACCGGCCCCGGGGAACTTTGCAACATGTGGTCAGGGTGTCCTGTTTCACCACGTTGAGTCTCTGTCAAAAGAACCACAGATTTAATTCCAAAACACTAATGGAAGTCGGTGGACTTAGAATGTTTTTGAATTTCAGGCTGATTGTCTGAGATTTTAGGTAAATGCCATCCGCCACGAATGGGACATGGAATGCCTCCCAACTTCAACAAAAAGCAAAACTAAACATTCTTGAGTGTTTGTGTGCAAACTAGAACGATTTGGCAAATGCACTCCTTGCGTGTCTGTATTCTCAGCATCTAAACATATAAACAAAAGAAATCGAGTCATTTTTTTAACACTGCAGATTTGGAAACAGCCAGCATGCCGTAGCTGTGGACACACAGCACGACTTCCCTTGGCCCTGTGTCATCCTGGGTACAGATTCGCACAAGAAAGTTAAAACAACTTTCCTCCTTCACAATCCCTGTGAGCAGTTTGGAGAGCTCACCTCTGCGTGTGCGGAATGTACACACAGGCCGGTTCATAGTTTTTGCCTTTTCTGCCTTTTTCCTGCAGTCCTCCAACTGGCTGTTATGAAATATGAAACTCAGGCAGCCTGGCAGAGGCTTCAGGAACCCGGGACCATGATATATGTCTGCAGGAGGCCGAGTAAATGTCTTCTCGTGTTCGCTGAAGGGATCTGAGACCCGGGTTGTGAGAAGCTGTCATCTGAAAACGCCCAGCCCTGCTCTTCTCGAAGGTGTGTCCGTGGCTACAAGTTACAATAACTAAAGGAAACACCACCAACCGTGGGTGTTCCGGTGCACTGAAAGCCCGCTGCACAACCCAGGGAAACATCGGAAGGAAATTCAGGGCTGCGAGACTTACATTTGAGGTTCAAGGATGCCAAGAATGTCTGACAGAGTCCACCAAACCTGCTCTCTTGAAAAGATCCGAGAGAATTAGCAACATGGTCAGCGACTGTTTCAAAGGGAAAGCCTTTCTTACCCGACATTAAACACTGAGAACTGAGCAATGCTGGACGTGCATGTTTAACCATGAAATGACTGCATGGATTTCATTTCCGTGGAGGCCTGACACACCAAAGCTTGCTGCATTTGCCCCAAAAGGGCAGAGCTTTCTGGAGGCCAGACACTGAGATGCCAGAGGTAACTCAGGTATGTGGGACTGTAGGGGACACACATTATCGGGTGGCCCTGGTCCCTTATCCAACGCCTGGCAAATGCCACTTTCTTCTCTTCCGGGCATGGGAGCATGACGTATGAACCAGTTTTGTCACATGCGGGTCAGAAAAGCAAAACAAATCTTGAGTTGGGCCCTCAGCAGTGGAGGAATGTCCTCAGAATTCTTTTCCAGGCTGACAAGGTTTCAAAGACTAAGAAACTGGCAAAAGGCACAGACGCCCCCCTCCCAGCGGAGCATCAGCGGGGACTCAGCTTGCCCATGTGGAGCTGGGAATGCCCACCTGTCGTGGGCTCAGCCCCGCAACTGAGGAGGCCCCTGGCCCTGCCAGCGCTGGGCCAGTATCCCCCGGGCGGCTCCATCCATCCCTTATCCCCACCACCCCACCGTGCCTTCCCCACATGTGGTTTTCATCAAAGCCGGGAAGCTGTCAGAGCAGCTAAATCGGGTCCTTAACTTGCCTTTACATAAGGAGATAAAAAGCAGATGCCAGAAAACGTTCTCATTTTTAAAAGTTGACTTTTTTTTTTCCCATTTATTCTATTTTGTTCTTTCCAAAATGCCTCAATCATCATTTTAGTGCTGTTGTGGAGAATCCATACACAGTCCAAAAAAAAAAGAAAAGAAAAGAAAAATGTAAAACTCGAAACCAAACCGCCTGGGCTTCTCACAAATGCCCACAATGCTCTCCCAAAACTCAGACTTTGCTCGAAATGGGGATTTTTCTCTTGGTTTCCCCTCCTCTGGAAGAACATGGACTGAGACGGACAAGAAGCTGGAGGTTCACTTTCGTACGCGGACGGTTGTGGGATCCGCAGTCAGAGGGCCCTGCATACTCACGAAGCGGGTGCCAGACGCCCAGTGGAAATGCACACGCCTGCTTTGGTGTCCGCACGAAAACAACACTATTTTTCAGCCACAGCGGCCTCAACGCTTTTTCCAATCAGCCTCCTCGGGGGAGAGGGCAGAGTTTTTTTTAACACTTGAATACAAATATTTATAAGTTTATTTATATCTCCGTTTTACAAGATGTACATTCATACTATATGCTTTGACAAAATACACTTTGCAACTAAGAACGAAAACACGGGGGCATTTTGCGTTAGGGACCTGTGAGCACGGCCTTTGAACGTGTGCACCTCCACAATAGCAGAGGGAGACGGATTTTTAAGACCGTTGGTTTGGGAAAGGGTGTGTTGTTTCTTTTCATTTGAGCGATCCCTGAAAAAGGTCTGTAGATCCAGACACACCTTGTATGCATAACCCAAACGGAGTCTCTGCGTCGTAAATCATCCCGGCTGCTCATAAATCGGGTAGGGAAGGGGAGGGGGAAAAAAAAGCAACAGCCTTAAAAAATATAAAAATAAATGGAAGGCAATGTCAAATTTACACTCAACATAATTAAAATAGCACACATTTATGAACGTTCAACCAAAAAGAAGAAATAAATAACATCCATATACATCCAGTACCAAGAAGCAGAGAACCGTGCCTCTCTCTCGGATGGGACCTCTGCATACAAACAGGGCCGGGTTCACGAAACCGTCACCTTTTCAATAAATAGCACGTTTCATAGCTTTGAAACTCGGTATTTTCTACATTCCTCCACTGATTTCTCGTTAAATATCAAATTTCAATAAAACATTTATAAATTGCATCAAGTTTTCACATGTCTTGAAAAATCAGCATATTCCTAAGCTAACTTTTTAATAAATTAGGCACCAGTTTTTAAAATGTCCGACTCGTCAACTGAAAAGCCCTCCCCACCCCCACCCCCGCCACACTTGGATAAAAGAGCAAAGTGCCTCAAATATTTTCGCCGTTGTAGCCGGCCCATGGCCTCCCCTGTGCCCCAGTGAAAACTCCGAGTGCAAGGGGTGGGGGGCTCCCTCTGCACTCCGGCAAGTACCAAAAGTTTAAGAGGAAAGCCAAGTGTAAGAGCAGAGAAAGGTCCGTCATAACTGGGGGGGGCCATGAGCTCAGACACCCTCGAGGGAGCAGCACGTACTAGATCCGTTTAAATGTCCAGATGTCCCCACACTGCCCAGGCCACAGATGCCCATGGCTGGAACTCAGAATTACGAGGACAGGGGCTACCTGGGTGCCCAGCTCAGAGTGGAGTGACGTGAGGAGGTCATGCTGCACCAGGAGTCTAGGGGGACTGGTCCCATCATGGGGGACGCCAACCTTTGCAACTTGGAGCACCCTTTTCATATAGGAACCACATCTGGCCCGGCCCTTAGCTCTGTCCCAGTAAAGAAGCCACAGTGCCGAGGCCCTACCAAGACCACCTACACGAGGACAGCCCCATTCCCTCGGGAAAAGGTGTTCAAAGGGAGCAATTCTGAGCCACAGAGCTTCTACAATGCGTGAGTCAGACACTTAACCCAGGAACGTATGTGCAATGTAAGATCCAGGAAATGTGCTGCCTTCCCAGGGCAACTGCGGCCACACGACAGGAAGAACAGTGACTTAGTAAGGAAGATTGAAGGGGAACAGCATACCTGCAAGAACATAGCTGGGCCGACCGGGGCGATTCCCACCCTAAAAACACTCTTTGGCCAAGGTTTCAGGAAAAACGAAAGCACTATAAGGCTCACGCCATCTCAGCAAGCAGAGCCCCCCCGCACCCCCCCCCGCTTCATGGACAGAAGACGTTTGCACACACACATGCCGAGGCTCACGGAGAACGGAAGACCCCCGTGCCCCATCCAGTGGCGTGGAAACAGAATCCTTTCCAATGCGCTTCCTAGACAACATATCTTTAGGCCAGCACACTTGACGTCCATCCCCAATGGTATTTGGAAGTAACATGATTGACTTTGAAAGGGATCTTGTTTGAGTAACAAGCACCCAACTGCCAAATTATGTCTGCCTCCCATATTTAATTCTTATGACCTGTGGAAAAATGTGCCACTCCCACCCCATGTGTGCATGCAAAGGTGGGTGTGATGTCCTGGGTCTCAGTTGCCCTGGGAAACCAAGAGACACACATGCCACTCCCAGCATCCTTTGCCTACAACACCGTCCCTTCCTGACAGCCTCCCAAAAAGGAGGGGACTGGTTATAGACCACACTGAGATACCCATTCACATGCGCCCAGAATTTCTGGAGGCGGCGGCGACTGGGTGATGTGCCCTCCATGCCACGCCCACCCACTCACCCTGCAGAGAGGCACCCTGACTTCACTCCAGGGAGAGATGCAAACCCAGCCAGTGTTCACAGCCAATACCACCCCTTACAGTTCTCCGCCCTGCTTCTGTTTCGAGGGGTCCCAAAGGCGACGGTTACACCTGGCTCACTTTCCATGCTAAATAAAGCAAACCAAAAATGTAAAAATGGTTCAGTGACCCCATCGGGCAGGTCATAGGCCACCAGCTTCCCAGCACAACAGACGGCCTGCGGCTTTACTTTAAAACCTCAGGTTCTGCCAGTACCAGACCTCATGTCTTTTTGCTTGTGTGGAGTGCTTTTCTGCCAGGAAAGGGGTGGTTTCGGACGATCATGTTTAGATTAACTAAATTATTACACACATTTTGGAAAAAAATAGGGATGTACACATATTACCTGCAACTTTGGCCAAGTGTTAAATTTTAGGATGAATGGAGTTCTAAAGGAGGTGAAATGCATGGTTTTGCATGTAAAGCAAAGTAAGCCTATATATAGGACCTCTTATTATTATTATTATTGTTGTTGTTGTTGTTATTGCTATACACAGCTGTTTGAAAGCAAAACTGATCATTTGAGGCCAACTCTATCATGCCATTAGTGTCTGAAAAAACAAGTTTCAGGTGACTTAAAAATACTGATCTTGCCTTGTTCACCTGTCTCTGACATTTTAGAGCTGTACAGAAATTGCAAAATAAATAGTCGAAGGGGCCTTTTGATTTGTACAGAGTTGCAGAGGATACAGAACCTGACAGGCAGCTACATTTCAGCTCAAGCACTTCTTTACATGAAAGGAAAACTGTCTTTTCTTGGGGAAAGGTACCAAAATCAGGGATGAGGAAAGAAATTGCTAATGCCAAATCTGGAAAGACCAAAACCACTTTTAGAAACAGAGTGAGTGAATGAAGTTGGGTAAATGCCTGCTGGATGGCCATTTAGAGTGTAATAGACAGCTTCCCTCTGGGCAGGCCTCAGGGACTAAAGCAAAAACACAGGTGTCTATCTTCGAGGTAGAAGCCCAGCTCCACCCCACACTGCTCACCCCAAATGTAAACGGTGCACCCAAAGCGCGTCCCCCGAAATTCAGGTGCTTTGTTTGGGCACTGGTTACTTCCCGTCAATCGACTTTCCCACGCCATGCCACCAGCTAAGATAAGTTGCTACTTGGTGTTTATCCAATTTGGAAGAAACAAAGGAGAATGAGTGATTCAGATGCAACGTGGGACTGCCCACCACTAGCAAACATCCGCTTCAATCTCTCTGCCTGGACGACCTCAGACTCTTCCCCCTTCCCAGACACAGCTCGGCCACCGACCTCCCAGGCCTGCTCTACCACATCCCACACACCTGGACCCCCACCATAACCCCGAACACTCTCCACCCCCGTCGTTTTGCCAATGGGCCCCCGGCAGCCAGGCCCGCAGCATACAGGAGGTGGTAATGCCTTTAAGCGGTCCAAAGCTGGTGGGTCAAAGAGTGCAGGACTAATTTCTTTAAAATCTATCATATTTACAGTATTGCACTTGACTGCAGTGAATTGCATTTCACTAAAATTAATGGTGCATCAGTATTACGCCTTAAAACAACCCCCCCCCCCCACGCCCCTTTGTGTCGATGCAAGTCCTTAGCATCGGAATTCTGTAAAACAGCAAAAAAAAAAAATGTCAACTCGGGAATCAGATACTGCAAAAGTTATAAAGTCATCTGTTCTATGGCACAAGGAATCCTCAATCAACTCTGTGCTTTGGGGCCGTATATGTGCATGAAGACCGTGCTTATAAGGAGTTCCAGAACGTTGACAACGTGAGGGATCTGCATCGCCTGTGGGCCCTGCTTAGGCCAGGGCGTCAGACGCATTTCGTTATTGCTGCCTTTTGGGACAGGGGGTTGGGGGGCGGGCGAGCCCAGCGCGGTCCCCCCGCCGTGGATGAGATGCAAGAGTCCACGTTGAAATCCACACACGTCCTGCAGGTCCTTGTGTGAATAAAATTGTTGGCCGCCAAGAACTGGCATCTTCGGCAGAGACCAGCATCTTCTGCTTGACAGACTCTGGGACCTTCGGAAGGTGTGTAGGAGGCCGCATGCACAGGGTAGGAACGCGGACTGCACACTAGGGCGCAGAGCCGCGGGGCTCCGCCGGGCTCGGGGTCCCAGGACGCCCCGACAGCGCGGTCCGGGCTGGGTGGGTGGGGGGGTGCCTGACCGTCACCCGCTCTCTCCCGCAGTCTCTACGACCGTCTGGGGACGCGTGCCATTCCGGAGGCGCCCTCCCTGGGCCTACCGTGAGGACCCCGGTCACGGGGCGGGAGGCGGATGCGCCAGGGCCCGCGCCCTGGCTCCGGGGGCGTCCGTGCGGCCGGCGGGGACGCGGAGGGGGGTGGGCGGGGAGGCGGGCAGGCGGGGCCGGAGCCGTGCGCGGGCCGCGCGGCTGGTCAGAGCCCCAGGGCCTCGGCGTGCTTGCGCGCCTTCAGCCGCAGGTCGGCGATGCTGGAGTTTTTGCTGTTGCTCTTGGCGGCGGCGGCCACGACGGCGGCGGCCGAGGCGGACTCTGCCAGCGACGCGATGGGCAGCCCGAAGGGCGGCGGCGGGAACATCAGGTAGGGCGCGTGCGCCGCCAGATGCGGGTGCAGGTGCGGGTGCGCGTGCGCCACGCCTTCCAGCTGCAGCTGGGCCTGGACCTGGGGGAGCAGACGCGCAGCGTGAGCCCGCGCCGAGGGGTCCCCCTCAGGGACCCCACGCTCATCACCCAGGGGACCGCCACCCGCCCTCCTCCCCACCGCCGGGGGCTGCTTCGGGACACGGCTGTGAAATGCCAACAGATCCCGGAGCGCATCCCACACCCCACACTGTGCACTCCCTCCAGCTTAGGGGTGTAGGCAGCTGGCACCCTTTCCCCCACGAGATCCCAGAGCCTCTGTTTGACCTCTGACGTGCATCCTGGATCCAGGGATCTGATCGGGGCTCCCCCTCACCGAACCCCCCCCCACATTGTTGAACCTGCAAAGAGCCCCACCAAATTTGGAGGCGCCCATTGCCTAATCTCTGCAGGACCTAGTGGCTGACCGCACGTCGTCATGTGATGCAGGGGGGGTGCCCTACCCTGGGGACCCGGCGCTGCAGGGGCAGAAGATGGGTCCGGAGCAGGGGTGGGGGTAGAGGCAAGACGGGAGGACGCCCTGTCCTCCTTGGGCACCGAGAGTCTGATAGTATGAGGCTCTTTTCTCAGTCAGTCTCGCAGGTGTCTGTTTATACCACCTCCCCAGGCCCTCGCTGACCCGACAAGACCTGGGCCTGAACCACCGGACCTCCCGCCCTTCAGCAAACATCGGTCCCAAATATAAACCCAGGCCTACCGCTTGCAGCAAAGCAAAGCGCCCTGCCCAGACCGTCGCTTGCCACGGGCAGTCACAACACCCTCCCCCAACACCCTCCCCCGAAGGGATCTCCTCTCCTCTGCCTCTAGGCAGGGCCCATGTGGGCTTTGGGCTCTCACTCTGGGGACCTGTATCCGCCCCCAGGCAGCTGGCACCATTCGTCCTACCGCTGGTCCCCCAGCAGGGCACTATCCTTGGGGCACTTGGTCCACGCAGGGCACCCCATGGTACGCCACGCAGGGCATGTACTGGGCCCTATGTCCCCAGCTACGAGGTGCAGGGTGACGCTGAAGGCCAGGAGGGGGACAGACACAGCCAGTCGAGGCTGTCAGGCAGGCAAGGGAGACTGGGATGGGGACGCCGGCCCTCATACCCTAGTGTGGGCATTCCTGTCTCACCCCCACTCCCAACCAGGCAACCTGTGTGGGTGGCATTTTTTTTAACTTCTGAGTTTTCTAAAGTCGTGTTTGACTTTATGTCCTGGCGCTCCCAAAGGTGAGTCTTGGAGTTTTACAGCGTGATTTTAATACGTGCCAACGGATCTATAAATGCCCCTTGTAAAAACGGCAGCTTTTCTTGCGCGGGGCGGGAGCAGCGGGGGAGGGGGGCGGTTGGGGGGGCAGGACGCCGGGAAGGCGGGGCCCGCGGGGCTCAGAAGGCAGAGAAACGAGCTACCTGTTGGAAAGGCATCCGCAGGGCGCCCATGTTCACGTAGGGTGCCACCCTGCAGGCGTCCAGGTGGCTGGCGGTGCCCAAGATAACGCCTGCAGGGGAAGACAGGAGGCGTGATGCGCCCGGGTCCTCTGCGCACGGTGGGGGCGCTGCCGCCCGCCACCCCCCCGCTGCACACCCACCTTTATGCCTTTGGTTCTCGGGGCCCCTGCGCCCCCCCGCCCCCCGCTCCCCGCCGCCCCACCACGCCCGCTGCGCACCCACCTTTATGCATCTGGTTCTCCTGCTTCCGGCACTTGGCCCTCCGGTTCTGGAACCAGACCTGGGAACGGAGAAGACACCACACACACACACACACACACACACACACAGCCCAGTGAGCCAGGCCTGGTACGAAGGCTTCTTTCCCAAGACGCTCAGTGGCACCTTCGCGCCCTGGCCCGACGACAGAGTTCGCTCCCGCCCCCACCCCCACCCACTTTCACGCACCCCCACTCCCGAGCCCCGCCTTGACTGGTTACCTAGATGTGGGAATTTGCAAACTCACTTCTGAGCCCTGCCTGGTCCCTTAGGTGAACCTAAAGGACATCCATGTATCTAACATCCATGTATCTGAGCATCACATCCATGTATCTAACGTGAAGACGTGGCTGCCGGTACTGCAGGGGGTGGACTCGAGAACTTTCCACCGTTTTGTGCGGGCGGTACCCCCTCCGATCCGCCACAGCCCCTGAAAGAACCTGACCTTCCACCTCTGAACCTTAGGGGTTAAGGAAGGGGGGTGCACAGATGGATACATGGGTCTGAATCCGGCCCGCTCCCCAATTTCAGGACACCCTGAGTCCAGAAACTTCCATGTCTTCCCTGCGTTCCCTGGAAGCCTGGGGGTGGGGGGATCCCAGATAACTACGTAGTCGTGAATGTCCTCGGGCCATAAGGACCCAGTGTGCCCCGATAACGCAGCCTTTGCAGAGCTGGCACGGGGCCTCTCCAAGGACATCTAGTTCTTGGGGGACTGGGCGACAAAGGGCGGTGGGACCCTCGCCCAGCCCAGAGAGATGCACAGGCCTGACACATCAAGATTTGGGTACAAAGGGCTCTCCCCAAAAGCCCGCTCCAGTTTCGCACTCTCACACCAGCCCCTCTCCCACACAGCCCCGGTCCCTGACCACCACCGTGGCCCTCAGGCTGTCGCTGACGAAATCTGGAGGCCACACTTCGTCCTGATCTTAGTCACTTAATTTTCCCTGTTTTTCTCCGGCAGCGCCCCTTACACACCCCTCGCCCTATTGCTGCGATGGCGGCCACTCACCACGCCCCGTAACGAGCAGAAAGAAAGCCTTCTGGGGGCTACTCGGCCGGGGGTAGCTCGGCACAGCGGGTTCGCTGTGCCTGGGGCTGCCAGGACCCCCACCCCCCGTGGGGAAACTTCAGCAAACCCAGGGGCTGGACGCACCGGGAGCCTAAAAACGGGAACTGTTCTGACCCAGGTGCTTAAGAGGCAGATCTCCAGCCCAGCGGCCTGTCGGAAATGGCTTTCAAGAACGTTCGAAAGCTCAACGCCCCCCACCCCCACCCCCCAGGCTGCAGACAGCCTGGATAAGTTTTGTCGCGTTGCGCTGAAAACTAGTCCCCAAAACTTCCTCCGCCCGCCCTGGTTTACATTCACTCTACTTCCCTGGGTCTACAAAGCTTAAGGCACATTCCTCTGACCCCACATCCTGCGCCCCCTCCCGTCGGACTCTCCCCACCCCGGACAGGACTGGACCCTGTGAACCCATCCTAGGCTCCTGTTCCCTGGCAGACCCGGAGCCCAGTCCTTGGGGGGACCAAAGCTGGCGTCGGGACAGCACATTCTGCACCCCTGCTACCCCCACCCCAGAAAGATATTTTTCAAAAACAGAATCCTATTTCCATCTGGAAAGGCACAGCTCACTTTTCCTTCAGCGGGGGCAAAAAAATAAAATAAGACTATGAAAAATAAAAGTGATGAATTAGCCCATGCGTTAAGCATAATAAATCAGTCTTGGGGTGATTCACGATCAATTCCAATTAGCCCTGAATATGCTAAGTAAAGTGCAGTACAGTGGTTCAGACAGTCATTTCTTCATTAAGGACCAGTCGTTGATTTCTTTCACAAATGCCCTAATCTGATTTCCTTTTGATGTCCATTACAGACAGTGAATAATGACATTTAATTTAGCTCTGCGCCATAAACCCAAAGATATTTGTTGTAATTAAATTACCGCCTGCTCCTCACCGTGGTCTCATAACTTTCGATTAGAACCCTGACAGCTGGGTGATGGGAGCTTCCAGTACAACACTAAAAATAAAAGGTTAATAAGGACCAGCTTCCATAGGATCTTCAATTTATTTACAGCAAATTTCCACACTAAATTGAAACTCTATCCTTTAACAACAGGGCACAGGCTGTACCGACAAGGATTGACCGAACTGTTCAGAGCCAGGATGAAAATGCAGCCCATTCCTGGCCCCTTGTCCCTCACTGCCCAGGACTCTGGCCCCGCCACCTCCGTGCTTTCACTAATTGATTTTTATGAGCACTTCTCTGGCTTTTCTTTCTTGCCACGGGATTCTTTTCCATGTGGCCAACAGAAAATTATTTCTTTCTTATTCTATTCCCATGTTTATTTTTATTATTATTTGCAGATGTTAAATTTTAATTCGCCCCTAGATGGATAGCCACTCACTCACATGCCCCCCTTTATTCTAGGACATTCTTGAGATGTACAGGCACCCAAGAACCAATTTTCTACCACTCGGTCCCTCCTGCTAAGGTGCTACTCAGTAATAGACTACAAAATGAAAGAAATAGTGTGGAATTAAATTACAAGTAATTTATTTTTATAGAAACAGTACATCAAGGCCTGGGAGATATTACAGATCCCAGGGATAAAGACAGTGGGAGATGACATAAAAGTTGATATCCCCTTCAGCAAAAGTTTAATCTTTTCATTAATTTGTATGGTGCAGCCCAATCCATCTTCTGAGAGAAAGGTGTCCAGCGGGAAAGCCACCCTCGGCCGGCCGCCTCCCCTCGCTGCGGCCACAGATGCCGCTGGGGAGAGGGTCCTCGGACCCTGCCTGTGGGTCCCACCTCTGCTGGACGGTTCTAGAAACAGCTGCCACTGTGAAGAAGAGCTGAAAATGCCTGGGGAGTGTTGCATCTCATTTTAAGGAGGTTTTTTTTTATTGCAGGAAGCAACACGGGAAAATGGAAGGGTATTGAGGGCAAAAAAAAAAATCTCTTTTCAAATTAAAGATTTTGCACATTATTAGGCATGTTTGCATTTTCGTTTTGTAAAATACGAAATCCGGGGGGAGGGGAACTGTATTTGAAATGAGAGGACCTTATAATCAGTAAGAAACCCACCCTCCCGAAGTCCTGTGCTTTGCACGGCCCCCTTCCCGACTGGAAACGTTAATTTCATTGATTCAAAGCCAGTCCCCAGGGCCCAGGGATCCTGACCCTTTTTCTGTGCTACTCAGACCCGTGAGAAAGGCCAGAAAGGCCCAGCTTGCAGGCCCGACCTCCCAGTTGGGGGCTGCGTACCTGAGGACGCAAATCTTCGCGGCTCTGCCCCCCATAAATAAATTAACGTTTACGACGCTCCAGAACGGCTTCCCTCAGCGTCCCCTCTGCGCACGTGCTGTGCACGCCGAGGGCCCCGCAAGCAGTGGCGCGCCAGATGGGGCTTCATGAATTCATGCGCCCTCGCCCCCGCCCCCGCGCCTTAGCTAATCCGGTCCCGCGTGGGCTCGAGCCACAGTCCCCCAGCCTGTCCCTCCCCTCCCGCAGCCTGTCTGGGCTCCCGGGCGTGGGAGGGAGGGGGCAAAGGGCTGCGGAGCGGTGGGTAAGGGGAGCAGCGGAGAGACAGATCCAAATTCCCACCCCCTCGAGGTGCAGGGAGACCTGGACGCGCGGAGCACGGAGAGCTTCACACAAACCGTTCGTGCGAACCTCGCGGCCCGCCCCGCAAGGCCCCCCGGCGGCGTCTGGGGGAGGCCCGGGTGCAGCCCGCCCCGCGTCCGGTGTCCCGCGCTCCTGGCCACCCGAGGGGGCGCCCGGGGGCACTGGGGCGGGCGGCGCGCTCCTACCTGCACGCGCGCCTCGGAGAGCCCCAGGCGCTGGCTGAGCTCCTCGCGCATGAAGGCGTCGGGGTAGTGCGTCTCGTCGAACAGCCGCTCCAGCTCGTTGAGCTGCTCCAGCGTGAAGTTGGTGCGGCTGCGCCGCTGCTTCAGCTTGGTCTGCCCATCCTCGTCCTCGGACTTGACGTCTTCGCGCTTCTCTTTACACTCGTACAGACCTGCGGGGCGGGCCCACGGCACAGGCTGAGGCTCCCCGAGTCCCTGCGCCCGCCTCCGCCGGCCCGGGGGTCCTGCGCTCCCGACGGGCAGCCCGACGGGCGCGCTTTTGCACCACGCGGTGAAACCCCGAGCGCGCGCCAGCCTTGGGAAGGGGCCCCCCTGGCTGCGCCAAGTCCATAAAGCAAACTCCGGTGGAAGACATGCCCTTGGGCCCTGGCGGCTTAGGTGTTTCCTGACCTAATCGCTGAATACTTCCCTCAATTTTCCACTCCGTGCCTGTGGACATACCGGCATAGTCTAACTCTGTCTCTTCTCTCTTTCCAAGGGGATTGAGGTGTTAAATACTGCTTTTAACTCAAGTCTAAGCAGAATTCCCCAAGTGTGGGTCCCCGGCAGGGCGCCCTGGAAATGTGCTGGGCAGTCCTAGGCCAGCCTGGGGGTCCAGGCCCCGGGAGAGCCGCTGACCCGGCTGCAGTGCAGCAGGACTGGGCCCACCACCCCCCAAACCCAGTCAGAACCTCCCTGCCCAAGCCGTGGAGCTGGGTGTGCGGCCCCTACCCTGGTCTCCTCCAGACCACAGAGCAAAGGCATATATCATAGCGGGGGCACGGCTTGGTGCGCAGCGGCCTGGGGCTTCCTGGATGCTTCTCTTCCCACATATTCACCCTGTGGCCCTGCACACGCCCCACCAGGGCATCAAGAGGGGCACTTTCTAAAGTCCAAATATTATGACGGCATCAATATTTGTTAGGGGAGGTGGGGGGCTGAACATCAAGCAGTAAGGTCAGAGTTTAGGATAAATACCCCCAAAACCCTCTCTTCCCACCTCCAGAAAATGCAGCCCCTCTCCCAAGCTCAGGGATTTTAAATAAGTAGGTCCCAGCCTGAGGCTGGTGGGAGCTGTACCTCAGAAGCCGGGTTCTCTCCTGTCCTCTCTCTCCTGTGCCTGGGGCCTCCTGGGTGCAGGCAAAGAGCACCTTTGTACCCTAATTAGAAGTCCCCTCAGTGTCAAGAAGAGCTGGCCTTCAGGGGAGCCAAACGGTCTGGAGATAAGGCAAAAAAACCCTTTCCTGGCCCAGCCCAAAAACTCACAAAGGGAAAAGACTCCAAGTATCTGTGGGAAAAGGGGTAAATCCTGGCATCCTGCCCCCCCTCAGAGGGTCCCCAAACTGGACCCCAGACCC
Source organism: Manis javanica (assembly GCF_040802235.1). Taxonomy (NCBI): domain Eukaryota; kingdom Metazoa; phylum Chordata; class Mammalia; order Pholidota; family Manidae; genus Manis; species Manis javanica. The sequence goes on along the minus strand of NC_133174.1, from coordinate 343,842 downwards.
TGCCTGAAAGTGTTCCCTCAAGGCTCCTGTAGTGCTGGGCACTAAACCCCAACCGAATGCATTTCCAGGAACACCTATTTCTTCCCCAAACTAAATCCCATCCAGGGCGGCCCCCAGTCCTCTCCTCTCTTGAGACTGAACCCCAGGGATTGACCCCAGCTGAGAAGATGGCCTTCCAAGCACTTAAGAACCAAAGGCAAGCTTTGCAAAATCCACAGACTCCCCACACATGGCTCAGTGGGGCACTGCTTCAGCACCCAGACCTCCGGGTTTCTCCGGGACCCAAGAGCCTCTGCACCTCTGTTTTGCTCCTAATCCTGGGTCTGGGCCATCCCAGGGGTCTGCACATCCAGAAAGGGGGAAGGTGGGGCTGGTGATGTCCTTATTTCCTCTGACTTTAAAAAGGCCTCGATCAGGCTTTGCTTTCTTTATATTACTGCAGTTGTATGGCAGGATTCCCCAGGGTGAAAGGGGGCAGGAGGCTCGGCTTCTACGAAGGACTTGGGTAACTGGTCAGGAGCGGCGGAGATCAGCCATCAGGCACTGCAAACCTCTGAAATTAAAGGTGGGCCCCAAGTAGCACCTCGCCGACAGCAGTGTCTCCATGAAGGTAAACTCTGTGTATGAATTATAGTGCCAGGTGGCCGTGCCAAGGGGTGAACCCCAAGATAAGACTGGCTGGGTCCAGGCTGCCCGGGCTGCCAGCGGTCAAGGGCTTGTTTCTACGTCTCTGCCAGCTTTTCTCTTCTGCAAGGTCAAGGCCTTAGAATTTAGCTTCAAGGCCATGACACCACCCCAGACCCAAAGTGCAGGGTCCAGAAGGCGCTGAGGCAAGGGGTTCTGGAGGAGAAGCACCTCTGGGGGAGACAGATGGTCCCTACCTCTCTCGACACCCTGGGGAGTAAAACAAGACTGTGGAGTGACAGGCAAGCCTCTGTATCTCCTCTCTTTGTATTGAAAACTGGACACAGAGCGATGCCCCCTGAGAAATCCGGCTGATTTTATTCCTCTGATTTATCGCTGCCAGTTGCCCTGTTGGTACAGAGATTTCTCAGCTGGGACCACAGTGCCCACGTGGGAGAGCCCTCCTAAACCCGCCTTTTCCACCGATTCGACAACACGGCCAGCGGTGAGCCGGTGGCCGAAGAAAGAAGGCCCTGGACGCAATGTGTCCACAGCAGGGCCCGCTGCGTCTTGCCAGACTGTGGTCCGGCGCTGCCTGCGCCCAGCCACGACCTTCCTGGCCCTTCACGCCCCCATCCAGACCCTGACCACCGGCGGGCATGAAGTTTAACTCAGTTTAATTCACAGACCCGCGTCAGACAAGATCAACGGTCATGGTTCAAGGGGAAAGTTTTGCCCAAAGGGAAACAGCGTGGAGAGGTTCCGAGGGCAGAGGCGACTCCCGGACCAGGGGCCAGCGCGTCCTCCACGCTGCCCATTCCCAGCTGGGGAAACCGGCAGGCGGTGGGCGCTGGAGAGATGTATGCGGATCGCTCCTCCAGGCGCGTGGGTGTAAATACGAGCACAGACACCCAGACGCGCACCCGGCAGCCTTACAGCCGACCTCGCGTTTAAGGCACAAGCACGAGAATCCACCCCAGGCCGGGAAAGTTCCCGCCGCGGCGCCTAGTGCCCACGCACGCCCGGGGAAGCCAGTGCGCCGGCAGCGCGCGGCCCCAACCCCTGCCCATCTGTCTCCTGCCGCCCCACCGAGCGTCCGCACTTGTGGCGCCCACTTCCCCAGGTTTCCTTCCTTTCTTACGAAAAGACCGGCGAGAGGCGGCGGGGGCATTTCCGTGCGAGCTGCGGCTGTAAACCCAAGAGTTTTGGGGTCGAACTGAGAGCGAGCCTGGGCGCCGGGGCCTCCCCATGCGCAGCGCGAAGGGCAGGCGGGCTGGCTCGGCGGCGAGGAGACAACGACCCGAGCGGGGCCCGGAGCGGCGGCGCCCGGCCAGCTTACCTTCCGCGGCCCTCCCCGTGCCGAAATCTTTCAGTTTCTCCTTGTCGCTGTCCACGTGGTCCTTAAACAAATGCACGGGACAGTGGCCGCCGGCCTCCGTAATGTCCTGGAGGTTGGAGTCCGAGCTCCCCAGCTCCCGCGAGCGCGCCAGTCCGCTCTCCAAAACTTCCCGGTACGTGATCGAATCCTTCTTGCAGCCGCCGCCGCCGCCGCCGCCGCCGCCGCCACTTCCCTCCTTGCTTTTCTGGTCAAAAGATTTGGATACAAAAGCCGTGAGCTCCTCCATGGCTTCTCGGGGGGGGGCTGGGGAGGGGCTGCGGGTCCGTCCGCGGGGGGCTCGGCGGGGCTGGCTGGGAGCCGGGCTGCGGTCCGCACGCGTCCGCGCGCCGGGGCGAGGGTGGATGCCTCGTGCAGCTAGTTATTTATGCCTTTCCATTTGAGGTCTCACTATTTATACGCGGCCACCTCCGCCCAACCCCCCGCGCGGCCTGTCTGCAGCAATTATGGCTCCAGGCTCGGCGGCGGGCGCACGCGGGGATGCTGTCGCTCCCCCACCTCCAGGCCGGCAATTGGCTTCCCTTACATTTCATCACTGTTTGGCGTCGGTGCACCTTGGTGTGGAGACGTAAAGATCACATTTTCGGAAGCAGAGGGAGAGGGTGCGCGCGCGCGAGCGGGCGCAAGAGCCCGCAGCGCCCCCAAACAGGTCCCCGCATTTTCTCAATGGCTGGCGGACACGAAACTCGAGGACTTTTCCTGAGGGTGACGAGGTTCCTGCCGCGCGCGCAGAGCGGGTCTTGGCAGGATGTGTCCGCGCGTGGCGGTGCCGAGAGGCCCGGGGCCCCCCGCTGCCGCAGACGAGAATGGACTCCCAAGTTGGAGACGCTGTTGGACCGCCGGATGAACCCGCCTGCGTGGCCCGCGGAGCCAGCTCGTGCGCGCGGCTTGGTTAGGGAGCAGCTCGAGCGCCCCGAAAGGAAGGGGGTCAGGGGTCCCCGAACGTGGACCCTGGAGCCTCAGCGGCCCTGGAAAGCGGCTCGCAGACCTCGCAGGGCGCGCGTCCGGAGCGCGGCGGTGGAGACGCGGAGAGACCGGCGGGTCTCCGGGAGAACCGGTTTGTAAGCGGCGGTCCTGCGGGCTGGCGGCAGGGCCCGCTCAGCCTTCTTTACAGCCGTGCTGACAGCCTGGTGTCTGGGATCTTTATTTGCGGAGGGGGGGCGTATATATTTTTGGTGGTGCCACGGCTTTCCTGACTACCCCCTCCCCACTCCGCCGTCCCGGCGTGCTTAGGAGCGGCCACTTTGTCAATGGCAACACGGAATTCGAGTCACGACCCGGAAGCCAAGCCTGTCATCCTGTCTGCAAAATGCCCTCTGCGAATAAAGTTGACTTTTCTGCTTCTCCCTCCTTCTTCTCTAACACCCCCGCCCCCGCCTCCCCCTTGCCCCCCTCCCCGGCTTTGGGACAAGCCTTTTGGCGGCGGGGGGACGTGGGGGTGGGGGCTGTCGCGGTTTCTGGAGGAGCTCAGTTGGCTTTTTCTGAAGGCCGTTCCTCCTTCGAGGCGTCGGTTCCCCAGACCGCAGGATGGGGGGCTTCGCGCAGCGGTACCCAGCGTCCCGTCCAGCGCGCGCCGCCGCAGCCCGAACCGTTTCTCCGGGATCCGCGGGGCCCTGGGGGGCGCGGGTAGCATACCCCAGGGGCAGCTGCCCGAGTTGGAGAAACAGACCAGCCCTTCCCCTCCCTGTCCCCACCCTCCAAGTCAGCCCCCGGGTTTGCCCTCTGCGCTCTGCCCTCCATCCACCCCTCCGACCTCCTCTGTCCGGGTTTGCCCTCTGCGCTCTGCCCTCCATACTCCCTCCGAGAGCTCTGCAGCGGCGCTGCTCAGCCCCGGCCCTGCGCTGCTCTGCCCTGCGTGCGGCTGGCGGAGCTGGGGGATTTGTGGGACGCTGCCTCGCCCCCCACCCCCGACTTCAAAAGCCAAAGGCAAAGAAGGCTTTGCAACTTAACAAACAGGTCTTTGTCACCGCGGCCTTCTAATCAAAGCGGAGGCGCGTGGATATCACACGGAATTACAAATAGCCCCTCATGCATTATGCATGCAGCCGCCTCGCGGGTCGGCAGGGGGAACGCTGAGGGCCGCGCTGGAGCGGCGGTGCGCGGGGTGCGGGCGCCGGGCGGCCCCGGAGTTGACAGTCCTGGCTGGGGACGAGCCTCTGATGCACCCCGGGATCCCACGGGCTCAACGTCTGCCCGGGCGGGTCTGGGGACCCCAGACGGCAACTGAACTCTTTTACTGACGAGACAGCAGAGCGAGGGGCGGAGAGGGGGGAGAGAATGCAAAGGAGCTGGTCTGGGGGAGGGGGCTCTGGGCCAGAGCAACTTTCTAGGCTCCTCAGAGTCAGGGTGACATGCCCTCCTCAGCCTGTGTCCCCCTTCAACAGTCCCCCAGTCTCGGGAGGGGAGGTCAGGTGCCCAGGGACCTGATGGAGAGCCCCGGAGCTGCAGCCTGCTCACCCAAACCAGAACCCTAAGCCAGGCGCTCCCCTAGGGCCCCAAGGACCGCGCATTCTCCTGGGGTCCCATAGGGCTTGGCCTTTCAAGGCCCGGGGTTCCTTCACAAAACCAAATGGGAGTCCCCAGGCTTCCAGTCCAGACCCCAATGCAGCGCTTCCCCAACATTAGACCTCAGATCACACTCTGCCCAAGAACGAACACCTCCCCCACCCCCCAACCAGTGCTGGCAGCCTCCAGGAATCTCTCCAACGTTCACCAGACGGGGACTCTGCATGTTCCAGATCTTTAAGCCAGAGAGAGAATCCAACGCCCCACCGAGGCCTAACTTTGGTTTCCAGAGTACGCGGACTGGTTTTTCAAGAGTCCTGAAAGAAATGTGCTAACCCACCCACACGCACTCCCCGAATCTCCAAGGCCTGGCTTTTTTTAAGCGTTGTTGCCTGGGGAAGTGATTCGCCGCTTTACCCAAACGTTCTCTTCTTGGGGAGCAAAAGTGGTGGCCTCACTCTTTAACTTTTGGGGACTGTGGAGGCTGAGGTCCCCTGTACCCTCTCCTCTCCCTGGCCAGGAGTGCGGAAGGCTCCTTAACTTCCTGTCCTACAAAGATCAGAGACACCGACGCCCAGCGTTCCTGTTATGTATGTTGTGGTAGCCAAGGACCTTTCCTACTACGTATTTTCTGCTAATTCGAGCCCTCGCCTGAGGTCTCGGGGTGTATACACTTTATAAACCGTTACATTTCCTCCCGGGACTGCAGGCAGGAGGGGAGTATACAGAGCCTGCCAGGCTGGCGGGGCGCCGCGTAAGTGGCGCTTGTCTGGGCTTGGAGAGCAGCTTCCTCCGCCACCCCCCCCCCCCACCAAGGAAGACCCAGACCCGGGGAGGGGGGGACAGAATTTAAAATCTCAGCAAGCTTGTGCGAATAGGGACGCTTTCTTTCTTCCACGCGTCCTGCCAACTCTTCAAAAGAAACGGGTTTCACGAAAAGTTTGTGCATAGAAAGGAAGGCATGTTGGCTTCCTCTCTAAACAACACCAACAAAAAAGAAACGTCCCGGGTGTGGGAGAGCAAAAGAGGGCATCAGGTTTCTGGAAGAAAGGGGCAGTTGCAAAGTTGATTTCCGCAGCGCTCCGCAGGCTCACACCCTGCCGCTAGCGCGGGTCGCTGCTCGGCGCGCGGACGACACTGCGCGCCCGCCTCCCGCGCGAGCCGCTGCCGGGAAACCCCGGCACCTAAGCGGCTCGGACCCGCGAGGTCCCGAAGGTGTTACAGACAGGAAGAGACGCGGAGGCAAAATGCAATCAGGCGGAATAAAAATACAAGGACACCTTGTACAAGGGACGAAGAGAGGGAGGGTGGTGGAGGGTCATTTGTACACAAATGCTGGTCCCAGGAGCTTGGAGGCACCGTGCTGTGTTGTCTGCAGCGCTCGCAGCGCTGGTCCTGTGCTCACCAGTCGCCCAGATCACCCCCACCTGGGAGACTGATTCCGCAGCCCACCCAGCAGCCAAGGGTCCACCCCGGGAAGCCAGCGTCGTCTGGGGTAGGGTGCTGCCCTCGCCCCGCACGCTGCCCACAGGAACCTGGGTCCTCTCGTTCCGGATCGGGCTTCCCAATTCCGCGTACGGTCATCCTGGCGAGGCCGTGGAGAGCGCGAGCCAAGGCAGGCAGCGTCGGGAGCTGGAGGCCCTGCGCGCCCACCCCGACCTTGCCCCAGCTGGAGCCCCGCGGGCCTCCCCAGCCCCAGGGTCAGACCTGAAAACTGGGCCACGCCGGTCCTGAGAGGCAGGGAACCGGCGGGTGGGCCTCCCTGCGGCGACCTGCTGGCGGGAGGGGTCAGCGCTGGCAGGTCGCGCACCCGCTGCGGTGGTGATGGGATCTCTCCTCGTCCCTGGCCTTCCCGCGACTGCAGAAAATAAATAGGCCAGAAGACTTCTTAGCTACTGTATCCGCGGGGGACGCGGGCCGGAAGGTACTCAGGTTAAACTTGGATGTCCAGGGGGCTCCAGCCTAGCCTGGACTCCCCAGGAGACCTGGGCAGAGAGCCTGCGGACTGGACGGGCTGACAAGGGCACCCACCGCCCTCCTGGGGCAAGCCCGGGGCACGCAGACTCCAGAAGCGGGGAAAGGGTGGCGTAAGGAAATGGACGCGGCATTTTTCGATCTTGTAAAACGACGTTCTGTGTGTAAAATAGGTAAATTGTACCGAAGGAGCACTGTCCCCCTCTTTTTTCTTATTTACAATTCTGAGAGAAGGTCATGAATATTCAAATATTTAAAACATTCCGTAATTCGTAAAAGGTACCGCTCACTTTTCATTTGGATCTGGCAAACGGACCCTCTCCTCATCTGAATGTATTTACTTTAAATCAGATTTCATGCTCTGAGTTCTTAATGACAGGAGTCTGGGTCCTCCACCCCTCCAGGCGGTGAGAGTCACCCATCCAGTCCCTGTTTCCCCCACAACGCTGTCAACTCAGAACCCAGGAGGGTCACCTTCGGTTCCCATGAAACGCAGGAGGCATATTCAAGGAATTTCGCCCCTCAGGTGTGGCCCACTTTCTGAGCACGTAATTGGAAAGACAATTTCTATTAATACTAAGAACAGAGGGGGTGTTAATGCTTTTCACAGAAGAGCCAGCCTTTTTAACAACAATCAATCCTCCCCGCACATTAAATATTTATGAGTATTGATCAGAGGTGCGGAATTTTACCGACGTCTTAACATATTGCATAGAGGCGCTCCCTTCCACCCCCCAACCCCCTTTTAAATTTAGAAACCGGCATTTGTATTCCCTCCTATGTTGTTTATTGATTTACGCCAACATCCGCGTCTCAAATGAGAGGCTAATAGATTTCATTACTGTGGGCTCTGTTAATCCAGCCTGTGAATGGATAACATTGATCCTCTGGACAAATTCGACATCTATCATATTAATAAAGGGCTTGATGGGGCAGGATTTGCTCCAGAGGGTGGCCTGCGTCTGCGCTTCCAGGGCCCACCCAGAACATGGAGGGTTTCTTCATTACTTATGCTACAAATCACAGGATTTATGAGTGGGGGCGGGGAGCTGGACGGTTCTAAAACAGCCCTCAATACAGAAATGCATTTGTAAAGATACATATCCTAGGAGGGAATACTTGTTTCCTGTGGAATTTTCTCCCCCACCCCTCAGCATGTACTTCGCAACATATGGTGGACATTAAAACTCTTTCCTTTTCAGATTTAATCACAGGACTCTTGCTTTATGTATTATTTAAGAAAAACATTATTTTTTCAGGGAGCGAAGCAGTTTACCACGAAGGACATCTAAAGAGGGCCGTTTTCCGGAGACCACCGCTAAACAAACAATGGAACAGCTCTCCCTCGCTACGAATACATTAAGCGCTCGCAGGAAGCCGTTTCTGTCGTAATTAATGTTCCAGGAATAAAGCTGAGGAGTATCTTTTGATTTCATTTTCATTCCTGGAGCACGGCCTTCGCGAGAGGACACGGGGAAAGTGAATCCCGTCTTCGTGTCGCAACCAACTACCCCCCCGACGCCCACCTTAGCCTTCCCTTTACGCACAGGTCCCCGAGGGCTTTGGAAACAGTTCGAAAACAAAACAGGCTCAAAATATGTTGCCTTTTCTCTCCAATTTCAAAATGCAGACGAAAGGAACGAATACATCTCATGCCCACAAGCAGCGAGCGGCACTTTTCTTCCCAAGACAGCGGCCCCTGGGCCGAAAGAAGCTTCTGCAGAAACCGGCTGGCACGCGCTTGGCGCCCCGCGAACAGTTGTCCGCAGGCCTCCCCGGGCGTAAGGGGCGCGCACAGGGCGCTGTCCCCCCGGGCTGTGCTGGACCAGTGCCCGCGCGCTGCCCTTCTTCACGGATGAGGCTCTGCCAACGTCCCTGCGCGCCTGGGGACATGGCGCATCCCTCCAACGCAGTGAAGGCCGCGGTCAGGTTGCTTCCGGACCGCGCCCACCTGCCCAGAATTGGCAGGGGGTTCATGAAAACGCGATTGTCCCCCACTGCAAGGAAGCTTGACTGCTATGCTCAGAACTGGGACACGCGACAGCCTCTGCGCTCAGGGAGATGTACCCCATTCGCCAACCACTTTCAGATGCTTTGGCTTTAGAAAAATATCCCAGGAAGGGAAGGTCCACCTTCTAGGAGGCGGGCACCAATTTGTGCAGAAGAAATGGCCACCTCTTTCCCCTACTCCACCGTCAGAGGCTGTCCTGGAACCGAGCATCTCGGGAAGCAGGTTCAAGGGGATGTCCTGACCGCACATTCTGCAGAGACAGCTCATGGGGGGCGCGTGAGGTCGGGGCGCTGGGGACCCCCAGGCACGGCTTGGGACCCAACATACCTAGCGCGGCTGAAGCCCCCCCCCGGCCTGAGGTCTGTGAGCAGCCTCCCTTAGCAGGGCCAAGACTAGAGCAGAAGGGGTCACCCAACTTGCTTTCTCCACACACACTGGCGCTCCAGCGCCCCAGTCCTCTGACACCCGCCCCTGCGCCACCACCTCACGTCTCCCACCCCCTCTCTGGTGAGCTTCACCCTCCTCAGGGCCTTGGTGGGGAGGAGGCTTGTCCCGCCTTTCTCCAGGGCCTATTCACCCCACCCCACTAATGAGACGTGGTCGCTGACCTCCCAGGATGGCCTGTGGGAGGCCAGCGGTGTGCCCCCTGCCCTGCGGGGACGGAGAGCTCCCGGCCTGCGCTGGGAAGCCGGCGGAGAACCGAGGACCGGGCGTCTTGCGGCCAGAGGGGGCGGAGCAGAGGCGGCTGAGGCAGAGATTTGGGGGCGCGGGGGTCCTCGCGCGGCTGTGCTAATTGGGGAGCAAGCAGGCTGGGTGGGGAGCGGGGGAGGGGGCCCGGGGCAAGGGGGAGGATGCGGCCTTTCCACCCGCGGCTCAGCCTCCTGGCCTGCGGCGAAGCTTGGGGCTGGACCTTGCTGGACACCCGCCAGGAGCCCACCCCTGCGCCTGCTCTCGCCGCCGCGCCCCTCCCCTCCCCTCCCCTCCGGCGCAGACGGCAGGGGGAGGGCCGCCGGGGCAAGGGGAGGCGAGGGGCACAGAGGAGGGGCGCCCCGCTGACCCGCACTCGCAGACCTGGATTTAGCCTCTTGGGCAGAGCCGCCCGCCGGCCCTGTCCGCACGTGCAGGCCTGGGCAGGCGCCCTGCTGCGTCCCGGGCTAGGGGCCTGGGGTTGCGGGGGGCCTGGGTGAAGGGCAGCAGCAGGCACGCCCGCCCGGCCCTCCCAGTCAGGAGCGCAGGGAGTGTGCGGGGGACCTGGGCCTTCCCTCTGCCGCTGGAGGCAGGGCCCTGCCCTGGACTCCCCTCCTTCCCTCCCCCACCTCCGAGCCGGGTCCTCGGCGCCCCCGAAGGCGGACCCCTGACCACAAAGGCGCCGCCTTCACAGCTGACAGCCGCCAGCTCTCGGGAGGTGTCTCGTGCCCACCCGGACCTGTTCTGCTCTGACCTGGGAGGGAGATTTCACGTGCGGCAGAGGTTCAGAGGAGGAACCTGGCCGGGGAGAAGTCTCCCCACCCACCACATTCAGAGATGCCAGCTTCTGCCCAGGAAGCTGGGGGTGGCAGAGAACTAGAAGGGCGGCTTTGGGGAAATGATGGAGGGACACTTCGGGCATGTTTTTACACACCTCTCCCCCCCTTCCTCTTCTCCCCTCCCGCCACCCCCACCCCCACCCCCACCTCAGAGGCTTCACAGCACAGCCAGTCTGGGTCGGGTCACCCGAGGGTTCTGGACTCTACCTGGCATTGGTGAGGTTGTTCTGTACAGGTCAGGGGAGGAGGGTGGGGTGGGGTTCGGGACCCCCAAGACCACAAGAACTGCTGATGAAATACAGGCAGGCTCAGAGGCCAGGTCTGACCCTCAGCTCTCTGCAACAGGCATGGGGCCGGGGGCTGCAGGGAGAGTCAGCTGCTTTGCCAATACTGCCCCCTTCATTCTGCAGGTTCAGCTGTGCTCAGGTGGTACCCATAACACCTTCCTCTCCACCTGGGCTTCTGGGCGTTAGATAATCAGCTCTCCCGGAGGGGGAGAGGCGAGGCACCCATCTGGATTGGAGAGAAGACGGCTTCCAGCTGACCAGTCCCCCCAGGTTGGCTTCAGGGCCACACACTGCACCAAGCCTTCAGGAAAAAGATGCTCTTTACGGATTCTTTGAGTTGTCACTGAGTACCTATTGAGCACTGTGGTAGTCAGAGCTGTGGGCTCCCAAAGACGTTCACACCCTCATCCCTGGCCCTGTCACAACATGACTTGATATGGCAAAAGGGACTTTGCAGATGAGACCTTAAGATGGGAGAGGATCCTCGATGATTGGGGTGGGTGCATTCAAATCACATGAGCCCTTCAAAAGCAGCAGACTTTGGCTGCACTCAGAGACGAAGCAGGGCATAGGTGGGGAGAGCCCAAGTATGGGAGGAATTTGACCCATCACTGCTGATAGGCACCTCCCAGAAAGCATGATAAGGAATGTGGGCGGACCCTGAGCGCAAAGACCAGCCTTGGCCCACAACCAGCAAGAAAAAGACCTCAGTCCTACAGTCCCCACAGAATTCGATCTGGCCAGCAACCTGAATGAGCTCTGAAGCAAATCATCTCTCAGAGCTACTGATAAGAATCCACCCAGCCCACTCCTCGATTTTGGACTTGGGAGGCCCTGAGCCGAGGACACAGCTGGACCACCTCTTTGTTCCCAGACTTCTGACCCAAGACAACTGTGAAATGACAAATGGGAGCTGTGTGAAGCCGGCACATTTGTGACCATGTGTCACAGCAGCCATTGGAAACATACGCCAGGTGCTGGGGACACAGAGGTGATGCACGTGCAGGGCCTATTCTCATGCAGTTTACTGGAGAACACAGACAATGAACAGACTGATGAATTACAAAAATCTCAAGTATCATCTCATGTGGAGGGAAGTACATGGAAAGTTTGGAATCAGAGAGCGACTGAGGTGGGGAACTCTCTAGAAAAAGGGTCAGGGAAGTTGACAACTTGAAGAGAAATGTGCAGATGTGAGGGGACCAGGTGGTGGGACCATGACATTGCAGGCAGATCAAACAAAGATAGGAGGCTGAAACTCTGTCACATTGTGAAACAGCAGGAAGGCCGACAAGAATGGACGAGGCAGAGAGTGCCAAGCTGCCACGGGGCTTGTCAGGCAAGGGCTTTGGGCTTGACTGAGCATGACAGGAAGGCATGGAGGACTTGGGGTTGGAGGCCTGGCCCCCCTGGCTGCTGTGTGGAGAGAAAAGCGTACAGGGGGAGGCGTGGAGACCGCCAGCCAAGAAGCGACTGTCGGCATCCAGGCAAGAGATGATGGTGGCGCAGAGATGTCGGGAGCAGAGGAGGGGCCAGAGTTCCCCAAGCTTGGGGTGAGCTTTGCACCCGGACTGGCTTATGCACTGAAAGGGAGGCAGGGAAGGACACACACAGACGGTGTTGGCCGGATGGCCAAATGCCCAGTGTGGCACTCATCAGAATGGCAGAGAACGGTGGTGGAAAGTTTTGGGGGTCAGTGGTGGCCTGTTTGGGGCTTGTCTAGTTTGTGATGCCCAGCAGACCTCTGAGATGTTGAGTAGGCTGATGGCTTGGTGCATCTGGACTCAGGCAGGGAGCACAGCTAGAAATATTCCCTTCATCCGAGAATTACCAGGAGGAAGCCACAGGCCTCGGTGACAGGTCACCCAAGGTGTAGATGTACATAGAGAAGAGTCAGTCTGCAACGGAGTCACCATGGCCATAGTGGACGGTGCGGGGAGCAGGGTCAGGATAATACCCAAAGCAAAAGGAACCTATAGAGGGAATGGTCTGTGAGGCAGAGGAGAAACCAGACAGGAAGATTCTAGAACAAAGTTCCTTAGGAAGGAGGAAACATTCTGGATAAACTAAGAGATAACAAGGGAATATTTTCAACATCTTTCTGCTCATGAACTCAACTAAGACAAAACAGAAAAATGCCTTGAAAGACATAAAGTAGCAAAGCTCACCTAAGAAAAAATAGAAAACAGCAGTAGTCCTATACATGGAAGATAGACATTGGGATTGTCACCAATATGTGAGCACCAAGGAATTTCCAGGCTCCGAATGCCTAGTGCATTCCACCTCACCTCCAAGGAAACGTGACCAGTTCTTCACAAAATTTTTCAGCGATAAATGAGGTAGGACTCATTCTAAGTCACTCTATGAGGCTTGCGTTGCTCTGATACCATAACCAAACAAAGGTATTAGAAGGAAATCACAGATCTAGTCTGCCATGAGCACAGATATGGAAACCCTTTACAAAATAGTATCAAATTGAATCCAGCAGTATATATATTAAAAAGACCACACACCCTGGCCAGACTTTATCCCAGAAACATAAGGTTGAAGGCACATTTGAAGGTCCGTGGATGCAATCCACGTGCTGTCTCCCAACTGCAATCGTTCTAATACACCCAGGAATCCTTCCATGAGCTCTAGAAATGTGTGCCAGAGAATGGTGCAAATGGGTCTTGGTTGCACATTTTCTAAATCTCTTTCCACCCCATATCCAGCATTCAAAGACCTTTTGCCAGTCCCCATGATCTGTACCAAACCCAGCAGAGCATTGTCCAGTCCCTCTTCTCACACCTGCTGCAAACTCATCCAACCTGGAGGCATGTGGACACCGTTGCCTCAAAACCAGTCTCCGTCATGCAGATTGGACAGCACGCACTGCAAAACGAAGGAACTGGGTGCTGACTGCATACATTTTAGACTCAAGAGGCACGAATGGTTTTTTTTTCCCTCACTTGGGGAAGGGGAGATTGGCTCTGAAGCCAAACATGGCCTTAGAAGGTCCGTGTCTTGGGGGAAGGTGGAGGTGAAGACTGGGAGGTGGGTGAGGGTGACCGTGGGAGGCTGCATGACTCAGCTGGCATTTCAGGTTTTCCTATGTGGAAACTGGGTTGCAAGGTTGGAGGTCTGGATAAGAAAAGAAGAGGCAGGAAGCAGGAACCAATATCTTATTGAGAAAGTCCTTTGTGATTCAAATATACACTTTGAGAAGCAAAACAGTTGATGGCAAAGGAAACCTTTCTGTCGCTTTTCTCTATTCAGTCTGTGCCCCTGAGCCACAACTGGCTCAGACCACAAGCAACAGGTGTTCTGGAGGCATTGGCCCTGGGACTTTTCCTATTTTTAAATCCACCAGAAACTCACCCTGAAGGTTGTGGCCTGTGGCCAGCGGCTTGCTGGGGCAGGAACGATAGGGAATCATTCCAGGCTGTCTGCTGTGCCCGGAGCCCTTGAGAACACATGAGTTTTGAGAACCTCTTTCCATCTATCGTGTCAACCTAACCGTCCCCTGACATTAAATCTCACCACGTGCTGGAAGGAAGAGGCTTGTGTGTTTGTCCACAAGTTTCCTGAATCCTCTCTGTTGCTTATGTTTCCAGCTGAGCTGAAAAAGTCCAGGGTCTTTGGGATGCCCTGTCACAGGACCAGACACCCCAACAATTGTCTTTTATTTACTGAGGGAAATTCCACCTGGAGTATTTTCTTCCACACCAGCAGTTAACCCTACTCGCCTTCTGTCTAGACGTACCTTCCTGACAGGAAGCAAAGACCTGTAACGTGCGAGCGGGTCTACACAAGCTCTCATGTTTCTGCAGTCGTCACAGGCTAATTGGCATTTTTCCACCTCTGTGCTATTGACGTCAAGGCCACATCATCCCGGGGTGGGTGTACTGTGCATCCTGGGTGCCTGGGGCACCCATTCCCTCTCCTCTGAGTGCAACACCCAGAAATGCACCCAGACACAGCCGTCTGTCCCCTGGGAAGGGCAAAATTTTCCCGGTGTGAAGCACTTCCCAAAAGAGAGGTAGAAAGGAGAGAGATGGGCTGACTGATAGATGGATGGACAGGTGGACAGATCAGTGGAGATGGACAACTACATGATGGGTAGGGTAGGTAAAGAGAGATGATAGATACAGATTTAGATAGATGATAGGGATGATACATACATATATAAATAGATGATACATGATAGGTAGATATATAGACAGAGAGATGATAGGTAAATAGATAATGGATAGATGATTGATAGATAGATAGATAGATAGATGATAGATAGATAGAGATAGGTAGATGATAGGTAGATAAATTGATAGAGAAAGAGATGATAGAGTCTCCAATGCAAAGGCAATATTAACACTTGGGTCCAGATGACTATGAGGTGGGGAGTCCTATAGGGTGTCCACCCTGGTCTCCACTGCCCAGATGCCAGGACTGCCTGGCCCCAAAGGTGACCGCAGACATGGCCTCTGCAGGTTACCACGTGTTCCCTGAGGAGACCCAGTCTCCTACATGGAAAATCTTTCCGTGCACGCTTGTTATGAATGGAAGGAACAGTACCCACCCTTTTGTGGGCACCTCTGCATAGGCACATTCCTCTGAGCTTTACCCACATCACCTCTGTTCCTCAGAACAACCCCAAAGGGTTTTCCAGACACCCTCTGAGCCCCAGAATATCCTGGCTCGCTGCAGAGACGTGAGGCTAAGGCCATGCAGGACGGTCCCCACCCAGCCGTCTGCAGGAGGCACGGCTTTCCCTCCATGCGCTGCACCCGAGCTCGCGAGTGACGGTAACTTAGAAGCTGAAGCACCGAGAAGTCGAACCCTGCCATCTCCCCACCAGTCCCGTTTGCAAACCTGCTTTCTCCTGCCTCCCGCCCCAAACACTTCCACAACAATCATTTCAAGAGAGATCTATTTTTGTTTGCATATGAAATTCTGTTTTAAAAATGCCACAGGCAGAAAAGTCAGGCTGCGCGTTATGTACTTGGAGAATGACAACATGAGAGATGTGGTCTCGTTCAGGTGGTAATTGCTCTTTGGCAGACATTCTGTAGCTCCGATGTGCGTCCCAGGCGCCTTGGTGACATAGCAGTGACAGTTTTGGGTAAAGGAACCGGTGGCCTCGGTGGTGTCGGCTGCCCCGGACAACTATCACACTTGCTCAGATCACCGTCAGTTTCTGCTTTTCTGAAGCCTGGAAAAAGGGACAGCCAGGGAGAAAAATTCTCCCGAAATAAAGAAACTTCCCCAAAAGCCACTTTTGCCGGTCTTTCTCCCACAGAGGCTCAGCAAGGGGAGATGCACGCGGCTTTTGGCTTCTGACAGTGGCCTCCGTGGGACCCAGACAGAACGGCCCCAGAGCAGACAATATGTTTCAGCCCAGAGGATGACTGTATTAGGGCACCTCCCTCTGGAGGAATCTCTGCTTCACATGGGCATTATAGGGGCATCCCCAGCCCCTGAGCTATTCCCATCAGCCTTTTACAGAAGCCAAATCTGAAGGGATATCTTACAGCCTTTTCAAACGTAACCTTCACCTACGACATATGGATGTGATATTGGTGCCTGTGTGTGTGTCCACGAAGATGCACATAGTTTATCGTTCACCCGCCCTTCACAGCACACACCTCCGTGTGCACACGGGAAGCATTTATACTTTTCAGGCAAATGGAAAAGGGTCGTGGCACTTTGCATATTTGAAAATCCTTTGGAAAGGGACACAAATGCTTGCGCCCCTGGGAAGGGGGGCACTACCCCAGATTTACAAACACCAAGGGCTTTCTGTGTCACACAGCTACACCCATGTGGCTGTTGCCTTCCAGTAAAATCGGCCATCAAAAAAAAACAAAGCACAAAAATTCCAGTTTGCAACCCTTATTGAGGGCTCTTCAAGGGAGATGAAATAGATTTCCATCCACCTCAGGTGTGTGATAGTGAATTATCTTCACTGGGCACATTTTAAAAAATGTTTACACATCTGATTTTTATTTGTAGATAGAGATGCATGTGACTATGTAGGGAACTGGCCTCCTTTACAAACTTGAGTATCTGCCCACAATTTATCATGCGCACTCGTGACTCCAAGGAGCATGGTTTTGTGTAAATGCAGCTTTGGGGCCTCTCCAGGCGCAGGTGGTTGGGATGCCTCCCCAATATCATATCATCTCTTGGAGGAGTGGGGAACCCTGGGTCCCCTGTGCCCACTGATCTGGCAAGCTGGAGATGCTCCCCAAACACCATGCTGTTAGTTTGGGGATTATCTGCTCCTGGGGTTTGCATGTGGAGGAAACTTGTAGGTCCTGGATTTGGAGTGGGGGGTAGCTGGGGGCCAGGATGTTTTACCTATGAAGGGGGCTGGGCTCTTGGGACCCCAGGCCTGAGTCCAGGTCGGCCTAACCAGGCTGCAGCTTGCCTTGCTGGGTGGGTCCAGCTATTTGTCCAGAACACCCCAGCGTGGAAGGCATAGGTTCCCCAAAACGTGCAGACAATAGGCATCAGGTTCTAGCAGGAGAAACTGCACGGGCCCCATTGGCTGCAGAAGGACCCAGAACCGGGTGCTGGCAAAGGTGAGCAATGAGGCTCGAGGCCTGTAGACACAGCTTCTTCCCAGCAGCCCACAAGCTCGTGGGGAAAATATTTTAGATGACACAAAAATAGAGCGATCCTCAATTTATCGTTTCTCTTTTTTTTCTTGGTTCCATGTCCTGGCTCCTTTCAGAGCCAGAAACACCTGTCATATTTAAAATCCACTTGTGTGAAACCGAGTTCACAGGCGCCCTGGAGTAGCACCCCAAACCTTTCAGGGTGGAGGGAGGGAAGCACAGACACCCAGCATCGAGTGGGACGCCTGCTTCCGTCATCGTGGAGTTTTTGAAGCTTTGCCCCTGATAGCTGAGGAGTTTAATTGATGATCTCCAGGAAAATCTGCGCTGACCCTCAGCCAATACCCGTTTTCCCAAATTAAAGGAAATAACAAATCAGAGGCTGCCAATGACAGAAGGGGCTGAGATGCTGGAAAATCACCTGTCATCTCCCCTGGGTCATGGGGACAGTGGAGAGATGTCTGCACAGCAGGCCCCACATGGGCTCCGTGGGGCAGGCTGCTGGGCCGAGCCTCCCTCCTTGTGTCCTTGTGTCCTCCTTGGCATTCTCCGGAGTTCTCATTAGGACCCGGGAGGCTGTTTGTCAGCTAGTCAGAGGGGTGGGCTTCCCCTGCAAACAGTCCGTCTCTCCAACACATTCTTCACTGCTTCATTGTGAGAAAGCAGATGCTACCAGGGCAGGCACCATCCCGAGGGCTGTGCAGACCCTCTTGGTCCATGTGGCTGCAGGGAAGCCTTAGAAAAGGACAGAGGACCCATCCCAGCAATGGGCAGCTTGCTGCCTTGCAGGACAGAGGTTGGGCTTGCAGGAACAATTGGTGAGGAAGCATAGGACAGCGGTTTTCAAGAAAGACATTGTCTCTGTTTCTAAGAATGGACACACGGGGAGCGGGCCTCATGATCATGAAGGCGTGGTCAGGGTGCAGCCGCTGCCACTGAGGACAGTGAGGATTGCCAGGGAAGTCCAGCAGCAAAGGCGACTGGCTGGGAGCACGTTCTCCTGCAGGAAGCAGCCCTGCCCACACCCTGATCTTGGACCTCTGGTCTCCCGAGCTGGGGGACAGTAAATGTCTGCTGTTCTGAGTTCCCTGTCTGCTCACCCGAGAAAACTCAGAGTTTGGAGGGTGTTCGCCCAGCCTGAGCTCTTGTCTCAATCAGCTTGGGCTGCATAACAAATCCCACAGACGGTCAGCGGGTGGGACTCACTCACACTTAAGTCTCGCGACTGGAGGCTGGAAGTCCAAGATCCAGGCGCTGGTGCCGGCAGACATGGTGGCTGGTGAGGCGTCTCTGTGGTGTGGGGGCATCATGAGTCAGGCAGTCATCGGTAACTCCGAGCGTCATAGTGCACACTCACCTTCGCGCACAAGCCGCGGAATATGTGCGGATACCAATGGGCAGATGCAATCAGTTCAGGAGAGCATCCCCTTGCTTCCGCTCCGTCTGAAGTCCCACTTCCTTCAGCTCATCTCAGCCACAGCATTTTTATTTTTAAGGTGGGACTTGGGAAGCTCCTGAGGGCAATGGCAGTTGTGCAATTCAGGCCTTTGAGGTTCTGGACCTGCTCACCCACCGTGGGTGCATCTCTGAGCCAGTGAACGTGGCACTTGGTTCCATACCCCTAAAAGTGTCAGCACTTTATTCTAGGACATAGTTGGACTCTTTCCAGCAACACCCCGTAGGCAGGACAGGTTTGTTCTCTGTTCTACATCCCTCACTTTCAAAGGTAAACGGTGCTTCCTATGGGTTTCTGCAAAAGACAAAAAGGAGGACCCTCAGTTTTCCTTAATTCCTGGCTTTGAGTCCGGGGTGGGGGGCAGTAGTGGCTGATCAGCAGAATTTTAGAAAACCGCCACCACCCAAATCTGGGTGCAATCTCTATCCATGAATTATTCTGACAGCAGGTAACGTTTCACCCCGTGTTCATGAAAGAATGAGAATGAGAGCAGCATATTTGGGAAAAGTTAAAAATCGGGGATACCGTCTTCTAAGCAATGTCAATGAACTCTAAGACCCACTGGGGCCCTTAGAAGCTCACCATTGCCCACACTCGGCCCCACACCACACAGGGTGTGTTGGGGAACCAACTTTAAAAACGGTGGCGGGTGGAGACTTCCGGCTTATACCTTCACATATTTGTCCTTATAGTTTTATCTCCATCTGTAAATTGCTTAGATTTGTTATTGGTGGGTCATGGTCTCTTTATGAAAACAGTGTAATTGGGGCTTCATTCACATACATATCATTTGCCCGCAAAAGGGGTACAAGCCCGTGGGTTTCAGTACATCGCAAAGTCATGCACAAATCACTGCCAACTCTGGAGCAGTTTCATCACCCCACAAAGGATCCTCGTGCCCTCATCAGCTCCCCTCCTGGCCCCTTTCCTACCCACGCTGCCCCAGGCCTAGTCAATCACTAGTCCACTTCCTGTCTCTGCAGATCTGCCAGTTCTGGACGTTTCATGCATAGGAAATCATATACTATGTGGCCTTACTCTCCCCCTTTTAATTTAGGGGAACACACAGGGATCCCCGGCATTGAGCAGAGCACCACATTAAATAAAATTTGGCCTTATTCTATCATATCCAACGAAGGTTTACCTATCAATTAAAAAGCTAGAATTGCAGAAATATGGCTCACCCTCTGCCCTGGAGGTAATTGAACTCGGTCTCTGTCAGATCCAGAGAAGATTTCCAAAGCCCAAGACCAGGGCACCCACTGCCTCCAGCATTTTGATTTTTAATGGCCCTCTCTGTGTGCTTGTCTCTTTCTTATTTCATTATTTAACTCCTTCTGAGTATTTTCTACGGCACACTTTACAGAATAATATACCCTCCACCCTCAAAACGGCTACTTAATGTCGGGGAATCCTCAGGAAACAGTCTCTCCGCATTTGAACGGAGGAGAAGTGACAACAGAGTTTTTCTGTGATTCGTGTATTTTTCTTGACCTGCGCTCTCCTGGGAGTTGAGGATTCAGCTCACCAAATGAGCTTGCAATTCCGATGAAATCTCCATGAGCCCTAATTCCCAGGGAATCTCAAGTCCACTGATGGTGATTAACTGGGTTTTACTCTGGCATGTGGGTCACCAGGCAAACTTACAATGGGGTTCAAGGGTGGAGACACAGGCACATGTTCCATTGGGAGCCACCGTTCCCCCCAATCTGTACGTTCCTGTAGTTTTCTCAGGAGACAATGAAGCAACTTAATCTTTGCTCTGAGAGGGGACAAAAGAGCAATTGCATGTCAGGAAAAGCATCCGTGTTTCTCTGCCCACCAGAAATGCATCTTTGAAACTCCAACACCCTGCCGCCCTGTCCACCTGCACAAAACAGCTTTTCTGGGAAAAAGAGAGGAGAAGGATTCTGCCTGTCACAGTATATCAGCCCTGGGAGCTGGGAAGACTCCAGATACAAAAAGAGTTCAGGGAAGGAAAGAAGGAATCAAAATCTTAGTATAAAAGAGCACAATCTTACAATAAGGGCCAGCCTCCTGCAGCGGGGAACATGAATGCAGAAATCCACTCCAAGAATTAGTTCCCATTCCAAGAACTCACATTTTTCTCACACCTGCCTCTTTGTACATTTTTGAATATCTTTTTCCATTTGGGGGACAGAATGGCTCTGTACTGAGTTTCACCCACTATCATCGTCTCCACCTAAAATGTCCATCTTTGGGACCCACGCCTGACTCCTTCATGAACTGGTAAACAAGGTAGGAGCTCCCATTTTGTAATTTTGTTTCACCGTATTCCACATTTGCTAATTTGGTAAAGACAGCTTTAAACTATGAGCTGCCAAGCAGTTTGAGAGCTCGAGGGGATCATAGAGAAATACAGGCCTGTGTATCTCGCTCAGGCAAGCGAGTCCCAGACATTTCTGAGGTTCTGAGCCAAGTTTAAAATGCACAATCAGATGTGCAATGGATGCGTCATTGCATTTATCCATGTACACATCCTCCCAGGGATTAGGGCAATGTCAGTGTTGGGGACACGTTACCGAACAGACTTGTCCTCGATCTATGACCAAGACCACCCTGACTGGGGCCTGACGGGCAGCATCACACACATGACATGTATGTAATCATGTTACAAAGAAAGTAGCATGACTTCTCGACCAGAAGGGTCTCTGCTAAAAAACAAAAAGTATACAAAATGTATTTTATCTTCAGAGCCAAGACTTTAGCACCTACCTCTGATGGCACAGATATGACAGTAGCTGCATTATTTTTTTGCTGAAGAGCAGATATAAAAAGAAGAGAAGAAAAATAATCAATCTGACACAGGTAAACCTCATGCAGGTGAGCTGGACGTTTAGGCAATGGCTTAACAGACTTCCGGTCTCTTCGATTTCTTAGTTCTGGGCTTCCCCAAGTTGGCTGCTTGGCAGAGTAGATGCTCAAAACTTATTTGTGGCATAAATGAATTCTATCCTTTGCCCACTTCTCCACTGAGTTGTTTGGCTTTTCCTATTGCTTTGTGCAAGCTCTTTGTATATTATGGCTACTCAGCCATTCTCTTTTAGGTAATGCTGATGTTTGCTGTCTGCATGTTGCTTACCTTTTAATTTTGTTTATGCTGTGGTTTCTCATGATATCTTTAACCATTTAATGGAGCAAAATCTGTCCTTGTGCCTAAGGAAGGTCTTTCCATACTGAAATTGTGAAGATACAATCCAGCATGTGTTCTATTTGGAATTTTTGTGCATATCTGTCTTAATTGAATTCCACCCCCACTCCAATTAACTGGTAACCAAGCCAGCACCACTTACGGCGTCTACACTTCCCCCAGCCAGTCACCAATGCTGTGCTCACCTGACAGATGCCCACTTTCCAAGTGGGTCTTTTTCCTAGTTCTGTGTTCTGTGCTTTAGATTTTTCTTCTGGACAGAGTCACAGAGATGAAATTACTGGATCAGATCTACAACTTTTTAAGACTATTGATTGATACTTCCCCCAAATCCGTGCAAATTCAGTTTCTCATCTATGCCGGCTCAGCCTGCATCTCTACATCCCTTACCAGCATTGAGGAGACCTATTTAAATCGTAATCAAACAGCAGGTGTTCTCTAGAGAAGTCATGGGGATGGGCAGGGGTGGGGGCACATGATCCCTTCTTTGGAAAGAAAGCCAGGTTGTATTTTGGGAACCTATTGCACCCCCAAGATGAGGGGCATAAGAATGCGGGGTGCTGTGTGTGAGGCCATGCTCCCACTGGCCCTCCTGGTCCCCAAATCTCTGGCCTCTGTTGGGACTCGGGGGGCCCCTCCCTACCAACCCCATTTTCCACAGCACATGGCAGTTTTCCTAGAAGTGATCACTTGAAAATGTCTCCAGTCTGGTACAAATGTGGAGACACAGCCAGGACCCTTGTCAGAGGGGTTGGGAGACATAAAATCAAGGCTCAGAATTACCTGTCAGCAGTCTCTCTGTCACAGGTGAGCTGTACCGCTAATGAACTCCGTGCTCATGTCAGCCAGCTTTTTTTCCCCGGCGAGCAAACTCTTCAGGAAAGAGAATGGCAAAGAGCGATCACAATGGCCCCCTGGTTCCCTCACACCCACCCAGACATGTCTTTGTCCCATTTCTACAGCATCACAGAAAGTCAGGGAGGGCGGAGGGCAGGAGACACCTGCTGGCATCCCTGAGCTCAGCGGGGAAACGGGAGGAAGTGGGTATCCTGGAGCAGAGCCACTTTGTGGGAGGAAGGCTTCCCCATGACCTTCCCCATGACCTTCCCCTTGACCTTCCCCTTGACCTTCCCCGGGCTCCACCCTTCAAGGGGCTGCAACCCCGCTCTCTCCAGGCCTGGCTACATGCTCAGCATGGGAGGCTTTGCGGACACCGTGCTTACACACACACAGACACACACGCATTCCATTTAGAGACGAGTCTCTGAGAAACATGACAGAGTTTGAAAACAAAAAGAGGCCCCCCCCTCACAAAAAAAAGGAACTTCATTGAAATAACCATAAAACTGTTTTTCCTTGTCCAGCTACAGCTGTGGGGCACGTTGCCACGGAAACGGCTTTCCCAGCGTGTTTCTCTCTAGCCGGAGGTCTCCGATGGACCGTCTGCCGGCTCATTGCCTGTGTACAGCCAGCTCCGCGGACATCATGCCTCACACGTCAGCCGCCTCTCCTGAAATGTGTCAGAAAACATTATCAGGAGGAGAAGGCCGGGCGTTGTGGGTCCCCATAAATTTATAGATAATCAGGTCCACAGCGGCTGCCAAAGGTTGGGGAGGGTGGAGGGGCCCTAATCAGAGGCCAGCAGCCCTTGGTGGGGGACACGGGGATGCTGAGCATCCGAGGGCCACTTGAAGAGTCTCAGCCTCTTTGCATTGACCATTTATACCCTATTTAAACATAATTACTCCACTTCTGCCAGACGTGTCATATTGTGTTAGTTATGTACATTGTTGCATATTGGGTTACAGTGTTTATTTACATGATACAGCTGTCAACTGTTTAACCCAGGAGCTCTAAGAATTTAGGTGTTCTCTTAGGACAACATGAATAATTCCAGTTTATGCACAAAAGGATGGGTTATTTCATAAACAGTTCTAGCAACACATTTAGGAAGGAAAAGAAAACGAGAGAGAGAGAGAGAGAGAAATCCTTTTAAATGATCTTCCCCCATAGAAATGATGCAATAAAACCATGAGTCCAAGGGCATATATTCAAGTTCTGATGGAAACACTCCACCGATGTTCATCTTTCCTAACTGCCATGGAGTTTACCTGTTCTGTTTCTAAAAGCAAAAAAGATGCGGGTGTAAGGAGAACAGTATTTGTAAAATAAAACGTGTGTTCAAGTGGGCGAGATTTTCATCCCAGCCAAAGAGCAAGGGAACCCCAGAGGAATGTTTTCAAAAGACCTCACCATCTGTAAGACAGGTCGTCACACACAAGAGGTCATCACGAGTCTTTTGGGTCCTGAGAGAAGGAAGCTGAGGATGTGAATGATATTCAGTGAATGCTATTTTTACTACCGTTCCACAGTTGTGCAACTCAAGGGTTGATACGATACACACGAGGTAGGAAGAGCCAGGGCTCTCTGAGGGACTTTGCTGATGATTTTTACTTTAGCACAATCCTTAAAGAAATGCCAGCTGAGCTTCCATTTATTTTGATTGCACTTCATGTGGCTTTAGGCTTTGAGACCCTGACCTGTTGGTGACCGATGTTGCCTGCAAAGGTATCAGGATGGTAGAGAGGACAGGAGGTCTGCGGGGTTCCAGGACTGCGCATGGAATAGGGCTCTTATGAACAGACACGCACATACCCACCCAAACAGTCTTCCTTTGCAGACCCCGGGCTGGCCCTGCCGTCCACAACCTGCAGATGGTTCCTACACAAAGCAACATGCAATGGAATTATCCCTCCTGGACATAAAGACACTACTGTTTCCCCAAAATGGTTGATGAACTCAAGGAGACCTCTGGGAAAATGAAATTTTTTGAGTGGAAAGCAATTATTCTGAAGTCCTCAGAAAAACCGAGCATGCAAGCATCAGAAGGACACTGGTGAGTAAGAACAGTGAACCAACGAGCCCGTGTGTTGGTGAGACACTGTGTGTTAATGGAGGCTGTATGGCATGTGTGCAAACAAAGAGAGAGAGCAGCCCCAAAATGTACAGCAATTGAAAGAACCCTGATAAGGTGAGGAAGAGGCAAATCATGACACGTGGGTAAAAATTACTTCTGAAGAATGGAGGGCAATGTGATTAGGAGGCTCTGTCTGCAACATCACAGCTCCTGGGCGTGTCCGTGGTCATGTGGCTTTGCCGGGCACACGACAGGAACATCCCGCCCCTCAGGGAGCCCCCAGCCGCCATGTCGTCCTGGGCCCTGGGACGCCCTAAGAGCAGAGATCCTTCCATTTGCATTTGGAGGGGTTACAGGAAGACCGCGGCCACCCCTCTCCCCCAACGTCCTCCGCACCGGCTCTCAGCAAAACCATGTTGGGATGACAACAGCAAATCCATCCAGAAACAGAGTTGGAGATGGGATGTGGGTGCCGGCTCGTGGGGACAGGGTGTCCTTCAGGGGAAGGGGGGTGTCCTGGGACCAGACGGACTTGCAGGCACAGCACGGTGCATGCGCTCAGCCCCCTGCATTGTGCGGTTAAAAATGGTGAGTTTGATGTGAATTTCGGCTCAATTAAAAAAATGATTCTTAAAAAATAGAAAGTGTGGGGCGAGTACAAGGGGCAGTGTTTGCCAGAGGGTGAGCAGGGACAGCGGCCAGGGGAACACAGGGTTCGGGGTGGTAACACACTCTGGATGACTCTGTGGTGGACACAGGGCATCACACGGTGTCCAAACCTGGACAGGTGAGAAGAAAAGACACTGTATTTAAGCAAAAACCAAAAAAACAAAGCCAGTTTGGGAAATGCAGGTGTGGCCAGGGTCTCACAAGCCCCCAGAAGCTCCCTCCCTTGACACTTGGAGTCACCTGGGACTCCCCCCTCTTTGCTGTGAATCCATACCCAGGGAGACCCCTCTGCCCTGGGCAGATGAGGTGAGTGTGGTTCCCCCACTGAACATGTCATCCTTAAATATTTTGCTCTCAAAGGGCCAAAAATGGCTGTTTGGCAGCAGAATTGCTGGGGAGAGGCTGAAGACAGCAGGTGCTATATTGCTATATTTTCCCACAAACTGCAGAGGCGCTGGCCACATTCTGCCCTGATTTGTGCCTGAAGAGCTGTTAGTTCCTCTTAAAGGCAAGGAGCTTATTAAGTACCTTAACAAAAAGTACTTGGTTCTCAGTGGATTCTTAATGTCAGAGAAAAATTGTATCTGGGGCAGCGTTGCCTACAAAATTCCAAAAATCAGCATTCTAGGAGAGGGTTGCATCCTGAGCTGGGGGCGCAGGGGAAGCAGAGCAGGGGAGTGTCCTGACCCATCTGCAGAGCCTGCTCCCTGCCCTGTAGAGGCGCCCAAGCTGGTCCCTCTGCACCCCCCCCCCAGCAGTGGGGGCAGGACTCAGGGGAACCAGAGGAGGCGCCCACCAGCCAGGTGTCCACCTCCACTTACTCAGCCTCACTGGATGGAAGGCAGACTGGAGTCGGAGCCGTGGGTGGGTGGGTGAGTCACCCTCCCCGGGATGCACAGCCTTCCTATCACCACGGAGACCAGACACCACACAACACACAGGTGACCCTGCAGACCGGCTGCTGCCCCTCACACCAGGGGGTGGGAGAGAGGGCCGGAGGGAGCACGGGAGGAGGGCTGGGGTCCTGGGCAGATCTCAGGGTGGGCCTGCAGCTCCACGAGGCGCCCAGAGATGGTGGGTGGTGGGCTCCGGTTGCCCTCCAGTATGGCTGGACAGGGTCTTCGAGAAGGAGAGACATATTTTTCTATTTTCTCAGAGTAAAACATCCTGTTTCCTAATTATCACGAGATGGGGTAAGGAGGCCTTGTTTCTTTCCTGTCCTCCATGCCCGCCCTCCCTTCTCCTCTAAGGACTTGACAGGGGCAGCATGGGGCGACCCATGCACAGGGGTCACACGCCACGCGCGGGCCCCAGCGGAGAACCTGGGCTCCAACCGCCTCCCTTCTCCTAAAGGAGGTAAATTAAAGCATGAGCCGTCCAGTCCTATTCCGGCATTGACGTCAGCTCAGAAAAACAGGACAAGAGGGACCCCCCACGCCCCACTCCCAGCCAGGGGGTCCTTCCTGGAGACTGAGACCCCACCAGGCTCCTTCTTGAGACCCCTCTGTCCTCTCTGCTCATTATCCAAATCCAACTGGCTTTCCAGTTTGACAAAAAAAGAATTTTTCTAAGTTTTGCAAAACCTGATGTGTCCCTGCCGAACGTTAGTTCCATGGATTTCTCTCCCATTCACTATGGTCTCAACCATATTACTTTGGACCCAATGCATGGACAGCATTGGCATTTTTCCAGGTTCCTAAGGCCTGAGTATAAAAATACTGCCCTGCCCCCCACCCCAGAACACAAACTGCTCTAAAATGACAGGTGTCACTCACCTGCATCACCCAAAACATTCAAAATAATGTCCCGCAGATGACACGATTTCCAATCACTGGCTGAGTGTTTAAGGGCATCTACCCTGTAAACCTCTGTCTCTCTCCCTGTTGTCCAGACAAGCTTGGAAGGCTCATGGAGACCAACAGACAGGGGCTGCCCCACATAGGTGGATGCCCAAAGTTTCCTCACGAAGAATGGGGACCCCCTCTTTCTCCTCAGCCTCTGCCTGATCTGAGCCACCAAAATGGGCCCTAATCGTGTCACCAAGGCCTGCCGTCCATGTCACTAACCCAGCTGGGATATCAGCGTCCCCATCCCCAGGACTCCTCCTGGGTGGCCGTCCCTCAGGCCAAGGCCCCAGCTCCAAACCCCAGCCCGGAAACCCCAAATTTGCCCTTATATCTGCACAACACACACATCTGGTCTGCTTTGTATGATGGTCGCCTGAGTGTGTACTGTCCAAGGGCACAAGGTTCTCCCACCCCCCGACCCCAAAAACCCTACACCGGGGTCCGTCAAACATCCTAATTCCCATGGTGCCCTTGTCACAGCTGACAAACCAGGGTGGATACATTGTCACGAATTAGGTCCACACGTTGTTCGCATTTAGCTTTTCCCAAATATCCTTTTTCTGTCCTACCCAGGATGTCACATGGCATTTGGGTGTCATGTTCTCCTAGGCTCCTCTGGGTTGGAACAGTTTCTCGGACATTCCTTGTTTGGGGTGGATTTGCAAGTTTGGAGGGGACTGGTTAAGTATTTTTTGAGTGCCCCTGAATTGAGGTGTGATGGTTCTCTCCTGGTTAGAGTAGCGTGATGGGTTTTCAGGGAAGACACAGAGGCTAATGGCACGGAATTCTTCTTAATGTCACAAGCCCAAGGCCGGCTGCAGCCCCCAGACGCTGGCAGCGGCAGGAAGGAGCCTCCCCTGGAGCTGCTGGAGGGAGCAGGTCCTGCCCGGCCTGGACCCCAGAACCCTGCCTGGACCTCAGAAGCCTGGTCTCCAGAGCTGGGAGAGGATGAATTCCTGCCAGCTTAAGCCCCAGTGTGTGCTAATTCGTTACAGCTGCCCCAGGACACTCACTCACACAGTGTGTAAGATTGCTGCCCCCGTGCTCCAGGCCATGAGCTGGGTCAATACTCTCCTTTGAAAACTACCAGAGAAAGTTCACCGGACCTCTGACCACAGGTAGACAGCTGGCAGCCACGGCCCGGGGACCCACAGAAAACAGTCACGCGTGTTCCCAGGAAGGGCACGGGAACACAGACCCCAGATCTCCTGCGTGGGGCTGCCATCTCCACCCATGAGGAAAGAAAGCAGAAAGGGTGACGTCAGACGGAGTAAATATAGTTTGTGCTCCTTTACAAGCCAGGAACCGTGTCCCCCAAAATCACCCTGCTCCAAACTTGATGTCATGTTGCTCCAGAAACTGATTCATCTGAAAGACATACTCTGGACTGGTTCCGGGGGCTCCAGGGAGGAGGGCTCCTCCCAGCCCACCCCAGGGTGGCCACGCTGACCCCTCGGGCCCTCATCAGCACGCTGAGCTGTCCTGGGATGGTGCAGCCCCTCACGTCCCCTCTGAGAAGGCCCCTCCCAGGGGCATCCAGGCTTGCATGCTCTCCAAGCATTTGTTCAGCGTCTCCTAGAAGCCGGGGACTGGTCCAGGCATTTGGGGGACACTTCTGACCGGAAAGGCCAGGAGCAGCTCTCTTTCTGGTGAGGGACTGGAGACAGATAGTGAGCAACACATCCCTAAATTACAGGGGACATCAGAAAGTAAAAGGTCAGTGTGCAGGGTCAGCACACCCAGCCGTGCTTGCCAGTGGGTGGCGGGGGTCCTGACTCCAGGAAGGCGGTCAGGACGGGAGAGCTCCACCGGGCAGATCGGCAGGCTGAGAGGCCCCCAGGTGGGGCGAATGCCGTGCCAAGGTCCTGAGGCAAGGCTTGGCTTGTCCCAGGAAGAGCGGGAAGGCTGCCATGGCTGGGACTAGATAAGCCTTGGGGAGCGTGATGGGCAGGGAAGGAGGTGATGGGGTGGCCGGGTTGGGACTTAGCTATCAGCCCTAAGAAGATGCATCTCCTGTCGTCTTTGCGAATTCAGTCCCCCAGGCCCCGCACCCATCAGTCCATGTCCCTGCGGGCCCCTGGGGCAGAGCCTGAGCTCTCCTCCTTCATCCCCACATCCCTCACCAGAAGGAGTGAGGGTGCTCACAAAGGAGCCCCCACATTACCTCTGGGCTGAGGCTCTGGGAGATCACCCATTGGTGGAAAAGCCAGTCACTGATCCGCCTAGACAAGGTCACCTTCTACAGCCCACCCGATCCCACCTCACCGCCGGCAGGTGTCAGGGCGTCTTCAGGACACGACAGGGTCCTTCTCTGCAGGGGGAGTGGGGACAGTCAGGGAGGCGGAGGGACCCCTCTGAGAACCAGCTCCCGGCTCCAGAAGGGACCCCCGCAGGCTTAGGTGTTACTGGGAGAGCCCCCCCTCTGACAGCCGGCTTCCTCGTGTGCAGACGGGACAGCGTCTGTGGGGTCTCCGAAGGGCCACGGGCCGTGGGGATCGGAACTGCTTCCCGAACAGAGAAGGCTTGGCACGGCTCCCGAGCCTCCTCCAAACTCACAAACGATGCATCTCTTCAAACCACCGCCCTCTGCTTGATGCAAGGAATGTCTGCAGAGAGGCGAGATGGGCTCTTCAATTAAGTGATTATATTCAAACATACAAATGCGTATGAAAATCGACGCCTGAATTCCAAACTTGCAGAAGAGGACCCCTCGAGTCAAGCGCAAGTCATTATCCCAAACTGCTTGCAGCGGGATCTCCTCTGAGACTCTGTCTCTTCTCCCTCTGCAGACACACTCGCACACGCACGTGCACACACACACACACACACACACACACACACACTCACACAAGCACACGGGGATTTTCTTCTGTTCTTGGCACTGAAAGAGTGTTTTGCACATGTTTTCTCTTGAGATTCTGTCTCTTCTCCCTCTGCAGACACACTCGCACACGCACGTGCACACACACACACACACACTCACACAAGCACACGGGGATTTTCTTCTGTTCTTGACACTGAAAGAGTGTTTTGCACATGTTTTCTCTTGTGTTTTTGATGAACCAAAAATCTCTCTCCCTCCTCTCCCGTCCGTACCTGTCGACCTCTCTCTCTCTCCGTCCGCACAGCCACCCACCCACCCCTCTGTCTGCATATCCATGTATCATATGTCTTTGCATTTAGAGATAGGTTTATATCTATATATAAGTAGATAGAGGGATAGGTGGACAAGGGATGTTAAGTATAAAATGTCTATTACCTAGGTACCCATCTCTCTCTCTTCCCATCCCAATACTGTAAAACATAATCACTTCATCAGACCCCACGCCCCATCAAGTAACAAAAGCTGCCGGAAATATTTGCCTCATTAAAGCCCAAGGACAAAGCAGGCTCATGTGTCTGACTTCTGCGGCCAGATGTTCACCCTCGACAGCACCCTCAAACCCAGGACAGCGTTGGGAGGGCAGGGCACCTTGTTCATACTCCTCCACATGATTGTCCTGTGACTTGAATGGGAACCCTCCACCCGTCTGACCCCCAGACCCAGGTCCCTCTGTCCCCACACCCGGGTCCCTCTGTCCCCAGACCCAGGTCTCTCTCTGTCCCCAGACCCAGGTCCCTCTCTCAGGAGCCCCTGTTCAGTGGTAAGCTGGTCACTGTTGAGCTGCTGGTCACCTCAGGGCATCTCCAGCCAGCTCCAAACTGAACAGGTCCCCCAGTAAGTCCCACCCCTACCATGGCACCCTCCTAACCAACTTCTTCTTGGTGGGGGAGAAAGAATGATTGAAAGCACATTCATCTCCAAGCACACGTAACCTCAGGCATGGCCCATGATCAATCAGGGGGGACACAAGGGCCCCCTCACACTGCAGCCCTGCTCACACCCCCACCCACATCTGTGACCTGGACCCAAGTTGGGCCTCTCCCTTGACCACCTGCCCTGGTTTTCTGCAAGGAGGCCCAGGTGCCCATTCCAGCTGGTGAGGGGGCCGTGTCCCCAGCAACCCTGCTGGGGGATTCGTGCTGCAGTGGGGGGATTGCTTTGGAGCCACGTCATCCGCCCACCCTCAGCCTCAGTGTCCACCGCTGTGCAACCAGGGAAGACATCCCTGAGAGCCACCGCCAGCATTAGAGCAGAAGGTGGCTGGCTGCCCAGAGGCCCTTGGCGAAGGCCCTCTGCCTTCCGGGCTCCTCCAGAGCCCTCCACACCAAGACGGAGGGAACTTCCGAAGCATTACCTCAACAATTGTGCAATTGTGGCTCCCTTGCTGACATGGGTGTCTCCACCCACACCTTGGTCTCAGACTTGACATCTCCAGGATGGTGAGACACACATTTGTGGGCATCTGTCACCCAGGCTATGGCACTTTGCTGGGGGGAGCCTCGGCGAGTGAACACAGGCACTGTGTCTAGGGAGACAGACGCAAACCTGAGAGCTCTGAGCACACGGCTGAGGGCTGCAACGACTGAAGAACAGGCAGCTAAAGGGTCCAATGCATCTCTTTGCAGGTAATCTGCTGGCACTGCCATGCCGGCAGGCACTCACCTAAGAAGAGGACTGTGCGCGGTACACCTGGTTTCCACAACAACCAGTGGTGAGCGCAGGAAAGCCCACTGATTCGCTGCCTCGTGGATCCGGCTGGACCCTCTCCCATCCTGCCCAGCCACCCTGGGAGGCTCCCCAAGCCCACCGCTGGCCTCCACGCGGGGCTGCTGGGGATTCTGGAGAATCATGACGTGTTCTCTGCAGGCACCAGCCACCGTTCTGACTCTTGACAGTGACAGTTCTGCTGATTCGATGGGGTGCAATGTATCGAGTCTCTACTTTGGGAAAAGAGTCCCCACATGTTTTGTTTCCTGTTTAGACCAAAGGGAGCTACCCGGCTCCCACAGAGGAGCATCATTCAGCAGAGCCGAGGCGTGCGGCGCAATGCGCAGGGGCTGTCAGGGAAGTGACAGATGTGTCTCCCTCTCCTCGGGCACCGGCTTGTCAATCCTCGGGGCTGTGACATGACACTGCGGACCATCAGTGAGGTGAGTGTGTCACCGGCAGACCCTCGAAGACGCCGGGATTGATCCGCCTGTTGGTGAACATGTAAAATTCCCATTCATGTCCCCAGCACCCAACAGGTGCCCCGTGCTCGGCTCAGGCAGACCTCAGACACGCCATTCTGAACATCCGCACATCGTGACAGCCTCACGTGGGCCCTCACCTGACTCAAAACACCCACCGGAAAGTCGCCAGCATTCCCCCTTTCTCCCACCAAAAATACGCATGATGACCCACGTAAACAGCGGGCAAGAAAACAAGTGTATCCACACAACTTCCAAGCACTGAAAAAGGAGCTCACTCCAATGTCTACAGAGTTAAATTTCTGACATTCATTTTTATGTCATATTAAAATTTTTTCCTAACTTTTAGCCCTTGTGGGAAAAAAAAAGCACCAGTCAAATATTAGCTTTGAAATTCTGAGAGCCGTCAGATCTTTCCACCTTAATAAATTATTTTTTCCTATCCACTCAACTAAACAGCATGAATGTGGGAGGCAGGGGGCAGGGGTGCCTCTGACAAGGAGAGGCACCCGATGATAAAGCCTTCTGTCCAAGGGTGACCGTGCGGCCCAATGATGTGTTTTGAAATGACAGTGCACAGCAGCCCCAAGAAATGAAACGCTCCATGGTTCTGGGGAGCCCGGCCCTTCCGCGTCTGATGTCTGTACGCCCACTGCCCAGGGACTTACATGTCTAAAGTTTGGCATTTCCACTTCAAATTCAGATACCTTCCCTTCCATTGTGTTAATGGAGTGTTTTGGGTGCCCAAGTTTCTATTTTTTAGCATGGTTTTATCCTTGCCATTCTCTCTCCTGTCTTTGCAGCCACTTGAGTGAACATTCTGATAGGGGATGCTCCTTGGTTAGGGGAGGCCATGCCACAAAAGGAGCTGAATGGGCATTTCTGCAGTTCGTTAGAATGCAGTGTTAATAGAATACTCGCCCGATATGCCTTGTCAGTGGCAGGCAGCAGCCACTTTGTGATTTCCCCTTCTAGGCTGGTTTTGCTCTGGAACACGTCCTGAGGGGCTGTGGGGCTGCTCCCCTCACCTTCCTCAGGCTTCATTTTGTCAGGAAGCTTCTGGACAGAGCTGACGTCAGACATGCATTTCCTGACGGGCAATGGGCATCGATTCCAAAGGATGAAATGAAGCCTCGGAATTTGTATCTCGACTCCCCGATTCCTCCACAGATATCAGATGTCAAGGTGTGGCTGAGAGATTGCCCACCACCAGCAGCATGTCCTGATGGGGTGGGATGCTAGCATACATTTTTTTGCAACTGAGTCAAACTTGATGAAAATGAAAACGAGGGACCAACTAGCTCAGCAGCTCACGTGATCCGGCCGACGCGCCGGTACCTCTGAAACCCAGCTTAGTTCCTGCTGGTAGATAGGGAGGGACACCCACGACCCACCTTCTATGGAGACCAGCTGACTCTTGGTGCCCAAACACCAGCCTCATTCACTGTGTAACACAACAATCCTAGTTTAAACTATTCTTCTGCGGGTTACTAGTATCGAGCGTAAACACTAATCGCGAAACAAGAAATTGCAGAGAGCACCTTTTGCTAAACACCAGTCCACTGTTCTCGCCATTGTCATTCTCCACATTGAGTCTGTCCACAAACACCTACACTTCTTCCCATATTGGACAAATGCAACCAAACAGGACAGATGGACGTAAATGCAACATGGCAGTGTGAACACAGAGTACCAGGCAGGCGGCAGTTAGGGAGGTCTCCAAAGGCAGTAGAAACAAAAATGTTCCACTGCACGTAAGAGGTGTTTGACACATTGCCATTATTAATATTGTTGGCTTTGTTCTAGTGACTGACTAACACATTCCACTCTTGTCCTTCGGTGTTGTTATTTGCCCTTTGCCCTTTGAAACACGTTTTTACAAGTTTTAGAAAAGAAAAAAAAATGGGTCACAGCTGAATCACCTATCATAACAATAACCTTGCAACATATGATCACGGCAAGTGGCTGCAATTACCTTCTCATGGGAATGGGAAATTGCAGCCATGCATTGGGGGGTTGGGGGGAAGGATAGTTCTGTCCGTTACAGTCAAATGCACATTTCCTTGGGGTCACGCATCTCATTCCAGGGGTCTCTCCTGGAGAAGCCATCACCTCTGGGCACAGGAGGCATGAGTGAGGATGCTTGCTGTAGTTATGTGTGATAGCAGAGATCCAGACAGACCCGAATTGTCCATCCAACGGGACACGAATGGATCCATGCTGTCAAATCTGCAGTAAATAATCCCACCAGGTGGGTCTCTCTCTGTGCCCCTGGGGAATATCTCCAAGATGGATTGCTTCCTGAGAAAGCAACTTTAGAAACTTACATACAGCCATACCATGTGATACCATTTGTGTTTTAACCAATAACACTCACACACATACACACACCAGGTCTAAATATGTCTAAATGCACAGAGAAAGTTCTGGAAGGAAATTCAAGGAGTAACAATGGTACTTACCTCTGGGGAGGGGAGAAGACGTGAGCAGAGTTCTTAGGAAGACTTCTGACTTTATGTGGAATGTGACAATTTTGTTTACAATGCCAGTGTGTTAGAGTAATTTCTTGAATATTTGAAAATCATTATGTTCTCACTTAAGGCAACAAGACAGAGAGACAAAAGCACATCAAGTAAAATTCAAATTTATTAAAGAATGTTTGTGTGTATTGTATCCATCCATCCATCCATCCACTCACACAGTTTATCGACACATATAAAAAACCTAAAGTAAATAGACCAAACCATTAAAAGTGGTTATCTCAAGAGAGTGAGATTACCAGTTAATTTTTATTTTATTCTTTTATATTTGGGTGCTTCCCACATTTAAAAAAATAAACATGTGTTGCTGTTCTCAAAAGTTTACACTCCATAAATGATATTTAAAATTTGTACTGGATTATAACATTAATGAACAAAATACATATCCTGTTTAAGGGAGAATGGAATGAAAACAGAATCACTGATGTCTCTCTGGATTTTAAGCCCTCGTTAGCAGTGATGGTCCCCAGAAAGGGCTGTTGGAGGCCATCTGTGATCTCACGGAGCTGGAGAACCAGAAAATCTTGGGGGGCAGAGGGTGTGTGTACTGGAAGTTAAAAGCAAGAATCAGGGAGGGGGTGTCTGGTGACCCTGACTCCTTAACCATCCCGCAAAACAAATGGCCCCCGATTGGGGGTTTGCAAACCAAGAGTTGCAATGGAAATTCAATAATGGACTTGGAAGTGCTTCCTGCAGACAGAAGCAGAGAGAAATGGAAGTGGTTCACTGTGCTTTCCAGGTCTCTTCCGGGGGCATTAGTGCTTGATCAGGGCCAGTAGGGAACAGGCCCTCATGGAAACAACTGTCTTCCTCCTTCCCTGAAGCTCCCAGGGCTCTGGTCCAGAAACTACAGCAGGGGTGGGGAGTCCCTCACGAGCGTCTCTCATCTTCCCTTCCTGTTCAGGGAAGAAACCACCAGCAGTGATAGGCTCTGCCATGGGAGAGGATGGCCGTGTATGAGACGGGGCCACAAGATGCTATGCAGATTCGGATTTAACACAAGGTGATATTCCCAGGCTGCAAGGGGCATAACCTGGTCATCTCCACGGTGAACCTTTGCCTCACAACAGCCCTAAAAACAGAAGCAGAAAGGATCTTTGGAAACTGGGTTTCCCAGATAACTGAGACGCAGTGATGTTTGGTTCTGTGAGAAGCCGAGCATGCAAGCAAAAGCTGGTGCCACGCTTGGTCTGCTCACTGCCCCAAAACTAATAAACCTTATTATTAGGTGGTTCCCAAGTAGGTGTGATTTTTGCCCCCCAAGGGACACTTGGTGATGACTGGAGACATTTTTGATAGGACTAGGGAACGGTGGGTGCTCTGAGCACCTGGGGGGTGCAGACCAGGGAGGCTGCTCAACACCCTTTAGGACACCCACCCCAGAGAGTTAAGCAGTCCCAAATGTCAGTGGTGCTGCTATTGAGAAATCCTTATATAAGGAATCAGAGGGATGGAGAGAAATATTCATTTTCACAGAGTTCGTGTCATGGTGCTGACACAGACAGTGCCCCCCTCAGTCACTGACTCTGGCATCCATTCCGCCTGACTCATGACCTTCTCCCTCCCCTCAATGTCATCCATACACATCCAGCCAGTTATAATAAGAAAATGCCCGAAGAAATGCTTGGAGGCACCTATTTAAAGGAGCTTTGTAAAGTAAGCAAGGATCTGGACAGCCGTGATACGCAATGGTTTATTTATTTAACTCGGAACGTGTTCTTTTCATAAGAACACTGCCACATGGCAAAACCATGACATGATCACTTTTGATCAAATTCTATAGAGAGAAGAAATGAAGGCAAGGAGGGTGGAGCTCAAGAAAAGTTCATTCAGAAAGTTAAATTTTGCATCTTCCCTTGGAGATAGGAAGAATGAATGTAAGTAAAAAAAAAATCAGTAAATAAGAATGTAGACATTCATTCTCTTACTAATGCAAAATGAAGGTTTACATTCTTGGGATGTTTGTCTATCATGGGGGATGCTGTTTAGGTGAAAGATTCTCTGGTCTCATCTCCAGAGATTTGTTTCAGAAGGCTGGGGTGTAGGGCTTGGGAACCTGCATGTTTTAATATCTTTAAATGTTTGCATTTCATATTATCACAAGATTGACTTGTATATTGTGCAGTACTATGAATTTTAGCATAAGTTTAGGTATATGTAAACATTGTCACATTCAGGCTACACAATGGTTCCATCACGCCACACCTAAAATGTCCCTCATAAATTACAATACTCCCACCCCAACCCCTGGAGAAATCTACAGCATGGTGAGCATGATCTTGCTTCAGTAGGTTGGAAAAATTAGCCCCAAGTTAAATACCACTCTGGTCCATCCCAACAAAACATAAAGCATAATGTTCTTGTGCTCTCCAAAACATAAACGATCAAACTAATTCCAAGTGACTTAGTTGCATCCCAGAAAGAAGTTCAAAAATACAAAAATATCCAGCATCCACAAGGTAAAAGGAAAAGAATCTGGCATCTAACCCAAAATTATCAAGCATGGAAAAAGCAGAAAAAAATTATGAGCCATCCTAAAGAGATAAGTAAATTCATTCAAACCAGCCCTAAAATCAGCAAAGATGTTAGAAAACAAGGACACCAAAAACAGTTCTTATAACTGTACTCAATTTGTTCAGAAAGGTAGTGGAAACACTTCACATGATAAATACAGACATGGAAGATAGGAAAAAAAGTCTCAAATCAAAATTCTATAGAAGAAAACTATACTGGCTGAGATGAAAATATAGGGGACAGGATAGAGGACAGATTTGAAATTACAGGAGAAAAGACAAATGTGGAAACAACAAATAGACACTGTCCAAAACAAAACACGGAGAGAAAATGACTTAGAAATTTTTTAAGGTATCAGTGAACTCTGGTTCAACTTTAAACAGCTAAATTCGTGTGCAGTTGGAGTCCCCCAATGAGAAGGAAGTCTCAAAGTTAACGTCATTTAATTTCATGACGAATGACCTCTTCTGGTCTCCATTTTACAGGTGAAATACAAGATGACATGCAGTATTTGGGATGTACTTGTACTAAAAATTTATTTGTAACTTACCTGAAATTTAAATTTAATTGGTAATCTTTGTCTTTGTTAAATCTGGCAACCCTATAAATAGAGTGATGAAATCAAAGCTACAGATAATTAATTCTCCCAAGGTCGTGTCACGTGAGAAGACAGGACTGATGGAGCGGTAGATGGGTGGATGGATAGAAGGATAGATGGATGAATGGATGCATGGGTGGATGAATGGTGGATGGATGGACTCCATCATAATAAAGAATTGACACTATTTTTAATCTTTATTTAAGCCTTGTTTCTACAAGCTCATCCTTGTTTCATTCTGTCGTCTGTCTTCTTGCTTTATGCTGTTTTCAATCCACCAGATTGAAAGACAGAAGCCCAAAGAAAGCCAGGAGCCAGACCATTAATGGGGTAAGTACCGTCTTCCTCCTCCATTAGCAAGCCTACAGAGAATGACTGCTTGAGAGAGAGCCTGAGGTCATTATCCTGAAAGCTCTCTCTTGTCCACTGGGAGGGGGCATGGCCCGGGGAGGCCTCCTGTGATTTTGTCCCAGGAGTGGTAACTAGGAGCGCCTTATTTTATTCTCTTTAAAAATAGATGCGGTCCTTGAGACACACATTGTCTCAATGCCTCAAGATTGATGCTAGAATGAATTTATTTCTGCCCCCTTAATGAGTCTTTCGTGTGTGTTTTGCTTTTGTTTCATCTGATAGAAATAAATTAAACTTTGCTGTGTTTGGACTACCGGACTACCGAGATAATTGATGATGATGACATTAAAATTACATCAGGAACAAGATGTCTCTTCAATAAAACCTCACTAATTAGGATCTCATAAATTCAGGATTTGGGCTGAAATTTATCTTAGTGTTGGCTATTAAGAAAAGGCTCTGAGTAAATTAATAGCATAATGATTTCAGGGGAGTTATTGAGATTTTCAGTAGTTTAGAAGCATTTTTTTTTTACATCTAAAAATATGGGGTTAATTATAATTGTCTACCGAATGATCAGATTATGTGCCCAAACACTATTAATCAAAACTTTGGAAGTGTTTAGCATATGCATTGAATATAAGCATATTTTTACACTACACTGCGATACCTGCTATTGAATCATTAAGACTGGCATTATTCCTATCTAACAACTAACGAAATTTTTATTACAGAGAATTTTAGCTGTGCATTGCTGCATACAGTCTGATTTTATAGATCCTGCATATCCTTATCTGATACCACTTGGTGTTTTTCCTGAGACGCGTGGTACAATCCCTATTGTGGGTCTGGATTCTAGGTGTGGCTTAGCTGATGTCTGGCTTTCTGATCTGAGTAGATACTTCATCTCCCTGGGAGTATTTCTTTATGTGTTAACTTAAAAGGCCAGGAGGACTAGACAATTTCCCAAGTTGCTTCAGGTTTTAAATTTCATAATCCTGTAGTTAATACATTTATACTGTAGTTCTTAATTGTCTTTTACCTGGCAAATACACACGTGAAAGAGGGTGTGTGTGAGGGAGGATATTTTATGTTTTCTGTGCATCTCTTTCTTAAAAATAATGTTAGGATGAACGATAGGAAGCTACTCTTTTCACAGATTAAAAATGGTCAAATGTCAGCAATGTGTAAGTCAGTCTTATTAATTTATATGTGTATCTTAGTTCTCCTAATGGCTTCACATGTCATGAGGGTAGAGTTAGACTTTCTTAGTTTTGCATCTGGCCAAGTGCCTAGCCCAGAGCCTTCCAAACTAGCTTGTATCTGTCAGCTACTGCTGCGGAACAAAGTGTCCCTTAACTCAGAGACGGAAAGAAATGATGAGTCATTCTTGTTTACTCAGCTTTAGTTCGCTGATCACGGCGGGGTGCAGCCAGGCAGGTATGCTTCCTAACTGAGGTGGGCTCAGCTCAGATGCACAGATGTTCGTTCTGGGCCTGGGCTGAGGGAAGCACAACTGTGCAAATGCATCACAAGCTGAAAAATATATCCCACCCAGAGATGTGGTGATGGGGTGGGAGGAAGTGAACATTTTTGAACAATAATGTCCTGCTCCACACCTATTTTGTGAGCCGATGACCTCATCCTTCTTGATGTTTCGTGGCATGATTTCCCAAAGAATGTAAAAGAGATAACGCCTGTAATGTACCTCACAGAGTCCTGTGTCCCAGATAAGTGCTGAGAACAACTTTACATGGTCATGTGTTCACCAGATATCCTGCTGTGAACATTGCTAAGTCATTTCCCAGCGTGATACTTAAGTATTCGGCTCCTCTGGGTTAGATGAACATGATCGGTTGATTGACATGGGGTGAAGTTGAAAAAGGGTGGTTCTCCTACCTCAAAGCTCTGTGCTTTTCCGTACGTTTTCCAGGGATCCTAGGGGGGTTCAGAATTCAGCGTGTGATGGACAAAAAGGGAGAAGACACATAGCTTTGTTGTACCGCAGAATATCCACCTGAGTCTAAGGACATCTAAGAAGGTCAAGGGAGGATCTTACCATCCCAGTTCACCTCTTGTTTCCCACACTGGTCTTCCAGCTTCTTTCCCAGGGCCAGACATTCTGCATCTGGCCTACCTCACTGAGCATGATGTCCTCAAGGTTCATCCATGCGGTGGCAGAAATTCCCTTCCTATGCAAGGCTGGCTGACATCCTCGTATGGATGGACCACGTTGAATGGATGCCCACCGCCACCTCTCATTCCGTGTGTCTGGGTCCAGACCGTTCATCTCCCCTGGCAACCAGCAACTCCCCCAACCACTCCCTCTGAGAAATAGCAAGTCCAGTGTCTCACAGGAAAGTGGCTTGTCAATATGAATAGTGGGCATGGCTGCGGGTGAATGATTATTAACCAAACACCATCTGAGTGCAAGACTAGGGCCCAGCTAGATTCTCTAGTGGCCTCAAAGGGAGTTGCCATCCCTGATTCCCAGATGGGAAAAGAAGGGATTTTCTGATGGTCACTCAGCCAGCAATGGGCCAAGGTCGCATTTCCATCTGGGTCTGCCTGACCCTAGAAACATCATGGACAATTCCAGACTGTCTTTTACCCTCAGCCCAAGAATCTCTTCTCTGATGGATCAGTGCTGCTGCCATCTTGGTTGAGTTTTGTTCCCCTAAAGAATCACAGATTCCTTAGGATTTATCTAACAGATACTCCCAGATAAAATAGGATATATTTCTGCTAGGAGGATGCCTTCTGTGAAATAGTGAGACACAATTTCTTGCAACAGACCCACCTAATGACATATTTGGAATTCATACATTTGTGTTTATAGTAGCATTGTTCACAATAGCCAAAAGGTGGAAGCACCCCAAGCGTCCATCGATGGATTCACGGTTAAAGAAAATGTGGTCCATCCACACATGGTAATGTTACTCAGGCTTGAAAAGGGACCAAATTATGACACCTGCTACAACACGGATGAGGAGGTGAGGACATGATGCTGAAAGAAATAAGCCAGTCACAAAAGGTGTGCTTTTGCTCACAGGGGTCCCTAGAGGATCACATACACACATAGACAGAAAGTGGATAGTGGGGCCAGGGGCTGGGGAGGGGAGGGGGAGTGAGTGTTTAATGGGAGCAGAACTTCAGTCTGAGAAGGACACTTCTGGAGATGATGGTGGGGATGACTGCATAGCTTAGTGGATGTGCTCAAGGCCCCTGACATGCACCTGAAAATGGTTAAAATGGAAAAACAAACAGGAAAGAAACAGCACATGTATTCAAGAGCAAACTTTTGGACACCGTGTCTCCTGATGCATTTTGCCCATGACTTCCCAGGCTTTGGGGGACTCTGGGCTGAGTTCCTGTGCAGGAAGGTGGGGCACACCAGCCACCACCCTTTGGGGCAGAGACAGACAGAGCCAAAGCCCGTGCTGATGAATTAGTGTTGGCCTGGCCACTCGTCTGCGAGTCCCATTCCCAGGTAGACCACAGGTGCAGAGAGGTAACAGTTGTATGTTCACTGTGGCCCCCAAAACATGTTTACCTGGGTGCTGTGAGTTTGGGCTTATTTGAACATAGGGCCTTTGTAGATGTGATTAAGTGAAAGATCTGAGTTGGGCTCATCCTGGATTGGGGTGGCCCTAAATGCAATGACAGGTGACCTCGTCGGAGATGGAAGAGGAGACAGAGACACAGAGGAGGAGCCTCGTGGAGACAGAAGCAGAGACAGGAGGGACGTATCCACACGCCAGGGCCACCTGGAGCCCCCAGAAGCTGGAAGAGGCAGGAAGGAGCCTCCCCTGGAGCCCGCAGAGGGAGGAGCCCCTGCCCCACCTGGACCTCAGAGCCCCACCTCCGTCTCAGAGCACCACCTGAGTCTCAGATGTCTGGTCTCCAGTGTAGGGGGCAGACGAGTCCTGTGGTTTTAAAACCCAGTTTTTGGTAACTTGCTATGGTAGTCCTGGGACACCCATTCAGCTGGGACCTGGGCAAGGTGGTAAGCTCAGCTGTGTGGTCTCTGCTGCCCCCAGGCTGCAGTGCCCAGGGGCTCCACCTAGAGGTACCCGCCTCCTGGGAGGGGCCTCTAGCTTCCCCTTGCTCAGCAATACCCAAGACAGAGTCTGATTTCAGGGTGAGGAGGGGGCCTGGGGGCAGACTCTGGTTGCCTTTGGCTGGAGCTGTGAGTGTCACAGCAAGGAGAGGTGTATGACTCTCTCAGGCCACCATGATAAAATCCGGGCGGTTTACGTTACAAAAATATATTCTATCTTGGTCCTGGAGGCTGGTCCCGGAGGTGCAGGTGCAGATGGGGCTGAGCCTCCCGAGCCTCCCTCCTGGTTGTGTGGACGCCATCCTCTCCCTGCGTCCTCACGGGGTCGTCCCTCTGTGCGTGTCTGTGTCCTCATCTCCTCTTATAGGGACACCAGTCCTAAGGGATCAGGGTGCACCCTATGCCCTCCTTTTACCTCAATCCCCCCTTTATAGACCCATCTCCAAACACAGCCCCATTCTGAGGTCCTGGGGTGAGGGCTCTGCATGTGAATTTGGGGGGCACACTCCAGCCCCTAACAGGAGGCAGCTGACATCAAACTAGAGTGGGCCTGAGTGTCTTCCAACGTAAACCTTTCCGTGAAGCATCGCCTGTACGTGGAACATCCTAAATCCGCGTGTCCCCCACTGAGGCTCCCATAACTAAGCCCCCCCGGGGAATGGCAGACAGTGAAAGCCTTGGAGTCGGAGTCTGACACCTCCAGGGTCCTCCTGAAACTCAGCCCCACCTGTGTAATAAGCCGCAGGAGTCATTTAAAAACACCCTCGCGTGCCCGCAAGGAACACTGGCAAAGGTCTAAACAGCGTCTCAGGGGCCAGTTTCCTACCAGATGCGTTTCTGTGCAAGACGGTGGCATCCGAATCGCAGGCCCCAGCCAGACGCCCTGAGGAAGGCCCCAACACTTAAGCAAAAAAAAGACAACGTGTGGTCAGGCTTACAGCTGCTCCGTCCACCCGACACAGAACGCCATCCCAATGATGGCTGATGGCGGGAGGCAGACAAAGCCATCCACGACCAGTTCCACGTGGGAAGGTCAGAGGCTTCAGGAACCCTAAAAGAAAAATTTTAAATAAATAGACGGACCCAGCCCTGCTCAACCTGGCTGATGTCATCAATTCCTGTGCATTTAGCGTCGTGATTAAATAGGGTGAGGCCCCGAGGGGTGGGGGAATTTTTGATTCGAAGGTTAAACCCGTATTAGCAAGAAAAATAAAATAAAGTGATTCGAATGGCCCAGAGCTACACTGCCTCAGTCGATTCCAAGAATGTTTAGCTACAAAATGAGCAAGTGGCTAATTGTGTAAATGCCGCTAATTATGTGTGCAGAGCCTCTAACCAGAGCTTCTCCCTGTAAGTAATAAGAAATCAATTAG
The DNA here is from genome assembly GCF_040802235.1 of Manis javanica. Classification (NCBI taxonomy): domain Eukaryota; kingdom Metazoa; phylum Chordata; class Mammalia; order Pholidota; family Manidae; genus Manis; species Manis javanica. The sequence goes on along the minus strand of NC_133174.1, from coordinate 300,350 downwards.
TTAATGAAGTGGCCATTAAATGCAATGCTAATCTTAGCCAGGGTATTTTTAATGTTTCCCTTTCTTCCCCCGTTATGATCCTCCTTAATTGCCACCACCACACGGAGCACACAGCTTTCAGCATGTCTAATGAAACATCATTATATGGTCTCTGGCATTCTTGGAAAAGCTTAGCGAAACCTGCTTCCCAATTATTTTTAATTGCCAGACACTCTCACAACTGCGTCTTCCACCACGCGTTTCAGAGCCCCGCTCTGTCGTGTCGCACGCACGCAGACTGTGTTTTCTCTCCGCAGCCCGGGAACGTCAGCTGTAGTCTCGTCCACAACGCAGAATACCACGGCCGAGCCTAAACACGGAGCCAGGCAGCGAGGCCTGCGTGTGGTGGAGCCCCAGGGAAGCCCATCCTCTCTGCATCCCCTCTCCCAGGGCCAGACCCCCGGGGGCCCGTCCGAAGGGGGCTGTTGCCCCCTGTCCAGATACCTGGGGCTTGGAGAGGCACCTTGGACACGTGTGTTTGCTCTGTACAAATACACGCAGCCCTGATGCGCACGGCGCCGTCCAGGGTTCAAGCCACGCGCGCACTTTACAGTTATGAAGTGGGTTAGGAGTGGAGGGCCCCGCCAAGTGAGAAGTTGTCACTCCTGCAAAGTGCATTTCTGACTGGCTACCTCTGGTTTGAAATTGGCAAGTCATGAGAAGGAAAGCTCTCTGACCTTCCTGCGTCTGTCACGTTCCCAGGGCGATTGTGTATCTCATTCAGGAAGCTCACATCTCAGAGGGGAACCTTTCATCTCACATCTACATGGATTCTGGGAGCTGAATGAGAACTGGTCCCGCTTGCCACCACCACGGGGCACCTCAGGGTCCCATGGTACACAGACTCCGGACGTTGACTAAAAAAAAAAAACATGCAAATGTACATAATGTATTCATTCCAGGGAGGTACCGTTGCCTTTACTTTGGGACAACATGCAAATTAAATTAGTTAATCCACACCCCTGTTTCAGGGAATCTGCCACCAGCAGCTGCCAGGGGTTCAGACATCAGGAGAACACAGATGCAATGTGACGTTTTGTTCATTAAATAAACAAACCCAGTTCGGGTAACAACATTAGGTAGAAAGCCCCATCAATTCTCGTACATTTAGCTCTCATAACAAGAAGTGACAGTTGCTCCTTACGTTCACAAGGACTGTGTGGCAGAACAAAAGGTGGAAGAGCTGTGTGCAGGGTTGCAGTCGGCAGCAAACAGCCACAAACAGGAACGCAAATGCATATTAATGAGAAACCTAAGTTCTGGCCCAAGGCGACTTAGTCAATGTGGCTACCAACAAGGTTATGGGGTGGGCAGAATTGAACCAGTCCTTTTTTCCATTTGGGGTCTTCCCCTGGCTTCCTGAGAGGCATTTTAAGTAGGAAAATCGAGGGGACCAAACCCACAAATACTTTTTTTCCCTTCCGAATGCACTGTGTTGTTATCAGCACAGATCTGGGCAGTGAGGGAAAGAGACTGAAAACCTATCCTGTCTTTGAAAACATCTCCTTCGTGCTCTGATCAGCCTCTCTGAGAGCCTGGTGATTCCAAATTTTCATCCTAAGTCTAAATTCCAAGGACAAAAAGGACACTGTCTCGGGGCCCCACCCGGTTCAGCCACCAAGCCCCTCCGCAAGCCTGGGTGCACAGAAACCACTCGGAAAAGAAGGGAAGGTGGGCCGCGCGCTGCCCCTCGCCTTGACTTGATGCCGGGTTTCTTGTTTACGGAGCCGAAGAATGAGAATGAGCTTCACAAATACTCAAGGTAGGAGAGCAAGGGACAGGCTTTTATTTAGAGATACAGTGAAAGGACAGAGCTCCCGGCTCACACCAGGAGGGGACAGGAGAGTCCGCAGTTGTGCGCGTTGTCTAGAGGGTTTTATAGGCAGCTGAGGATTTTTTGAGAACCTGAAAAACTTAGGGGTGTGGACTTGTTAAGTGGTCCCTGGATATTTAGAATTAACTTAACTCAAGTAACTTCCTCTGATGATTTCTCCCTGAGATACCAGCATCTTGGTCTGGGGGCACAGGAAACAAGGCCACCTGCTCAGCCCCCAAGGTGGGCCGAGGTATTGTTTGCTAAAGAGTAAGTTAAGTATTTCTAACGTCTTAACTTCTTGGGTATTAAAATGCAACCTTATCTTTAAGGTGGAATCCTTCCTGCCTTTTACTGTGTTGTTTATGCCTGGGCTTGCTTGCTAAATTAGTTGCCCAGTTTGCAAAATCACTTCATCAGATCTGAAGGAGGAAAGACAGCACAGAGGCCTGGGCCTTTTAGCATGCTAAAGAGAACCTTACACATGATTATAAGTGGTTAGCATAAGAAAACATATGCTACTCTTCTTTATCTGGGGAACATTAACTGATCTCACTGAAGAATGATTCTAGAGCTCAATGTGTAACGTAGAGTTTTAGTAGGGGGGTTTCCAGCATGTAGTTACATTGCTCTGACTGCAAATATCCCACCCGGCCCCCTCCGGGGGCCCTCACCCTACTCTGACTACATCCGCGGTCCCTGTCTCAGACTCAGAGGCCATGGCAGAGGCTGCCCATCAGACTCCGCCGATAGGCATAGACAGTAGGGGCAGATGTATAAAACGTCAGGTGAGCCTTTTTATGTGGTGCCCCCGCTTCTCCGAGCAGGACATGTTCCAAGCCCCCCAGTGGGTGCAGAAAACCAAACCCTGGACATAGTGTGTCTTTTCCTATTCATATATATCTATGGTAAATTTAATTTATAAATTAGGCACAGTAAGAAATTAACAATAACTAGTAAGGAAACAGGACAATTATGATATGCTGTAACAATTTACGATTATAATGATACGCTGCAACAATTTACAATTATAATGATATGCTGTAACAATTTATGACTATAATGATATGCTGTAACAAGTTACGATTATAATGATATGCTGTAACAAGTTACCTGAATGTGGTTTCTCTCTCTCTCAAAATGCCTTGTCCGCCCCTCCCCTCCTTGCGATGGTGGGAGAGGGTGAAATGACGACGTGGACCAAGGTGAATGATGTACACGCTGTGGCACAGCGTTAGGCTGCTCCTCCTGACCCTCTGAAGATCCGTGGAGGGGAGAGTATATAGGCTTCCAAGCCACGGCTGATCCCACGTAACTGTATACAGACCGCAGCCTCCGTGTGACTCACAGACACGGGGCTGCTGGCTTGACCCGGTGTACAGAGCTTGCCGGACGTAACACCTGGCGTTGATTCAAGCTGCTTCATCCATGGTGGCCAAGCGTCCAGAGCGGTGGATTTGAGGACCACCCAGGTATTGACTCTGCTTCCCCAATGAGAAAACTGGGGCATAGAGTGCCTTTGGAGCAGGACTCGTGGGTTCTGGATTTTGGATTTAGACGCTGGCAGAGCACACACAAAAGGCAAACTTGAGCTCAGGTTCCTGCTAACATATTTCAAGTGGGGAGTTTCTCTCTCTTGGTAATTAATATCTCGGCTACTTTTTTAACTTTTCCAACTAGAAGCCAACTTACCTGTTTTTGTAGCAGGGGGATGTGTTTGTCGGGGAGCACATAGGATGCACGTGTATAGATGTACGTCTGTGTAAAGAGAATGAAAGGGCAAGCTCCTGGATTCTACCTCAGCCAATCAGGACCCGGGGTCTCCAATCAGGACCCGGATCCTATTTCAGCCAATCGGAGCTTAGTCTCTCTCTCCCCTCCAGTCAGACCCACCACCCCCTGGACCCTGCCAACTGACCAGAGCCACGGCCATCACCCCCCCAACTACCCCCAGGCCCAGCCAGTCAGCCAGGGCCACGGCCATCACCCCCCTCAAACCGTCCTAGAAACGTATAAAACCTTTGCTCTGGGGAAAACGCGGGCTCTCTCTGGTGCCTGGCCACTGCGTTGGCACAGGTGTGAGATCGAGCTCGAGCTGGCTCGAATAAAGGCTCCTTGCTTTTGCATCCGTGTTGGCCCCTTGGTGGTCTCCTTGGGATTCACGACTTCGGCACAACAGAGATATCTACTATGAGGAACTGGCTCACGTGACTGTGGAGGCTGGCAGTCTCCGTTCCGCAGCGCAGACCAGCAGGCTGAGCCCCATGGACGAGCTCCTGCCGTAGCTGGAGCCTGAACACCATCTGGAGGCAGAATCCCTGTTTCTGGGGGAGGCCAGCCAGTTTGTTTCCTCTAAGGGCCCCCAACTGATTGAACGAGGCCCACCCACACTATGGAGGACAATCTGCTTTACTTAAAGTCTACTGGTTTTAGGGTTATTCCCATCTAAAAAAAATAACTCTACAGAAACATCTAGAATAACGTTTGATCAAATATCTGGGAACTGTGGTCCAGTCCAGTTGACCCATAAAATTAACCATCACAAAGGATCAAGGGTGAAACTCAACCATCTGCATTTGGGGAAGAAAAATAACTTAGAATGCTGTCACTTCTTTGCTAGATGGGAAGCCACGTGGCCCTTCTAACGTTCATGTGCTCACCGTCCGCCAGGATGTGGCCTCTCTGAGCCCCCATGCCCTCGTCTGAGGGCTGGATAATGAGAAACATGAGGACACGCAGCTCAGAATCTCTGGGTCTCTTAAAGGTTTGCTTTGAGGCTGACACAATCGAATGCAGGGTTTCTCGCATTTGCTCATTCCCTTCCCACCTTTATGACTTTTTAGCACACCCCAGAACCATGTGTATGATTACTGACAGCACTCCTGTGGAAGATGATTCATTTTTATGTTCAAATAAATTTATTTTGAGAATCAGCTTTAGATGATTTCCGTAACTTATCTGCTTGCTGTCTTCACCTGCCACAAAGGAACAGAAGCTGGAGAATAAAGTCAAATAAGCAAAATGGGGTCATTAAGCTCCATGCAGATACCAATCCCAGACGAGCGTGCCCCCCATTTGTGTTGAGAAAGCAGATTTGCAAGGATTAGAGGTGGGTAAAGATATATAAGCACCCAACTGAGAATTTCTGTTTGAAAAATCAGAGCCATAAATCTGGAAAAAGACCAAAGAGGGAATCAGTTTTCCACTACTAATCAAAAATTTTCAGGCTCCTAAAAGATGGAAGCAACCCAAACATGCATTGATGGACAAATGGCCGAGCACAACGTGGTCTGTGCACACAAGGGAATATTACTGAGCCAGGAAAAGGAGGGGGAGCCCTGGCACATGCACCATGTAGCTGGGCCTGAACCCACCACAGTGCTCAGGGAGACATGCACACCCACAGCTCCTTTTATAGGGATGAAAATGTCCACAAACTAGACAGAGTTGGTGGTTGCCAAAAATGGTGACTGTACCAAATGCCACTGCTTGCCTTAAAATGGTGAACTTTATGTTTTGTGAATTACATCTCAGTCACCTATTTTAAAGATACATTACATGAAGCCACATCTCCATATCCCCGAATTATCTCAGCCACTGCCAGCTCTGCAGCTATTCACGTTGAAACCCTGACGTGGAACCTAAGCATCTGACTTTGTGATATGTTACTTTCCTATTGTCTTTGAAACTGTCAATAACTTATAATTTCATAGTGATTCTAAATGTCCTTTTTAAAAATATTACTAGTTGATGGGTTACCGTCTCCTGGAAACTAAGTCTCTGGTGTACAAAAGAAAGCCAGGGATAAAGTTTCCCCTCTACTCACAAGTTACCCATTTGTAGAATAAGGGGCATCTTCACCTGCCACAAATAAACAGTAGCTCGAGACTACCTCCTGTGGGTCAGGACCTGTGGGAGTGAATCAGATGCTGTCACTGCTCTTGGGAGCACCCCTTAGCCAAAGAAAGGTGGCTGCACATGGATCCAGTGAGTATCAGTAACCCCAAAAGCTGTGTGTTGTCTGATGCCCATGTGTCCCCCAAGAATTTTACAGCACTCACAACATTGCATTGAGTTAAATTTAAACCCAAAAGAAAATACTCAATGGTATGAAAGATGCTAAGAAAGACACCAGCTGTCCCTGGGAGGCAGAGAGCCGTTCCAGAGCTCGGGAGAAAAGACTCCTGTGGAATCCTGCGTGGGTCCCCAGCTCAAGGTGGGTGCAGAAGGGAGCTGGGGCTTCCTTGGAGCTCTCAGTCCTCAGGGCCATGGAGGAAATGTGGGCTGATTCCTCAAGGCCCCTGCCATTCCCTTCAGCACTGCTGACACTGCTGGCTTCTGGTCCACACAAGCAGGACTGGATGATGGATGGAAGGATGGATGGATGGATGGATGGGTGGGTGGTGGGTGGGTGGATGGATGGATGGATGGATGGATGGATGGATGGATGGATGGATAGGTGGGTGGGTGGATGGATGGATAGATGAATGGATGGTTGGATGAATGGATGAGTGAATGGCTGGGTGCGTGGATGGCTGGGTGAATGGATATGTAAGAAATTAATGTGCATGTATGTTTAGATTATTAGACTATCTGGCTTTTTGAACACTGGGATTCCTCCCCAGATTTCTTTAGCATCATCCAGGCATTTCATGTACCCTTTATGGAGAGATAGGGAAATCTATTTTTAAATCATACAAAGTTTAAAGTGTGTTTTGTCATATAGGGAGTTTTAAATAGGAAGAAACTCTCTTTACCTTATTTGCCATTATAAGTAGGATAGGTATTTTCACTTAAGAAACTTTTGTTTTCTTTGCCTGAGGAAATAAATAAGGATGGTTGAAATTTGTTTAGGAAACTCATCAGCGGGTGCAGCCGGAGAAACCTCCATGTGAGCAGAAGATAAACTTGAACCCCAGGGAAAGCAGCCTAATTAATCTGCTAATCTGCACCCTCTGTGGCAATGGAAGGTAACGCTCTCATCTCTTGTACGATAAAGGTGGGCCGTCTATTCCTGGGAGTCGCTCATGTCATAGGCAACTGTGGAAATTATGAATGGCTGATGAGTGCAGTTCAGGAATAAAGAGAACATTCAGGCAGGCAGCTCAGTCCTCTAAAACGTGGCAACAAAATTAAGAGCGGTGATCCCAGAAACCCACCATCAGGGACATGACGAACCCAGCACGGGGGGGACGTGGCCAGCCAGCACGTCCAGCAAATGCCTTTGCTGTAAAGAAGATTAAAATGAAAGAGACGCACTGGACGATTCATTCACACCTGGAATGTATCCCATTCATTAGGCCTCCCTACATTTTGTTGTGGGGGCGTGTGAGCAGTTTCCCTGCAGAAAAGAGCAGCCATACAAGAAACCCCTTACCCTGAATCATTTAAATCCCAAAGTTGGCTCCAAAAGCCTATGGCAAACAGCACCATCTGCTTCCGAACTATTTAGATTTTGAAACTGAGACTCAACACCATGAGTCATCGGGGAAATTAAAACCATGAGATACTCTTCACACTCACAGGAATGGCCATAATTTTTTTCAAAGACAAATATCAAGTGTTTATGAGGGTGTGGAGAAGAGGAACCCTCTTTTACTGTTGAGGGGTGTGTCACATAGGGGGAATGAAACATGTTGGCAGTTTCTTAAGTAGTTGAACATACAACTGCCACGTGAGCCAGCCATCCCACCCCTGGGTACCTACGCAAGAGAAATGAAAATGTGTTTGCACAGACTTGTATGCACATGTGCCTAGCAGCATTATTTATGATCACCTGAGTGTCCGCAGTTGATGGATAAACACCGTGAGGTCCATCATTCGATGGAATGGCTTCCAGCCATAAGGAGGGCAGAAGTTCTGACACAATTAGATTGTGGTGATGGTTGGACAACTCTGAATTTACTAAAAAGCATCAAACTATGCTGTTAAAAAGAGTCAATTTCATGGTACGTAAATTTTGCCTCTATGAAGTTGTTTTAAGACATTAACATGGAGGTGTATGGTGGGGTTTTTTTTAATCCCTCCTCCGTGTTTCACAATTTGGGGATAAAATCCTTTTCCTGTGTGGTTTTCCATCGCTCTCTTTGATACGGATTTCTATCAAATGGCCTTTATTTTCCCACAGAAATCTTCCTACAAAGTGGGGCTGGGATTGTCTTGCTCTCAGCCCGAGGAGAGACACGGCCTCATCCCTGAAGGAATTTCCAAAGTGCAAAGTGGGACCATCTGAACGGATGGCCTTACTCTGCTTGGCACTGACTCTTCGCTCTGCAGAGAGTGCAGGCTTCATTTCGCATGTACACAGCGTGCCCGTTCTCCCTGTCTGACCTAGGGCGAACGTGGAATAGTTCTTCTAAAGATGCAGACAGAACCATGTCTTCCTGCTTTGTCCAAATTTAAAACAGTTGGAGAATTCTGGCCAATTCCAAGGAATGAAGTCCATTTTTGTGCTTGACCATCCGAGGCTACCTCTCAGAGACCCTCTGCTAAAGGGTGTGGGCACAGAACGATCGATATAATTACCCCCCCACATCACCCCACCTTCTGGGGCCATCAAGTCTTTATCCTTTTTCTAAACATGTGCGTTTACGATAAAGATACCTACCTGGACGTCACAGGTGACTTCTGAGAAATCTGTGCAGAATCCACAGCAAAAAAACAGAACATGGTTGCCTCCTACCTTTTAATAGCCATTTATATCTTATTTTTAAAAAAATTTTAAACCATGGTAAAGACACGTAACATAAAATTTACCATCTTAACCAAGGGCAGCAGAGTGGGGCAGAATCTCTCATTAAACATCCTTTGAACATTTAGTGAACAAGTGGGCAAAAGATCGCAGTGGGTAATATGGGATCACAAAATTGAAATGAGAGATGGGGTGTATTTCCAAATAGCTTATGGTCTTGCAAGAGCAGAGAAATGTGCTTATAAACAATGACTCTAAAATAAGTCAGTTCAGGTCAACTGATACCGCATGATCCACAGCCCCACCCCCCCATCCTAAGTACAACCTGGCATGGCTGGGCCCCATGCTAAGACTACGCAGTGTGTCAGCCGCCAATCCCAAAGCACACTGTTAGACGGTCCAGTGTGACCCACGCCCCCTGCCCCAGGCAAACGGAGACCGCTGTGGTCTCCCAAATCCCCAGTATGATGGTATTTGCAGGTGGGCCCCCTTGATAGGTGATTAGATCACAAAGGCAGCCATGAATTCTCCTACGTTCCGTACCGGGGGCCTGCAAATTAAATTGACAAAAGGCAGATTTGTGGGATTATCGCCTTATAAAAGAGACCCCAGAGAGCTCCTTCACCCCTTGTGCCATGTGAGGACACAGTGAGAAGAGGACATCTATGAACCAGGAGTAGTTCTCACCAGACATCAATCTACACCCCATCTCAGCCTCCAGAGCTGCAAGAAGTAAACGCTGTTTAGAAGCCACCCAGCCTGTAGTATTTTGTTACAGCAGCCTAAACAGACTACGACAGACATTCTCCTGTCAGGCATGACCTCCCAGAAGCCAACGGTAAAGGCCAGAGCTCTTTTGGGGCAAGATGAAGTATCTACAACACATTCACCAAAAAGCCTGCTTTTTCCAACTAGGTACAAAGACACCTGCTTAAACTGGTCAGGGCCATAAAACGAGTGGCTCAAATTTACCATTTTAATCACAGCCACTGGCCGTGGTTGGCTCGCATTTGCTTCAGAGCCCAGGAATCCATGGTGTCCACAGCCTGGCCATGTTCCTGGCCCCGTGGTCCAGCACAGCCCGTGGGAGGCAGGTCCCCACCTGCACTGCCGCTCAGGGACCCTGCCTCCCAGGCCAGCCGCTATGCCCCTTTTCTTGGTAGATTAAGACCCTATTTGTTTCCATCATTTGCTCCTTCATCCCTAATGGGCTGCGGCTCCGCTCCGAAGCCGTCTTCCTGACAGCGGATGCCAAGTGTGATTAGGAGCCCCGTGAGAGATGCTGCTCCACCCCCACGTGCATGGCATCTAATCGTGTCTCCAGACAGGGAGGGCCAGCGCCCTGCTCTGCCAACCCATCGCCCTGCTCCTGGCCGGAAATAGTGGCATCCCATAAGGAGGACACGCCTCCCTTATTGACCAAAAGAACAGTGGCCTGTTTACATAATTGCTGATGTGACTTGCTTCATGCTCACCTGTTCATTAGCTTTTGTAAACATGCCTGCATCCCCTCTTCCAGAAACAGGAAGATGGCAAAATACTTGAGAAGCCATGGATTCGATTTTTCCTAAAATCCTGTGAGACCGCGTCGAGATCCCTCGCCCCTGCTCTTAGCCGGGCGAACAGCTCGTTAGCCGTTAATTGGAGGGGCGGAGGTCACCTCTCATGCTTTACTGCAGGTAACCCAGGGGCTCCACGCTTCGGTGTCTCCAATCTGAGCAGGATGGCAGATGTCCCGTGGCTACACCCCACTGCTAAGAGGCCGGGCTCGTGACTCCGGTCGGCTGGAAGCTGTGGGCTGTCTGCAGCTCCCTCCCAAAGCCTGGGCACCCCTGGACCTCACCCCAGGCTAACTGCAAGCCTTTCTGAACCCTCCCTGTTACTCTCTGCAGTTTCCCCCTTCCCCACCCCCTGCCATGTCTCCAGGTACCTGAAGACAAATCTCCTCCCAAACCTGACTCATCACAAGGTCATGGGGTCAGAGGGGTTTGGTTTACAGACCAGCTGGGAACTGCCACTCCACACGGACGAGGGAGATGCACTTTGTTAGCAAATACATCTTGATATCCCACAGACACCTGAGTTCTCTGCTAAATGCAAAAAAAAAATCCCTAAGTTGGACCAGGGCTCACATTCAGATGCCTGCACTGTGCCCTGGCTGTTACAGCAGGAAAAAGCCTACTCCCTTCCCGAGGGGACCACACACCACTTTGGGGGATGGACCTGCCCGTGAAGAGCTGCTTTCTGCAGAAAAAGGAAACTTCTGTCCTACTGCAGCAGTAAAGCAGTGTCTCCAACATCCCATGTGGGGCCTAGAGTGTGGGGATGGAGTGGGCAGACAGGAGTGGACTCGTCGCCTTCTGGAACATGCACAGTCCCGTGACGCTGCCTCAGGGACACGTGCCAGCCACCCTGATGTTGGCCCTTCTGTACATGGGTTTCCAGAAATTAACACTCAGACGCCCGCTTTACAGGATACTCCCCATGTCCCGACCCACAGCTCTAATACTGACAGATATGGAAGCACAGCTTCTCCTTGTCACATTTTTGAGGGAACAGCCATTTCCAGCGTGGGCATGGTGCCCAACACCCCAAGAGGTCTACTTCACCTTGGAACCTATCCACATGCAAGGCTGTCAAGACAGGTTCCCACAAGCAATCCCACGAATGCACCTGCCCCAGAGGAGCCTGCTTGAATACCCAAGACCATGCCAACACAGTAACCCCACATGTGAGTGCCCGGTGTTTGCCAGGCACAGAGGCAGGCCAGGACTGAGAAATGCAAATCCAGATACATCCTTGCCCTCGTGGAGCTTGCAGTCTACCAGGTTACTAACTACAAATGATCTCCATGCGTAACAACTGATAGGAAAGGGCCCCCGTTCCTCGGTTTTAAAGAGCAGGCAAGCCACAGCTGCATGCGTTCCATGCCGTTCCACGCTGGTCCATGCTGTTTGCCGTGCACCAAAGCACACAGCGTTGCTGACATGAGGGAGTGTTGGTGATGGCCGTGTGGTGAGAGCAGAGGGCACTTTTCTTTCCATTCTGTTCTTCTCCTTGTTTAAAACAAACAGTGCTGGTTGTAGAGCAGGGTTTTAACCCTGTTTTCTGTAATTCTTCGTCTGCACTTAGGACCCATAGGCACCACCTGCTGGTTGCTGCTGATCCCTGGGTCTGGTAGGCGGCTCCTGGGCATCAGATCAGCTCTAATTCCAGGACGAGGAGATGCAAGGCTTAGATGGACTGTCCAGGAAGATTTACTCAAGGGGCCCAAGGCGGGCTTTCGGGGCAGACGGGGGCTTTAATCACATTGACTTGCGGATGGTTGGGCAACGACTGGATGCCTGCCCCTTGCTTCCCAGCCACCACACGCCAAAGCCGGTGTGTTCGTCACTGCCCCTGTGTCTCGGTCCCCATGACCATGTTTCCTCCCTGACCTAGAAAAGCCTCATCTTAAATGTGCCCCTGGCCCCGCCCCTTAAATGTGCCCCTGGCATCCTTGGGGTGCCAGCCTCATCCTCCTTGAAGTGTATTTTTGAGGTAGATGCTCAGGTCACAACAGCCTCCCTGAGCTGAGGTGTCACCTCGAGTCCCCCAGAGACTGGAGGCTCTCCATCAAGTCTTTGCAAAGCAGAGCTCTGAGCACCCCCTGCACACTCGCCTGCCCTCCCCCTGCCTGCCAGTGCCTGCAACCTTCTGCTCATCTCCACACTGCATGCGTGCCCCAGGGCGGCCAGAGCAGTGAACCACAGCCTAGACGGCTTAAAACCAAAAGAACTGATCCTCCCCCAGTTCTGGAGACCAGACTTCTGATGTCCAGGCAGGGCTGGGCTGTGTTCCTTCCTAGGCTCCTTCCTGCCTCTTCCAGCTCCTGGGGGCTCCAGGTGGCCCCTGGGCACGTGGCTGCCTCCCTCCCATCTCTGCCTCCCTCTCCATGTGGCTTCTCCTCTGTGTCTGTGTCTGTTCTGCCCTGTCTCTTATGAGGACACCTGTCACTGGGTTTAGGGCCACCTCTTCCAGGACAACATTGTCTCATAGCCTGCACTCACCCCATCTGCACCCTATTTGCACATAGTGCCCAGTCCAGGCCGGTGCATCAGGCGCCTCATTGCTCCAAAGTGACCAGGTTACGGCACCCATTATGCCTGGTGGCAGAGGTGAGCTATCCTGCTCCACCCCTGCCTGGGAAGCAGTGTGCACAGGTACAGAGTTCTGGACACCTTTCTTCACTGCAAGCGGACACTCCACAATCTCCCATTCTCCTTCCCTTTGGGCCTGGAAATCTCAGTTTTCAGATTACCATCCTAATAGTCATCCCAGAAACTCCCCCTGATGCAGGCATCAGCAGCCGCTCCTCACCACCGTGCAACGGTGGGAATGTCTAAAGATGAAAAAACCTGGAGACAGTGCCGAACGATTTCACATAGTGGACTCACCATCAGCACCTGCATCTTACAGAGAGAGACGCCTGCCAGAGGCTGAATAATAATAAGACTCTCAAAGGTACCCCCTTTGTGAGCCCCACGTGGCAGGTAAGGACCCCCAAAACACTACAATGGACTGAATGTCTTGTCCTCCAAAACCCATACGTGGGATCCTGACCCCCAAGGGTGATGTCCAGACGGGACCCTTTGGGACATGGTGAGCATCCTTGGGGTAGATGAGGGCCCTTATCAGGAGACCCAAAGAGCCCCCAGCCCCTTCTCCACATGAGGTCTTTGTAGAAGACGCCTTTCAAGAAGCAGGCTCACCAGACACCGAGTCGGCTGGTGCCTTGACCTTGACTTCTAGCCCCAGAACCATGAGAATCAATGTGCGCTGTTCATTATCAGCCTGTGGGATTCGGTCACAGCAGGTCCCAACAGACTCAGACAGATGGCCATGTCCTGACCCAGGCCCCAGGACCGAGAGTGAATCCGTTCCTGTTGTCTTAAGCCCCCTGGTTTTGTGGCCCTTTGTTACGGCTGCCACAGGACACTGCTACCAAGACCTAAGCCGTCGTTCTAGGACAATTTGCTTTTGCTGCAGTGATTCGAGGGGACCTTCTTCGTGTCACCCCACATGATGCCTCTTGATTCTAGCCTCCAAGATGAGAGTCCGGAAGGCGTCCCCTGTGTGCCAGGCCACCTGTATTATCCACGCAGTCCAGCCTGGGTCACAGAGGGTCACAGAGGGTAACCACCAAGGCCCTCCAGGGTACGGACTGGCCCCCTGCGGACCCGGCCGGGCCTCCCTCCAGCCTCCTTGCTGCAGCTGGGAAGAGGCCGTGAGCCTCAGGCTCCCCAAGAGGAAGCAGGACCAATCACCCTTGCCAGGACGCAGGCTTCAGGACCGCACCCCAGCAGATCTTCCCAGAGTAACGCCCTTGGCTGGGTTGTCACCAGGAGTCATGTCCTCCTGTTTTGGTGCTACCAGCTTTTCATCACAGAAATAGCACGGGGACGTGACGCCGCTCACCTCCATTCTGTACTTAGCAACGTGCGTGCAACTCAAAGCTACTCTGGGTGTAATTAGAAACTATTTGTATTTGCAATGGAAAAGGTGCTGTTAACATGGCTAGCGTTGTTTCGAGCATTGACGACAGAGTGTGGGGCATTTGGAACCCAGGGCACACTTACAGGGAACTTTCTAGAATGCCCTGAAGACTGACCACAGAGACCATGTCTGCTGGTACAAATCGGAGGTGGAAATCACAGAAATTCTTGCCGTGGGTGAATGGGGACGGGGGCCTTGGAGCTGGGAAGCCCGGAGGTTTCTCTGCCCCCTGCCCAGCTTGCCTCCAGGCGCTCGTGGGCCGCCCCACACACCCACACCACGACCCCTTCCTCGGGCTGTTTGCACAGCCCCCAGAGTGCTGAGCCTTCCGTCGGTCGGCGGAGGGAGCCACTGCCCACCCCAGGCAGACCCTTCCCTTCCCAGATGGGGAACGGCAGCAGAAACTAATTCTATGGGACAGAAGGGACGTCGGAGGTGAGCTTCCCTGTCTAGTGTGGCAGCTTCTCGTCCGCTGCTTTAAATACTATTCGGTGCTAAACCTCCAATTTCACCCTCTCTTAAATCTCACAGGGTGATTTTTAAAATTTTAAAACACCACCTTCATTTGTCACAAGACGTATTTTCCTTCTAACAAGAGCACACGAGGTAGGATATGCAGCCAACATATATGTTCAAAGAACTGGAAACCTGGGGTTCACAGATGCGTTTACATTGGCCAAAATCCATACAAGTTTCCCAAGGAAATGTTCACCGGGCAAAAAGTATGAGGTGGGGACCAAAAACTGCTCATCTCCACCATCAGCCGTTGTTTGCATCCATCCCCCATGGTCACCCCAAAATTTACGTGAATTCCAGGGCCGAACATCAGTTCTGTGGAAAGACCTAAGTCCGCACAATGTGAAGAATTAATAAGCTCACATCCAGCAATTCTGGAAGCCCATAGAATTTCAAAATACCCTTTTTTTTCACCCATGTTCCATGTTCTCATGATTTTCCTCCCCTGTCCTTTAAAATAATTATCTTTTTTTTTTTTTTTTGCCACTACGTGACATTTTCGACATTAGTGTACAGACCCAGCCCAGACTTAACTTTCTTCCGTGCTACTCCTGCTAAAACAGCTGCGCCAGAATTCGGTCTAACATTTCGGAAAACCAGGGGGAAGTCCTTTTTACTCAGAAATGCTTCTCCCTATGAGCAAAACTTTATGGAGTCTCCCCCCTCTTACTTTGCTGTATAATAAAATTGCATTTGAGACAAGCAAATCACGCAGAGAAACATAAAGAAAATTTTAATGGTCCCCCTTCTGTGACCCCCATACCGACCTCACTCCCCGATGGACAGTTGGATGCCTGCAGGATTGGGAAATAAAAAACACAGAGATCACTACATCCACAGATGCAGCTTTCTCTTCTACAGAAACCAGTTCATAATTCCAAGCCTCTCTGATTTTAGGCCAACGTGACTGATTTTATCCACAACGGCTCTCAGCAATTCTAAAGTCGAAAACAGTGCGCAGCGTTCACAAGCTGGACCAGTTCGGGAACTTCCAGTAATGACTGGCCTCCCACTGATTTAGGACTGGATTTTTATTTGGGATTTCTGGCTTTTCATTCTTCCTGGGACGGACCATCACATACCCTGGTGTTGAATCCAGTCTCACAAGTTTAAAACGGGATCTGACGCAGGTTATGCGTGTGGGGGTGTGATTCTACTTGTTGATACAAGCCAATGGTTTAAAAAAAAAACCTTTAAATAACTCCTTAGAGGCGTTGGTCCCTTGCTCTGCCCCATCTTCCCCTCTCAGCCTCCCACCCGCAGGTCCTGAATTGCAAACACATACAGACTCCACCTAGGAGAGTCCTCCATGACCTCCCCAGGCCCACCGGGCAGACCTTTCCCTCCAAGCCTGCCCCCAAGAGGAAGGGGTATCGGGATGGAAACCACTCAGCTGGACTCAGAGGGCTTTGGATGGAAAGTATGCGCCACCACACAATTAGGAGAGGAATGTTCCCGGCGGTTGCCCGAGCTAAGCATCATGGATGCCGGGCGCGAGACCCACCCTCCGCAAGGCTGGCTGGCAAAACACACAGGGCAGAACTATGCGTCCTCAGGGAGCCCAGCCCTTCCGGCGGGTTCCCAGCCCAGACAGGAGGGCGCTGAGGCTGGAAGGGGCCCGACCCCCTCCCGCCTGGGGACGTGGACACAACAGGGCTGCCACACGGCCAGGAACTGTCCATTCTTTGCTCCCCTTTCGTGTTTTCGTATTAAATGCTTTTTACACACAAAACCGATAGGACTGAAGGACGCTGCAAATCACTTGTGTAATTAGTGCCGCCCTTCAACAACCACAGCCACCCCCATTCATTTTCTTGGCACAAACCATATTAGTTTTAAGGAATTCGTTTAGTTTTAATTTTCTGGGAGATAAATTAAAGAAAAACAAGGCAGGAACCTAGAGTGGAGCAGGCTGGGTGTTAGCCACCCTATGTGGGCAGACTGTCTGCTTTCTCGAGCACCCACGAGTCATAAATACGGAGCCACCATACAGCAGACCCAGCAAGGCTCGCTGCCACCCCCAAATCCGGAGGGCTCCCCTCCCATCACCAGTGCGTGCCTACAGTAGGAGAAGATTTATAACAGCAGCACGCCCACGTGGGGTCTTGTTACAAAAACGTTCTTCTTTAGGAAACGCAGGAGGAAATATAATTATAATTTAGCTGTGCCATTTAAAAGAAACGAGCTCAAGCACTGCACCACCCGGACTTTGCTAAACGCAGTTCTTTAAATGGCTTCCCTTTTCTGCACATCCACCCACTTTGCTAGGAGGAAGTTTTCGCCGCTGTTGACACGGTTCCTTCCCATCCATCACGTGCAGGAAGTTTCCCCTCTGGAATCCAAGGACAGGCTCACGTTATCATCAATGGACACACATTTCCAGGTCTGCCTTTCTGGTGCCCATGTATCTCCAGAACCATCGAAGTTCCAACATCTTGTCCAGGTGCAGAAACATAGCCTGGAACCTCTGGAGAATGCTCAGGGGTGTTTCCCAAACGCAGCACCGGGTATGGATCTGAACTGGGGCAGGGGGTGGAAGACACAAGGCCAGGAGTGGGGGGAAGTCCCTGCTTGCATTCGCTTTGGGCTGGGGGCCTCTGAATCCCCGGACAGAGGCCAAGAATGTCCAGATGTACATACTGACTCAGCATAAATGAATCTTTTTTTTTTTTAAGTTTCTACATTAAGTGCATGAAAAAGTACAATATAATCGCTTGATCTATCAACCTCGTGAGTGTTCTGCAAGACCGTATCAGTTTTGATTCTTGTGTATGGCAGCCGAACTCACCACCACTTCAATGTCTCCTGTTGGGCATCATCATGGAAATAGAAAACCAAATACTTAGCCAGCCCCACCGGCTTAGACGTTCCTGTGTGTCGTTTATTTCATGCCATTGTCTGCAAATATAAAATGAGAGAATCAGAACATGAGACGTAGGGAAGCACTTAACAGAAACTTCAAACCCTCTCGCCAGATTCGAGATTTTTCTCCCTGCGAAACATGCTTTCACATTTCCTCTTATCAAACTGCGTGTGATGGGTTTCCATCAATTCTCTGGAGATATGTTTTCATAATCTACAAATGCACCCCGTGAAGCACATTTCTCTGATATTCAGCCCTACCGTTTCCCCTTCCTCATTTTATCCCAACCCTAATTAGGGCTCCTTGTGCTGTGCTAAATAATTCTCTGCTCTCCTCGGTCCCCCCATCCTTCAAGTGCTCATAGGCTGCTTGAAGGAGCCCCCAGTAGTGACTCAGCCATCTCTGTGGATGGGAAGCCTTTCATCTTTCTGATCAATCCCCCATCTTAATGACTTCAGCTATTCTTCTCCAGATTCTGTCCAATTAGTCCACTGCTGACTGTCCCCAAGAGAAAAAACACACAGCCGGCACCATCCGGGGTCTCCCAAATCCCCCTCTCGTCTGTGCCATGTGGGTGCCTCCCTGCAGAATTCCTGGGCATGTGGGACCCCCCAACTGGCAACTCTCAAACCACATGTTAAATCTCCCTCCGCAGCCCAGCGCCCCACATCTGCCCACCCCACCTTTCACATCAGCTCTCCACATTTCATGCACTTACACCACCTTGGCCTTTTTCATATTTTTTGACCACATTTCTAACCCCCTGGATGGGTCTCTCAGCTTTTTATTGGTGTTAGCAGCATCCAGGAATCTGGCTTCATGTGCAAAGGTCACGAGGATGTGATCTGACCTTATTTTCTTAAAAAGGGTTTTTTTGAGTTGAGATTCATGTAACACACCATGAACCATGTTAAAGTGAGCAATCCAGTGGCGTTTAGCACATTCGCAATGCTGTGCAGCCTCTGGCTCGAGAACATTCTCATCGTCCCAAAGGAAGCCTGCACCCATTAGCAGTCACTCCCCATCCCCCCTCATCCCAGCCTCCGACAGCTACTCATCAGCTTTCTGTCTCAGTGGGCTTGACCTCCTGTGCACGTTTCATGTAAATGAGATCATACAGTATGTGGTTTCCTTCATGTGGTATTTTTCAGGGTCCATCCACATTGTCACGCAAGTCAGGGCTTCCCTCTTTTATATGGCTGAGTAATATTCCGTTGGCCGGATGGACCACACTGTGCTTGTCCACCTGTCTGTCCGTGGGTGCTTGGGTTGCCCCTACCCTTTGGCTATTTTGGTAGATACTGCTATGAACACATGTGTGCCTGGATTTGTTTCAGTCCCTTTTCTATGGTTCAGGACATCTGCCCAGGTATGGAATTGCTGGGTCATGTGGTAATACTACATGTAACTGAGGAGATTTCCTATTTGCCCTTCTTCATGAGCACTTATAAAAGATGAAGAAACCCAGCAGAGAGTGTCCAAAGCAATGTTGTAAGGCCAAAGACAGGCAGACGTGGAGATGTCCCATTTGGGTGTCACCACTGGGAAGGATCCCCTGGCATCTGGGAGTGCAGACCAGTGAGGCTGCTCAGAACCCATAGTGCCCAGGACACCCACCCCAGAGTCATCCAGCCCCAGATGTCAGCAGTTGCTGAGGTTGAGGAATCCCAACTTAGCACGAGAAATGTGTGTGTGTGTTTGTCTGTCTCTGTATCTGTCAATGTATCTATCCTCTGTCTATACCTAGTTTATATCTGTTTATATCTGTCTATCTACCTCCCTATTTAATCTATCTCTCTACCTATGTATCATCTGTCCATCTATTGCAAGTGGTAATGATTCTGTCCCCGCCAGGGGACACTTGACAGTGGTTACAGACATTTCTGGTTGTCACAATTAGGGACAAGGATGTCCCTGGGTGGAGACCAGGAACCTTCTCAGCATTGTACAAGGCACAAAACACTCCACCACAGAGAATAGTCTGTCCCCCAACATCCGTAGTATGGCAGGCTGAGAACCCCTGATTCAGCAGGGGAGGAATCTATCCTCTGCCCAGAACGTTGTGTGACACACACTAAGTCATCAGTAATATTTGTTGAATGACTAAATAATCAGTGAAGGAGTGAGAACCATGAGACAAACTCTTCTCTCCCGCCAGTGACGCTCACTCCTTCCCTGCAAGTTCTAACGGAGCTTCCGCACAAAGCAAGAACTCCCCAGGATAGAGACACGGCGGTGAGGGATGGTTGCACAGATCACAGCTGTTTGCAAGGCATTGCTGGCTCTTCTGAGCTCTGTCGCTACTGTTCTGTGCACGTTAGGGCCAGGGCATCCCCACCCCATGCAGGACGAGGCCCCATACTTTCCCTCCCCCTTCCCCAGCCACCGTCCAAACCCTCAGGGACCCACCTGCTCTCATTCCTCTGGAGGAACAGTACTTCTATCTACCCACCTGTTTGTAAGTTGATCTAAGATCTTATTATCTAAAGTGTAAATAGTTGCAAAAAAGCGGTGACACCTTGTCAAGGTTGATATTTTTAAATACATTGAAATGGATAAAAATGACACCTTGCTGGTCTCAGAACTCAAGCCAGCCCAGTAGCTTTGGGGTGGAGGGACTGTTCTCTGGAGAGGAATGCCAGCTGGCGAATGTGAAAGAAGTGGAGGTGCAGGCTGGCATGCTCCAGTCCCAGGAAAGCCCCCAATTCAGGCAGGGAGTGTCAGTGGACACCGCAAGCAAGAGCTACTTGGGGGAAGCATTCTTAGGGGCCAAAGATCGCCACCTGACTTCTTGCTGGTTGCGTGTGGGAAAAACACGCCTTTTCCATGGGGAAGAGCCCAGTGGGATTCACGAAGGCAGGAGAAGTGCGTAAATAATATTGTGTTATGATGATAGACTTGTTTTTAGAATGAGTGCTATACAACTTACTTAGGAATCTGTTCTGAAAGGTTTACTTGTTGTATATATATAATATAAATGCACTTATTTAATATAATTTAAATAAAGTCCTGTTTACATATTTAACATATATATGAGTTGTGTATGTATATGTGTACCTCAGATATATGTACGTATTTGTGTTTTCAATGTTATTTCAGCTTCTCTGTACATTTGGGCAGGTCTTTTCTGACCTCCACAGCCCATCTATCCGGACACATCCCTGCACACCTGCAGGCTCACAGCTCAAACAGCGGCGGGTAAAGACCACAATGGGGGTGGAGGTGTCACCAATGTGAGCCCCCACCTGGGTGCGTGGGAGCTCTTGTCCAAGGACCCTGCCTCCGCGTTGACCTACCTCTTTCCCTCTCCCTCATTTGACACCACTGTTTCTTCAAACTTAATTTAATTTTCATTTTTACCCTCCAAGGAGCTGGAAGCAGCTGGTCCCATTGAGCTCTCTGTCCTCAAACCCTGAGGACTGTTATTAAATTTCCCTTCATCTGGTGCTCAGGGACTTTTCAGGCCTCCGCATGCAAATGATGCCAATTGGTATGCAAACACGTGCCTGCCCCCACCCCTCCCAGAGCCTGCACACCTGGACAGCGGCCTGGGGGCAGCATCCAGGTTCCCTCCCTGCGCATTTGCCAAAATCCCCGAACCTTTAGTTTCAGGCGGGGACGAGACTGAGTGTTCCAGGTAAGTGGAAGCTGAAAAGGAGCCCACCGCCGTGCAAGTCTGCAAGCTAAAAACACTGCTTTGAAAAATCAAAACATAGTCACAGAAGCTCGATTTCAGTGCTGGGCTTTGCGTACAACTCCGCTCCCAGCGAGGGCGCTCATAACTCCGCCGCTGAAGAGCTCAAGCTGACAGCCTGGCTGGCTGCTGAAGACGAGGCACCTTCCCACCTTGCAAGGAAAACTAGGGCTATGGAGCCAAAGAAAGGCTGACCTTACGGCTTCAAGATGGAGAATAAAAAAGGTAAAAGGGGGTTGGCTACTCAAAGGCAGCCAACCGCGGAAAGTGACAGCGCCCTGTGGAAGCTAGAGCCAAACGTGGCTGGAGGAGGAGACACAGCCTTTCTCCATTCTGCCTCTTGCCAACTGCTTATTGAAAGAGACACTAACAGTGGACAGACGTGGCGGGACAGGAGGGCAGATCAAGGTGCTAAAATTCAGACACAGGCTTTGGGAGGCGTTCGAAGCCCACAGCCCCTGGAAGGGCTTCCTGTTGCCGTCTGTGGGGAGGTGGGGGGAGGTGAGGACACACACCCTCCATGAGATGTACTCCCCCAGGATGGCACCTTTGGAAAACCGCCTACGTGCATTTCATACCAGAACTTTACTGAGAAGTATCGTCCATGGCTGTGAAAAGCATCAAAATATTTCTTCCAGAGCCTCCTTAGTAAAAATGTCTGCAGCACAGGGCTGGCGGTGTTGCCCCAGGGCCTTTGATCTGACAACGGGATGCCCATCGCATCCTGGGAACAAAGGCTGCGTTGCAATGCCCCCCACCTGGGACACAGTCTCCTATGAGCCTCTCTTTCCAAAACCACCTCTTCTCCCCACATCCACCCGAAGCAGATGGTCCAGAAAGACCCCCACTCACCTCTCCTTCCTGACAGCAAAGGCCAACAGTCAGTGACAGATCATGGGCATTGAAATAATGTGTGTTCCCGTTTCTCTCGGAAAACCTGCCTCACAAGGACCCAGCTTGAGCCCTTCCTTCTTGCCTGTATTTTAGGACTAGAGAGTATTTCTACAAGGCTTAGAAATAATCCTAAATGTGGAATGCAAAGCACACAGACCAGCACCTCTGTCTCCAACCCTGACAGGAGCCACGCCGGACCCCTCAGAGCACCAGGCTGCCTCTGTTCAAGGAAAACTCCTCGGTGATGACCTTTCTACCAACCCGTTTCACTAAACTTCCAGCATTTCCAGGTATTTATGTATTATCTTCCTGCATTCTGACACATGCCTGGTTCATCCCAATGAAAGGGGGCATCCTGGTAAAATTTGGAAACACGCCCACGTTCAGGAAAACAAATCTCCTCTCGTTGCTGAGCTGCCTGGGGAGATGTCCTCTCCCTGCAAGCCGGCCCTTGGCTTAATGAAATAGATCTTTAGAATGTCTCTCCCCACCTCCCCAAAGTTAGTTTGCTTTTCTTCAGCTTTTCCCACCCTTCTGTGAGCTGCCCCTTTAATAGCCCTGTGCATGGGGCTGGTCGGGCTGTTGGGAAACCCATTAACCATCACACGAGGTCCCAGACGGGCCCGCACCACATGAACAATAATCCCATTGTTTGAAGGCGCTTTCTCCCTCTTTCACAGATATTAGACAAATGTTGGGATGGTTCCAGCTCACATGTACGGGGCCAGGCCTGCTCTGAGGGCCCAGGACACACGTATGCATGTGTGTCCTGCAGACCAGGACTCAAGTGTGTCAGGGGAAGGACACGGGAAGGAGCCAGGCATGTGGAAGTGAGCACCCACGCCCAGCCCTCCTCCCATCACAAGGAACTGTCACCTCCTGGACAGAGACACAAGCCTTGCCTGCCAACAGCCAGCCCTGGACTCTGATCTAATTCCATTTGCTCCTTTTGATGCATGAAGCTGTCATATAAAGAGGTGCTCAGACACACCCCCAGCCTGTCAGGGCCACGTGCTGTATCGCCCAGAAAACAAAAGGGGCCACCCGAGCCACAAGCAGGGCCTCCCTTTCCCCGGGGATGACCGCTGCTCCCACTCACCACCCCCGCACGCTGCCCCAGGTCACGGTTGCGATTTTGAGAAGGCAACGTGTCCATCTGGGCTGAGTGCCCCGTATCAAAGGGGAGTGTCCCTAAGCAGGTTGGTTCTTGAATGATTTTGCTACTTTGCAAAAATGCCTGCTTCGCTGAGGGGAGCACAGGCTGCCTCGCAAGACGCCTCGGTGCTCAGTTGGGGTTCACTGGCCCGGGAAGGGGGCTCCGTGGAAGGCATAGCCCTCCCCTGGGAATTCACTGTGGGCAGGGGGTGCCTGGCTACAGCAAACCCACACCTGTAGAGCCCCTTGCCTGCCTTCAGCGCCACCCCGTCCCCCCATGACAGAGCGATACCCGAAGGCCACCACTGATACCAGAGCTGGGTGAGGGTCCAGGAGGTGAGGCCTGGGGACAGGCACTGGACCAGGGATCTGGCTCCACAGCAAATGTCCTTATTTTTATTTGATTAGCAGTTTTATGGAGATAGAATTCCGTGCTCTTCCTGAATCCCACTGAGAGTAACTCACGGAAACGGAGCTGTGGCGGTGTCTCTGGTGTGATGGGGGTGGTCGAGGCAGCCAGGCAGAGGGGTGTGCCTGCAGGGAGAGGGACCCAGGGAGCAGGTGGGCTCAGAGCAGGATGGGGAGGGCAGCCCGGCAGTGGGCGGAGAACCAGTCTGCAGCCCCTGGACACTGGAGCTAGTCTGCAGCCTGTCCTTTCCCTGGACTGTTGCTGACAGAGGGGGTGTCCCGCAGGCCCCCAGAGACCAGGTCTCCAAGGCCGGGAGAGACGCCCCCTGCAATGGGTGAAGGAAGCAGGCACACACGCAGAGTGACGTGACCTCCACCCCCCAAACCAGATGGCAGCCAGGTCGTGGGGGTCAGCCACCTGGCCCCCTCCTAGCCACAGACATTAGAGGCTCCCTGCCATCATGGGCTGAGTGGTGGCCCCCAAAAGAACCTACCAACGAGGGCTTCAACGCCAGCCTTCATCTCCTGCAAGCACCGTGTGCTGTTATGATGGCCAGAACGCATTCCTATTTGCACTGGGTTCCATAGATGGCTTTGGTTTGAACAAAAATGAACAGACCCAGAAAAATGTTTTTCCACGGCAGTCTGCACTGGCCCATCTCTTGCTTAGGGGTCACCTGGGCATGGCCAAGAGCACGTGGCCATGAGCCTTGATTCCTTAGTTAAGAAATGAAGCAATCAGCTAGGTCCAAGGGCAAATCCTCAGCTGATTTTTTCCCCCATCCTTTTTCAGGGAGCAGACCCTATTTTTCTGGAGCATTTCTAAGTTGACAGAAAAATTAAGCAGGAAGTCCAGAAGGTTCCCCTGTACACCAGTCTCCCAGCACGCAGGTTCTCCTTGATGATTAGGATCTTGCATTGGGAAGGACCTTCGCTACAATGCATAGACCAATATTGCTACATTATTACTAAGCAAGATACACAGTTTCCATTGGGGTCACTCCTGGTGTTGCCCATTCTGTGGGTTTGGACACATGTAAAATGACAGGTGTCCACCGTCAGAGTGTCACACAGAACATTTCACTGCCTTAAAATCCTCTGTGCTCCACCTATTCTTCCTCCCTCCCCTCAGAGCCCTGACTTGGCTGCTTTTTTGGTCATTTGCTTGATTTCACTCAGGTATGTGCCTCTGTTCTTTTGTATATGATGGTTTTTAAA
The DNA here is from genome assembly GCF_040802235.1 of Manis javanica. Taxonomy (NCBI): domain Eukaryota; kingdom Metazoa; phylum Chordata; class Mammalia; order Pholidota; family Manidae; genus Manis; species Manis javanica. The sequence continues at coordinate 275,524 of NC_133174.1, read as the reverse complement.
TGCACGCGTTAATCAAATCTATCTTAGCATAGAATGTCCGTATTTCTGTCCAGTCAGGAGCGTACCATGTACTCAGTGAAGTTTGTCATAAACCCCGAGGAAAGAAGCCTTCAATCTGTTGGCATCCTGGACCACCAGAGACCACAGGGCGGGCACCCCTCTTCCTAGCTGCCCCTGCAGAACCACATCACTTATGAGCTTGGCCTCATGGTCTGGACCCATAGCTCCGGATGCTGGCTCCCTAACCATTTTCTGCAGATCGTAGAGAAATACAAACAAAATCAGTCCATCGGTAAGGACCACGTCCTGTGTTTTCATTCATTGGAAGCACTACCTCTGCTCTGTCTGGGGAGTTAAGGGGCCTCAGATCTTGTGGGATGACCCTGGTTCTCCACTGTCATAGGTTTTAATAGCTCTGGTGGTAAAATAAGACCTCACAGCCCCACGTTGCCTGCTGCCCTCCTTTTTAACAAATTCCACAGTTTCTTGACATCTGGTTGCTCATGCATGGCTGCTCTCCGTGAGAAAGTGTCCCCAGCCTCCCTGAGAAGGGAAACCTATGCAGAGAGCAGGATCGGAGCAGAGGACGGAAAATGCAACTGGTCCCTGAAGCGTCCTGCAGGCTGGAGGTGACACAGCACTCGAGAATGCTTTTTAATGAATGCCAGAAAGAAAAATAGGACCAAAAATGTGATGCGAGCAGCATTCATTGACAGGAAGTTAAGGAAAGCATGGGGTTGGGTGGGGGGTGCTGGGAAGGATTCTCAGGCCAGGCTGAAGACCTCGAACACACATCCCAAATCACAGCCATGTTGAGATAAGCCAAGCCCGGCCCTCGGACACAATTCCCGGGGTATCTGTCACCTGAATGCTGCATACAGTCTGGGTACAGTTTCCCTACAGAAAACAAAACTCTAAGTCTTCATCCACGAGCAGGCACTGGCTTCTTTCTTCCCTTCTTGGAGCCCTGAATGGAATCTTCAGAACATCAGGTGGCATCCCATCGGGTTCCTCTTGGCCAACATCATGAAACGCTGCACCCATGTGTTAAAACGTATTTGTGTGTGTGCGTGCATCCAGGTGAAGGCCCAACCAAAGGCCTTTTCACAGGGTACAGGAGGTGCCCTGGTGCCAGTGTGTGGGCGGCACCATGCACAGCCCAGGGGCTCCCTGCAGGGACAAAGTGCAACTTGGGTCCCCAGAGCAGCAGCCGTGGGGGAAATGCAATACCCCTTAGCTGTGCGTACCAGCAATCTGCTTTGCTTATTTCTCCTTTTTCTAAATGAAGTACCATTGATACTGGTTTCAAGTACACAATGCAGTGGTTCAACAGTTATTCATATTATTAAAACCTCATCCCCTCTAGTGTGGCTACAATCTGTCAACACAGGGAGATGTTCCAGAATCAGTGGCTATATTCTCCATGCTGTACTACCAACCCCGTGACCAGCTTATATTATGATTGACAAATTTTGTGCCCCTTTATCCCCTGTCTTCCCCACTCAACCACACGGGGTTGTCCTCCCCAATGGGAACCACCAGTCACTTCTCAGTGTCCATGAGACCACTGCTGTTTGGTTCCTTCTGTTTTGCTTTGTGTTTATTTTCCACAAGTAAGTGAAATCAGATGACATTTGTCTTCCTTCACCTGGTTAATTTCACTGAGCATAATACCCTCCAGGTCCATCCATGTTGTCTGAAATGGCAGGATTGCTTTCTTTTTTATGGCTGAATAATATTCCATTTGTATACGTACCACCTCTTCTTTATCCATTCACATATTGACAGACACTTAGGTTGCTTTCACGTCTTGGGTATTGTAAATAATGCACAATCTGCTTTGATATCAGATGTTTGGTGCAAAGAATGTCAGATGCCTGTAGGCCACAGTCAGAGCAGCTTTAACAAAAGTGAGAGGTGGGGTGGGAGGTGGGGTGCAGGCTGAACTACATGGGGCCACTCACCCAGCAATTTTCTGACTTTTTCTAAGAGCAAAACATTCTGGGTGCCCATGCAGGAGCGGGTCCCGGCTTTCTGCTTGAAAACGAGGATGCCCTTTAGCTCTGTCAATGGCATTGATATTTTCACCCATGGGCTGCCCTCTGGGTGGCCGAGGATTTCAGGAGGGCTGTCAGGTGTGACCCCCCAGCACGTCGAATCCCCCATCCTGTTCAAAATGTTAAACTTGGCAGGAAAGAGAGCTCAAAGCAGCAGGTGTAGCTGTCATGTTTGTGTGGATGGGAAGCACGTGTCCACAGATGTGCAGAGCCCAGAAATGCAGACAAACATTAAACGTTCCCTGTTTATTGAACACACCAAGGCTGAACACTCCCAGCTCTCCAGAAGCCCAGCCCCTCAAGGTTCCTCCCAAGAACTGGGTGCTCCCTCCTCCCCAAGAGGGAAGCACCATCCTGACATTTGGAGGCATCCTTTTCTTCTTGTAGAAAACCCTCCTATCACCCAGATATTCCAGGGGAGTGAGGGGCTCCGTGTCTGAGGCTCATTTTGCTCCTGTAACTCAGGGAATCCCAAGGGTTTTGGCCACTGGATCAGGAAATGGAGTCCAAGACCACACGGTGGCAGTAACAGGGCAGAAATATAGGGATTTCTTGTTGTTTCACATTGCGTGTATTTTTATCTCACATTGCATTGGGTTATGAGAATGCAGCCCATGGTTTGTGTGTCCATCCTCACATGGACAGATGCTTGGGGACACTTGGGGCAATGCTTCATATGTGTCCTTAAGCACAGGTCTAGACGCTGGCCTGAGTGGGTCCCCCGGGCATCCACCCTCGGGATGCCGAGTCGTGACACCTGTGTGACCAGCTACAGTCTGCTGTCCGGAGAGTTGGTACCACTTTCCAAATCATTCCCAGCTCCCCTGTTCATCCTTCACCCTGAGCCTGAACTGGTTGTCTTCACACTGTCAGATACTGTTTCTACATCCCAAACATGACTTTTGTCCTGTTACCTGGTGAATCACACTGATTGGTTTTCTGATGGCAAACCAGCCTTGCATTCCTGAGGTCGATCTTGCTGCACCACAACGAATGGTCCTTTTTTTCTGTAATCGGCTGGTTTCTGAAGGATTTTTGCATGTGAGCTCATGGCAGGTTGGCCAGGTAATTTTTGTCTTATATGTTGTCCTGGGAATCGATGTCATGCTGGCCTCAGAACATGAACCCTCAAATCCTCCTCTTTTTCTATTTTATGAACAAATTTGCCTAAGATTGGGATTCTTTTTTTCTCATGTTGGGCGAAGTTTGCAGGTGATGCCGATAAGGCCTGACTTTGCTTTGAGAGAATCATTATGAGCCGTGACTGACTCCATCTATTTTGTGATTAACGGGTCGTCCAGGCTTCCTATGCCTTCTCAAGTCTGTCTGGTCAGATAGCTTGTGCCAAGAATGTGTGAGCATGTTCCATAAATGTCCAAATGTGCTTGGCATGAACTTGTTCATAATAACCTCCTATTTTAAATCAGATGCTATTTTTATGTGTGCCTTCTTCTCTCAACAGCTTTAAGGATGTCTCATTGCTATAAATAAAATGCACATGTGTCCAATGGGGGCAGTTTGATGGGTCTGACCTACACACACACTCCTTTCACAGAAGGACATCCTGCCATTGGTGGTAACAAGGCTCAGCTTGGAGGACGTCAGGCTGAGCAAAATTAGCAGACATAGAAAGAGAAATACCACAGGAACCCACTTTGGTGAGGCACCTTTTTTAAATCAGTCAATTTCACTAGTATTTTCCAAACATCACTGTGCTTCGGTGACCCTCTCTATCTGTCTGGGTGTGTATTTTGTGTCCTTTCTTACCGTATTGCCTTTATTGCTCCTTCCTCTGTGTTAAGATTGCTGCTCAGAACACGAACATGCCATTTTTTTCTCACAGGCACTGAACACAGAAATGTGAGAAACCCAGAGGCCTGGGAAGCTCCCCCAGGCTCCCAGAGAAGGTGGAAAACAGAAGCGACCCTGGACGGCTGCGCTGAGGTCGGGAGCCCGAACATGGTCTGAGGACTTGGAAAACACCCACAGAGACTTTGCAGAAGATGGAGAGAATGTGGAAGAGGGGATGGTGGGCGGGGGCGGGCAGGATGCTAACAGACCCCAGATCTTTATGCCATTCCTGTGAAACAGCCCTGCAAGCCGTCCTCACCGAGAGCTAGGAGCCTCCCAGGGTGTAAGGATGGGGGCTTCTGACAAGTGTCCCCGGAGAGGAGCTGACCGTTCAGCACCACAGCATCCCGGGCCCTCTTCCCACACCTCAGGGGCTGCACTGACTTAACACCTCCTGAGGCCTCCCAACCAGGCTGTGGGTCTTATGTTTCATCTGGGGGCAGCCCAACAGATGATTTTGGAGGGAATACATTTGTGGCATAGACAGAGAAGGGATGCAAGAGATATGCCCTCTGCTTTGTGTGGGAGGGGACCTGTGAAGACACCAGCAAAGTGCAGTCAGGGGAACTGGCTGTGGGTCTGTTTCTGCCCCAACAAGAGCTCTCAGGAGGGGGGCTGTAGAGAAGCAGCTTTGGGGGCCCCACTGCCTGGCAGCCCCCAGAAGAGCCAGGCCAGACACATACAGGGAGAGGAGCCGGCACACCTGAGAGGAGGCAGAGGTGTGTGGCAGCTGCAATCCTGCTGTTCCCCGGCCCTGGGACCCTGCAGCCCGCAGGGACAGGCAGACAGCTGCAGGGTGCAGGGCATAGCCTGTCCCTGTCCTACTGGGGATGTGCCCACACTTGCCTTCACTGTCACACGAGCAAAACTCACTGTGTTAAAGGAAATAATAACGTCTTGGGGAAAACCTAGTAACAGTGATGCGTCCCTCTCTGTGCAGATGGAGACGGTGTCACCCAAACCCCGTCGTGTGTTTATAGCCTTGTAATTCTCCCTTATCTGATCTTCCCCGTCTCTGTGCCTGGAGTGTTTGCATAATGGACTCCTTGTGACAAATGTGGGGGAAAAAAGGAGCTGATGAAAGGAAGACAGATGGGCCTATAAGTCATTCATATGGGACACTCCTGCCCCTGGGGGCTCCCCGGGATCCGCCGCAGAGACAGAGAAATGCGACGTCGGAATAGAACTGAGAAAAAATCCAAACCACCGTGTATTGGGCAAAATGAATTGTTTAGAAGTGAACAGAGCAATAAATATGGAAGGAAGACTATAAATCAAAACTTCAAAAGAGATCAGCCTGAGAAAAAAGGAAGTTCCTCGCCTTGTAAGGCGCAGAGGAAAGGAACGGTGGGCAAGAGGCGGCTGCAGCTGGCTTCCGCCCAGCCTGTGGTGCCCAGGGCCGCCCCGCCCTGCACACGGGTGCCCATGTCACCCGCATTTATTCCACTGCAATTTCCAGGTTCTCCTTGGAAGGCCTGCTCCACGCCGGCTGCCGTGTGAAGAACAAACGCACAGCATCGTCTGATCCTGGGAGGCGACTGTGACCCACGCGTGGAGATGGAAGCAGGCACGGTGTCTGCCAGCACGTGCCCTGTTCATCTCTGGGGCCACGTGCTGGACCAGGTGGAGGGAAGCCCATGGCGGGCACAAGGGGTCCCAGGTCTCAGGTCTCAAAGACGGGGTGGGCATGAGAGGGGCAGGGCCACCGGAGGGGCATTCAGAGGGCACCTCAAGGTGTGGGTGATTTTGCCTTAGGAAAATGTCCCTCTGCCTTCTTCTTATAGGGCAGTTGTGATGGCAGGTGGGGCCCACTGATCATTCAGAAGGATCTGGATTTGCGTCCCCACAGACACCCATGTCCTCATCCCCACATGGTGGACAGAATAATATCCCCAAAGACACCCACGTCCTCAGCCCCTTGTGGTGGACAGAATAATGTCCCCAAAGGTGCCCACCCAATGGAGTTCCAAGACAGTGTCTTCCGTCCTTCAGGGACACAGTGAGGCCCAGAGTAACACCCCCCAGGACCCATCCCCCACGGATGCTGAGGTAGGCAAAGTAAGTCTGCACTTCCATTCACTGACCAAAAAAACATTCGGCCCTGTAACATCCTTGTCTGGGAATGTGAAATAAGATCCCTCAGAGCACGAGGAAGCATCCACGTGTGCAGGAAATCCCGCAGCCGAGTGGTCAGCAGCAGTGTCCCCTCACGAGAGCAGGTAAGGAAAGGCAGCTGACGTCTGTGGGCAGGGACAGGTCCCAGGGGACATGTGTCCACATGCTGTCCTAGGAGGGGACACTCAGGTGGCCCGAGATCCTGATGTGGTTCCCGGCACAGCTCAGCCGCACACCCACTCACTGCCACCGAGAGGTTGACGGCCACATGCCCCCCCGGGGACGGAATGGAGGTGAACTTAAATGTCCCAAAGCAGGAAGGGGTGGACTCTGTCCCCATGTGCAAACATTCGCACAGCACAGCTCTCTCCTTACCTGACAGTGACACTGTGATTAAAACCACGTCATGGACGTGGATGCAGCAAGCGGGACAGACGTCAATCACATACTGTTGAGTGGCCAGTAGATAACAGGAAATAATGGTGGATACTGGATAGTTGGATAGATAGGTGATAAATATTCCACATGGATAGTAACAGATGGATTGGTAGGTAGGGATGCACGACAGATGATACGTAGATAGAGATAGAGATACATTGATATGTGATAGATACAGGTAGGTAGATGGATAGAAAATAGATGATAGATCGATGGAGGATAGACATAGATGATACTTTGTAAACTCTGATCTGTATTCTTATTCTCTCTTTGATTCACAACTACCTCTTGAAGGAAACAGAATTTTTGTACAAACAGTGAAACAGACACCTGCCCAACGGGTCATATGGGAGCAGGGACTGGTGTTCACAAAGAGCAACTCCACAGGATGTGGCCTCGACTGGACGTGGTGAGAAACCTAGGTCCTTCCTGTGTTGCCTCAAGGTTGCAAAGTGGCCGCTGCTCATCCAGCCATCACACCTACATTCAGAGGCAGGAACTGGGCTGGTTTAGATAAGCAGAAGGAGCAGATACTTATGATTGGTTTTTGACAGACATGGCTTATCACCCTTCCCAACTCCAAGATGTCCAGACAAAATTTCTGACACGTCCAGTAGAACGTGGCAGGCTGAACACACAGCTTTGCTTCTCAACATGCAGTGAGTAAGGCAAGTGGGGGGTGGTTCTCTCCTCCCATCCTCCCAGCTTCAGGGTGAACACAGGGCCAGGGGACAAAATGAGGGGGAGGGATGGGCCCCTCACGTGGCCAGATGCACCACTGACCTCATCCCCTGCTCGTCTGGCCAACATTTAAAACCAAGGCATCTGGTGGCATTTTCTGAAGCTCAGGGTCTGCAGTGCCTCTGACTGTGGAACACTCCCCAAGTTCCCTCTCAGGGAAATTCGGGGGTTCATTCAGAAATGCCACATTTCAGTTGGGATGTGGCAGGGAACCGATTCCCATGAGAATCCTGTGATCTTTTTTGTGCACTAAAAATACAAATTAAGAAAGCTGACCTTTTTTCTTTTTAACTCAGGATGTAATGTGATGAATTAACTCTAAACCCAGGATACAAAGTAGATTGTCGGCTGCTGTAAATGTGGCAATTGATTCCCGTTCACAATTCAGGAACCTAATTCATCCCCACTATTAATATACCAGCTACCCCTCAGTGGGGCAGCTCACCATGTCCAACTTTGTGTCTTATTAAACTTTCATAATCACCCTGAGGGGAAGGGAAGAGGCAAATATTATGTCATCAGCCATTTTCCCCTAAACATCTGTAATTGGAATAAAAAGCAATTTGAAGGTAAAGATAACCCCACCATAATTTAATGATGTGCTTTGCTGATACTCAGCACAATTCAGCTGCAAAATTAATCTTGTCCAGGCTCCGGATCCCTTTGCTCACATCCAGGGACCCGAGCGCCAGGCTTCCTAGGGCCACAGATGGAGAGGGCATCCCTCACAGAGGCGTTGTGTCCACTTTGGAAAGGTCAGAAGGGCAGAGGGAAAGGGCAGCCCGCTCACATGCGTCTTGAGGGATAAAGTAGCCCTGGTGAAGCGTGGGGGTCCCCGGCCTCTGTCCTGGGTTCCCCTGGAAATCCCAAAGCCAGGCACGTGCTCCTGGCCCCAAGATGTCCCCAGGGGGCTGCTGGGGCACGCAGTCCTCAGAGGGCAGCCCGTGTCATCCAGCCCTGGAGACGCAGGGGCAGGAGACAGGACGGGGTGTCCTGCCCGCCTGGCTCCGCTGTGGCTGCCCACCCTCCACTGCCTGATGAGTAGCCCACTTTTCCCTTTCCTCACTGCCCCCCGGACGCAAGCTTCAGCTCCTGACCCAGCTGTCCCAAAGTCCCCCGGGGCCGCGCGCACCTGGGCCAGGAAGGCTCACCGGCGGACTCTCCCTCGCCGCTCAGGGTGTCCTGCAAGTCCTCCAACCATCAGAGGAAGTGAAGGGAAACTTTCACAAGTGGAAGAAGGCTTTCCGGCTGCTGCTCCCGGAACAGCTGTCCCCGCGGGGGTCAGACACAGTCCCACAAAGCCTAATAGGGAGAAATTACCCCGCGTGCTCACCTGGGCTGGTGTTTGCCGACGCCTGTTCTCAACCATCGAGGCTGACATAGCAGCTTCGGGCACGAGGACAGAGTTGGGCCATTTCGGGACCTGGTACCACGGTCACTGCACATCACTGCTGGGGCCTCAGGGGCTGTGTGGAGCCTCCAGCAGACCCCGGAGCCTGGACCGGGGGCCTGGGGGGAGCCTTAGACGGCGGTGCCCAGAGCTGGGTTTGGTCTTTTACGGCATCTCTGTCCCTCCTTCCCAGAGGACGGGTGCGGTGCGAGCCCCAGCTTGTAAGCAGCGTGTCCTCCTGGTGACCAGGCCCCTCCAGGCGGCCCCCAGAGCTGCCTCTTGGACGAAAGACACTCCCATCGCCAAGGGCATTCCAGTGAATCTAGTGGCTCCGTGGGGGGACAGGGCCAAGACCAAGTGCCTCTTCCTGAATCACATCTCAGAGGCCCCTTGGGAACCACCCAGCCACCCGCCCCTGACCGCCTCCTGGTGGCCCCGGTGCACTGCGGCCCCTCGTCTACCCAGTGACGGAGCCTCACCGACCATGCTCCCCGTCTTCCTGCCAGGCAGGGACACCTGAATGATCAGGGCATGCACCCCGCACCCCATTCCCATCCGAGTTTGCACATGGCCCTCGTCCACCTCGGAAACCATGAAGTCCTGGTTATCACGCCCACCCTGCGCACCAGCCCAGGAAACCCACGACTCCGCTGGGACCCCACCTTGGCACACCCTCTCCTTCCCGGGAGCACCTCCTGCTGGAGAGCCTGCACACCAGGAGGCTCCACGGCGTCCCTCGCACAAAACGTCAGTGGTGCAGATGTGTGGCACACGGAGGGCTCCCCCTGCTGTCTTTCTCAGCCTCCAGCCTGCACACAGAGGCCATGGGGACCGACGCCCACGACCGGCCAGTGTGAATGCTGTAACACGCGTGTAACTCCCCGCTGACCTCTGAGAACCCTGAGCCTCAGTTCTGGGAGCTCAGCCTGCATGTGTCAAACTCAGCCCCCGGTTTAGAGGGACCCCAGGCCCCTCCTGAATCATGCCCAGCGAAGAGTCAGGGCCACGGGCTCTGGGGATGTGTGCACACCCGTCCATCTCCCATCAGCCTCCCCACCCCCTTGCCATTTCATCCCTCTCCGGCTCCAAGTCCCTGCTGCCTTCCAGGGCTGGTGGGCAGCCATGCAGAAAGCTGCCTACACATCCCGCACCAGCTGTTAGCAGACTGTGAGCACCCCTGTCTGCACGGCCTGCACCTCCTGAGGAGGGCCTGGCACAGCTTCCAAGGGCAGGGGTGCCTTCCCCGCTGGGGTCAACAAACCTAGAGAGCAGGGCCCCACCAGGGGCGGCCACAGCACCACAGCCCTGCCCTGTGGTCCTCCGTGCGGCAGGGCCGTGACAGGGCCACAGTGTGACAGGGCCCTGCCACATGGAGGACCACAGGGGAGCGCACAACAAAGCTTCTCCAGGCCGCACGCCCCTCCCTGCCGTCTGGCCCACAGCACCTCTGCTCTGCCCGGGAGGCCCGGCTTCCTTTCACAAAACTCACCTTCCATCTCCCTGCAGGCAGTGCTAACACATGAAACCAGAGGCTAACAAGGCCCTTGAAGGGGCAGCCTCGCACCTGAAAAGCCCTGCAAGGTTGCCCCACGGCGGCCTCCTGCCCTGACTGACTTCAGTGGACGGCATGTGTGGGCCTTTCTGAGTGGCTCCGGGTCTGTGCCGGGTTACCAGGGACATCCTTCAAGCCTCCGTCTGTCTGACGGGCTTTGAAGTTCTCATGGACGGAGCAGAGAGGGTCAGGTCCTGAGCCCGTCTGCAGGTGAGAACGAGTCTGCGCCCGGACCCCAGAGAGCGTCCCGCCCGCAGCCCAGAGATGGAGGGTTTGGCAGGGACACGAGCAGGTGGCCGTCGGGGGGCTGGGACTGCTGCGGGGACACAGCAATGCCAGGCCCCATCCAGCCGGAACACGGAACTCGCAGCTGATTTCAATTTCCTTCTGCTCCTTGGGTCAGACAGCTCCAGGAAGCAGCCCAGAAAGAAGGCACATGCTGGCTAGCAGGAAGGGCCGCTTCTCCACGTTGCTCCGAGCCTCCTGCCAGCTCCTGAGGGCTTTGGGGACCAGATTTGCACCCGGGGATGGCCATTCTTGCTCGGATTAAGGGGATTAAACACCATTAAACCACCGTCCTCCGACCGGGTGACGCACGCCGGCTTGCTTCCGTGTCTCCTTCCGTGGGGCCAGACTCTGCAGAGGACGACAAAGGGACGCGTTAGCATGACAAAGACCCCGAATGTCTCCCCCACGACAAATGGCATCAGATGGGCCTGGGCATTGTGGGAGACTCCAACGTGGCCTGCCCCTTCCTACCCTTTTCTTTTAATTGTCCCGGCCAGAGCTCAAGGTGTCATATTAATTATTTAAATCTGTGGGAGATTTTGGCACCATCCTTCGAGGCCCTGGTCTGTGCCAGAAGGCCTCGAATGTTGCATTAGCTCTTCTTAATTAGGGCTGAAATGGAGAACTTTGATCTCCATGAACAGAATAGCCACAGAAAAAACTGGAAAAACTTCCTGTGCGATTTATCCTTTACCTGTCTTCTGCCCACGCTGTTTTCCCACTCAGAGGACTTTGATTTGCCTTGTTGCAGGGAACATGGCACAGCCCAGGTACAGGAGAAATTTAAATGGCTTCAAAGGGCCAGCCATAATGATAGTTCAATGCCAGGCGCGGCAGCCACCGGGCTCCCTTTGAGCTGGGTGCCAGCCTGCTTTTGTTTATTTATTTTCAGGGGGGAAGGCGAGGGCACGGGCTGGGTTTATGGGCACACATGCACGCAGCTCCTGATGTCCGATATCACAGGTTCCAGTCCCAGGATTGATCTTCCCTCATTAAGCAGCTTGTTTCTTGCGCAGCAGGCACTGATGAAACAGAAGGCCAGGGCACCTCTACAAGATGCTCCCCGTGCGCCACGGGGCTCAGCCACGCCTGAAACCGGGGCTTAGATCCACGAGGGTCAGGGCCGAGGGCTTGCCTCGTTATGATGTCTGCTCATTTACATCTTCCAGGCTGACATGAAAAAGAATCACAAAGTTAACCAAGCTTCATGGAAGATGAAATCGATCAACCTTCCATGACACCCGAGGTCTGGGGACGTACCTTTTTTCTGCCAATCTGTGGTATGAGGAAATCAAAGTGGCACCCATGTCCAAACGTGCACACCCGGCCTGACGGCGCAAGCATGCTCGACGTCCACGTGTGCCGTGTGGAGAACGGGGTGCGCCATGCTATGCACACGACCTTCATTAGGGACCAGTGCCCGGCTGTCCACACACGGTTCCCTTTTGAATGCTGTCCTCAGGTCACATGCGTTAACAAACTCCCAGGAAAGGCAGAAAGACATTTTCTGAAATTACCATGAGGGCTGAAGAGAGCCACAGAAAACGGCAATAAGAGAAATTCTGAGGGTTTGCGCTCTGGGTTTTTTTGTGGTTTTTTTTTCAGAAACTTTGGGGTTTTTTAAGGATGCCTACTTCAGAACTTAAGAGTGGATTCGCCACCTATGAATAACTGGGATTTACAGCAGTTAAGATAATGAGATTCTTCCTCTTTCAGGGACTTAGCTGCAAAAGAGCTGCTCCCTGCCTGGAGATCCCAGAGGGCCAGATTAGGACATATTTATCCCTGGGTCCTCGGGGTCCCATGCAATGCCCCTTGATACCTGCTTTGGGATGCCTTCTGAGACTCACCTTATGGGGCTGAGACTCCAGGATTGCTCAGGCCGTCAACAGGACAGCCCAGCAGGGCTCAGTTGTTGCTCATTTCAGCAAAGATGCTCTCATATTCCAGCACAGGACACGGCAGGAAACAACCTGACAGTCTCCCAGGAACAAGGCACACAGGTGGGATCTAAACGCCATGTGCACCTGTGCAGGTGATCATACAGGTTTTATCGTTTTGACCTAAGCTCTGGGCCATAAACTCTCTTCAGAAAATAACACAATTCCTTTAAGATGGTTACCAGTTGGGAGAGATGAATAGAAAAACACATGGGATGGTTGCTCTGGGTAACTCAGGGTAGACCACAGAGACACATCAGGTAGACACTTGACCCTCTGCACACCCAGGGATGTGCCTCCCATTCCCACTTCCCTGTTCCCAGCAGCGACTGCCTCCTGGAGCCACACTCCATGTTAAATGAAGCTGATGTCCTGGCCCACAGCCCCGTGCTTCCCCTCCCTGCCCCCCGGGAGGACGGGAAGCCACACCTTTGGCCACGGTGACCAGCAAGGAAGGTCTGCACTGCGTTAAGGTGCCTCACAGGCGGCCCTGCAGCTGCTCATGCCAGCCCTCCATCCCAGTGTGCACGTCTCCTGCCATCTGCACGCTTGGCAGCCTCACAGCAGTAGCTGGAAATCGGACATGGCAGGAGTGTTTACACCATGGAAATTGGCAGAAGGGCAACTCAGAGAATTTTTCCCCGGAGATACCATCATTAAACAGCACCAGCAGCAGATGAGTGTCCCCAAAGGACAGAAATTCCTAGGAGGCAACTAGCGTGGTCTGGGTGCACCAATCACAGGAGCGCTTCCTGGACCAGACATGTTTATGCGGCACCCAGAGATCCAGCTCAAATGCGATTCTGAAAGGATTTAGACCAGGGCTCCCTGTGGCCGAAATCTGGCCCTTTGCTTGTTATTGTGAAAATAAAGTTTTATTGGAAAGCAGCCACGTCCATGCGTTTGTGTATCGCCATGCCTGCTTCTGTGCTATCTGCAGACTGAGGTGTGACAACAGAGGCCCTGTGACCACAAAAGTGAAGACATGTGTCATCTGGCCCTTCACAGGGGTGGGCTGCCCTCTGAGCCCCACAGCTGTCTCCTCCCCTTCCCAAATCCCGCATCTGAAAGGAGAAAGGCCTCAGATCACACACACACTGCCATCCCCACGCCTGGCCAAGGGGGAAGCCAGGCTATCAGGCTTTTGTGAGAAGTTGGAGGGTCCCTGCAATCCACCAGCCATGAGTGCACAGAAACCGTGTGAGTGCCCACTTCCCTGACTCTGGGTGTGGTGGTGGATGTGTGGTGCAGCTCGTCTGAGTCAGGAGCTGCTGGGACAGGTAGACCTGCTGTCAGGCTGACCTGTGCCCTTGAAATCCACATGCAGAAGCCCTCACCCCAGAACCTCAGAATGGGGCTGTATCTGGAGACAGGGTCTATAAAGAGGGGATAAAGGTAAATGAGGCCGTAGGGTGGGCCCTGATCCCATAGGACCAATGTCCCTGTAAGAGGAGATGAGGACACAGGAGAAGATGGCATCCACACACCCAGAAGGGAGGCTCAGGAGGCCCAGCCCTGCCCACACCTGGACCTCAAGGCCCAGCTTCCAGACGGGGGTCATAACGTCTGCAGATTCAGCCACCCCGTCTGAGGTGTTTCTTACCGCAACCTGAGCTGACTCACGTACCCGGTGCAGCTGCAGCTGCCTGTCTGTGTGGCCGCCTGTATAATGCACAGGCCTCCACGTTAACTTCCACCTAGGAAACAATATTTATTCACGGGTAAGGAATTCTAAGCTTGCACACATAGCATTGATTCTGGACAGTGAGCATTGCCATTCCTGCCTCTGTCTCTGCCCAGATGTTCCCTGTCTGCTATCGGACTTCCCACCACATGCAGGAGTCCTGGGGACTGGAGTCCCGGGGGTTGCTTATTCTACTTTCATACATTTTGTGGTATTTGTGTCCATGCCTCACACTTACTTCTGAAATGTTGCATGTTATACGTCTTTGTACCTTCAACAATCTGTTACGAAGCCTGGCATATCCCAGGGCATCCACATATAATTGTCAGTGAACTCTTTTCACACATTTGGCTCGGTTTACATGTCCCCTCACTTCAAACTTTTTTATAAAGCAGTTGTGAATCCATTGTGCCTGTATTTCCTCCTTATCACGAACCTATGACTCAGATGAGTCGGGAATTACAGCCGCGTCCTAGCAGTGAGCGCCCAGAAGCTCAGATGAAGCAGGCTGATGCCGACAGAGGCCTCATTTTACTCTTCTGGCAGCTGTAAGATCTCATGACCCTTCCTGAGAACATAACGCAGCCAGAAGCAGCCGCCGTTCACCGTGACATCCTAAGTGATGATGGCTGAGTGTGCCTAAGCTTGAGAGGGTTGCTCTGTGCAGCCCAGGCCAGGCTTACGCACCCTTGGTGGTCAATGAGTTCCACGCGGTGAGGGACATGACTGAGCCAGGGGTGCCGGAAAGCTCCCAAACTGCAGCAGCTGCAGGCAGGCCGACCTGGCGGCCGCACCAAGTGCCATGAAAGGCATCCGGGCGCCTGAGGATAGAATGCCCCGCTCCTGGTCAGCAGGGGCTGCAGGCTGAGCCACCATATGTCTGTTACATGCCAACGCCTCGGTCAGTCGTCTCAACGGCAGGGACATATTGAAAATGCACAAATAGCCTAAAGCAACAGAAGGGAAACTCTGCCATGCTGCCCCCATGCAGGATTCAGCCACCAGCCACTGCTGAGTAACCGTCCCCCGTGGGCTGCTCTGCTCACAGTCGGTGGACATAGCGGGAGCGACTTTCTCAAAATTAGATGGCGACAAGGGGGCCCTGCCCCCCTCCCAGCCCTCCCGGATATACTTGGAGCACTGGAAAATGTGACGAGGCCGAAGACCTCCCTAGAGGTTGAGGAGGAAGGACCCTGGCTTCCCGTGTTCATGTGCTCAGCACGGGACTCAGGGCTGCAACCTGAACCCAGCTTAAACCATCTCGGCAACCATTCCCTGAATTCCTCATGTTGAGAAGTCCTGTCAAGAGCCCTTGGTACAAAACCCGGGCAGGAAAACCCACACAGTGAGCAGCAAGAGCTGGAGAGAGGCCAGGCTTCCTGTGCAGCCTTCCGTCGTTGGGGACCAAGGGGTGGGACCAGAAGCCACTACGACAAAGCAGGTTGTCACTCACAGACAGCCGACAGACACAACTGAGGCTTCAGCTTTTTCTCATCATGGTTCACCTAGAAGCCAGTCCTCACAAACAAACTCTTAAATAAGAAATTGTGCACATTTAAACTCAGACTATTGTCCCAGGGACAAGGGAGAGAAGGTTTCAAAGGCCTCATGGATGGACGGACACATGGGGTGCATGGGGTACACGGGACCCCGTCTGGACCGGTATTCGGAGGCGAGAAAGGGGCTGGCTTTTGTCCTGCAGGCTGGCTGCAGGTCACTTTGCAATAAAGCAGAGCCACCCTATGGACCCAGACAATCTGCTGCTCCCCCTGGGAAGAGGGGTTTGGCCCCTTGGGGGCGCCTGGCTCCTGGTCCTGGCCAGTCTCTGGGAGGAGGTCTTTTAATCACCCCTTCCTCCAAAGACATCTCCCACTGCTGGAGTTGCGCCCTGAGACATTAGCAACTGAATGGGAAGCCTTCTTACTGTATATCATTTTAATCTTTCATGTTTAAGTCAGCCAGATGGCTTATTATTACAAGCGCTGCCTCGAAAAAGCCCAAAGTTTCTATCAGAGGATTTGTAAGGTGACGGGGCTGTGGGGTGTGCAGGGCGGGGGAAGGGGAGGCCTTGTGTCCCACCGCACAGCCTGGATTTTAATCACATGGCTTCCTTCGGCAGTAATTTCCACTTCATTACCATTCCTGGTAAATGAATAGGTGGATTAGATGCATGACTAAAGTAGCATTGAAAGTTTCCAGACACGAGATTTGTTTTTAAAATATGGAATTGCTAAGTAAAGTGGTCAGGGCCTGTGCCCAGCGTCCCCCTGGCTCTGACAGCCCTGGCACTTGGGGCCTCCCTGGACCCAAAATGAGTGAGGTCCTCACCGTTCTGCTGCTGACACTTGGTACATCTGGGGCTTCTTTATTAGACCACTCATCCATAAAACTCCTCCCGGTGAGAAAAACTTACTTGGGTAGTCATGACTGCAACTCCTCTAGGGTTTTAAAGGCACTCAGAGCTTCGGGATTCAGGGCAAAGGAACCATGAGCTGGTCCTGTGCACAGTGTTTTTCAAATGCCTGGTGTCGAGAAAATGTGGAACCCATAAGGCGCTTCACCGCTCTGTGCCTTTCAGCCCCACAGAGCCCTTGGCATCTGCCTACTCCCTTTTTAAAAATATGTGCATCTATCAGAAACCTGATGAAAATGAATATACAGACCCCAGGAGAGTTCTCAGAAGGATGGTGGCTGAGACGTCCCAATGTGGACCTTACGTGGACTCAAACGTCTGCTGGCAAATGCCCACCCCATGGAGGGGATGCATCTCTTCACGATGCAATTGTCTATGTAATGCGTGATTGTCCTCATAGAACGTGTCTCAGGAGGATCACCTACACCTCGGCAGCTTTCACAAATGAGAAAGTTCCTCTTGTGGGTTGGGAGGGTGGGGTGACTGTGTGGGAAGGCAAGGGGGAAGGTTCCAGAAGAAAAAGCACAAAGCGGGGGCCAACCGCTAAGTCCAAGTATCCTCAGGATGGAAGAGGGGCAGAGCCCAGCCGTCACTTCAGGAGCATGTTTTCATTAACAGACCCCGTACCCCTTTCCCAGGGGGATCTCCAGGTACTGACCCCAGGGTGACACCCCACACCCGTGGGCCCCAAGCTCTCCTCTCTGGGACAGCCCCTTCTCCTCCTGGCACCAACATCCGTCTGCATGTGGGACCTTCGGTGAATGGTGACGTGCCTCAGCTACAGGACAGGCCCCCCCAGCCTGCGTCCTGAAGCTGGAGCACCGCAGAGCAGGGTGCACACACCCTCAGTCTGGCCCCAAAGATGTGCTCTCATCACGGGAGCCTTCCCTGGTGAGGACAGTGCCCAACTCCTTTTAAAGGAGGAGGGAATGAAGACTCAGACCCCCATGAATGGTCCTCTGGGTCCCCACAAGCAAACAGGGCTTGATTTTAAGTTTTACCTTCTTGTTTTCTTCCTAAACCCTGAAATTTCCCTGTCATTTGCCCAAAGACAAATGGCCTATCTGTCGAGTACACACACCTCATGCCCAGTGGCCAGGCGGGATGGGAGCCCTCAAGGGACGTGAGGTCTTGTGGGTGTTTGGCCTGGGAATAGATATGCATTCCCCTCCTCACAGCCCATCTGCTGATGCCCTGGGACCCTATCTGCTTATCATCACATACCTCCCAAAACACATTTTCCATTTAAAGAAATTCCTGAAGAGCAAGGAATCTGGTGACCTGGTCCCATGGGCCCAGTTAGCACCTGCCTGCAGGTGGTGCTCAGCAGCGGCCATCAGCTCCGATACCGGCTGCCCCTGGACACACTGCCACCCCCTTGGAAAGCAGGCTTGGAGCTGGGAGCCCTGGCATCGCGTGGAGCAGGCCTACTATGTCTGAAACCACTTTTCCTAATGCTGGGCTGATGTTGAACCAATGCGCGGGCCCTGGGTATTTAACAGGAGCGCTTCCTCTAAACCAGGGGTCCCAAACTCCAGTGCCTGCAGGAGTCGGTGGGAGGTATGAGTGACTGAGGCAGGCTGGGACTGAGGGGGCCTGCAGGGCAATGCACTGCTGTGTGTTCTCCGGGGCCACAGCCAACAATCGGCCAGCCCCACGCTGCCGGCAGGGCCCCAGAAGCAGGATCACCTTCTCTTCCGTGTTTCAGAAAACTCAGGCATTGGGTTTCTGTAACAAATCGGTCAGTTTTTAAAATATTAGCAATTCACTGAAGATTTCAATGGCATTCTCGGTGCCAGTTGATAAGTGGTGGGCAGCCCCTTTTGAGCATTTTCTCTGGATCCCCACACCCATCCTAGGAGACAGGAAGTAGGAATGGATAGAAATCCAAGTTTAATAAGTTTTATAAATCACAAGGACAGGGTTGCTGAGGGTGGGACCTGGAATTTGAACTCAAGCTGGATTGAAAGGCAGTGCCTTCTCCACATGCCCTCAGGGCTTCCAGGAGTGCCACCCATCTGGGGACTTTACTACTTATGACTTGGAGTCCTGTGGACACTGAGCTCCCAGTGTCACACCGGGTCCTCAGCCGAGAGCAGGTGGAGGTAGCGTGGACGTGAACACCGTGTGCACCCAAAGCACAGCACTGGGGGACAGTTACCTGTGCTCTGAGCAGCCGGCTTTCAAGAAAGGACCTTAGGTTTGACACAGGTGGCATCTGGATGTGGGCGGTGGCTCATGTGGCACTGGCATTTCTGGAGAGAATTGCCCATGGATGGACATGGGCCCAGCGTGCCCATGCAGTTGGGACCAATGCAGCCGCAAGAACACTGAGTTCCGGCCACGCCTCTCCCGGCCATTTATTAGCTGCGTGATTTATTAACACTTACACCCGTTCTCTGCATCTTATTGCTTCTTCTGTGCCACTGAAGGCAACATTGTGAGGGGCAGGTTTAAACAACTCAATGCATGCAAGGCTCTTTCTACACATTAAAGCTCCACTGGTGCCTGGGAGATACCCCCTCAAAAGGTGTCCACATCCTTACACCCAGGACCATGGGATGTTGCCTTAGGTGTGATTAAGTGAAGGGTCTGAGATGAGGTCGTCCTGGATGAGGGTGGCCCTAAACCCATGACGGGTGTCCTCATAGGAGACAGAAGAGGAGAAACACAGACACAGAGGAGAAGCCACGTGGAGATGGAGGCAGAGACGAGCAGGACTTGGCCACATGCCCAGGGCCACCTGGAGCCCCCAGAAGATGGAAAGGGTAGGAAGGAGCCTCCCCTGGAGCCTGTGGAGGGAGCTCAGCCCCACCTGGACCTCAGACATCTGGTCTCCAGACCTGGAGGTGATGTTACAAGCAGTCAAGTTTGTTCTAATCTTTAACAGCGGCCACAGGACAC
Source organism: Manis javanica (assembly GCF_040802235.1). Lineage (NCBI taxonomy): Eukaryota > Metazoa > Chordata > Mammalia > Pholidota > Manidae > Manis > Manis javanica. Next base: position 256,151 of record NC_133174.1, on the reverse strand, counting down.
TAATATGGCTCCTAGAAACAGAAGACCCATGAATTTAATAATGAGCAACAGCCTTTTGGACCCCAGAGTTGGCCCCTGCCCCATCACGGTGGCAGGCCGTCCACGGACTTGGCCACGCCCTGCAATGTGATGCGGCAACACTCCCACCAAACTGTGAAGTCTGTTTTCTGACCCTGGGACCTGGATGGGGCCAGATGACCCAGCTGGCAGGGACTGCAGTGTGGCAGTTAGGAGTGAGAACTCATGAGCCAAGGTTCTTCAACAGTTCTGGAAACCCTGACCAGCACCGTCGGAAGCTCCGGTGCGTCTGCTCAGGGTGCAGAGCACACAGTGCTGAGAGGACCCTTCCCAGCTGGGGCAACCCTGACCAGCCCTCCCCTGGCCCACTGGGGACTCTGAAAATGGGCAAACATCCCCTCTCAGTCCACATTTCTTGCACTCACTGGGAGGACAATAATGTGGGCAGGAAGGCACGCTCTGTGGGGTCTCCTAAAGGACACCACTGAGGACATGGGGTTCTTGCACCATGGAGTTTATGATCTGGAGGGTGAAAGCTCACAAACAGTGGGGAACACGGACAGAGCACATCAGGGACTGTAAATGACCCGGCGGTTCTGCACATGGATCCCTCCATAGACTGGCAGTACCAGCCTCTGCCAGGAACCGGGGAAATGCCCAGGCCTGGTGAGTGAGAAATGGGAACAGGACCTGGTGGCTTGCATTTTAACAGGCCTCCCATGAGATCCAGATGTGTGTTCTAGTCTGAGAAAGACCGAAATAAAGAAATAAATGAAGCCCTTTAACTAGAGAGGGAATGGCAGGCTTGTGGACGTCGCTCAGGGTCACACAGAGTAAATCGTGGGGTGGGGACCTCACACAGCCCGGGTCTCCCCAACGGACGTGGATTTCTCCTTCACCCAGCGCAGCTCCTGTCCATGCTGGACCAAGTCCCAGGGCACATGCCACCCTTTGAAAGGACAGTTTGGCATTTCCCACATGGACAGCCAGCCCACGGATCCTATTGGTTACGGCTCTGTCTAAAATCTGCCCACCAAAACTCATGGAAATGGGAGGAAATACCCGGTTTTGTAATATTTTCAAGATTTGTTTTCTCTGCTATGCTCACATCCTAAATATGTTGGCAGACGTTCCATCGGCAAACATTCTGTTGGAATAATTCACATCAGTGGTTCTCAGATGGGGATACCCTGAACCACACACATCCTGGGAACTCAGAGCTGTGGCTTCTTGAACCTCACCTGAGTCCACTCCAGCTGGGGGCTTGTGCACAGCATGCATCCATCTCTCATGGCTCTGGGGCCGGGAGGCCCAGGTCAAGGCGCCAGCAAGTGGGTGTGTGGTGAGGCGTCCTGCTCAGCGACCACATCGCCTCACCGTGTCCTCATGTGGACGAGGGGCTGGGTGCTCTGTGGGGCCTCCCTATAAGGTCCCTGATCCAACATGGAGGCTGCACCCTGTGACCTCCTCCCCTCCAGGTCACAGGGACAGAGCAATCCTCCAAGGACAGCTGAGCAGCAGCACCGGGCACGTCTGGGGCCCCCTATGGAAGGACATGGAAGCTGCTTGTCCACGTGCGTACTGCTCCCCTGAGAACGCAGGCATGGAGGTGTATGGTGATGCTTGTCAGCCACAGGACACCAGGACGATGACTCTCGATAAAGTCTTACCACTTTTCCCATCAGGGTCTTCCCACCTGTTGTTCGAGTCATTCCTACTGTCACTAAGCAGTGTCCCCAGAAGAGGTACTAATGCGATAAGGTGGGAAACAAGAATAAATTATATGAATTTATTAGCAGAAGAAAACACATTCAGAGGATAACAGCAGACTATGAACAAAACCCAAGAAAAGGACTCATAAAAATGCTTAGAACCAAAAGCAAATGCGGCAAGATAAATATGCAAAATAAATATCCAAAACTCAGTCACCAGCTGCATAGCGACCTTGAGTAGTTAGGAAATATCAAAGACAATGATTCCATCTCCATAGCAGCAAAATACAAAATGCTGGTAAATACACTCAGCAAGGTAAGGGTTAGGGGCCCCAGGAAGGAAACCGTAGACTTTATTGAGAGAGACCAAGAAACGACAAGGTGAACACACAGACAGACATGCTGCTTTCCTGAAAAGGGGGTTGAAATAGTATGAAGACATCAATTCTTCAATAATTAATGTTTAGTGTATTTCCAATTAAGCCCAAATGGATTTTTTTTAACGTTGGCAAAATAAATCTGAAGCGCATCTGGAAAATAAATTTGTGAGAATAGCTAAGAAAGCTTTTTTTTTTTTGTAACGTCAGCTCAGTGTTGAAAGAGTAATGCATTCAGAGAAGAAAACGTATTTTATTATTCAGAGAAAAAAACATATTTTATTTTAAAGCTACAATAATGAAGGCAGCATGGAATTGGAATAGATGAACTGATAACAAAACTGGATAGGCCTTTAAAAACAGGCCTAAACACGAATAATCCACATTCGGTAAATAAATTACTAAAAAACCAGAAAGATTATTCAACAAGTAGTGCTAGAGAAATCTGCTAATTACTTGCAATAAAAATGAGTCAGGACTTCACCTCAAATCAAAAACCAGAATTAATTACAGGCATATTAAAGTATTAACTATAAAAACTAAATTACAAAATATAGATTGAAATGTACAAGAATATTAAATCTCTCCACTGAGAAGAACTTTCCTGGAATAAAACTAGAAGAAATCACATGGGGAAAATAGATTGAAATGACTTGTGCAGATTTAAAGCTCTTTATGTGTAAAATTTCCAAATAACATTAAATAGCATAAAGGAACTAGAAACTGTCAAACATATTAATGCCATAGAGCATGTGTCCTAAATATATAAAAAGCTCCTACAAATGAATAACAATGACAACCACAGTTGACCCTCAAACAACAGAAGGTGAGAATCACTGACCCCCAGAGATGAAAAAATACTTGAAACTCCCCAAAAATTAAACTGCTAATTGCCTGCTCTTGACTAGAAGTCTTACTGATAACATAAACAGTCAATAAACATGTATTTTATCTGTTTTATTTGTTATAAACTCTATTCTTACAAGAAAGTATGCTAGAGAAAAGAAAACATTATTTAAGAAATATAAGGAAGGGAAAATACATGTACAGTACAGTATAGCAGTTACTGAAAAATATCCACAAGGAAATGGACCCATGCATTTCAAAGCAATGCTGTTCAAGGGTCAGCTGTACTTACTGAATACTTTCTGTGCATTAAAATTTTATGCTTACACTTTACACATGATATCTTGTTTAAATATCATAAAAACCCTAGGTGATTTGCTACAGATTGGGAAAAAGGATGACAGAAATTAACAATATTCAAACCTGCTTATTACAAAGTGCTGAGTATTTTTAGTGGGCTCCACCGTACATTAACTACCGAGCAGAGGTCACCACTCTGCCCCAAAAAGTACCTTGCTGACTGCAGGTGTGGAGATCAGCGCTCCTCGCCAGTGGAGCACCCTCCCTCCCCACCAGCACAAGGACCATCCCTGCAGCTTGGACCCCCCAGGTATCGATTCACCCCACTGATTCATCTCCAACTTTGAACAGTTGCAAAGCGTAAGTCACCCCATAGGCAGGAAAATTCACCAGCCCAGACCTCCCAGGAAAGGAGGGGCCCAGAGCCACCACATATCAGGGCTCTACAGAGTCGCAGCAAGGAGGTTCTCCCGGGCCTGGCCCACACAGCACAGCCAGGGCCCCGCCAGTGTGGCCCTCAGGGGCTCCAGGACCCCCAAGGAGTCTGACACCAGATGCTTCTCACACAGAATGTGAGCTGATGAGGGCCTGCTCAGCCAGGCCTCCCCATGCCGGGGAGGGGCACGGACCGGCCACCACAGGTGTCCATGCCTCTGGCACCAGATGCAGCAGAAAAGTGAATTTTCCCTTTGAAATTCCACCAGGCCACGTCCACACACACGACTCTCTGCTCACGTCCCAGGAGAGTCCTGTCCCGATTGGTGTGTGGGTACAGAGCACCTCAGTGTCCAGCACACGAGCACATGCCCACCTGCACACACATCTCTCTGTAATGTCTCTCGATGTGTATGTGTGTACACATGTCTGTATGTCCATATACACATACACAATGATGGGCCAGCAGCTGACATCCACCCCAACACGTTCTGCAGAAAGGGAACACAAATGTGTGGCATGTGTTTGAAGGACGCACACCAGAGGGCAGGTGGAAATGGAACACCAGGTGTCTGGCCTCTGTGTGCAGATTTAGATGCAGCAGGACAGTTGTTCAAATTCCTTGCAACCAGATGCCACTTTAAGGTCCTGCAGCTGGTCCTCCATGAGACTGCAATGTGCTCTACAGGCGGAACTCCTTTGTCTTGTTTTACTGCAAATCCATGTGACCGTTTCTCCTGTACCTAAGCCACTCCAGAGAACTGGGGTCACCAAGCACAGTAGCCCTCATTCCCAGCCCTGCAGTAAAGTGCGTCACGCTGGCCGACGTCATCAGTAAGCACAGCATTGGTCACACATTGTCGCCTTAAAAACTTTTGTCCCCATGTCACCTGAAAAGGGAAAAGGGAAATGATGTCGCCTTGTCTGTATTCTGTCGGAGTCACTCTGTCTGCTGGGCTGTTTTGCATTTCAAGGCATTTACACTCATGCCGGCTCCTGTTCAGAGAGAAACAATGTTTAATCTTCTCACTTGACAGTGATGTATGGGTCTGCAGAAAAGCATTCCTCAGGTATTGTCATTAAAAAAGCTTTTTCTTCCCTCATTTCTCCACACATCTTGTATGTTAACAAATATTCCAAGGCCTTCTTGGGAAGCCACCCGAGCGTGCGCCACATCGTTCCCTTAACCGCAGGAGCTTGGCACCTATGAAGGTCAAACCTCAGCCTTGTTCTCCAGATAAACGATGCCTCCCTGTCCTACTAATGATCCCGGAGCCTGGGCACCACTGGCACTCACCTGTTCCCTGCCTGGCTCCTCCACAAGGGCGGTGTACCATGAGGATCGCCCCGTGATGGCTGGAACGGGGCCTGCCAGGCATCTCAGCAAAGAGCAACAGGTTGGTCACAAAAAGGAGTTTCCGTTAAGGGGCCAATGGTGGGAAGGAGAACACACACCACACCAGGGGGTGAGGTGTGCAGGGCCTTCTCCACCCAACTTTCCGTCCTCTTCGTGGCCACAGAATGTCCCCCGCGGAGGGATCCATGGCAGCCCGCATTTTGCAAAAGCCTCTGTCCTTAAGTCAGATAAGGCGAGCTCCAGCGATGTCTGTTCATGCATCTGTGCTCTTTGCTTCCAGCTCTAAACAATCCTCTGCCAGGAGGCCTGGTTTGGGGTGCAGAACCTGTCCCCTACAGCAAATATGCCTGTGTGCACAGGAAGCCCAGAACACCCAAACAGGGGCAGCATTTCAGGGTGGATCTTCCCAGGACACTTGGGTTTCTCATTATTGTTATTGCTGCAGTTTAGCAGAGGGGGAGGATTTTCAATGCCCAGTGTGTGCGTGCACATGTGTGATCAGAAGTGCATTATTCACAACAACCAAAGGGTAGAAAGGATCCACACAGAGCATCTTACAAACAACGTGAGCACCTCTCAAAACATCATGTGCAGAGACAGATAAAACACGAAGGAGACTGCATTTATCGGCAGTTCACGCCGGGCCAGACACATCAAAGCTGCACACAGGCCAAGTGGCCTTTGTCCCTGGGAGCAGCAGTGGGGGCTGGGTTCCTCATTCAGGGGCTTCCCAAGCACTCTGTTCACTTACTAGACATGTATGTGTCGTGTTCTGTGCTTCAAGGATGCTTACTTTTTAAAAGCAGTTCAGGATCCATGCCCTAAGAGGGCAGGAATCTGTCACTTAGCAAGTGGCCCAGGTTGAAGATAAATAGGAACAAAGGCCAGGGAGCATAGGGCCTGACAGTTGTCTAAGGACAACCCAGCAAGCCGCTCCTTCGTCATGGATAATGCAGGGTCCACTCGCCCAGCCCCCTATAACCAGAGCTCACCATGATTTTGTCTAATTAAAAATTGGGTCTGGGAGCATCCCACCACCACTCCTGGCCCCCTTCTCCCTCTGGGCACCCCAGGGAGGAGAGGTGTGTTCCGCCCCACGGCCAGTTACCTTTGCAGAAGGGATGAAAATTCAGCAGACACAGGGAGACACCCACATGAAAACTCGATACGAAAATAATTAGGAACAGCATTAAGTCAGGAGGTTTGACCACACATCAGACACAGAAACATCGGTTAAAGTCAAAACCTAAAGGGAAAGGGGGCAGGCAGGCAGGGCAGACCCCAGGCATGCAGGGGACATCCGTGTCACCCCACCTGGCCCCTCAGAACCGTAGGATGGAATGCAACTTGTAGGGCCGGCTTTCAAGTGCAGGTTAAAGTAAAAAATTGCTCAGTGGGACCTCAGGATGGAGAGGATTTCAGAGAGTGTCTGCTGTGTGCACAGCCCAGACACCTGTGGGTGAGCAGGCTTCCATCCTGCAGGTGCCCAAGCTTCCCTCCTGCAGAGCGCGGCTGTGGCTGGAGCATGGCTCGCATTTGGAGAACACATATGAACTGCAGACACCTCCGTGCTGTGCCTGCCGTAGCCCAGATCACAGGGACGCCGGAGGGAAGGAGGGAGGCAGGGCCCCAGGCCCCAGGCCCGTGCTCTGCATCCAGGTGCAGACACCCAGCCAGTGTTCACAGCTGATGCCTGATGTGGAAGGTGAACCAATCTCCTGCCCATCTCTCCTTCCAGGAGGGTTTGTCCTCATGTCACACGTCGCTGTGGAGGCATCACCCCCATTATCACCCTCGGATGTGTGGAGGCCTCACCCCCATTATGCAGCCATATGCACCCTGGGCTAAAATCAGGCAGGTTCCTCTTAGAATCTCTTGCGGCCGTAATGAAACACAGAGAGAGAGTTGACGTGGCTGGGCGCCTGCCTCTGGGAATCTGGCCTTGTCTCGTGTATGCAGCCCATGTGGTCACCGGACGCTGAGTCCCTGTGGGTGAGCAGGGTTTCTGGAGATGCCTGGGGACACATTCATCCTTGACAATCACCTGAAAGTCAAGGACTCAGATGAGGAGGTCCTGCTGGCCTCTGGTCCTGCTTCTCAGGACGATGCCGGGAAGGAAAGCTCACAGACTCAGACTCCCTGCACAGCTCTGAGTCCCTGTCCCCACTGGCCCTGAGCCCCACCTGTGCACCCCGAGCTGTGGGGTTTGGGCATAAACTCGAGGTTGGGGCCAATGACCCTGCCTCAGCTCACACTGGCCTTCACCAAATTGTAGGGACCCCGACGGGACCCACCCTGATGTGTCAGGCTCTGCCTGGAGGGGCCTGAGCCAGAACCCCAGAGACGAGCGGGCATGTGTCGTCCTGTCCTGTGGCTCTGCCGGGCCGCTTACTGGCAGACTTCCCACCAAATCCCACAACCCCTCGAGCTCCCTTTGTGCCATGAAAAGTGGTCACTGCAGCTCGTAGCTTAATCAGCTGACCATTTTCTCCTGTGGCATCAAGGTGACGTTAAACCCCAACACACCAGAGGAGACCTGACTTACCGGGAAGCTCAGGCCCCCCAAGGGGACAGCCCAGAGGAGCCTGCCAACCATCAGCTACCCAGCAGGTGGGCATAAATCCTGGCCTAGTGGTATGTTCCATAAGGACGGGCCGGTCAGACCTGGCTTAGGTCCCACTGATCCTCTCAGGTGGGCTCAGAAATCTGTGCAGGTCTTTCTCCTCCTGCCTCCAAACGAATGAGCACCTCGGGGATCCCCCGGCTGCCTGCCGGGCACACGGGCTCTGCTGACCAGCTCTACTCCCCTGTGACAGTTGCACATCAGTCCCCGCCGCAGGCAGGCTGGCAGCTCCTGCAGGAGGGGCGGAGGAGCCCGAGCCTCCATGGTGAGCATCCTGCCCCCAGCCTGGCCCCTGTGGGCCCTCTTGTTCCCTCTCCGTTTGCTCCTCCTCGGCCCCAGAAACCACCCGGAAAGAGCTGCTCCAGGCCCAGGAAGATGTCTTGGTGCAGACGCAGGGACAGGCCAGGATCCAGGAGGGGAGGTCCCCGCCGCCCTCTCTGCCAGTGCGCCGGCCCTTCCCTCAAAGCCCCCTGGGCTCTCTGGTGCCTCTGCTCTCCCCTCTCTGCCCCCTCCCCTCGCTGAATGACAGGCAGGCTGTTAAGCATAATAATTGTTCATGAGTGGTTCTGGCTCATTGTCCCTCTTAATTTTGCCTCTAAGGCAGGCGCCCTTCTCCGCGAGGCCAGGGGTCACCTGCTAAATCATGCGTACCCACAATCCCTTGTGAATTATGAATCTGACACGCTGCTGCTAATGATTAAACCAAGCGGTGCTAAACCCCAGCGTTAAGTCACTATTACGGGGCTGATGGATTACACGTCTAATGAGCAGATGATTGCCCCGGAGACTGGGGGGGCCAGAGAGGGCTCTGGGAGGACACAGGGCTCTCATGCTGCATGTCACCGCAGCACCAGCATGCCCACGTGGGCAAGCACATGTGTGTGTGTGCATATGTGCACATGGGAGTATACCTGTATGGTGTGTGTATGTGGGTATGTGTGTGTATACACATGTGTGAGGAGTATGCATGGTGTGAGTGTCTTGTATATGTGTGCATATGTGCACGTGGGAGGGTACCTGTATGGGTGTGTGGGGGTATGTGTGTGAACATGTGTGCATATGTGTGGACATGTGTGTGTGCATGTGTGAGTGAATTGTGTATGTGTGTATAGTGTGTGTGCGTTTGTACACATGTGAGTCTACCTGTACGGGGTTGTGTGAGTGTAGGGGGCTTATGTGTTACCTGTGCGGGCACATGTGTGACTGCACCTGTGTGCATATATGTGTGCATGTGTGTATTATGTGTTTAGCAGTGTGCACACACATGTGAGTGTGCCTGTGTATGCACATGTGTGAGTATGCATGTGTGTGTGCATGTTGGCATGTTTGTGAGTGTATATGTTTGCACATGTGCACGTGTGTGAATATGAGTGTGGGTGCACATGTGTGGGTGCATATGTGTGTGTTCCTGTCTGTATATGTGTGTGCACATGTATGCATGTAGGCACACCTATCTGTATATGTGTGTGCACATGTATGCATGTAGGCATGTGTATGTATGCATGTACCTGTGTGTATATGTATGTGAGTGCATATGTGTGAGTGTGCCTGTGTGCATGCCCATGTGTACATGTGTGGGCATGCATGTGTGTGCACATGTCTGTTCACTTTCTATGTGGCAATTGGTTGTACCCTTTCCATGGCTGGTGGGGTCAGTCAATGAGTGCATCCTGAGTAGGGTGTTGATACACATGGAATACAAGTGTCCCATGAATAATGGGGACTGTCACACACTCAGGGTACCACCTCATCCTCCAGGGCCTGGGAGAAAGGGGTCTCTGCAGGGTGATGCCCACACAAGAGTGGATTTCCACTGGTGGCCAGTTGGCAGCAAAGTCTTAAAAGTGTTTCTGACCTCAAGTCACCTGGGAGGCCCCGTCTTGGCAGAAGCCACACATGCCAATGGGTTCAGGGCAGCTTCACAAGGAGCGAGACCTGCTGAACCAGAAGGGTGCTGTGGCCAGGACCCCCCAGGCTCAGCTGGGAGGGTGGACCCCCACAAAGGGCTTCCATGCAGGTCAGCACAGGGTGAGGGCTCTTGTGAAAAGCCCCCAGGTGGATTTAGGCCATGGACTCTCAGCTAGGGCTGACTGTGCCCAGGCGACATGTAGCAATGTCTTGGGACATCTGTAGTTGTGACCAGAACGGGTGCTCCTGGCATCCAAGTGTTGGAGCCCAGAGAGGCAGATTAACACTCCACAGTGCACAGGATGCCCACCCCAGAGTCATCCTGCCCCAGATGCCCATGGTGCCTAGGCTGAGAAGCCCATGGTCCCCTAAGCTTTGAGAAGGATGGCATCCAAGATGGGCAGGAAGGGGGAGGCTGACCGTGGGACACGTCACTCTGTGTGCTGGGTGGGCTGTGGGCTTCGGCTCAGGTCACCACACATGTGGCTGGAAGCAGAGGCAAGGATGTTCCAAATTCGGAGGCTGTGGGAAACCCCCAGGCTGCAGGTGGATGATTCTCTCCACCCTCACCTGGCACCCACCCACCCAGCCTCGCCTGCCTCCAGTCCACCCCAAAGATGCCCTTTCCCTGATCCCTCCAGAGCTGACCCCCATTTCTGGCACAGGCCCATCCCCTCAGGCTGCTCTTGGATGTGGCCCCCAGCCCACCTCCACTCCCGCTCAGATTCTTGTTGTGTCTATACCCTGGTCATCATGTACTGACCACCCAGGCTTCTCACTCACCTGTTTTTACATTTTTTCTTTCATCTCCTTCCATAGCCACACAGTCCAGTAGAACTATAATGCCAGCCACATATGCAAGTTTGAATTTTCCAGTAGCTACATAGAAAAGCAGAAACACATCTGTGGACCTCTAACGATATATTTTACCTTGCATGATATAGCTGACATATCATTTCAAGATGTCATTGATAAAAATTACCAAATACTTCCCATTTCTTTATAGGAGGTCTCTGATATGTGGTGTATGTTTTACATGTATGGCACATCTCAGCTTAGACCAGGTTCATTTCAAGTGTGTGCTGTCCACACACGGCTAGTGGTTGTCCTACGGACACTGTGGTCCTTGGATGGAAGTTCCATGAAAGCAGGATTCACTGATGAATTCCAAACACCTAATGCAGTGCTGGCATGGGGTACATGCTCAATCAACATTTGTCCCATTGGTGACGCAATTCCCATTTCCAGATTGAGGCAGACATGTCCTGAGGGTGAACCCCACCCCTGCCAACTGAGCCATATGTTTGCCTGATATCCTCTTGAGTATGGACAGAAACAGTGACTCACTTCTTACCAATGGAATATGCAAAGGTGATGGGATGTCTCGCTGCAGTTACCTAAAGCTGCCCCGCTGTGAATTGTCTGTGGGGAATCTACAAGACAGGGAATTGCAGGAGGACATGGGATAGCCAACAGCCATGGCAGAGGGCCTCAGTTGTGCAGCCCCAGGAAAAGGATCCTTGCAACAACTTGAATAAGCAGGGATGCAGACCCTTCCCCAGCTGAGCCTCCAGATGAGAACACAGCCCAGCTGACACCTTGTTTGCAGCATGAGACCCTGAGCAGAGAACACACCTAAGCCATGGCTGGATTCCTGACCCACAGATGCTGTGAGATGACAAATGTGTGCCATTCAAGCCACTATATTTGTGACAATCTGTTACAGAGCATGGATACTTAACACAAAGATGGAGACAAAGAGGTGGGCACCTTCCCTCCAGCCACAGTTGGATTATCTGCGAGCAGAGAGTCACCAGGGCACCATCATTGAAGGTCCTCATTCTGAAAAAGAGTGCAGCCTCGGGGTCCAACTCAACTGAGGAATGCCACTCCTGCATCTTAAATCACAACTCCCACCCCGGAGGTGTTGTGTATATCCATCCACCCCACACATTTCGGGCAGATGAGCTCAAGGGGTCCCCCTCATGGATACAAAGGTGGCTGTACTCCGGCATTAAGAGCGAATGTGGATCCTAATCAAAACACAGTGAGAAGCTGGAGAATATACACAAAAGGAAATGAAAAAAAAGAACAATCTTAATATTTCAGAACAAAAAGTCCACTGAATATGAAAGAACACAGGAATGCAGGAAATATGGACCCAGAAGCTCTAACAAATAGAAAAAGCAAACAGCAAAATGATGCATGTCCCTCCTTACCAGGAATTACTCTAAATGTGAATGGATTAAATTCACCAATCAAAAGGCAGAGATTAGCAGTAAGAATAAGAATGATTGATCCAACTATGTGCCCCTTACAAGAGTCACTCTGGATCCAGAGACATACGTAGGTTAAAACAAAAGGGTGGGAAAAGTTATTCTATCAAATAGAAACCAAAAGAAAGTAGGGGGGCCGTTCTACGCTCAGAAAAAATAGACTTTTTACTTGGAAGAGTTTTAGACTTACACAGAGATTGGATGATATAGATACAGATGATGCAGGCATACGTGTAGATGGTATACAGATACAGATCTAGGTACAGAGATGCGTATAGCGAGCAATCTGCTATGAGGTCCTCCTGGATTAGGTGGTGTCCTCAAAAGAAACAGGACAAGAGAGACACAGACACAGAAGAGAAGCCACATAAATACAGAGGCAGAGACAGGAGGGATGAGGCCACACACCCAGGGCTGCCTGCAGCCCCCGGAAGCTGGAAGAAGCAGGAAGGAGCCTCCCCTGGAGCCTGTGGAGGGAGCATGATCCTGCCCCCCCTGGACCCCAGACATCTGGTCTCCACAGCTGGGGGAGGGTGATTCCTGCGGTTTACGCTCCAGGTTTGCATTCCTTTGTGACAGCTACTCCAGGGAGCTAATACGGAGCCCATGACTACCTTACTTTCACCCCACCCCCATGAGCCCAACTCCTAACTCCTCCCCAGCACACCTGCCCTCTCCACACCTGCATCTGCAGGCCACACCCCCTCCCCAACGTGCTTCCTTCAACCCACACCCAATCCCAGGGTCACTGCTGTGGCTGGATGGGTGTGTCCACACAAAATCTGTACGGGGAAGCCCTGTCCCTAAGAGGATGTACTGGGAGGTGGTCCTTTCGGAGCTGATTAGGACCAAATGAGGTCATGAGTGTGGAACCCCCATGGTGGGATTAGTGTCCTTATAGGAATAGGAGACCCCAGGGATCTGTCTCCCTCTCCACGTGAGAAGGGGAGCCCCAAACTCTGCACTCTTTTTTCTCCAGAGACAGGACACCCAGAATGAGACCCTCATGGAAAAGGCAGGGTTTCCAGACCCAGACGTTGACCTTGATGACTGCAGATCCCCGCTTTTGGGGTGCTGATTTTCTCGTCTGAATCCCACTGAAGACTGGCATTAACACACCCGGCTCCAGGCCCCTGGAAGGGCACCAAATGAATGTGGTGAATTCAGATGCAGGCATAATCCCACAGCCCCGGGGTGTTGGTGGGTAGGGCCACCCACCACAATCAGACATTGCTTTGCTCTATAATTTAAAAGCAAGTTCAAGACAGAAGCGGGGAGAAGGCACACAGAGTGTGGGTCACCCTGCCAATGACGCTGCAGGTGAGCTTTCCCAAAAAACAACCCCAGGCTGGCAGCTTGCAGATGCTCCATGGGAGACCTGCTCCCCAAGAGCCTGGAAAAGCCCCCCCTATTTCAGGACATCTCTTGTCCTTTTCAGTGGAAAAGAAAAAGTCCCTTTGCCACACGCCTTTGGGAAGATAATTACTTTCATGGAAAGCTCAAAAGTCAAAGCCAGCTGCTGACATGTGAGGATGGCAGCCCGACTTCCTGCTGGAAGGGCACACCTCTGCCCAGGGCAGCCCCTCCAAACCAGCTCCCAGCTCTCTGCAGGCGGCTGGAGGGAACACGGTGGGGGACACGGGCAGGTTGAGCACCATGTGCCCCTCATCATCCCTGGATAAACAGCTTCTGACATGTTTTCAATATGATTACATTAGAACAAGTGGGTCATGATTGATAACCTAATATCCAGGCCACGCGAGCCATCCATCATGGGAAGTATATTAATTATTCAATGTAGCTCTGTAACGCAAGAATCAATGTTGGAAATGAAGAAAAGGAACTCCAAACTCCCAGCAGACCCCAACAACATAATAAAAGAGGAATACTAAATAATCAGAGCCTGTAATCGTCCGCTTAATAAAATCCATTTATTTAGCTGTCAAAGGCACGGCGTTGCTTCATTTTAAAAAAGCATAATTGAATATTTTTTAAGTGTTTTTTTCTTGGACAAAATGGTTCATGTGTTTTACAGCAACTGTTCACTGTGAAGTGTACGACTTATTTACGTATCAGCCAGTGAACCGTGGGTTGCGGGGGAAGATCCAATACAGGCTCTCGGAGGGGTGGCTGAGGTGCGGTGGTGGGGTTTCTGAAGGCAACGTGCCAACTCCACGCTGGCTCCAGATCAGAGTCCCCCAGCCCCTGTGCACTCAAGACCCACATGCCTCAGACATAGTTCAGATTCTCTCTCTCCTCTGGAGAAGCGCACCTTCGCGTGTACTGCAAATATGGGGGGAAGCAATTCTGAAGACAAGACAGGGAAATGCCTGCCGCCGGTGGGGTTACGTTGATGTGGAAACATGTGTTTAGCATCTGCCTGCCACTGTTTAGGAAAGATGCTCTTTCACCTGCCTGACATGATGCCTCCAAATGTGGATTGTTGAAGGAAGCTCAGGGCTCAAATATCTAGACGACCAAGCGCCTTTTTCACACACCCCCATTCAGCCATGTTCTGAGATGTAAGTAGTTCAGATTATTTGGCCATTGCCTGAAAACCTTGGGTGGCTGTTGGTTGAACAAAGATGAAAGCACAGGTGTGAAGCTGCTTAAGTGAAGTGAAAGGCTTTGGGGATTTCAGCATTCATCATCCGTGTCTCAAAAACACTGTGGGGACGCTTTATCCCTTCCTTGTTTTACACTCGTGGGATAACGTATACAGTTATGTGTCACCGGAGTGGTGCATTTGCCCCAGGAAGACAGCAAGCTGGATCTGAAGGGGAGGACCGAGTCAGGGACACCAACTTGAAGCAAAGAGAAAAACAGAGGAGAGTGGTCTTCCTTTCTTCTCACTCACAGTGGGCTGGTCTTAGCTGCCTGCACCCACGCCCCAGCCATTTTACCAGAGATGCTAGTGTGTGAGGCGCCCTCAGGGCTGCAAAGTTGAAGGCAGAGCCTCATCTCTGTGGTTTACATGCGGGGCTGGGGCAGATGCACCTTCCTAACCTGTCAGGGAATTACAGATATATCATGAACTCACGGAGCCAGGAGGCACATGTCCCCCAACCCTCCACCGTGTGGGAAACGGGCCACAAACAAGACAGGGCTGGTGAGAGGCTGTCCAGCCATCCCCATGCCCGGGGATCCCACCTGGGCCCCAACACCCACTTTCCACTCTTCCAAGTGACCCAATTTGGGTCAAGAAGTGTGACACAGTTGTACCAATGGACTTCCTTCCTGTGCTTGGCGAGAAAAAGCTCAAGGCCTCGTGTTTCTAATAATCAGTAACGGATGCATCTCAACACACATATGGGGAAAAGCGTGTATAAGACAATTGACAACCGAACTATCAAATCCACCTGAGAACAGGCCGCAGAGTAGACAGGAAGGCCGCTTACATATTCAAACCATGAAAGACTCGCCTGATTATTTTCCTGTTAGGCAATAAAACAATAACAAGAACAATGGAAAAGACACAGAACTTATCTCTGCAAAGGCTCCTTGTTTTCAACTTCATTGTTTCCAACTCGGCCAGTATCATTTGATAACATCCTGGTTCAAGAAGTCATGCTCTCTGCCACCCAATTATCTGTTCATGTATTGACCCCAAACACAACAGGTGTCCAGCAGGCATGGGAATCACTTAGAAAAACGCATCCTGCCATTTAAAACTTGTAAATGTATGCGATATGAATATAAGCCAGACATTCACAGCTGAGAGGCAGGCTGGTTTCGTTTCAGGCACAGGTTTCAAGGAATAAGGACAAGAATAGCTTTCTCATTATATTTCTTTAGCAGTCAGTTACCCTGGGAAATTCTCGCTTACACGTACCTGTGTGGCCTGTTGCGAATTAATGACACCTGCATTCCCGGAAGTCAGCCTATTTTATGGAAAGGTGTTTCTGACATGATTTGCAGCATTATTTGGAAAGAACCATAGATAGAGAGCTGAAATCCAGACACAAGTGTGTTAAGCTTATCATCTCTCAAACACAGCTGCAGAAAATGATTAGCTCAACCTTATACGGGCCTTTCACCTGTGATTATGTGGAATTTTTTTTTTCAGCCTCTTTCTTTTCCTTAAAATCTCACAAGACCCTTGGAGCTCACGATAAGCCCTGGGTTGTAAGCGGTGAAAGGTAGTTTACCTGGATTTGGGATTCTGCTTTCTCTTGAAGGAGACCACTCTTTCAAAACAGAGTTCACCGAGCATGCCAAGAACACAGGACACTGTCACTGTGGTTCCACCTGAAGAGCCTCCCTCACTTGACAACAGAATGTTCATAGAATACCCTTGGAGTCATAGTTTCTGGGCACAGGGAAGTGAGCCCCCAGTGCCACGCCCTGGCATGCCCATGGACGTACCGGGAATCGTCGCCGTGCAAAGCTGGGGCACTTCATCCCTTACCACGCATGATCACCAAGCATTGCCCTCGCCCACAGCCGGGAAGGTGCTGTAGATCTGAGACATGTGCCAAAATTAAAGCCATTAATTACAGCCCACTACCGACCCCAAAATGGAAAAAGCCTCTTTCATTCCCCCTGCTGTGTGCGGACCAAGTAAAATTCCCAACATGTCATCATCACATGGCGATTTCTGGCTCAACTCCCTCCTGGAAGCTGGGGGTCCCAAGCCAGCCTGGACAGGAGCCTGCCTGAGCTTACTTCCAGCGGCAGGCTGAGCATGTCCGTGAGCAGTCAGGGAAGCGCCTGTGGTCTCAGCCTCAGGCCAGTGCAGAAAGGACTGGGGGGCCGGTGTCAGAGAGGGCAGCAGAGCTCCCTAACAAGCTTCTACACAGACAGCACACGCCGGCTGCTTTTTCCAGCTCTGACCCACACACGCATTCGTTTCTGGAAATTGTAACAGAGGGTGATTCCCAGGCTGGGGAGGAGGATGGGGGCCGGTGCTCTCTGCCAGATTTCACAGTGAGGTCCAGGGCAATATCCTCCGTCTTGAATTTCTGGCCACTGAAAGGGGCCCAGACCACCCTGGGAGAGGCCGCCGGGCCCTGGAGCACCCCCTCCAGCTTTGCTCAGACCCCGCAGCATTCCCACCGACCCTCCCCATTTTGTTATGGCTGGACTTTCCATGCAGACCCAGGCCCCAGGGGAGGGGGACGTCCAGACCCAGGCCCCTCCACCAGCGGCAGCAAAGCCACGGTGCAGGGTTCCGAAGCAGAACTCGGAGGTCTGACTCAGCCGAGCTCCCTGTGCCGCACGCAGGCCCACACACGGGCTCCAGGGCACCCAGATCCCCGGGAATCATTCGCTGGGAAAACCCTGCCACACGTCTGCCTGTCCCTCCAAGGGAGCGCCCCCACCAAGACAAAATCATTCGGTGGGACAGGACGGCGTCTCGCTGATTACTCGTCCTAAGTACAAACAACTGCATAAATAGTGTTTATTAAAACTATTCACTATTATTTGTGATCACAATAAATATTATGAACAAACCATGCAGTTGAGAATGAGGCCATCGGCCTCAGTATTCTGAGTGGAACAGCTCATGTCCCGCCGCCGTACACACACACACACACACACACACACGCCACACACACATGCATTTTTCTCTCTCTCACCCGCACAAAGTCTGTGGTATTTCTGTCAATCTCAGCGCGCTCCAATGAGACCGTGAGAAATGTGAAAACTTATGTGATCGTATCTGACAGTTCCTGGCAGCCGGGCAGCTGAGCCCTGGAAAGGATCCCTTTCTCCTGATCCAAGATTGCATTTGGACTGAAACACAGGGCTCATTTAAACAGCAATTAAAGGACCTTATAGACTGCAGAGAATGAAATGATTAATGCAAAGAGTCTTGTTTAATGAGGATATTAAGTAAACTGCTGGTTAAAATGCCCATATATCATCCTCGGGCCCCTAATTGGCTTCCTGTTCCAACGGCATGTGGCATTTTCAGGAGGAATTACGTCCCTTTAACGCAACCATTGCAAATGCAATAAATCAAGCCCATGGATTTTAGTTAATTTTTATGGAGACTAAATTGAAGCCATAGCATGGAAAGGCACACAGTTAAAGTTCATTACAACTTGCGAGATCCAGACAGCAGGGCCCCAGGAAGCCACACCACCCACCGGCCGGCTGCCTGTGGAACAAGGCGTGCTGAGCTGCAGCCCGAGCTGCCCGCCCCAAGTGCCCCTGCCCCAGAGACTGCCCCCAACTCCAGGACCTGCGGGCTGCCATCTCCTCCTGCTGTGGGTTCGGGACAGGCCGGCCTTTCCCCTGTTGTCACCCACGGGCGTGCCCGGTGCTAATTAGCACAAAGCAAAGGGCACCTGAAGGACATAAATTGAATATTCTAGATATAAAATTATGGGCTGAACTGGGTACCCCAAATTCACATGCAGAAGCCCTCACCCCAGAACCTCAGAATGGGGCTTTATCTGGAGACGAGTCTTTAAAGAGGGTATTGAGGTAAATGAGGTCATGGGGTGGGCCCTGATCCCAGACGACGGGTGTCCCTATCAGAAGAGAGGATGAGGACACAGGGAGAAGCTGGCGTCCACACACCCAGGAGGGAGGCTCAGCCCTGCACACACCTGGACCTCAGGGCCCAGCCTCCCGGACGGGGACGCGACGTGTGTGGCTGAAGGCACCTGACCGGTGCTATCTGCTGCAGTGGTGACATGAGTGGCACACATACCAGGCATTTCAAGGCTCCTCAAGTACATTCAAACTGTTTAAAGATCCTGGTTCACACTCAGAACGATGCTCCATAAACTTTTTGTTCCAAATCCCCTGAGTGCACAGCCATGCTTCACTGGTCGGAACTACATATATTCAGACGCTTTCAACCGTGTTATGTTTCAGTCTGTCGCTCAGACTTTGGTGTCTCTGGAACAGCCATCCTACATTACTTCTGGGCTCCCAAGGTGGCTGCGTGGTCCCCGAGCTGTGAGCCTTGCTGACACTGAGTTGATGGCTCAAAGCTGAGCAGACGGTGAGGGTGGGACAGGAAAGAAGAACCTGGGAGCGCTGAGCTGTTTCCTTTCTGGGGGATGGGCTGCACACCGTGGGGACTTGTCGGAGAAGTGTTAGTCAACTAGGGAAATGGTGCAAACACATGTGGCTGCTAGCACGGCCTTCCATGCATGTGTTGGAAACCCCAGGGGATGTGGGGACCAGGCAGGGCCCTGGTGGGTGGGTGACACTGGGAAGCCTGACATCGTCTGCTTTCAGGGAGTTCTCCATGCAGACAAGACGTGGAGCAGCTCGAGGGGCCACGAGGGCTGAGCTGGGGAGGGTCCAGGGCCCATGGTGGGATCTCAGATGTCCAGAGAGCGGTGTGGACCCCTGCTGGTCACTCAGAGCTGCTGAAGCTTTGTGAGCGGCAGCCAGGAAGTTTGCCAAGGCGCAACATGGGGGGACGTGCGTCCAGGACAAGGAAGGTGGAAACTGGCTCATTCAGCCAAGTGCAGGTCCCCTACATGCAGCCTACCTGGCGGCAGGCACCCCCAACTGACCGCAGAGGGCGGGAGACACGTGGGTGTGAGTGCCAACAGAAGAAAGGAAGTCTGGTGAGGCGGGACGTGGGGTGGCTTCGGTTCTGAACATGGCATCCCAGGCCTTTCTGCTGGGTGTGTTCAGACCACAGTCCTGAGGGAAGAGGGCCACTCACAGAGACGTGGGCAGCGAGCTGCAGGCAGCATGACCAGGCCGCATAAGGAGGTTTTTCTCAATCAGCTTCAAAATGCCCATTACATGGTTCGAACAAAATGAGCGCTGTAACCGGGTGGGCACGTGGGACGTCCCTTGAGCAGAGCCCTAAACAACATAACCCATGTTCCCCTGGAGGCGCTGTTCTGTGTTCACCCCCAAAGACCACCTGTGCTCTGAATACAGGGATGCCCTGTGGTTCTGAGCACAGCATGCAGGCCCCCAGGGAAGACGCCTGCAGGCAAACAGGGAGCAGGGCACAATGAAGATGGGGTGCATCAGAAAGCAGACGTGGACTCGAGTCTGCCTTGTTTCAGGAACCCCGCCTGGTCAGGACCCCCCCCTCCATTTAAGCAGCACACAGCCTGGGCTGCTGTGGTTACAGGGGGAATGGGACGCTGGCAGGAGCCCCTGCTTGTGCATGGATTTCAGATCCAAAGGCAAGTCTGCGGTCAATCGTCCACACTCAGGCCTCAGGGAGCCTTCTCTCTGCCCACCCAGGAGGGGCCGACCCTGACCCCTAGCTCCCCACACCCACAGACAGGTCTCACAGTGTACACAAGACACACGTGCACACTCAGACATCACAGCACATGCTAACACCCAAGTACATGTGCACAGCACACAGCCACACATGTACATGCTCACATACTCATGCAGTCACACACGTGCACACCCACACACACGTACACACTCACGTGCAGGCACCTGCACATATCCACTCACCTACATGCACCCACACACCCAGCTACACACATGTACACACGTGCACACATGCACGTCCTAGATCCTGCCCAGCCTGCATCCCCACCTCCTAACCAGGAGCCCTGGTGACGTTGGCCATGGTTGTTACAAGCCCGGCACCCACGTCTGCAGGCTAGAAGGCTGCAGGTCAGCTTGCCCAGCAGGCAGCTCCGGATGGGCCACGGCAGGGGGCGGAGCTTCCGTGCCCCGTGAATGGAGAGCTTGAGGAGAATCAGGCTGAAATCATGGAGAACAAGCCTGGTTCCTTTTGCTCTAAAGTGTTTTTGAGGGATCCATACATGTGTTCGACCCACTAGAGGCCACCTGCCTTGCCTGATGGGCTGTCCTCCCTCTGGGACCAGCCACCCAGCACCTTCCCTTCTCTCCTGCTCTGTCCGATGAGCTTGGGCCCCACCAGATAACCAGGATCAGTCCCACCACACGGACCCCGACTGAGTCACATCCGCCAGTCCCCTCTACCACAAGAGACACATACCCACAAGAGCCGGGGATGAGGACACTGGCACCTTTGGGGACATTATTCAGCCCGCCACAGGTGTCTCACCTGAAGGGAGCCACATCTCAGCCCGAGGAGGGGTTCCCTTGGCCGACAGGAGACCGCAGTCACTGCCCCCTGCTGACACTGGGCCAAAACGCCCCATGCCACGCAGAGCACAGATCCTCCCACAGCCCCAGCCCATGTACAGGCTCTTCCACAGCAGTGTGGGCATACTCTGGGCTGCTCTGTCTGCTCAAGCCTTATAAACCAGGTCCTGGTGGACCCGCCCCTGCCCCCAGCAGGCTAAGGCCTCACCTGAGCAGGTTTCCCACCACACCTGAGCTCACAAGGTCTTAGAAGGGGGTGCCCGAAGCTTTGCCCCGAGACCACCCCAGTGGGTGGGGTGGGGTGGCCAGACACTGGGATATGGTCCAGGTGGGCTGCAAGGAATCTCATGGTCCACAGGGGAGGCAGCCTCCGGAGGCAGCATGCCCTCAGATGCTGTTTCCAGATGGGTCAAGACTGTCTGACAGCCATTTGTCCTTCCAGGCGGAAGCCTGACCTTGGGACCGAGCATATTCGCAGGCCCTCAAGGCTCAGACAAGCTTCTCCAAGGAGCCAGTTGGGACCAGCTGTTTGCACACCTGCCCAGTTAAATGCCAGAGTGATCAGGGACCCCAGACTCCATCTGGGCAAACTGTAGGGAGATTCCCCCCTGGCTTGGGAAGTAGGCTGCTGTGTGATGAGAGGGCCTTAGGGCAGGACACTGTGGGCACCCCCAGGGGCAGAAGGGGATCTCTGGCCAACAGTAAGCAAACGGGCGGGCCCTGGGCCTAAAACCACAAGGAACTGAACTTCCCACTAATATTGGCAGAGGACCCAAGGCTCCAGATGGGAAATGCAGCAGGCTGACAATTTGTATAGAATTAAAATACATGACAAAGTAGAAGAAAAGATGAAAGAGACAAGCAATTAGCATGTTGACGTCAGTCACTGCCTTGCGGCAAAAAGTACTAATTTAGCAAACTGAAAGAAGTCAATCATGCATATTGTAAATCTACAGAAACCCCAAAATATAGAAAAATTGATAAACCCTGGGCAAGAGTAATAAAAAAGAGGGAAAACACACAAATCCGTGGAATCGGGAATTTTTTAATGCAGGGGTCATCATTATGAATATTAAAAATAACCTCATGCTAATAAAATTGAAAATGTAGATACAGGGGACAAATTTTGAGGGGGAAAACATGTATCAAGACTGACACAAGAAATAGGCAATTTGTTTAGTTCTGTATCTATGGAAGAAACTGAGTTCCTATTTTGTAAAACTTCCCACAAAGAAATCTCCAGACCCAGAAGGTGATCCCCAAGGGTTTCTGCCAGAGATTTAAGGAAAACACCAGTCTTAGGCAAACTTTGAGAAAACAGGAAAAGAGGGGAGATTCCTCAGCTCATTTGAAGAGGACAGCACCACCTCCATGCCAGAACCTTCCAGAACCATCCCAGGGCCCCGTGGCCACAGCCTGCACACAGAAGCAACAGCCAGAAGACAGAGGGCAGGAGCCTAGGCATTGTGGCCCCCGGAGGCCTCACTGTGCGACCACACAAAGCAGAAACCACGTCCCCAGAATCCCCACAATAAGAAAAGAAACCCACGTGTGACCCACGGTTCGTGAGCATTCTTCACTCGCCCTGTGTCTCATTCCGACACCAAATACAGAGCAGCTCAAAATAGCCCCTTTTGCAAAAAATTGATTCATAATATAAACTAAAGATTCAACTCAGTGAATGAATGCGTGGTGGGGTGGGGTAGGGTGTAGTGGGTCCCTGGTACTACAAGGGCACAGGAAACACCACCGGGGAGAACACAAGGGCCCCCTGTGCCCTCATGCGCTCACTGTCCAACTTGGAGCAGAGATGACCTGTAAGTGCCTGAGGAGCCCTGATTGCATGCAGGTCCTCCTCCGCGTGGTGCTAGAGCTACACGCAGATTTTTGGTCCATCTCCACCGTGTATGCACGTTCGGTATTGGGGTGGATGCATGTAGAGAGGCCCACGTGGATGTGGGGTCCATCCCCGTATCTGTGTATGTTCAGTGTTTTGGGGTGGACGCCATAATGCACCACCACCCAGGCCCCATACAAAGAGGACCGACTGCCCGGCTGCACCCTCCAGCTGCCCACCCCTTCAGTGAGCCTCCAGGGCAGAGAGCTGCCCAGCAGAAGTCACAGCCTCCCAAGGATGGAGCCAGGTGGGGGCAGAAGCTTAGGCTGCGTCAGCCCAACACGGGCCCCTCTGATGGGCGACACCCCTCCAGAGCTCCCTGCCAGTCAGCCGCAGGAACGCTCGGGATCCCCCTGTGCTCAAACCTGCCCACAGCCGTTTCCTCCCGGGATGCCCATCCCGAGTGAACACCTCGACACGCTCCGCTCCCAAACCTCAGCTTCTGCGGCTGGAGAACCAAGCCTGGACGGTTTGCCTCTGAGCCAGACTTCATCGCAGGTTTTCCGACCTGGTTTTCCCTTTGCCCCCATTTCCTCACCTATTTTTATTATTGTTATTGCATGATGATATCATTGCATATAGGTCAATGTTAATTGTTTTTAAAATAATGGGGATGGGAATGTGAAAGGAGAAATCATTTGCCAAGGATGTTGCTACCTCAAAGGATGCTGTGTTTCATCTTTTTGCTATGGGAATAAGCAGTCCCTGATTAATTTGCCTTTAAAAATCTGGGACTTTACATCTTAGCATTTTCTTACGATGAGACTCACCTGCAAGCACCCGCTGGGATGAGACTTGTCTCCTTTCATTTTCCCTCCAACACCTCTAAAACGATGAAGAGCCGCCCCTAGAGGGCTGCCACGCTCGTTCCTACCCGACCCTAGAGACACGTGACAAAGCCACCACCGCCAGCGGCCCCCCGTCTATGTGGCCCCACATATTGCACTGAGGAGTGAATTTCTACTCCTTGAAAAGGGAACCAGCCATCCCGGGTTGGAAAACACCGTCACCCACCACCCAGGGCTTTACCCCAGCTCTCCAGGGGATTTAGACTCTTTTGGGGGGAGGTTCTAAGGCCCAGTGTGGTTTAGCGAGGGAATTTCAAAGTTTGGACTCAAGTCCCAGGTGAAGGTCCCCATCTCAGGCGGTGACTACCAGCAGGGGAGCCTCCCAGGGTCCTTGTCATCCTAATGAATGTGGATGGAGGGAAAACAACGAGCAGTGTGGTCTTGGTCACCAGTTCCCTCATCGTGCTTAACTCAGGGTAAGCAGGGGACCCCTTGGGGGACGGTAAACAGGCTCCGCAGGGCACGCACACCACCTGCAGTTTGCAAATTGTCGCCTTTCAAACACCTGTGGTTTGCAAGCGGCTGCTCTGTACTAAACACAGTGGTGCTGCCATGAGAGAGAAGGCGTGTCTTCATACGTGACATGCGGCACTCTGCCAACCACGGGGCGTGGGGTCCCGGGTCTGTGTGCAGGTAGGAGGTGGATGGCATGGGCTGCTGGTGCCTTGGCCGTGCTGTCTTTTCCTGTGTTTGCTGTGAATCCCAGAACCCCGAGCTGCCGTGTGGCGGGCTGGGCAGCGAGCCCAGGGTCCCGTGGCAGGCCTCCACCGCGGCTGTGTCTCTCAGTTTGGCATCTGGAGTGGGAAGAACTGATGTGCCCCAAGACAGATGGTGTGCTGGGTGGCCCCAAAGGGTATGTCCACCCCCAGAGCTGAGAGCAAACGAGTTCCCAGCGCTCTAAGACCCCAGGTGAAGTACATTTTTAGGCAGCCCCAGACTCACACTTGGGGGATCCAGGAAGCCCCATCCACATGCTCCATCTCCTGTCCAGCAGTCCCTTCCCCTCGCACGCTGTGACCCCACGGTTCCTAGGAGCGGGTGGAAGCTCCCTGCCCTGCAGCAGCCGGGGGTGAGCGCTCTCAAGGCCCCTGGAATCCTGTAATGCTAGGGCTTCGGGTCTGTGCCAGGGGACCAAGCCAAGGAGCGCAGCACACCACAGCCATGCCCGGCACCCAGCAGCACCCCATATCTCAGCCAGATGCAGTCATGGGGGCTACTATCCAAATCTGGTTCGGCAGGAAGAGAAGGGAGTGTCGTGTCTACTGGGAAACCTCATCTGTGCCCTGACATCTTCCAGGCCCTTGATGGGGAGCACAAAGCATTAGCACTTGCCCCACCTTCCAGGGTGGGAGCCTGTCCTCCAAACACTGCCCTGCTGGAGTGCAGTGCGTCAAACAAAGCAGCATTTCTCCTCCAGGGGCCCCCCTGCCTAAATACAAGCACCACAGGGCAGAGAACAGGACACTTCCCACTCCATCCCGCGCTGCTGACCGCCTGAGGCCACACTAGAACCCCAGGTGTGCAACTAACGCCCTAGCAGGAGCTGGGCAGCTAAATGCTCCGTCTCCCCACTGCTTCTGCAATGGCCGCATTCCATGGTCAGAAGCACTGAGCACGCGGCTGAGGACAGCCGTGACACCAGGCCGCCTGGCATCGTCCACGTCCCCCTCTAAGTCCCGGGGACATTCCCTGGGGCATGTACCACATCTGCTCTTGATGCCGGCCTCACAGGTCACCCTACCCAAGCCCCCTGGCCAGCCCGCGGGGAAGCCCGAGATGCGGAGTCAGACATGCCCCCAGAAGTGTGGAGAGCAGGTGGGCCTCTCTGGTTCCTGACCACACACTCACAAGTCAGCAGAACAGTGACCAGTATATGCAGCCTCCCACATGGACGGCGGACGCCCACCCTCGGGCGCTCCAGGACAGGAGCCCCACCTTGGAGCTGTGGGACTGCATTGCCGCTGGAATCTCCCACATCCCTTGATCACCGGCGCCCGTCCTGGAAGGTGAGCCACAGACGGGGCTGATCCTGCTGCCCGTCTGCTGGCCCATCTGCTGCCTCCCCGCCGAGCCTTCCCTCTGTCACTGGGTCGTCGGCCTCATCGCCAGAGTTTATAAGATTTGGAGTTTCCGCCTGGCCCTAGAGAGGTCATTTTCTCAGCTTTTCATTCCCAGTGGGAAGGCCAGGGGCTAATCCCTCGGGTCTAAGAGATGTTGGATTCTGGGTACCCAACTTCCCTTCTGCCCAGACCTACTTCTGTGCACCCCACCTGCAGAAAGACGCACACCTGACATCCATTTCCGGCAATCTCCAGTTACCTCCTAGCATCTGGAAGCCTAAGTGGGGGTAGAGCTTCCTACAAAAATCGCCTCGATGGAACCCTGCAAAAATAAAACAAAACCCTAAGCAAGCCCAGCATGTCGCTTCCCTTAAAGGATCTCCTCCTCCCAGAGAGGAATTAAAAGAGCAGGTACAAAAATAAACATTTCCTGCCATGCGAGGTACACTTTTGACAGGCAAACCCCCTCAAGCGATGAGGGGAGAGGGCTCTGCGCGGGGCTGACGGGGTGAGGGTTCGTCATCTCTATGTGAAGAGGGTCTTTGGCTTCCTAGGAAAGGGGGGTCCCAATGGAGGGAAGCCCACACACAGGGTCACACACACACACGCAGGGTCATACACGCATGCACACACAGATACACATGCACACACACAGGGTCACACACACACAAGCAGGGTCTTCAATGCATGCACACACAGATATACATGCACACACACAAGGTCACACACATGCAGATCATACACATGTGCACACACACACTCACATACATACACACATGCACACGCTCAGACACAGACACCCACACACTCACACCCCAAGGAAAGATGCAGCCCCTCCTGCAAACAGCCGATGTGGGGTTTGGGGAAACGTGAATGGCATGTGGGGTGTGCACACAGGACCTGTGCAGGGCTGGCATCCTCCATGGTGTCCCCTGAAGCATCACCCAGCCAGCCCGGCTGTGGTTAGTGCATCTCAGGAGGGGAGCACGGAGGGTGCTGGCGGAGCGGTGCGCGGCCTAATCACACCCCCGCCCCACTGAGCCGCGTGCACACGGGACCATCGCCCGCATAATGTGTCATAATTTGGCCGCGATGCTGACAGCCCTGGCTGACTCGGGCATTAAATCATCGCCCTGAGGGCTGCTCACACTGGCAATTTCTGCTGCTGGGGCTGTCATCTCCTCCCACACAGTACCTATCATTTTTGACATGATTGGATCAAAATTAGTCAGTACATTTAGATGTAAATTAGAGATATCCAAGAATAATCGTGGGCACAGAAATGCAGCCCTGTGTCATTGACACAGAACAGTTTCCTTCCGTGTGCTGCCTCGTCCTGGCTTATTAATACCCTGATAACAAAAGTAGCATATCAAAAAAGGGAGAAAACTTCTTTTAAGGGCATATTTAACCAAGCCTTAAATCCCAAATAAGTCTGTAACTCCCGCTCTCCATGCAGCCGGGACGGCCGGAGGCTCCCCACCCAGACACAGGCGAGCTGGGCTCCTGCAGGCACCCACCAGCCCAGGCACCCTGCCGCCTTGACGTTCCTCGGGCCCATCTGCCCCCTGCTTCCCAGACTCCTTCCCACGTGGAATTCTTGGAGCTGCAGGTGACCCGGCCCCCATGGCCTTGCCCCATGCAATCGGTCAGCGCTGACCAGGTGCAGACTGAGCCAGGAGCCTCCCAGGGCCGCACTTCCTGCCAGAATCCGCCTGGCCCCGCAAATGCCATTCCCCTGACACAGAGGGGACCCCTCCCTACTGACGGCAGCACAGCCTGAAGGCCCCTGACGCCATTCCCAGAGCTAACAGGGGACCCCCACCCAAGCTGGCAAAGACCCATCCTGGTCCCAAGCACCCGGCACAAAGGGACACCAAAGAAACACACCCTCAGCGTGGGCGCCAGGAGCTGGTTACCAACCAGTGCGTCACAGGAATTAAACACCTGCTCGGCCTGGTTAGACGGAAGGATGTGGATAGAGACATGGGAGGTGAATCGAATGAATTCCAGAGTCAACAGCCTTAAACTCCCATCCATCAGAAGCGCCCAACAAGACTGACAAGCCTGGCCCAGCCGAGACAGGGAAACGAGGCCCTGCCCAAACTGGGCCCCAGGGGATGTTGACACTCCCCTGCAGTGGAGGCAGAGCCACCCCAACGTGCTGGTGGAATAGAGGCCCCGTGCGTCCCACCAAAGTTCAGCTCTATGGGGCTGGCCAGCCTTCGGTGACATTAGACACCTCGTGCTTCTCTGGCCTGTTGCCTGTGTTTAGGGCAGCTCCCTGATGCCTGGAGCGGTAATTAAACATGGAGAGGAGATATTACCCAAGGTCTGGGTGAGGGCCTCCCAGTGCACACCAGGGACAGCGCACAGGGGTGTCAGGAGGAGGGGCATAAGCTTCTGCGCGTCACAGGCTGGGAGAGGTCTTTCTGCATGGGGGTCCCCAGGACCGAGCAGAAGCCGCCCCGGGCTGAGTGGGGCAGGAATGCAAATGCCTGTGTCCACACTGCCTTCCCAGGATGTGTGCTCTCTGGAGCAGGTCACAGGTGGCCCTGCCCCACACAGAGGGCCCAGCTCAGTTCCTGGAAGCAAACGGATGGCTTCCCAAAATACAGCAAAGACACATAGGTGTTCCTAACCCCCGGAGCATGAAACGACAACCTCTCCTCTCCACTCAAACCTCGATGGGTTCGGAAAGGGGTGCCTGGCTGTCACCGGCTGCTGCAGAAACCGTCCCTGATGAGGAGCTCCAAAGTGCAGACGGGGGTGCCCGTCA
This sequence comes from Manis javanica, assembly GCF_040802235.1. NCBI lineage: Eukaryota > Metazoa > Chordata > Mammalia > Pholidota > Manidae > Manis > Manis javanica. The sequence continues at coordinate 227,691 of NC_133174.1, read as the reverse complement.
CGCCTCGTGGAGATGCCCAGCAGCGTAGATTCCAAGAACACGGAGCCGTGGACCCAGGGCAGCATTTTGCACCCGTGTGTTGCCACAGTGCAGAGTTTTTACAGCCTTATGAGTTAAATCTTTCTCACAATCCAGTGAGCCGGCACACCAGCTCTGTTCTCCCCTGGGAGAATTTGGGCACCCTGCAGACAGGCCCCCCAGGCCACTGCCTTCGTTTCTGGGCCTACTTTCCCACAGAACCGAAAAGAAATGGAGGGACGGTGGCAGGCTCAGAAAAGACCAGGACATCCGCGCACAGGAATCTGCCGAGTCCAAGTCTCCAGATCCACCTCGCTCAATTTTTTTTAGGGAAACAACATTGGAATTCCCCCGGCACAGGGCGATCTTTCACTGGGCACCTCAAAGGTGAGGGAGTTGGGGGTGACACGCTCAGAAACCTCACTTCTCCCTGCCATCGACACGATGTGATGCCTCCATGGGGCACATCCGTGACCAAAACAGGACAGAAACCAAAGCTGACATGTCCTTTCCAGGAAGGACGCTGCGAGTCCCACCCTCACCAATGGCCATGGGAAACAGGAACGTGCTGAAGAGGTTGTGCAGGGGTGGGCTGTTCCTCTTCTTTGGGTAACTGTGCCCGGCCGTCGGCTGGTGTCACCCCAGCAAGCCCATGTCACCGACGCGGCTACATGACATTCAGCACAGAGTTGCCATGCACGCTCTGCATCCAGCATGAAGGGACACAGGCTGTGCGCTGCCCTTTTGATGAAAGGGGCCATGTAGGGTCCAGGGCCACCACCCGGAGGCCCCATTGACGGGGGGGTTTCGGGGAAGCTTGCGGACCCTTCTGAAAGGTGGAGATGCACACCGCATGCCCAGGGCTCCCTGGGGAAGCTTATTTCCCCAGCCTGTTTTCACAGCTTGGTGGTCACTCAGCTGTGTCTTCTGTTGATGTTATACACAGTGGGGTGGGGCGACCGGCGCGCTTCCAAACCCACGAGCACCTGGAGCCTCAGAACCCAGCTGTCTTTGCAAACAGGGTCTTGCCCAATGGGAGTAGCTAAGATGAGGTCGCGCTCATTGGTGGTGGGGGGGCTAAGTGCAGGGACAGCCTTCCTTACAAAAAGAGGGAAATTTGGGCACAGACACAGTAGCGGCCATGTGGACAGAGGCAGAGATGGGACAGCGAGGACGGCCAACAGCCCCCAGAAGCAGGAACAGGGCTCTACAGTCTCAGAGGGAGGCAACCTGCCCACCCGACTCCGGGACTTCTGGTCTCCGGAGCTGGGAGGGGACTGATTTCTGTGGCTCTGAGCCTCCAGCCAGTGGCACCTGGTTCCAGCAGCCTAGGACTCAGACACAGGCAGGGATGTCCAAGTGCCCATGACATGGACGTGACAAACCCCTCCCACCAACTTCCTCGGGAAAGCCCAGGGCAAGAGCCAGGCTCGGAGGGAAAGACATGTGTTCTTGTTCCCCACCATGGTTCTGTCATCCCAAACACTGTCACCCACCTACAGTTTGCATCCTACTGCGAAGACACCAGGGGGAGGTCAACTGCTTCTGTCACTGACCAGCAGCCTCAGCTTCTGGACCCTGGTTTCAAAATCTGTCAAATGATGTAGCTTCGTCTAGACCAGGGTTCCTCAACCTCGGCACCACTGACAGCTGGCGCAGGGGGACTCCCTGGGGCAGGCGTCCTGGGCACTGTGGGGTGCTGAGCGGCCTCCCTGGTATGCACCCCAGATGCCAGGAGGCCCCTCCCCAGTGTGGTGAGACCAACACCCACCCCCGCCACACATTGCAAAGTGCTCCCTGTGGGGCAGGGTCGTCCCTGGTGGAAAGCCGCCACTCTGCGTGACCTCAGAGGACCTACCGTTTCCAACATCCCAAGAATCTGGAAGGGTGGCTTCCCTGCAACACCCTTTGGTGCCCACTCTGCTGTGCATTTAGAATTTATCTAAATTTATATCTATACCCACAGAGTCCTCTGCTGGCTGAACCCCCGGAATAAATTCCTCAACACAGGAAGAATCTTTTTTATTTCTGTGAGTCTTTGCACCAAAACCAAGAGTGCCCAGCCACGGAGCCTGACCCAGGGGGGTGGGATTCCAGGTGGGTGCCTGGCTGCCTCCCCTTCTGACCCCAGAGAGCCACCCTCATGGGCTCTGGGATCTGAGGCAGCAGGAGGGGGGTGGAAGCCCCTGGAGGAAGAATTAGGGGCAAACAGATAGGCAGACAGAGGGCAATGCCTTCCAGCCCTAAGATCAAACCAGAGAAGTGACATAAGGGCTCAAACCCAAGCAGCAGGGACTCCGGTGAGCTGCCAAGAAGAACCTCCCTGTTACCAAATCCTGGAAAACAAAGAACTCTCCAGAAGGAAGAGAACCGGAGGAGGTGGCATCAGTGTGTACCAAGCGCAGACAAGATTGGACCACAGATCCTGACTCCCGCACTCACCACCTGACCACCTCTATTTCCTCATCTGGAAAATCGGGCCAAAAACAGCATCTCCCTCTGAGTGTTGTATCAAGTTCAGATTTACGGCATGGATGCCAAAGGGACTCGCTTGCTTTCCATTCTCGCCAGGATGGTCATGCATTGACTCGAGCTCGGTGCCGCTGCTCGTGGAGGCACAGCAAGGCTCTGGGCACAGAGTATCACGTGGAGCCCTTGGAGGGTGCATGCCACGGGGAGCACCCCACTGGTTTAACGAACACTGGATCAGCTGGTGTGCCACCCTGAGCAGCAGAAGCAGGCCCACCATCCCGCTAATTCTTCCAAAGCATTTTTGGAACTGGTGAATGCAGATGTGTGAGTGGACCATGCTATTTATCCAGCAGAGGACCACGTCCAATAAGGTCCCAAGATCTGGGGACCCTCAGGCAGTAATGCACCTCAAAATAACACGTGGGTGGAGTCAGCCTCCTTCATTACGTCCCGAGGTGGCATCACCTCCTTGAGGAGCTTCCCTCCATCCGTAACCAGGACAGCAGTCCTCTCTTCTGTGGCACCTGGTTATTTCTTCCTTGTCCTTAGAAAATTATCGATGATCTCGTTCCAATTTCCTATTATCCATTTCTCTCGGGATGTGGCCTAAATATCCTATTAAAATAGAACGGAAGCCCCAAGAAAGGTGCCGGTGGTGCCTGGGAGTAGAAGACTGAGGATCCATCGGGCCCGTTAGCCAGGGGAGGACCGGGCCCTGAAGGAGGGCGTATTTGTTCAAACTTTACACCCAGCTCCTGCCACACGGTCTGGGATGGGTCACCCCTCAGCAGATTTCACTGAATTTTAAGGGACACGTCCCATCTGCTTTTGGTCATTTTTCCTTCATTGATGAACTGACTCACCAAGTAACAGAACAGCTCTTGAATGGGATGGTTTTCAAGCATTTTGAGGTGGAGAAAGCCTTCAACCGACTAAACTTTTCTCGGAAGTCATGTGATAGTGAGTGGATAAATACTGTTACTGATTCACCCTCGGCCCTGGGCGCCCCCAGTGGGTCTGAAGGCTGTCTCAGCTTCCTAAGAACAGAGTTTGAAAACTCCTGGTACCCAAGTTAGGACTCACCACACTCAGTAATGATTTACAATGATTTTATCCACCCAAACAAAAGATATCAAAATTAAAACATCATACTCTTTGAGATACAGCTTCTTCGGGACAGAAAGGATTTTCTCATTAGTTAAAAAAAAAATTAATTCTAACATTTTTAATTAACACAAAATTTACAAGTTGTACAAAATCACTGGGGTTTTTCTCTACACATTTCAAAGAAAAGGGAATCGTGATGCGTGCTCAGTTAATCCATCCATGCTGCGTAGCTCTGAGCCCAGCACAGACTGCTCACCATTTTTCTGCGCCTTTGCTCATGCAGTGTGGACAAGCAGAGAGACGCTGTGACATGCCACCTCCCCTCGGTGCTTTGACCGCCATCCACGGGCTTGCTTCTTAACGCCCCCTTCCTATCACACCTGTTCTGATTAAACAGACAGTCCTGTGCACAGCCCATTCTGTCCAGGGAGTAATTCGATGACAGCAACCAAGCCACTGGAATGCGGAAACGTGAACTGCATCTACCACGGGCCACCTCCCAGGGCTGCAGTTACCCAAGCGGGTACAACACAGGTGAGTGACTGAGTGTTTAGTGGAAATGGAGAGGTTCCCCCTTTCTCCGAGTTGCATGGAGCTGAGGAGATGAACATATTAATGTAGGAGAATGTGGTAAGACTCTACCTCACCAGGAAAACCCACCCACCAGCTCATGTACCAACACTCATGGTCACGTGCACCTTTTATGGACCTCACCCCGTGACCCCTGGCACACACAAGTGGACTCCCACATCCTCCCTCCCCCACCTCCATCTCATCACCATCAGGTAGGGGTCCCAGTGGTTTCTGCAGCCTGGAAGGGTTTGCACCTCAGCTGAATGCCTCTGACAGTTTACTCAGCCTGGGAGTCACATCTGGCCTGCCAGGAAGTCACCGCAGGTGGGGTCATCCAGCCAAGGGGTCACAGTCATGAGGCTTCTGATATTATCCCAAATGATGCTACACAGAACATCCCAGCAACATGGCAAGACAAACAGTGCTCCATTATTGCTGTAGGACCAGACTCCTAACAGCACCGCAAATTAAACAACCTGCGAATCCAGAAAACGCCTGGAGATTTCCACACATACGCTGCTTTACGTCTTCACATTAGCATGAAATTTTGTTAACAGTCATTATGCAAATGGAACACTTAAAACATGTCACAGTTCCTACAAACTTGCAGTTTGGCATATGCAATTCCCTCAACTGTAAAATGTGACAATTATAGGTTTAAAGTGAGAATGGATATGTCAAAACAATGGCAGGTGTGTGGTAAGCACCACCTCAGCACTCACCACCAATGCTAGTTTATTTTAAATGGCAACTAGAAATGGAATTTACCGTTGTTCCATTAATATCGTGTGGACACATGGTCTTTTGTGGTTCTTCGAAGGACACCCACAGACACAATTTACTGCCACTTGGGCATCAGTTGCATGAAGAGCAAGGTTCATCTTACAGGCGGTGCTGCTGAAGAGTTGAAACCATCTGTGCTGGTCCAGAGGTATGTAAGGTCCATGACCTAGCGTCCCGCAGAACTGGTGTCACAGCCATGCACCTCAGCACTGGTCACTGCTGTTCAAGTGTCTGATGCCTTTCCTCCCAGAAAGTGGTCTGGTTGAGGGACATGATGGTGCTTTGAGGCTTTCCAGATCTCCACAGCATGGACACATGTCAGGTACTAATACAACGTTTGTGGATTAACTGAATGGATGACACATTGGACCAAAGATCCACATGTTTCAAAATTCTGTTATCTTCCGTTTTTCATCCTGTGACTTCCCACCATGCAGAAGTCATTGCGTGGTGTACAGCCAAGAGTTGGACGTTCCAGTTCGTCCTACATGATTTCTCGGACTCCTGAGGAAAACGTTGGCAACTGCCTTAGGTACGATTTGGAGCCGAAGGAACGTGGGTCTACCAGAAATGTCAAGGGCAGCAAAGACCCAATTAGTGCTGTAGTGGGCGGTATAAGAGCCTCAGAGACGCCACATCCTCACCCCCGCGTGTGGACAGAATGAGGTCCCCAAAGACACCACGTCCTCACCCTCAAAACCTATGAATGTGTGACGTTATTTAGCAAAAGGGACTCTGAAGACGTGACTGAGCATCCTGGATTACCCAGGCCCTACACACAGTCCCAGGTGCGCTTAGCAGAGCGAGGCAGAGGGACTGCCTGGCATCTGGGAGAAAGGTGTGACCGTGGAAGCAGGGTCGGAGTGATGCATTTTGAAGAGGGCGCAAGGGGCGCTCAGTCAAGGATGCAGGCAGCCGCGAGGAGCTGGAGAAGACAAGGAAATCAGGGGTCCCCCAGGAACCTCCAGAAGGATGACCAGCCCTTGCAGGCAGCTTGATTTTGGCTCCTGAAGACTCATTTCAGATTTCTCATTCCAGAACCGCATGTGAATAAACTGTGAGCTCTTTCAAGGCCCCTGGTGTGTGACAACACAGGAAATCCACACAAGCGCATGCAATGGGGAACGCACTCTTCCACGAGCATCAGCTTGCCCCCTCAGCCACCCGGCAGCATCTCACCCACTACGGATGCAGAAACGGAGGCACGGAGAAGCTACACCTCTTGCTTGGCCCCCTCACCAGGACTGGAACCGGGTAGTTAACCCTGACACTCCACCAAGTGGACACTCAGTCACCTCTCCACACATGAACACCCCTCAAAGCACATTGCTCTGCTGAATAAAAAAAAAAAAGACTTATTTTCCAGATTGCGAAATTCTCCCCTTGGAATCTCAAGATGCCCTCAGACAATCACAGACGCCCCTCAGCTCTGGTCCCGCCTGTTGCCACACAGCAGGGCAGGAAAGGACGCGTTCACAGCCCAGCGCTCGGGGAAAGTCACCTTTGACCACAGTCAGGATCACAGAGAGCTGGGCTCTGCTCCATCTAAGTGGAAAAACACAGCCAATCAAAGTCTTTGATCATTCATATTTTCATGTCTTGGGCTATTCAATAAAACATACCTCTAATTCTGATCATTTTTATTAATAAGTCCTATTTCAACTTTGAAGTTAAATTCTCTGAAAGTGACTAACAGCCTACGTTTTCCAGGCCAGTCATGGGTTTTTACCATGAACCATACTCATGGAAACCAACTTAATACCCCCCAAATGAAATAATTTTATTGTGGCTGTTGTCAGAAAGAACTGGGAACTGGGAACTTAAACATCAGAAATATGTCCTTTCTCAGCTTTGGAGACCAGATGTTTAAGATCGAGGCAGGGTTCTGAGGTTCAGGCAGGGCAGGGATGCGCTCCCTCCACAGGCTCCAGGGGAGGCTCTTTCCTGCCTCTTCCAACATCTGGGGGCTCCAGGTGGCCCTGGGTGTGCGGCCACATCCCTCCCGTCTCTGCCTCCATCTCCATGTGGCTTCTCCTCTGTGTCTGTGTCTCTGCTCTTCTGTCTCTGATGAGGACACCTGTCACAGGGTTTAGGGCCACAAAGCCTGCACGTGGCATCTAAGTAGTTGAACTCACATAAGCAGGCAGTAGTTTGGTGGCTACCGCGGGAGGGGAGATGGGGACGTGTCAAAGGCACAAACTTCCAGTTACAAGATGAGTAAGTTCTGGGGATGTAATGCACCTCATGGTGACTGTGCTTATACGCTGGGACATCCCTGAGACAGTCAATCTTCAATGTTTTTACCATAAAATGGTTTTTATAAAGGAAGCGGTAACTGTGGGAGGCAGCATCTGTGTCCATTTGCTTAACTGTGATCACCCCGCAAGTGCACGTAGAGCACCTTAAATGTACACAATTTCAGTTTGTCGATCTTACCTTAATAAAGCTAAAAAAAAGGAAGAAAGAAAATCAAAGTCAGCAGAGAAAGGAACATGCTGCATGGAAATAAGGGAAGAAGGGAGGGAGAGAGGGGAAGGCGGACAGGGAATGAGGGAAAAAGGAGAAAACCACAGTTAAAACAAAACCCACCTTCCTTCCAAAGCCAGCCCTCAGGACGTAATGAAGACATCTTTGCACTTTGCACTTTTCAAACTGTCGTGATTTCTAAATGGCACAAGAGGCTTCATCACTGTCGCTATCCCTCTGGGAAACGTGCACCTCAGAGCTGCTTGCACAAAGACTTCGGGGTGTCCCTGGGCGCGTCACCCGGCAGTGGCAGCAAACAGTCCCAGTGATGCCCAGAAAGCCCCTGCCAGCGGCCTCTTCCCACACAAAAGCAATTAAAATGGTGTAGCTGGTCTTGGTGGCTTTCACACGAGAGGCTGAGCACAGCGAGGGCCTGGCTAACCACACCTGGATCACAAGGTGGGGTCCTGCAGCTTCTCCAGCCCCGACTAACATGGGCAAGAACAGGTCTGCAGAGATGGGTAGCGACAGTCGGGGAACTGTCACCCCTCATTTCACCCCAGGCGGAGCTTCCTATAGTGGCTGGGACCCATAGTCTCCCCGGGGTACCACAGTGGTGATAGGCAATGCCTCTCACTCCTCACCCCTCGGTAGCTTAAAGCAGGCCTTTCCCATCCCCAGCCCAGAGCTCCCAGACTCGCCAACCCCCAGCGCAGCTGCCAAGCCACCCCACCCCCTTTGATTTCTCAACCCTGGGCCTTTTAATCGGCATTTTGTTGCATCTGTTTCCCATTTGTTTACACTGAGCTCATCCACATGTTTCCTGAGAACCTCTGATGTCCCGGAAGCTGCACAGCCTCTTCAAAAGCCTTCCCCTGTGAACCCAGGAATTTGGATCTTGCCATCATTAAAAGGAACGTGCATTGCAAAATCCAGAGCGAAACAGCTGGGGCCTGTCTCCACTTTATCAGCATGTATTGCCTTTGTCCTAAGCCCAGACAGTACCGGACATGAAATGCTTCCTTTCAGTGGTTATATGAAGGCCCCTCAAAATTTACACCCACTCAGAACCTGTGAACAAGACCTTATTAGGAAACAAGATCTTTGCAGATGGGATGAAGTGCAGGATCTCAGATGAGGGCGTCCTGGATGATGGTGGCTTTAAATTCAGTGACAGGTGTCCTCATAAGGAACAGAAGGGCAGAGACACAGGCAGTGAGGAGAAGCCACATGGAGATGGAGGCAGAGACGGGAGGGATGTGGCCACATACCCAGGGCTGCCTGCAGCCCCCAGAAGCTGGATAGGGGCAGGAAGGAGCCTCCCCTGGAGCCTGTGGAGGGAGCAGGCCCTGCCCCACCTGGACCTCAGACGTCTAGTCTCCAGATCTTGGAAGAGGATGAATTCCCATTGTAAACCATCAGCTGCTGTTACTTTCTTACGGCTCACAACAGTCAAAGGGCAGAAACACCCCCGAGTGTCCATGGACTGATGGATGGAAAGACACAACATGGTCTATGTGCACACCGGAGTAACACACAGCCCTGATATACTCACACCACAGATGGACCTGATCCCATAGTGCTTAGGGAGACGCAGACACACAGGGACACATGGTGGGGGGTCCGCTCACAGGAAATGCCCAGAGCAGGCAGATCCACAGACAGAACGTGGATTCGTGGCTGTCAGGGGCTGAGAGGGCTGGGGACACCTGCTCGTGGGGACGGGGTCTCCTTTGAGGGGTGGAATGTTCTGGAACCAGGCAGAGAGGGTGGTGCATGACCTTGTGAATGCACTAAAGGTCCCCAAGCATTTCACTTTAAAATGGTCAATTGCATAATTTGTAAAAAACAAAACAAAAAATCTCCAAGCCAACTTGTACAGCCAGAATGAAGCGCATGAAGGTGTACCCAGCACCCTGTCTCCCTGCAGCAGGACAAGCCCACCTCGGGGGTCTCCCATCCGAAAACAGAAGTCACAGGAGCTGCCTGTGCCTGCGACACTTCAGCCAACTGACCTGAAATGGCCAAAGGGCCCCAGCACACTGAGTGAAGCCCCAGAGCACGGGGGGAGCCCCAGTGATGTCACTGGAAAAGAAAAGCCTCTTCTGAGGACCAAGGGAGGTGCCCTGCCGCAGGGCTGATGCTGCTGGAAATAACTAAATGAAGGGCATTTTCTTGCATCTGGCAGGATGTAGACGGAGCAAAAGGCAGCACAGAAGCTCCTGGCCTGGCTTCGGGCATTAATATTTCACCAGCACTGGCCTCCCTGGACCACAAATTAATGGTAATCAGGTCCCGCAAGAGCTCTCTCTCTTCGACCACCCAACCCCAACCCGTCATCGTTTTCCTGAATAAGATCTAAAAGTGGCTAATTGCACCCATCATCCCAAAACCCTGTCTTCCTGGAAATTAGATTTTATGCTAGAAACCAGAAACGCTTTGAAAAGATGGAATAAGCGCCCGAAGCCTTCCTAGCTCACCCCATGTCCCTCTGCACTGGGGCCCGTCTCTCCTTGGACGCCCAGGTATCCATCGTGGCCTCTGTCCTGTATGCCTGTCTGCTCCCTCCAGGGAGAGGGCGCCTGCTAATCACACCTGCCCAGGACCCAGCCCAAGGCGGTCCCATCCTCAGCGCCTACTGACCTCGTCTGACCTCCTTCTGACTCTGACAAAATATCTCCTTTGGCCAGAAAGTTCTCAAGCTTCATCTCAGGCTGGCAAGTTTGAAGCAAATTGGACAAGCCACACTTTGACTCACCAGGCTCTGAAAAATTAATATGTTTCTGACTTTTGTGAAGTGTCCAAACTTTTTCTGCTCCTAACGTGAAAAAGAGCCAGCCTTGGAGAGTTCCAACTTTCATGCACTTGTGCAAGAAGGAAGTTGCGTTTCTTGGGTTTGTGGGGTGGGATGTTTGGTGCAGAAAGTTTTATGATCGTCATGTGTACATTTGCGAGGTTCATGTGGTCCAGAGGGCAGGAATATGCTATTCCCTGGGCATCCTCCTTTAGTGACATTAATTAGGATGTATCCGACCCTCAGAGATGACTGCCACCAGCTCCATGAGATTCTAGTTTATATTCAGCAGAGAATAAATGCAGCCAGATGAGAGACTGCCAGCACGGCTCTTCAGCACGTGCCCACTGGCTCGCTTCTCCCTCCCCACCTCACCCACGCTCGGCCTGATGTGTGCACCCCGACCCCATGTCATGGTTGACGTGTACAATCTCGTGTTCCTCTCCCACGGCTGTGGTCCACACTCACATCCTCCCCGAGGCTCCAGCAGTGCCCCTGCCAGGCTGAACATTCTACTTTCTTCTCTCTAACGACGTGCCTCCCCGAGCCAAGGCAACGAACACACTGCTATTTAGGGGAACGTCGTCCTGCCAGAGTTTAGACCCTCTTATCTTGGGGTCATTTCCACTTGGTGAGCTGCGGTGGGTGCCAGCCCCACATCCCGCTGCAGCATTCCAGGGCAGGCCTTTCCCTCCTGGTGTCCTGGCCTTCAGATGTCCAGGGAACAGGGCCCCTGCCCAGCATGTGGAATCTTGGGGGAATGAGGTGAGTCAGAAATTCCCGGAGGTGGCAGCAATGGTCCGGAGTCCACGCTGCCTGCCCAGCTCCTCATGCTGCCTGCCTTCCGTGGGGTCGGTTCCGCGCTCAGAGTCCAGCTCTTCAGGATGCCCATCAACACCTCAACACTCTTCCCACCGATCCCTGGTCTGCTGAGTCAGCCACAGTCCTGAGGGTCTTCTTTGGTCCTGGCCAGGAATGCTGACCCTCGTGTGACCCCGCTTGTCCTCCACCTTTGCTCCTGCTACGTCCCCTCCTGGTGGACGAGTCAGCAGGAACCTTCTGACCTTCTCAACAAGCTCTAGGATCATAGTTTCAGTTTCCAGGGTAACCCCTCTACCTGAACCCCAGATGAGTGGCCAATCATGCCATACCCCACCTCCAGGAGCAGGTCAGAGGTGCGGCAGTTCATCGACAAAGCCCTCCACGTTTCTGCATGGAGAACAGTGACGGGACATCTTCCCTGTGGATCTAAAATAATGTTGCTTCTGAACACAGATGGAGAAATGTGAGGGAGGAGTCAAGATCCCTTCAAAGTTGAAGCCGGCAAATGAACGACTGTGCAGCAGAGAGGCTCTCCGCACCCTGTCTGAGAAGAGCTCCAGTCTCCACTGCGAACTCCCCAGCAGCCAAGCTCATACGCAAACGTCTGGTGGTTCTGGTCAGTTCAGTATCCATTCTCAGAAGAAAGAGAATAGCGGGTGCCTCGTCTGTGAAGTGAACAACCCACAATCTCCTCTGGTTGCCTCTGAAGGAGATGGAGAGAAGAGGACGCACAGGGATAGGAACATGCACCCAAGTGCACACACTTATGCATGCGCACACTCACTCACACGCAAACGTCTTCCCTCGCTCGGGGAAGACTTCCACCTTGGAGTTAATGGGGTGAACAGCGCAGCTGCCCCATCACCTCTGCCGAGCGCTGTGGGAACAGAAAACCTCCCCATGGGCTTCAGCTCACTGCCCACAGCAGCTGGAGCAGCCCTGTTCCTGGGGGAAAACAGGAGTTAAGTCCAGGTGCCAGTCTCAGACGGAGGACAGTGGTAGTCATAATCGGAACATGCCCAGCTCCCAAACATCACAAGATCAACCCAGAGTACAAATAAGCCGCACATGACCCAGACCTTCAGTAGTTCCAGAGGCTCAAGAGACCATGAGCTTTAAATTGATTTAATTGTAGGACTATGTCTAAAATATGGGTGGAGGCGTGCTAGGTGATAGATATAGAGATAACAGAGTAGGTAGATAGATGATGAGAGAGAGAAAGAGAGAGAGAGAGAGATGATAGATATAGATAGATATAGATAGATAGATAGATAGATAGATAGATAGATAGATAGATAGATAGATAGATAGATAGATAGAGATGGATGGTGGATGGATAAATAGGGTGCATAGATGGATAATAGATAACAGATTAGGTAGAAGAGCTGATGGATGGATGGATGGGAGGATGCATGATGGAGAAGATGGGTGGATGGACCGCAGAGCACAAGTCATTAGATAGATAGATGATAAATACACAAACAGATAAAACAACAAAATAAAAGCATAATGAGAATGACATTCGTGCATCTGCCGGGCGCCAAGTGGCCGGGAAGCGTGGCTGTGTGTCCTGTGGTCTCCCCACAGACACTCTTTGGGCAAAGGCGGTCGGGGCTGGAACCCAGTCATGACACTTGGAGAGTTACTAACCCTCTGAATTGTCAGGAATAACCATGTGTTTAAAAGAGCAGGAAAAGAATCTCCAAGATGCACAGAAGTATTTGTCTTAGGATTTAGTTTCTTTTCAAATTTTTACTTTATATATTTTTTATTTTCATCATGAAAAATTAATCAGTAGGTTTTGCCTCCTGGGCTGTTCCCAAGCAAGCTATAGGGGAACGACAAGAAATTACAAAAATTCCTCACTTATGTAACATGGAAAGCATGAAAATCTAATCGCATAAGGACCTTTTTCTATGGAACAAAAAAAACACCAAAATTGAAATGCTAAGCAAGGAGAGCGGAGACCAAAGGGAAAGTGCCCAGAGCCTGTCTCCTCCTTCACGAGAACAGGCGCTTGCTGTTTGAGACACGTGTGGTTCACATTCGTCACAGGGCTGCCCACAAATCCACGTCGAGCCTTTCCAAGGCCTGTTTGAACCTCACAAATCTGCTCCTTCACAAGTATCATGGTCAAACCATCAGGCACATGGGCAGACAAGCCTGAGCTGGGAATGACCATGTCAGCACCAGGCCAGCCTGGCCATGGGAGGTGAATGTCGCACCAGCAAACGGGTTGCTGATTTCTTCCCCTTCAGAAGGAAGGCAGTTCCGTGGCAGAGGGGAAACCGGGGCCATCTGTGAGTGCAGGGGCCGGCCAGGGCACTGGGCAGTGTGTGTGTGGGCTCATCTGTGTGTGTGAGTCCCTCTGTGTGTGTGTGTGCATGTGAGCCCGTGTGGGTGTCTGTGAGCCCGTGTGTGTGAGTCCCTATGTCTGTGTGTGTGTGTGTGAGTCTGTGTGGGTGTGGGAGTCCCTGTGTGGGAGTGTGAGTTCCTGTGTGTTCACACCATGTCTCCTTTGGTGAACTGCGCAAGCTCCGAACAAAAGAACCGGGCTCTGCTCTGACCCACTTCTGCTTCGTGATGCCCCACACAGAGCTTTTCATGCCCCTAATCATTTCACTCTGACGAGGTGACCCTGAGTGGCCCTGCCGGGCACCAGCTGGACTCGCCAGCCTGCCAAGTGCCACCTCTTCCTCCGCCCCTACGGTTGAGTCACAGCTTTGCTGCCGCAGCACAAATGCCCCATTTGGCACAACTCGTGGTCTCCACCACCCTTCCCAAAGGAAAGGATCTCCTGTCTGGATTCGAACCCGTTTTCCGCTAACCATCCCAAGCATCAAGGTCCGGATCCCGCCCGGCTCCAAGCCCTGTGCCTCCTACGTGACTCTGCTTCGAGCTTCCGAGTGTGTGTGGAGCTCAGTGAAAGTGCCAGCCCCACACAAAGCACCAACTAGGTGTGTGTGTGTGCAGGTGTGCACAGGACTCAGCATCCAACCTAGAATAGTCCGGAGAACAGGCTGGACCATCGTGGGTAGTAGTAATACCACCCAGCACCCTGGGCCCTCAGAGACACACCTGCCCAGCTTCTACACCTTCCCACCAGAACACAGGCTGGCAGCGGGAATCCCCTGCCCACTTCCTGGACCGTCACGGAGACCCCGGTGTGCTGGTTGCCCCGTGACAACCAACATTTGTTTTCCACGCTCTGCAGGAAGCCAGCTCCTCGATGCAAACAGACAGGCCACGGGCGCACGGGGCCACCTTCTCAAACCCGCCCGTGTCTTTGGGCATCTAACGGTAACTGACTGCTGCTCGCATCGCAGATCCAGGACAAACTTACCTGACAGCCTTCGCCCTCAGCACGGCTGGCGAGGCAGGCGCCCCCTTGCCTGGGCCCCCACCCCCCGCACAGCTCCCACCCTCAATGCCCACGTCTCTGCTACCAGGAACAAATATGATTTCTGATTGAACATCACTTTATTTGCCAGTTCCGTGGTCTTTTCTTATCTTGTTCCACATTGCTCAGGCTTTGTGGTTAAATTATGCATTAAGGTCAATGTCAAAACAGAGCAGATCTGTAACCTACAGGGAACTGGCTTTTATTCGTGATTAGGGTGAAGCATGGGCTGCCTGTCAGCATGCGGGGTTGAGCACAGCGTGGGGGCTGCCGAGTGGTGGGGCTCTACAAAGGCACTCGGGGGCTCCCAGGACGCGCCCTGATAGACGGGCCCGGATCGCCCGCCTCTCTTGAAAGCCCGCTTGTCTGGGCTTCAATCTGAAAGCTGTCAGCCGCACCTATGGAGCCGTGTCATAAATCAAACGCAAAGCGTGTACGCTGGGGAACTCGCCGGATGTCATGTACAGCTTGTAGTTTGAGATCTTCTAAAGGAAAACGGTGTCAGAGTACGGAAGACTGGGAAGAATGTGGGTTTTTTTTTTCCCCATTTTCCTTAAAGAAAAAAAAAGAAAAGCAGAATGCTTGAAAACTCTGAGTGTAAACTTTTTCTAAAATCTTGCAGTTGTGAGCACTGGACTCTGCCGTGCCATCAGTCAATCAGGGAGTGGGGCAGGGGGCACCGGGGACTTTGAGTATCGATTCTGTTCTTTGGTGCAGTTTCCGACCCAGCGTCCAGCACAGATCGCCCAGGCTGCTGGTGTGCCTGTGTCCTCGTGCTTCGGTGGTGGGAGAAGCATTCCGGGGCCACAGAGCCCAGAGGAGCCGGTGTCCCCGGTGCCTTGTGAGGGGGCGCTGGTGTCCACTGGCACGCCAAGATGCCGCTGGCCCGGGGCTCTGCTCTGTGACTTCATGTCTACTCCATCCTCTGAGAGGGCTCATCTGTGCTGAGGAAAGAACACGTCCACACGCCTTTGTCCGCCTGCAGAATTCCTACCACATGAGCCTGCGGACCAGGGGAGCCCCGGGGCAGCTTCCACGTGGCCTCCTCATCCCAGAGGACAGGGGGTTGGTGGCCCCACTGCACCCAGACCCCCCAGTCCCCAGCACGCTGCCCTCGGCAGCTGCTCGCTGGGACCCGGTGCCTCCCGTTTAAGGAAGTGTGGCTCCCAGCACAGGAGGCTGGGGAGGTGGCCGCCTCTCCTTCTTCCCCCACACGGAGCCCACGGAAGCTGGAGCAAGTGCTAGCAGTGCAGGAAGCAGGGTTTGCAAAAGCTGACGAGGCCACTGTTAATCCGTGGCACCACTGGTCCCTCATCACAGACGTGGGATGGTCCCCGTGTCTGTACACGCGTTTTATGTCCATAGACGTTGTGATTGTGAATCAGCACCTCACACTCTCACAGACGATGTCCTCTCTCTTCCCCATTTTACTCTGTTTCCTCATTTTGCTGCTGGTCTCCAGCCAATGAGGATTCCATGACCCGCTAGTGGGTCTCGACCCATGGATGGAAAATATGTGTGTTTGTGATACCCATGGGGGTGTGAAAGGTGAAAGCTGGAGCCCGCGGCACAGATGGGAGGTGAGAAAATAAACAGACGGGTGCACGCAGGGCCAGCAGTGTGAGCCCCCAGCCCTGCAGCCGGCGTCGGGTGGTGGGTGATGGTGTGTGCACAGGGGCAGGACCCCAGACCGCCCCCTAGGCGCTGACTGTCACAGAGCCTCCTACCAGCTTTCATCCAGGTGAGGACATGCCACCTGGCTCACCCAGGGAACCCGGGTGCTCAACAGCTCTGCTCTGTGAAGCCCCTACCATGACCTGAGCCAAACCCGGCCTACCTGCCATGACACCCCTCAGAGCAGATGTCACCAGAACTGGTCCCCATGGGGTTAAAAGTAATTATCAATCCAACCATGACACAAGAAAAATGGCATCATCGCAGACACTCACCTCTCACACGGGCATGCTGAGCCACCAGCAGACAAAACACCGGGAGCTGCAGGCTTGTCGCTCAGGGTCCCAGACGGAAAATAACAGAGCAGGAGAGTGTGGGTAGTTTGGGAATGCACAAAGGGGGAGGAAGTAAGGGATCAATAAATCACTGATCACTGGTCACAGTTGGAACAAGGGTTCATGAGCCTCATCACACTCTTTCCTGCTTTTGCACATGTTTGAAAACATCTGCATGTGTTTGCTGGGTGGGGCTCTGTGACAACCACCCCAGGCGGGGCAGATTAAATAACACACATTGTGTACCCCATCCTGGGGGCTGGACCACAGGTCCAGGTGTGGCAGCACTGAGCCTCCCTCCTGCACGTACAGACGCCGCCTTCTCTTGTGCCCTCACAGAGTCGTCCCTCTGTGCGCGTCTGTATCTTCATCTCCTCTTCTAATGGGAACACCAGCCCTGCAGGATCAGGGCCCACCCTATGGCCTCACTTTACCTTGATTTGCCTCGGTTGTCTATGTAGCCTGCAGGTGTTTACAGGGATCCCCTCCTTGGCTTCCCCCAGCTTCCCCTCATTATCCAGAGGAAGGGGAAGACCGGGCTGTTCCCAGCACAGCTGACTCCACCTGGGCCCTGTGGGCAGGCACCACCCTGCAGGGCTCGCACAGGAGCGCAGGCACCACGGGCACCATCCGCTGTCCCCTAGCATGTCGCCCTTGGCCCTTGCCTGCAACCAAGCCGCCCAACCCCAGGAATTGTTCTTGACATCCAGGACTGTTACCGCTGCATGCTGACCTCTGCATCTTCCCGTAACAAACGGTGCAAGCTTGTGGACAGTGGGCCCAGCAGGCTTAGGCTGGCCAATGCTAATGAGCAGTAATTACTGGCACTCTGAGGACTTGGGCTAATGGACCCCATGCCACTGGCCACCCAGAGCCACCGGGCATGAAACATCCCCATCCGGATCCAGCCCACTGCCCTGACCCAGGCAAACTGGACGTCCTGGGGACACCTGGTCCCCACCCTTCTGAACACCCAGGTGTGCACATCCAGGGTCCATTCTGCCATGACCCAGGAGTCCAGGCCAAAGGCCACTCTCACACACACTCCACTCTGTCCCTCAAGGCACCACGGCCATCACAGCGAGCATAGACGCCGAGGCAGCAGCTCAGGTGTCACCAGCACCCACGCTCCCCAAGGCCACGACCTGACACCAGAGTCAGGACCCAGCTCCCGCCCCACAGCAGGACAGCCTTGTGCTGCCTAGGGACCATGTTCCCCTTTGCTGGTGTCCCCTAAAGGGCTGCCACTTTCATTGTAACCCTGAGTCCCGATACAAGCTGTGAGGACCCATTCTGGGTCCCCAAGGCACATGCAGAAGCCCTCACCTCAGGACCCAGATGGGTCTTTAAAGAAGGGATTGGGGTAAACTGAGGTCACAGGGTGAGCCCTGGTCCTGTAGGACTGGCGTCCTGGTAAGACTCCCTGGAGCTAAGCAATTATTGTCATCACTTACCATGTTAAGTAATGTTGCTTAAACAGAAAAATAATCACAGGCCTCACATGTAGCATTCTTACACATCAGATAATGTACACCAATTATAAAGTGACTCCCAGCAAAGCTGAACTCTTGACGTTCAAATCTAAAACCTCAGTTCATGCGGATGTGCGGTATTTCCAACTGGGTAAAGAAATACGTGCTCAAAGTTCTGGGTTGAATCTGCTTCTGTATTTTGACTTCCATGCTATTCATATGGACAATGCATTTTGGAATAAACATATAAAATAGGAATCAAAATGTCAAGATTCGGTTTACTAGGCCAAGACAGTGAGACCTCACATTTCACCAGAGCTCTGTGCAGAAAGCCTCAGATGCCAGTTCCAAGGCCATGCGGCATCAGGGGGTGGGGGGTGGGGGACACACCCAGGGAGTGACCACTGGGCTCACTAGCAGGCGTTTCTGCTGTGGGAACACAACTCCATCCATGCACCGACTTTAACTGGGACACGTCATTCATTGGCCCCAGACTTTGTAGAAGTAAACGTATCACGAGAAGAACAGGTTAGCCCTAAGTGTTTTCTTTCTTCTGATGCATGTATTTCTGAAAAACGATGAGCAGTGGACCAGTGAACACACATGCATGTCCAGGAACATATGTAAGGGTGTAGGAACATGTAGGAACCTGGCCTGTGTACATTTACTGGACAGGGACCATTTGTATTACTATCCTGGGGCAGCCATGCAAACGACCCCAACCATGAGGCTTAACACAACAGGAATTTATTCTCCTACAGTCCAGGAGACCAGAAGTCTGACATCCAGGTGAGGCTCTGTGACCCAGACGGGGCCCTAAGATCCTCTGCAGGCTCCAGGGGAGGCTCCTTCCTGCCTCTTTTAGCATCTGGGGGTTCCAGGTGGTCCTGTGTGTGTGGCCGCATCCCTCCCGTCTCTGCCTCCATCTCCATGTGGCTTCTCCTCTGTGTCTGTGTCTCTCCTCTTCTGTCCCTTATGAGGACATCTGTCACTGCATTTAGGGCCACCCTCATCCAGAACAACCTCAGCCAAATGCTTGACTTTAGGCTTCTGGTCACCAAAACTACGAGAGATTACATTCGGTTCCTTTAAGACACCTAGACTGGGGAAACCTGTTCCAGCCACCCCACAAAACTCAGACACTTTTATTGGGTCTCCCTGACTGGGCACATGCATCTTCTTGAGCCAAATGTTCCCCCCACAGAAGGTCGGGTTGATTTTCAGACCCACCTCTGCGTCTACTTCTTCCTCCTCAACCCAGTGACCTTGCCCCCAGGACCCTCACCCACCTTTGCTCACCTCCATGCAGTTTGGACCCCCCCCTTCTCCCATGAATTTTGCCCTCGCTTGGGGCTCACCAGACCTAGATCCCAACCCCGACCTCATGACAGCATTGTGTTCCAGACCTCTGCCCCAACAGCCCGACTTCCAGCCCTGGCAGCTAGCTGGCCACAGGGCAGACCCACCCAGGAGGGTAGGTCCCTGGAGCAGCTGGAGTCTCTACTCACCTGTGACCGGACATGGGTTCCTACCTGGTAAGAAAGCAGCCCCAGGCCCACCCCATGGGGCTGGGGGCTGCAAGTTCTTCCCCCCATGAAGGCTGTGCAAGCCGACTGTTCCTTCATCAAGCACTTCATACACCAATGTCCTTTCCTGCTCACTTTTGGACAGAGGAAGCCAGCCCCCCCCACCCCAGTTCAGCCTTAATTTATTTATCTTAAGGCAGGCCGTGCACAGTAACTTCATAATAAAGGCTCCAATCAAAGCTTACCTCATCCAGAGGTAATTAATACAAAGCTTGTTGAATTAAAGATGTGAGTCTTGACACTTCGGCAGGGGGTAAGGGACATGGTCTCCAGGGCCCAAATTATGCCTGAGACAGACCAATTAACACCGTGTATCTTCTTTTATGTTGACTTCAATTAAGGTTTCTTAAAATTTTTTAAGTTATTTTCTTCCTTACCATCTCAGGGTGTCAGGCCGCACATCAAAGGGCCGCGTGTGGAACACCGCAGGTAACGCTCGTTGGCACACAGCTCTGGAGGGGCTGCTCAGAAGCTCCCAGGCCTTCAGCACTGCAGGGCCAGTGCTGGGAATTCAGAGGCCCAGGGCAGGAGCTGCTCCGGGGCGAGGCCGAGTCAGGCTGGTGCAGACGTCTCCGGAGTCCAGCCAGGAAGGGCTCCAGTGGGCAGGGGCCCGCCAGGCCCATTCCCAGGGCTCAGGCCCACTTCTGAGCACTAGGCAGGCAGGATATGAATGCTCTTTCCCTGCACTCTTGTCTCTGGTCCAGAGAATTAGTACTGTCCACCCAGGGGGTAGTAACGGCCCAGAGAACCTGGAGCTGGCTGAGGTCCAGGTGGGCTCTGAGGTCAGGGTGGAGCCCTGAGATGCAGGCGGGGTAGGGCCGTCTCCATCCCAAGGCTCCATTTTACTAGTAATGTGCTGACTTCATCTAAGATGGTAAGTGTAAAGAGCTGTTGCCCACGGGAATCAAAAGTCCCTTGGGGTTCTAAGAGCTGAGGATCTCAGGGGTCCTTTTGCTCTGGTGAGCAGCCGGTGTTGGCATTTTCACTGGGGTCTCTCCCTTATAAAGAAGTGCATGCTATTGGGAAGGCAGACAGGGAGAGATTTGGGGGTCACGTCCCTGTCTTCCATCACCTATCTGACACCCCAAAGGGGAACAACCCTCATGCATCTCTCAGCTGCTGCCTGGTGATACAGTCCTAGAAAAACAAATGGCTCCAACCACCTCCAGTGCCACCTGGGTTTGGCCTAAATCAGCAGTTTTTGCCTCACTTCACATACACAAACTTAGATTCCCACAAAATGCATGTCAAGGAATGAAACTTCTCTTTGCAAAATTCATGCAGCATCTCACACACCTTTAACTAGCAAACTGCACTGAGTACAATCAAATCTCTAATCGTGTGGCTCACACGGGCAATTTCGGGGCAGCAGAGAGGCCAGCGACAAAGGATGAAAGCTGATGCTCTGTGGATCTGACGAGTTCCAAAACCCATCTGGCAGCTGTATAGAGAAAATTTTAGGTGTGTGTGATAGGTCTATATCTCCAAATCAACTGCCCCACAGTTAAACACAGAAATGCCCAAATGATTGGGAACAGTTTTTCGGTTGTTCAAACAAAAATTTGTGCACAGATACTCACAATAGCCATAAAGGTGGGAGCAACCAACAGCCACAGACAGATGGATGCACACAACGGGTCCATGCACATGTGGGAATATTACTCAGCCCTGAAGAGGAAGGGGGCCCTGACATACACACAGTGCGGATGGACCTGAATTCACAGTGCTCAGGGAGAGATGCAGATGCACAGGGACACACGGGGTGGGATCCGTTCACAGGAAAGGCCCAGAGCAGGCGGATCCATCCATAGACACAGTGGGTTCCAAGTGGTGGTGAGAGAGCTCAGAGGTCAGGGTGACTGTTGGGTTCTGGGTGCCCCGGACACCAGGCCCTAGGACAAGCATGGGGCTGAAGCATGGGGACAACCATGGGCTCATAGCCACCACGTTGGGGTAAGGGGCCTGGAGGCACCCAGTGAAGCTGTGGGTGTGTCCCAGGGATGGAGCCATGAGGGACAGGAGCCCACAGGTCAGAGGCTCACAGAGGGACACTGCAACCACCCAGGAACATGCCAGCCAGAGAGGAGGCCATGCCACACGCAGTAAGGAACCTACTCAGTTATGGCACAGATGTCTGTGAAGCGTCCATTCCAATGGTCATAAACGAGTCAGTTAAAGCAAGCGACCCCAGAAGAGCACACAGGAAAAAAGAAGTGAGTCCAGCAAAGGTGCAATTTCAACAGCAGCCCAGCAGGCCGGGAATCAGTTCCCAGAGCTCACCCTGGACTGAGAAGGCAGTGCGGCTGCGGGGCAGGTGTTCACGGTGGAGGAGACATGGGAGGTGCCCGCGAGGGTGGCCGTGCTCCTGGGCTGGGCCTGCCTCCCCCTAGCCAAGCCGCAGCTCCTATGAGACTCGATTTCAGAAACAAAGGCCATGCCAACAAGGGTTGTGTCTCCTTCCTCTTTTCTTTCTATTTTCCAAGTGGCTGAAATGTAAACAAAAGTAAAAGGGAAAGGGGGATGCGACAGCCGAGGGGACGAGAGGGGCTGCCCTTCGCCAGGGCTGGATGGGTAGCGCTGTTACAGCCCCATCCCCAGGTGCCACCTGCTCCTGGCACTGGATCAAAACACAGAAGCCACATAAGTAAATAAATAAACAGTAGGATACCTCGAGGTCCAGCACATAGCCCTCCAAGCACAGACCTGAAAGAATAGAAAAGTCACATTCATGTAAACACCTTGAAAAAATTGTCACAGCACCACTGGTCATTGTCACCAAAATGTGGATGGCCCCAGTGTCCACAGGTGGCTGAGTGAACCATGGTCCACACACATGGGAATATTACTCAGCCCTGAAAAGGAGGGATGTCCTGATACCTGCTACACATGAGATAGACGGGGACAATGTGGTGCATTCCGTACTGTGGAATAGGGTCAGTCTTTAAAACATCCTGCCTTTGGAGACAGCATGGATGGACCTGAGGACGTGGTACTCAGGGACGTAAGCCAGAGAAAGGACACATCCCGTGAGGTTCCACTCCTACAGGGGCCCCAGCGGAGCCACTTCTGCACAGACAGAAAGTTGGTGGATAAATTAATGGTACCAAAATAAAAAATAAAAAATATAAATTAAAAAAAAAAAGAAAGTTGATGGAGGACCGCAGCTGGGGAAGGGATGGGGATAGAGGGTTTCATGGGGATAGACCTTCAGTTTGGGGAGACGGAAAGTTCTGGAGATGATGGGCGGATGCTGTCCAACATGTCATTGTGCTCAGTGCCCCAGAGCTGTACAGTTATAGGTGGATAAGTTGGTATGTTTTATTTTAGCTGTTTTTTTCCACCATTTCCTAAAACCTTCTTTAATATCAGACGGCTTTGCTGGTATCCCTGGATATTTGCCTCACAGGGGGCACTGAGGCAGTCACACTTCAGGCTTCAGGGGGGCTCCCAGCCACCTACTCAGGGGGCTGGTGTCCCCTCTGTTCTGCTGATAGCCACGCACGTCAGACTCAGCCTGGTACAGGACACCTCCACACGGATGGTCCATCGCCTCCTCTCGTGGCTCTGACTCATGCCCGGCTGGCTCTCACCGTGGGCTCCACGGAGGCAGCTCTGCGGGTTTGTCTGGGCAGGTGCATGAGTGATGGGGCAGGACGGCTGGGCAAAGTCCCATCTGGGCATTCTTCCTTTGGGAATCTAGCTCATTTTAAACATTTAGTTTTTCTTTGTAATTGTGCTAAAATATCAGTAACATAAAAGTCACCATGTTATCCACTTGTAAGTGCACAGCCCAGGGGATTTAAACAGGTGCACATGCTATGGCTTGTGTCCCTGAGCATCGCAACCTCCAGGTTCATCCCTGTGTGTCAGGATGCCCCCCTTTTCATGGCTCAGTAATATGCCCACGGGTGCACAGACTACAGTCTGTTCATCCATCCTGTCCGAGGATATGTGGGCTATTTAAAACGTCTTCTCCTAAAAGACAACCCCAAACAAGCTGGTGGAGGCTGTGCGCCTTCCCCTGGAGCTGTGGCCATTTGCTCCCATAGGAGCTGCCGTGTGGCGCTGTGTTGCCACACAGCATTGACAGGTGTTTGCTGATAGGCGGTTTTCTATGTGCATCAGGGTGCTGGGGTCTATTGAAAGGTGGGGGATGTGCCCATCCCATGGGCGTTCAGGTCATCTCCTTGCTGCTCAAGACACTCCCCCCGGCACCCTCTGCAGATCTGCTGAAGTTACTGTGACTCCCAAGATCTCATCCTGACTTGTGTCGGTAACCTGGAGCTGCCCGCCTCGGTGTTTCTGGGGGCCTGCAGTGGGCGCGGCGATGAGAGTCAGTCCCAAAGGCCGGTCAGCAGATGGGACAGAGAAGCACATCATGGTCTGTCTGGCCGGACCCTTGCATGCATGGACCCTGGTTTAAATTGGCACCCTGTCTCCGCAGGGCAGCGGGCAGCTGGAGAAGCTGCCAACGTTCCAGACCCACTATCAGCCCTGCCGTCGGCCCTCCCGGCTTCCCAACAGTCCTGGAAAACACTCGCAGACCCCGGCTGGCCTTTCACCGTGTCTCATACTCATGCATAAAACAGCAAAGCCACCTCTCGCTTCCGGAATGTTCTGCCCCATCCTCCAAGGAATTCGGGCAGGCCCTGTGTCAGCAGAAAATGCACATGGGCAAGGATGTGCTCACTCACCTGCCGTGATCCTACAGGGGACACGAAGCCTCCTGGGTGGATTTTTGCCACCACTGAAATGATCTCTGAAAGAACTTTTTAAAAATTCTTGAGGAAACACCGAAAAGCTGTCGGCACAGTTCTTTTGGCAAAGCTGGTGCGGAAACCATGTTCCATCAGCACTGAACCAGGGTTGCTGGGGTGGCTGGGGTGCAGGCGGCCAATCCCAGCAGAAGAGGCCAATGTCCTTGGGGTGGAGCACAGAGCGGTCACCCACATGTGTCTGGACCAGCAGGAACCTGCTGGGCGTTCATACACAGTCAGGAGCCACATTTGCAGTTTCCTCCACTGGAGTCACCGGCCGGCAGTGGGGACCCTAGACACACACATGTGGCCATGTGACCCGGCGCTGTGACCACATCTGTGTCATTCCCTTAAGTCCAGGGCCCTCATGGCACAGGGGAGGGTCAGAAGGTCCTGTTTGTCAGCACAACTCACGGCTTCCGACGTCGGCTCTGAGGTTGCTGGTGAGCGGTCTAACCGGGTCGGGGCGGCATGCTGACTCCCCAGGAGCCCCAACATAGGACACCAGCCTCGTGAAGCCCGGGAAGGGGGGCAGGTGCCGCTGTAAAGGGCTCCAAGGGTGAACAAGGCTTTGGCTCCGGCAGAGGCCCCGGGGTGCTGCCTTTCCGTGGGTCACACTGCCATCGTGTGGCCAAGCAGGGCTCCACACGCTGCCTGGTGCCTGCCCGGTCTGACCCAGCACGGTTCTGACCGGGCCCCAGGTTCTGATCCAGTCCCTGGTTCTGATTCTCCCCAGTGTCTATCCAGCACCCACTTCTGGTCCACTCCCAGTTTCAAGTTGGTGGGACAGGGGTGAGGCCACCTTCCTTTGTCTGAATCCCACCACCAGCATCCCTGTGCCCCAGTCGTCCCGCTGAGCAGCCTCAACCCGGGCCTGCCGTGTGGGTAAGCTGAGTCAGCAGACATGGGCCGCTGGCTGGGCCCTGGGGCACCCAGTGCACAGAGAGCCGCCCAGCACCCTGGGGCCCCACACAGCCCAGCAGCAGGAAAGGCCTGAAGGAAAACATGGAAGGGGCACCACCCTGGGCTGGTGAGTGGCACTTGGGGGTCTTTGCCAGCTACCAGGGCACCACATGCTGATGCTCAAGGAGCTCTCGGTGAGGGCGGTGGGGCCAGAGGCCAACCGCAGCATCTACCCTCAGACCACCGGCCACGCAGGTGAGCGCCGCCCACACACCTGGGTGCACGGGTGAGTCCAGCCGGCAGAGAAGGGACCTCGTTTGGTGGTTCCTCAAAACTGTAAACAGGTGTTGCCCTGTGACCCAGCGGCCCCACTCGAGGCACACTCCCAACATAACTGGAAACGCATGTTCAGACAGATCCCTGAGCTCCCACAGGCAGAGGAGCTCTGCTTGGGAAGCAGAGGGTCCACCGGTGGGTGAGTGGATCCCGGAAGGGTGGTCCATACACACACAGGACAATTACTGTGCCAGGTAAAGGATCAGAGCCCCGACACGCGCACAGCGTGGATGGACCGGATCCCAGGGTGCTCAGGGAGAGACGCAGACACACAGGGACACATGGGATGGGATCCATTCACAGGGAACGCCCAGAACACGCAGATCCCAGACAGAATGCAGATTCCTGGTCATCAGGGGCTGGGAGGGGGACAGAGGGTTGGGTTGATGGACGTCTCTCGGAGGAGGGGGTTAATTACACGTCCCCCCACTCAGGTGGGCTCCACCACCCAGAGAGAGCGCCCTACGTAGGCGCAAGGAGCCCAAATCTAGGGCCTCATGCCTTGAGGCGGTCAGAGGGCGTCATAACTGGGCTTGGACAGCAGCTACTCATCGAGGTCTGTTTAGGGGCACCTGGGCTCCTCACCAGGCCTGCAAGGCCCCCAGGATCAGGCCTCTGATGGCCCCTACCCACCCCCCACCTGGGAATCCCCTTGGGCCCCAGCCAAGCCCGACAACCTTGCATTCAAAGCGCACCCACCGCTTTCCCAGCTCAGTGTTTGCATACGCTGACCTCTCTGCCTGGACTGCTTTTCCCTGCACGTGGCTGACGCCTCCTGGCGTGCTCCATGTTGGTGTAAACGTCACCTGCTCTTCGTGGGTATTTCACAGACCAGCCCAATGTGACATCCACTTTCTTCCCCTCGCCACACCTGGCCATGTCATTTCCCTCAAGACCCTCCCCACGAGTGTCTGTTAGGTATGATTTCATTTGTCCACTCACTTACTGCCTGTCTGCTCCACAGCGAGGCTCAAGAAGCATTTACAAGCCTGGAGGCAGTGAGGCTGAGAGGCAGCAGCAGAAAGGAGACAAGCATTTTCTGGGCCCATCCAGGTGCCAGAACAACTTCCAGCCTGTGTTTTCCTTGCCCATCTCTGAGGCCACGCACACAATAAATCTTTCACCAGCGCTGCAGCCCACCAGGCTGGCCCCTTGCACATTGAAGCCAGCAGCCACCTACGTGGTGTGGCTCCGGGGACACCAGGAACAGCTCTGCCACCTCCAAGCCCACTGCATGCAGAAGCATGGCTCCCCCTGCCCTGCCCCAGGTGCCTAGGGACCCTGCTTTTTTTTTCAGGAAGAAATTGAAGGCAGCTGTCAAAACACGTCTTGTCTGGGTGGCAAAACACATTAGACATGGGCCAGCCATTAACACTTTTGCCCCAATGCGTTTATTGGGATTCACGGCAGGACCTGGGGGCCTGAACAGGAATGTCCTCGGGGATCCCCAGAACCAGGAAAGAAGGACAAGATGCAGGGTTTTGCAGGGCAAGTTTGCAAAGCAAAGATGCCCCCTCAGGCCACTGGCCCCAGACCCCAGCCTCACCTGGGGCTGCTGCACCTGGAGGGTCTGTGTCTCCTCCCACCCTACTGGACTGTCCTCAGGACACCTCCCAAGCCCTGGCCTGTGTGCTCAGCAACATCTGAAACAAACACTTGCAAGGAACCCACAGCCCCAAATGAGATGACGCTGTGTGAGGGTCCACAGTGCAGAACCAACCAGGAAATGGATAACAAGGTCCCAGCGACCTCGCCACTTAGGGCCGAGTCATCAAGTCAGAGACCCTGACAAAGATGTCTCCGTGAATGCTGCATGGATTGAGGCCTCAGTGCAAAGTCAGAGCATAACGAGGCGTCTGAGGAGGCACACGAGAGCCTTTCTGCAACGCTGGGACAGAGAAGGCCTCCATGAGGACGGGCATGAGGCCATGGTTTGGTGAATCCGGTGGCACAAACATTTTAGATGCAAAGATGTCAAGAAAAATGACAAGGCGAATGATCAAGCAGGGGCATCTTTCTTCCACAGCGCTCAGCAATCAGAAAAAGACACCAGTGGATATTTCAAGGGGGGGTAACACCTCACTAAAAAAAAATAGGAAAGTTTAACCCCATTGCTGGTTCCCAAAACATCCAAATGAAGCTATAAAGAAACATTGTTATGTGCTGAATTGTGGCCCCAGAAAAGGGACCTTGACGTCCTAACCTCTGGAACCTGGGAAAGGGACCTTATTTGGAAACAGGATCTCTACAGATAGAAATTAAGTGCAGGATCTGAGACGAGGTCGTCCTGGATGAGGGTGGCCCTAAGTACAATGACAGGTGTCCTCATGAGAGACAGAAGAGGAGAGACACAGACACAGAGGAGAAGCCACGTGGAGATGGAGGCAGGGAGGGCAGGGCTACAGCCACAAGCCCAGAAACACCTTGAAGCTGGCAGAGGCAGGAAGGAGCCCCCCCTGGAACCTGTGTAGGGAGGAGGCCCTGCCCTGCCTGGACCTTAGAGCCCCGCCTGGACGTCAGATGTCTGGTCTCCAGACCTGGGGGTGGATGATTCCTGTTGCCGTCAGCCCCCTGGTCTGTATTGCTGTGTGGCAGACACCCCAGGAATCTCACACAGAGCCGTTTTCAATCACCGAGTTGGCAGGCATTAAGGAAAACGATAACCCAGCAGGAAGACAGCTCTTCAATGGTCATGAGGAATCTCGCAGTGAAGCCTTCTGGGGAAGCAATTTGGCACTGGGCATCAAAGACTTCAAAATGTTCATCCCGTCCTTTCCTTCCAGGGATGGCTCCCAAAGTCGTAAATCAGAGCTGTGCCCAGAGTGCCTGCGTGGGCACCGTCCTCCCAGAGTGATTCACCGTGTTGAATTTGGAAACAAGAGAAATGCCCAACATCAAGGAAACGGTTGAATCAACCATTGAGTAGCCACTCCATGAAATATTATCCTTACTTTGAAAAACTGCTTTCAAAGAGTTTTAGTGGCAAGGGGGACGCGCATCACACAATCGAGGCAGAAAACTTCTGGATATATCTTCACACCCCGTAACTCAGTGAGATCCCGTTTGCAAGAGGACATGTGTGTTATCTGTTCCCAGAAGGGAAGATCGGGATGGGGGCGTTGTCACTGCCTAGAGGAAGGGCAGGAGGCCACACCGTGAGCGCCCACCTGAAACTCTCCAGGGGCTGGGGTTGTGGAAGCCTTTCATGTCTTTCAAGGTGGTCTCAAATTTTTCCCTTTATTGTTTTCCAGAATGTTCTACAAGGAGCCTGTCTAGACACCTTTTGTGATTGAAGGGGAGCCCCTTGTGAATTTCAAAAGACAAGACAAGGTTTCTGTCTTTGTTGGGAGGAAGGCAGTGCTGTGACCTGCTCCCGCCACCCCACAGCCCCATTTCAGGACACGTGTGGGCACAGCTGGACCCCATCAGAGCCTCTACAGGAAGACTGGAGGCCCCTCTCCTGAGACAACACCGAGCCTCCACCCGTCAGGGAGATGGGCCAGCATGGGGGACAGAATACCATATGCACCACCCAGCCTGCAGAGCCAGCAGGTGCCGGGCCTGTGGGCAGAGCCCGGCCACCCACCTCTGCGGGGCCAATGCCCACACAGATGAGTCACAGGTGAGGCACCCGCCTGGCACTTGGTGTCTGCCAGGCAGGGCCTCCACCCAGCAGCCGCAGACACACACGTTCTTTCGGGAAGCCCTGAGCGTCCTGTGTGCGGAGGTGGCCTGGAGGTGCAGCAGGATTAGCACCTGCAGATGTGGGCAGACGCAAGCCTAGGTCGCCGGGACCCCTGGGAAGCGAACCGTTTCCTCAGACACAACCCTGTGATGTGGGCGGCCGGCCTCGCCGTGCTGCGTCAGCAGTGTTTTCCCAGAAGAGAGCTCTCGCTGTTGGCCTGGGCCTCCACGGCCACTAAAGACAGACCACGGATCCTGGCCATCGGGAACGCAGCCACAGGCAGGATTTACTGTGTTTGTTCAGTTGTCTTCAGGGTGGGCGCCGCGTGAGGTGGAGCCATGCATCCGGGCCCTGCTTGGTCTCAGCGGTGTCCCTGGTGACCCCATGCTGCGGTGGCCACGGGCTGCCCTTTGCCATCTGCTGGCTGGGCCTCGGGTTTCTTCCTGTGTCTTCCTCCTGTGTCACCTCCCTGACTGGCCACGGGTGCTCAGATGCAGGAAGAAGCAGGTTTGAATGTGGCTGCAGTGGAATTCATGCTTTCTTTTCAAAACCACCACTAGGCCGGCTCTGAGTGGACACTTGTGAGGGCGGAAGGAAAGAGCACTTATTTGGGCTCCACTCTGTTTTGTGGGGGCAGCGTCCTCTCCATGCCAGGCACAGCACTCCACATCGGCTGGACAGAACTCCGGACAGGTGACAGGGGTCTCCCAGGACTTGGCATACCCACCGAGAAACCATCTGGCCCTTGTGGGCTCATAAACATTGCCGCCTCTCCATAGAGCAATGCTGGTCGGCCCCGCACTCTGGTGATCGTCCCCCACTCCCCCACCTCCACTGTGTGTCTCCCAAATCCGGGACGATGGGAAACGTGTGAGTGCGTATCTGCTGAACAGCCTGCCAGAAATACAAAGAGCGAGAGAAGGTGACAGTGAAGCCAGGTCTGAGGATGGTGGCCTTTGCTGGGGGATGGGCAGTTGGTAAAACCCAAGGAGACCTTTTCGATAAGCTAGGATCAGAGGGCAGAAGACAGAACCAGATGGGTCCAAGGCATGTGGTGGGGAGACGCGGGTTCCCACATCTGCATCTTTTGTGGACAGGGCGGGGGCTGGTGTTCCATGGGGACAGAGCTTCTGTGTGGGGAGATGGAAAGTTCTAGAGATGATGGGAGGATGCTGCCAACATGGTAATATACTTAACGTCCCTGAGCTGTGCACTCAGAACCTGTTACAATAGAAACTGTCATGTTACATATTTTTAGCACCATAAACAAAGGGTAAACGGCAAACAATACTTAACCAGGCACACCTCACTTAGCTTAATTTGTGTTTATAATTAGTCTGCCAAATGCTTTGGGTAGCTCGAAAACTAGGCATTTTGTTTGTCACCTGCATGAATTCATCCCATCTGGGGCGTCAGATGCAGAGCTGGAAAATAGTCAGAGAGAGTGGGTGACTTCTTTCATCCACGTCTGTTCTTCATGAAAGACGTGCAGCTTCCAGGGCTGGGATTCAGGGAAGGATCTGAGATGAGGTGGTCCTAGATGAGGGTGGCCTTCAATCCAGTGGCAGGTGCCCTAATGAGGGACGGAAAAGCAGAGACACAGATGAAGAGGAGAAGCCGTATGGAGGTAGAGGCAGAGATGAGAGGGACATCATCACAAGCCCAGGACCACCTGGAGCCCCCAGAAGCCGGCAGAGGCAGGAAGGAGCCTCCCCTGGAGCCTGTGGAGGGAGCTCAGCCCTGCCCGCCTGGACCTCAGACGCCTGGTCTCCCTGGGACATTAAAAATCCCCAGGGTTCAGGTCTTACTCTAGTGCTATTCAGCATGTGGCTGCCGAGCTTCAATAAATAAAGCAGGCAGAATGTTGGTAATGTTTCGGTTTCTCTTTTATTTAATAAGGAAAATTTAATTTCTTTTAATTAACTGCCTTCAAAGAGCCTATCCTTTTCATTGCTGGGCAATTCATAGCAAATAAGTACCACTGGATAGCAATTTTACTTTTACCCATAATAAACTCAAAAAAGGAACCAGAACCACAACATTGGCAGAATTCTCTAAAAGCCTTGTTCAAAATTAAGTAAGAGTATTTGTAATAGAGAATCATGTTCTGCATTTGCAAACACAGAGCAGCAGAGCAGCAGAAAATGTCACTGTATATAAATCATTTTATATTTGAACAATGTGTCAATTGATATTTCTAGAGCCCCTCCTGCGGCTTGAGTTAATTATATGGCATCAGCTAATGTAACATTCAAGGAACTGGGAAACCCAAAAAAAGTTATGACCACAGTTGAGAAAGTTAACTCTCCATGCAAAACAATTTTTTGGTTGTAATGACCCTGTTGCATTCCAAAACAACATGCAATAAAAATGTCCTGTCCAAATGAAACACTTAGTAAACTTGGGGCAAACTTTCTTAAAGAGTGAAACAGGATTGATTCCACACCTTCATGAAAAAAACCATACTCAACACCGTCCTCACACCAACAGGAACCCACCACAGCATTTGATTTTATTGTCATTTATCTTTCACAGAAAAAAAAGGTGTCATCGTGGGTTGAACTGGGTCCCCTCCATAAAAAGGACACATCCATGTACTGGCTGCAAGTACTAGTCAGTGTAAGCTCACTAGGAAGCAGGGTCTCTGCAGATGGGATTCAGGGAAGGATCTGAGATGAGGTGGTCCTAGATGAGGGTGGCCTTCAATCCAGTGGCAGGTGCCCTAATGAGGGACGGAAAAGCAGAGACACAGATGAAGAGGAGAAGCCGTATGGAGGTAGAGGCAGAGATGAGAGGGACATCATCACAAGCCCAGGACCACCTGGAGCCCCCAGAAGCTGGCAGAGGCAGGAAGGAGCCTCCCCTGGAGCCTGTGGAGGGAGCTCAGCCCTGCCCGCCTGGACCTCAGACGCCTGGTCTCCAGAGCTAGGGAGGATGGTTGCTATGGTTTTCCCCCTGTTGGTGGAGTGGACCTTCGTGATAAAAGCCAAGGGATCTCAGAAGCTCCACTGAGTCGTCAGGGAGCTGAGTCAGCTCTCCGGTCCTGAGGCACTGCCGTCTCCCTTTCCAGGAAAAGCCGTAAATCTTGTCAGCTCAGGAGCTTCCCAGGAAGTCAGCTGAGCCTCACTGGCTGTGGCCCGGGTCATCCCATCCACCACAGAAGGCCCCTCACACCCACATCCCTGAGTTTCAGAAACATTGAACAGTCACTCTGGACTGTCCTGTCACGTTGCTGGTCTAACGTTGCATCAGGAGTGCTGAGATACCCTGGCTTTCAGCTCCTGAAGGGCAGGGACCGGTCCTGCCAGCCTGGAGCCCCTGGTCCAGTCCAGGCCCCAGGAAGGGTGTCCTTGTGGAGATCCCGGCAGCGACCCCAGTGCACAGGCAATGTCAGCTCAAAGCACTGGCAGGATGACCTCCTGACCCGCAGGGTCTCGACGCTCCACGTGTCACAGCCCTGCACCATGGTGGCCTTCCCTCCTCCCCCAAAGTGCCCTTGGCACCACCACAGGTGCATGTGGTCCTCCTGGAGCAGAAGGATGGAGGCAGTGATGCCCGCCTGTCACGGAGCTCTGGGTCCCTGGAGTGGGAGCTGCAGTTGTCCCCGAAGTGGCAGCCTTGCATGAACCAGGACAGACCCGGGTGCTGCTGGGGCACCCCAGCTGGCCTGGAATGCTCACCAGACCTGTGGGCGGGTTTTTGGGCCGGCACAAGTGTGCCTTGTTCCTGGGCTCCCAGCCACTCCGGGACTACATTCTGCTGTCCCACAGGATGCGGGCCTGCTTATTCCAAGTGTAGCAGGCACCAGCCCCAGATCGTTGGCTGGCATATCCAGGCGGATGCAGGGCTCCAGAGCATCCCTGGCAGGGGGGCAGGAGGCAACAGCTCAGCCTTTGGCAGGGAGGGCACCCCATGTGGGTTTTCTGGGTGTTCTTGCCTCTGTCCACACCCGTCTGCACCAGGATGGCACACGAGCCAGAGCACAGGACTCTCATAAAATCCCGTTAGAGGTTTTCAGGCCTCAGTGCTTTCCTGTTCCTTCCTGACATCATCAGCTAATAGAGGTCCGTATCTTCTGCAACCGGACTTGGGGGTGCTCACTGAGGCCCCCTTCTTCACCCACCCACACTCCAGGAACAGCACACAGGCTGTGTTTGGAGCCACACTGAACATGCACGGACTGGTCTGCCTGTGGGCAGTTCCTGAGAACGGAACTGGGAACGCAGGGTGCCTGACCCTGTCCGTCAGGGTCTCCATCTCCCTGGCAAACAGACCCAGAGACACCTGTCCTAAGAATGCCCAGCAGCCTTGGCTCCTGGCTGCACCGTGTGCTCCTGGGCACCAAGCATGGACACGCTCCTGGGCACTTGGGGCCTGAGCTACGGCACTTTGTGTGGGAGGCATCAGAGTCCCCTACTGACCTGCAAGGGGCCATTTGCCCTGAGACCAGCCCCGCCCAGAGACACCGGGCCCTGTGATGTTGCTGTTTACAGCAGCCGGCCCGTGGCGCCCACTCCCAGGGCCCCGGCTGACCCTCTCCTATTTATAGTTCCCGGCGTCTCCCAGCTCACAGCACAAACACGGCTCAGCACAACAGCTGAAGGGCAAAGGACGGGACTTGCCAGGTCTTAGATGCACAGGCCCAAAACAGAGCCATGTGCTGAGTTCCAGGGGCCCCCACTCCTGAGCAAACTCTGGGGCAGCTGGATTCTCTGCACGTGAGTGCCCAGGGCCGGGCCTGCAGGATGGAAGTCAGCCGTGCCCTCTCCCCGAGAGGGTGGGTCCATGCCTTCCTAATCTGGAGGGTGTTATGTCCCCAAGGCTGAGGTCCAGCTGGCTGCTGGCTGCGTGGGGGCAGCCTCAGGGTCATCTCTCCAGTGGCCTGTGCGGGGAAGGCACCCGCAGACACTTACAGACCCAGGTGTGTGTCTTTAGAAGGTGCATGACACGGTGCCTCTGATGGGCTCTCACATTCCACTGATCATCTGCTCCAGCGACTCCCTCCCTCAGGCCGCCTCCTGGGCTCCTGGGAATGTATGAGTGAAACGTTTCCACCAGGCGACCACATCGGCCCCTACTCTGTGCCTATTCATAGCCACCAGCTTTCAGAAAGTCCCCGCAGCCCAGACACCCGCGCCAGCCCCTTTAAGCTGCAGGAAAGCAACAGCTTTGGAATTCCGGGCAGGCCACCAGCTGGCGTGGAAAGAAGCCGAGCATGGCAGCTGTCCCTGGCCACTGCCTTCTCCATTTTGCTTCCATGTCACTCCCTGGACACCTCACAATGGACCCACTTCCCCTTCCTTCTGCGGAAACAACCTATTTCACATCTCACGAGAAAGGGCGTCTCATGCTCCTCGTGAAGGTCCCGATTGGTGAAAGGCAGCACTGAGCACCCTGTTGGCCAGGTGGCCCTGTGTCCACCCTTTTCCTCACACCCACATCCACCCCACCAGAAGATTCTGGGGCCCTGTCTATAAAACGCGTCCCCACTCCAGCCACACGCTGCCCCCTCAGCCATTGCCTGGGGTGTCTGCTTCCTCGGTGCCCGTGATGGCTGATCTCACAGGGTGCAAAAGGCATACCCCCACCTACTCCATGCCCCAAATCATGCCTTTTCACAAGAGCCGGATGGACCCGGATGCTGCAGTTGGACGGGTGACGCACACAATGGGGTACATGCACACACAGGAATATTACTCGGCCCTAAAGAGGAGGGGCCCTGACATGCACACAGCATGGATGGACCTGAGCCCACGGTGCTCACGGAGAGATGCAGACACACGGGGACACACAGGGTGGGATCTGCTCACGGGAAACACCCAGAATAGGCAAATGATCCAGACAGAACATGGATTCATGGTTGTGAGGGGCTGGGAGCGGGTGGGGAGGCCTGCTCGTGGGGACAGGTCTCCTTTGAGGGGAGGAATGTTCTGGAACTAGACAGAGGGGCAGGTTGTACAATACTGTGAATGTGCTAAATGTCACAAAACTGTTCACTTTAAAAGGATTAATTTTATGGTATGTGATTTCACCCCAATAAAAATAAATGAGTTAAAAGTACAATAAAAATCTACCTATGGCCCCTTGTCTCACTCAGAGGAAAAGCCCAAGCTGGCAGCAGCCTTCCAAGGCCAGCGTTCTGCCCCCATCCTGCCTGGATTTTCCCCCCATTCCACCTGGACCTGCTCCCCAACCCTACCTGGACCTGTCCACTCCCATCCCCACCTGAACTTGTCCACCCCCATCCCATCTGGACCGCCACCCCCATCCCCACCTGGACCTGTCCACCCCCTTCCTCGCCTGGACCTGCCCACTTCGGCTCATCTGCTTCACACCTTCCCTCACACACCCTGTAGGGCCTGCGTTCAGGCTGCTCCTGTGCCTGCACCTTATCCTTCAGGTGTATGCACAGCACCTCCTTCACAAGCTGCAAAACTCTGCTAAAACACCACCTGGCCACGTGGCCTACCACACACAGACACGCATGCACACACAGACACCGTCTTGATATGCTCTCATCTGCTTTCCTTTCCTTCACAGCATGAATCTCTAATGGATGGATGGATAATAGAGATGATAGATAAACACATGGGTGGAGATACAGATCCCTGATACATAGATAGATGGCTAAATGCATAAATGGATGGATGCATAGATGATAAACAGGTGATGTATAGACAAAAGACACAGAGATTACTGATAGATGACAGATAAGTGGATGGGCAAGAAGATGTCTCAGCTGGGCAGCCCGCCGCTAGGAGAACTGCCTCTGGACCTCCCACAACTGCCAACGCCTCCACCCAGAGCCCCTCACTGAGCGTCCTCCACCTGTCCCCTGCTGTCCTTTCCTGGAGCCTGTCCACCTGCAGAGGGAGCCCATCCCTGTCTCCTTTGCAGGACTGAAGGGCCCCCACAGGGTGGACGGGGCAGGAAATGTCACGGGGAAGCCATAGCAACACACTGGGAGACAGGTCAACAGACTCACCGCCCTGCAGACAGGAAGGTGGCCTGAGGTCACCTCGCCAGCCTGGAGGTCAGCCCCAGCTGTCCCTGGGCTGGGCAGCGGCTCGCCCCCTGCCTCCAGCACCTGTTTGTCCAGGGCCACGACCTATGGTGAAGACTGGCCAGACAGCAGAACAGACACCTGAACGGGGCCATGGTCCTGGAACAAAATGATAACGGGGCAGGGTGCAGAAAGCAGCATGTGGGTAAGGATATTGAGCATGGGTCTTGGGGAGGCTTCAGCTCGGAAGGCCGCGTGACGAGGTCAAGCTTCCACGTAGCTTTAGGCGAGAACCCAAAGACACTGGTGCGGGTGAGAGGGAAGGCTGGACTCGGCCACAACTGCCTTTTCCCTCTGGCCCAAGAGGTGGCGCCCACCCCTCGGGCAGCCCTGGCATGCCTGGCCTCGTCCCCAGCACCATGGGGTCATCTTCATGCCACGTCCCTGCAGCTGCCTGGAAAGTCAGTGAGATTGCATGCAATCAACACGAGTGAAGTGAACACGAATGTCAGCAGCAAACATCGGCTTCCCACCACTTTCAACAGAACTTTTAAAGGCAATTATCGTGGGTCACTGGTGAGGATGGGAAACTATATGTGGTGGTTCCTCCAAAATTTAAATACGGAGTTAGCATGGGATCCAGCAATTCCACATCTGAGTGTGTAGACCTGAGAACAAAATCGAAGTCTCGAAGACATATTTGCACATCTGGGTTCAGAGCAGCATTACTCACAAGTGCTGATATAGGGAAACAACCCAGTGTCCATGGACGGTGGGATACCCACAACATGGTCCTTGCACACATGGGAATATTACTCAGCCCTGAAGAGGACGGGAGCCCTGACACACGCACAACATGGATGGACGTGAATACACGGTACTCAGGGAGAGATGCAGACACACAGGGACACACAGTGTGAGATCCATACACAAGCAACACCCAGAACAGGCAGATCCACACACAGAATGTAGATTTGTGGTTGTGAGGGGATGGCGTGGCGGGTGGGGAAGTTTTGTGGGTTTTGGCAAATTTTGTGTACTTTTCTGAGGAACACGTCCTGATGTTCATTGTGGGGAGTCTCTCAATTCTATGAGTACATTAAAATGTCCCAAACTGAACACTTTAAATGGGTGAATTGTGCCATGTGAATTACATCTCAGTGAAGCTCTTTTTCACAGAATTGATCCACAGTGTACACCATCTGCATTGAATACAGGACAAAATGGCACTGTCATCGCTGTCGGTACAGAAAACACATGAAAACGCTTTTCATGATAAAAATTCCATCAAAGAGCAATGAAATTGTACCTCCTCAACCTGGCACAGCATCTATAAAACATGTGCAGTTGAAGCCCCCTAATGGTCAGGACTTAAACTTTATTTGAATTTCACCTCAATTTGGGAAAAAGAAAGAGAATAAAAAAGCTAGCCAGCTGGTGATGTAACGAGCTTTGGGTGTCTGTGGTCCCCCAAAACCAAACCGGGGAGGATGGCAGAAGCTGCTGAGGGACGAGAGGGCTGCAGGAGGGTCTGGCTCATGGCACCCACAAGCCTGGGGTGACCCAGTCGGACGAGGACACATGGGGACCCTGCATGGGGTCCTGGCAGGAGCCTCGGCAGCATCTTCAGGCCCCGGGAAGAGGAGGAGTAGAGGCAGCACGTGGAGGAGAAGGGACAGCGGTGACCTTGACGAAGGTCGCCGGCCCTGGATCACCTCCCTTGTCGGAGTGAGGGGTCCAAGCAGAGTCTGGAAGGGCCGCTCGGCGTCTTTCTCGTCTGGCTGCTGACAGTCAGTCTTGTCTCGGGCTATTCTCGCCCCTGCGTGCCTGGGAAGGGGTGGCCAGCGGCGGACGAGGAGGGCGGGGGTGAGGCAGACCCTGGACCAGGCCTGAGACCTCAGCCAGGCCACTCGTTGTTTCTCCATTTTCACGCCTTTAAGGTTGAGTGACAGCAATGGGGGCCTTTTCCCAAGACGGTGTGAGAAGCAAAGGAAGCCACCTGTGCGGAGGCGGTGACTGGAAGGTGCTAGACGCGTGAGCACATGCAGGGCGCGTAAGGATGCGGGACCACAGCGCCATGTGAAAGGCCACACCGCGTCTGTCCTGCCAGCAAAATAAACAGATGACCCTTGATTGATTTTGATTCATCAGCTGCACATCACCCACAGCGAAAATTCCTGACAGAACAAAATTTAAATGTCTGGGATGGAAATACATTATGTTTTATTTAAAATACATAACAAAGCAAAATTACAAATGCTACAAGTGACAACCAAGCACATTTCTGTTACTTTGAAAAAGCGATGACAAAACGCTGGCTAAAGATCCAGGGGAACAAAAGTCACTGAAAGACTTTCGTGTGAGTTTTTTGTTTTTTTTTTTAACAGAACTTTTTCCCATTAAAACGATTAAGTTTTGTCCAGAATTATTACCTCCTTGAACAAAAAGCACATTTTTGTCTCAGGAAGAAAAAACAATTATGCTATTCAATTTGTGGCTACAAAGATGTACTGTAATATGAAGTAATAAAAAAGAAAAACAATATAAACTAAGAGTTAGACAGATTAAATTACGTGACAGAAACCGGAGAGAAGCGAGTTT
The DNA here is from genome assembly GCF_040802235.1 of Manis javanica. Lineage (NCBI taxonomy): Eukaryota > Metazoa > Chordata > Mammalia > Pholidota > Manidae > Manis > Manis javanica. The sequence continues at coordinate 188,904 of NC_133174.1, read as the reverse complement.
GCTTTATTGAGAAAGCTTTTACGAACGAACCTGTAATCGATAATAAAGTTTATACATCTTGTCCTACGACTTGATTAAAAAATTCTTGTATTTATGAAATCAGCCCGCATCATTCTGAGAAGCGATGAGCCAGCCGCAGAGGGTCTGGCAGCGTTTCTGTGCAGAGGGCAGTCAGGACCCCACACACGCCTCCTGTGTCTCCGCCTGCCTTCCTCCAGCACCGGCTTCTGAGGCTGGAACAATTTGAATTCTTCTCAGACCGTCACCCCTAACTGTCCTTGAAGGAAGTGGGAAGACAGACACGGAGAAAACAGGTGTAGCAGGCAGGACCCCGAGTTACCCAGACAGTGTCACTTGTGGAACAAAACCGCATGGCTGTGACTCAAAACGATTTTTGTTTCCAACTGTAGGAAAATAACAGGGACTTGATTCCTGAGCAGGGAGACCTGAGGCCAGGCCATTTGGGCTGGACCCCTATTCCCCAACCAGAACTTTTGAGTGGCCAAAGACACGTTTCCCAGTGAGAGTAGCTGTAGCCTCAGGGAGCTGCTCACCTGTGCAGGAAGCATCAGGTGCCCAGCCAGCTCTCTGCAGGTGGCTGTCGACATGCAGGGTGGGTGGGAGCTGGGAGGTATAGACAAAGAACACCCACCTGCCCCCGGCCTTGGGTCCCAGCTCCACTGCATGCACCCCGACTTCAAGGGGGCTGCCATGGGATCTCACGGTCCACCCAAGTGTGGGGTACCCACCAAGATGGAAAACCAGGCTGCTGCCCACCTGCCCTCAGCAGGCACCTGCCCTCAGGCCCTCTCCCAAGACTTGTCAGAAGGGGCAGCCACTGGGTTTGCTCCCACAGGGCTGCCACGACAATGTCTCCCAGCCCAGTGATATACACTCACACAATCGCACACGCACATGTGTGTCATTACACTCATATGAATACATGTGGTCATACATTCATACCTAAATATCTCACACTCACACACATACAGTCACACACATAAACATACACATACTCACACACTCATTTCTGTCCACCGGTATTTCACTTCTAAAACCAAGGTACAGACAGGCAGCAGTGGGGAGCAGGGGGATTCTGGGCTGGTATCTCCCAGCACGGGGCACGCAGCCTCCATGCTGTGGGCACGTGGCTCACCCTTGAGGGAAGGGCCCTGGGCTCCGGCAGCCCCACCTCCTGGCAACATTCAGGAAAGGTGATCATTGCTGGGGCGGTGGGAGCGTTCCCCCCTCCCCCCGGCCCAGCCACCGGGAGGAGCTGAGAAACACCCCATCTCGCTGAATGAATAAACATCCCTTTCCTCAACTCACCCCTACTGCCAGTCAGTTTAAGGGAAATGCAAGGGCCGGGATGGCATGGTTTGCAGCCATAAAATCACCACCAGCAGGGGACACACAGCACCATGCGTGGTCTCCCACTATTCTGAGACAGGCATGGGGCCCCTCTGGTCCAGGAGAGGCTCCATGCCCACCCCGTCCGTGAGCTTTCACTGCAAACACACTCTCGTCTGTCCCTTCCAGTCACATACTGATCCGAATGCTGAGTGGAGACCTGCCCGGGCTGGGCACGTGAGGGGGCTGGGGGATGGGGGCCCTGCCCTCCTGGGGGTACGTCCCCACCGGGCTCCAGCGAGAACATCAGAGCAGAGTCAGCACACAGCTTCTTTCCCTCAGCAGCCACTTCATTCCCCAGAAAGCCACTCGCCAGAGCTTCACTTCCAGTCTGTGTGGAGTGACAGGGACCAGCTTCCCTCCCCTCCCCCCCGCAAACAAGCTGTGACGTGTACAAAGGCAGCAAAGGACGCACTCTGTGTGAGGGTCGTCTGGCGCTGACGGGGCAGCAACCCCTGAGCGATGGAAGCCAGCTGGCTGGATCCCCAAGTGCTGGCACACTGGGGCGTTTCCAGGCACCGGGAGGGGACCCAGGTGGGGCCCGCAGACCCCAAGCTGGGGAGACCCAGGAGGTGACATCCTACAAGCCAGTCCCAGACACAAGGCCACTGCACTGCCACCAGGGGCCCCTCCATCCTCACGGGGCTCCTTCCTGTGCGCACGTCTGTGTCCTGACTGGCCCTTGTTGGAAGGACGCTGGCCCTGGGGATCAGGGCCACCCTATGACCTCATTTTAACTTGACCACCTCTGTAAAGACCCCAGGTACAATGCAGCCCCATTTGAGGGCCTGGGGGTTAGCGCTTCAGCCTGTCAATTTGGGGGGCCCTTTGCAGCCCACAGAGGGTATCAACTACACACATCTGCCGTGTCCGGCTTCCATCCCCCTGCACGAGGGGGTCTCCTCTATCTGGAATGCCCCCCCATCACCCATCCTCCCTGGCTCCCTCCCACAGTGCTGACAGGCCCCCGGCGTGACTGTCCACCCGTCCATATGCTGCCCACAAACTCTGAGCTCCTGGAAGGTGTATCTCGTCAGCTCGTGTGTCCTCAGGATTCAACACATGGCCTGTGCCCCAGAGGGTTGTGGAATGCCTGTGGCCACAGGTCATTTTATTTCATTAAGACTGGGAATATGTGTGTGCACGCTTCCATCAAACAAGTCTACTGAGGACCCAGGAGGCCAGCTCCGGGGAGAAGGTTGGTATGGAAGGCAGGACAGACACCCTTGGGACTGTGTATGTTAAGAAGTAGACACTCCTGCGGGAAGAGAAACAAGACAAGCTCTCTGCGGCCTGTCTGTGCTGGGAAAGCCATTCCGCTGCCTCTGCTTAGACCAGCTTCCCTCGAGGCCTCAGCAAGAACTCCGTGCATCTCTGAGATTCCAGTGGGGCCACTGTGGTGGTGCGCTGCAGTGAGGCCTGGGTGAGAAACGGCCCCAAAGGGAATGATCTTCTGGGAATGGATGGCCTTTGGAAACAGTTCTGTGTTACGAACCCAGGAGAAGAATGTGGACCCCACATTCTGCAAAGCGATAAGCTTTCAGGATAGACAGGGGAGTCAGCACTGAACCTGGGTTGGGGTGCACACGACTTGGTGAGGACCAAATACATCCTGCTCCTCCACTTGAGCGAGCAGGCACACCAGCAGAGGGAGGGAGCGTGTGCCTCAAGGTGCAGCAGGGGGACGTCACCTGCCTTTGGAGTCCTGAAGAGACAACATGACCCTCTGCCTCAAGCACAGACCCACTACTGCAGAAGGCCACCTGGGGCTGGCGACCCTCCCTGTTCTCAGACCCTGAAATCAGAGATTTTGTGCTTCATAAGCAGAGGACATCTAAGAAATAAAAATGCTCAAAGGATGGGAATCCCTCAGTCTTCCCACCCCAAGCAGCAAAAGGGCACCATGCCACCCTTCCTCCAGCTGCCTTCCAGAAATAGAGTCACTCAGCAACCCGGATCAAGTGACGCCCGAGGGATGCGGCAGGGCCGGGTGCACACTGGGGAGGGACGCTTTTAGAGTGTTGAAATGCAGTCCACTTGTGCTGTGGCCAGAAATAAACTTCCCGCTCAGATCCAGGCGTCCGGAGACGTGGGCTTGGCCGCCCAGGGGTGGGAGGGGGCTGAGGTACAAAGCGGAAGGTCCTGTTACCCTGGCAGGTCCCAGCTCCTGACCAGGCCTTGCTGTTCCCCGGTTCCCAAGGACTCCCAGGGACATTTCCCTGCAGAAAACCAAACCAAACCAGTGTTCCCTGTGCTCATTCAGCTGTGTCTCTACCTTAGTCTTTTACTCAAGAGCAAAACATGTGGCTCGGGAGTTCTTGGCTCCAGGCATCTGTCCAGGGCTCCCTCCCAGGCAGGCTTTGCCTAAGCTTGGCCGTGTCCTGAGCGTGCCCCTCAGTGCCATGGTCCCTGCCCAGCACAATTTGGTGGACGCCTTGATGGTGGCACCATTACTTCCATATGGTATACCTCCCTATGCCCTCAGAGCCTATAAGATGGGTGCAGTCCATGTGTGTGGATCCGACGTGCTCCCTGCGTGAGCAGATGCGTCTCTGCTCGGGAGGACAGGGCTTCCACTCCTCAGGAAGAGTCGTAACTACTGCAGAGCAGTGGGTGGGCAGTATGGACGATGGGGAGCAGTTAAGAACGTCATGCCAATGCGTGCAAGGTCTCGGCATTGGGTGGCTCTCCTGTGCAGGGGGACAGGAGTGCGTGACGGCAGATGAGGAGTGGGCGGGGGACTCTCAGCCTCTGGGGATGAGGCAAGGCAGGAGGGACTGGTCCCGAATCCCCAGCCCATTAGGCAGGGGCAAGACACTGCCCAGGCCCCCGTGAGAGGGTCAGTAATGACACAACCTCACAGCCGCCCTGTGGAGAGTCAGGTTCCTGAGAATTTGCTCCGTGGGGCAGGTGCAGGGTCGAAATCCTTATGCGCAATTTTGAGGCCATCATGATGAGTCCTCAGGTTATAAAGATGATGCAAAAAGAGAAAACAAATTCGATGCAATAGAGCATACTACTGTACTGTTATGTATGCATGTGCGTATGCTATGTATATTACATATTATGTTGTACTGTTAATTATATAATACAATATGTAGCAATATACAGTATGCATATAATGTTACATGGCACACATGCTTGTATTACATAAAGTTATGCTATGTAAGGCATACACGTATGTAATGTATACTTTTAATGAAGTACTGTATCATTATGGAATATGATATGTACTATATATGCATATCATAGTATATATAGACTGTCCATACTATATAACACACATAATTTTTATGTATACATATACATGTACCTCAGAAAGTGTTTGCTTATCTCCAAGCCAATGAAACCTACACTTGCAGCCTCACACCCAACTCGTAAACAAGTGGCATCCACATATGTATCTTAAAGGAAACACATCTATCATCCTTCTGCCTGTCTGGCATCTATCAATCACCTGTCAATCTGTTATGTATCACATATGTGTCTATCCATCTATAGACCCACCTATCATCTATGTAAGTATCTCTCTGCATCCATCTATCTATCCATGTAGAATCTAGATCTCCTTCATCCTCAGGTCTGGATGGAAAATCAAACTCGACATGTGAACTGCTTTTCAAGGCTTCAGGGGCTAATCATCTCTGTGCATTTGAAAGAACTTAAACTGGTTTGGGCAAAGCCATCACATCTGCGTGTAAAGTGGGTCAGAAAGGGTTGGGAGTTAACAACCCACTTCTTTACCGTGACCCAGTTCTGACTCAATCATACTCCCTGTCATTAAAAAATGGCAACTGGACAGAACAGTTCACATGCCATAGGAGCAAGCATTGCTTGAACCGCCCATATCCAGGAGTATCCTGGGAACACGAGGTTTCTGGGCACTGCCTGGCTCCCTGAAGGCATTTCCTGTACTGGGACATCAGAAAGGCCAGAGACCTTGGAGACCTTTCGTGTCGTGGAAAACAAGACCAAGAAAGTGTGTTGGGAGTGGGGCAAGTCGCCTGCTCCCGACACCTCAGAGCCTCCTGTCCTGCGATACTGAGCCTGGCACAGCACAGACGATGCCCAACATCGCGTCTGCCTGAACCCATGAGAACTGTGTCTCCCGTGACCTAGTGAAAGGCTTGAGACAGCATCTCTGCCACAGAAGTGGCTGACTGCTGGGACTCTCAGGATCAGAGTTCATTACATACCTCACATTCTGGAGCCAGTCAGTAATGCGGCTCTAATGCCATGCGTGGTTGTGATTTCCTGAAATGTGCTGGTACATAACCTTTGGGGCACGAGTAAGAGCCCTTAAAATACCCAGCGTTATGAGCTGCCAGAACCCGACCTGGGGTCAGCTGTTGTCTCCAAGGGCATTCTTTCGCTGTTGTCTCCAAGGGCATTCTTTCGACACGGGCTTCTTAGGAGATGCGGCAGATGGTGGGGGACAGCTAAGTCAGGGTGCCCTCTCCAACTCTGAGGATGGCAGCAAATAAAGGACCGTGATGCCCAGGGCAGCCAGTGTGACATTTGTCCCAACACACCCACTGACCTGTTTGAGATCATCATCCAGTCAGACTTACCTGCTGTGGTCAATTTCCCAAGACCCCCATGGGGGCAGTGTCCTGGGGCAGCTATCATAAATGACCACAAGCTGGGCACTTAAAACCACAGGAATCACTCTTGAGACCAAATATATGAGATCCAAACAGTGTTCTAAGATCCAGGTGGGGCTCTGAGGTCCAGGCGGCAGGGCAGTGCTCCCTCCCCAGGCTGCAGGGGAGGCTCCTTCCTGCCTCTTCCAGCTTCTGGGGGCTGAGAATTTGCGGCCCTGGGCCTGTGGCCACATCCCTCCCGTCTCTGCCTCCATCTCCACATGGCTTCTCCTCGGTGTCTGTGTGTCTGCTTTTCTGTTTCTTATGAGGACACCTGTCATTGGCTTTAGTGCCACCCTCATCGAGGACGACCTCATCTCAGATCCTGCACTTAATCACACCTGGAGAGACCCTGTTTTCAAATAAGATGCCACCCTGAGCCTCCAGAGCAGTTCTGAGGGCTTTTCCCATGTCAGCTCACCAAATCCTCATCAGCATCCACGAGGTAACAGCTACGATGAAGACAGGGGCCAGGGAAGAAACTGACACTCAGGGCAGGGTCTTCAGGGCCCTGGTCAGCCGGCAGGTGGTGACACAACAGGATGAGCTCTTCTCTCCACCACGGCTTCATTGCAGCACAATAACAGGGAACAACCCAGCGTCCATGCACAGGCACAGATGGGCGGACACCATGTGTGTGCCCATCCACACAAGGGAATATCACTCGGCCTGAAGAGGAGGGGCACCCCAACACACGCACAGCGTGGATGGACCTGAACCTACAGTGCTTGGGGAGAGATGCAGACACACAGGGACACACAGGGTGGGATCCGTTCACGGGACATGCCCGGAACAGGCAGGTGCACAGACAGATGTGGATTTGTGGCTGTCAGGGGCTGGGAGGGGTGGGGAGGCCTGCTCGTGGGGACAGGGTTTCCTTTGGGGGATGGAATGTTCTGGAACCAGATTGAGGGGGTGGCTGTGCAACACTGAATATGTGATAAAGGTGTCTGGATTGTATGCTTTACAATGGTTAAAATGCTGATGGTGCACCACATACTTGCACCACATACACACTGCCTACTGTATATGGTCCTGTGTGTGTTAAGTTCTCGAAGACTCTATAGTCACAGAAAGTCTCTGCTCACTGCACTTTGAGGTAATCCCAGGAGAAAGGTGTGCTGGGCACTGTCTCAGCCACCTGGATTTCCACCTGTGTCCAGGTGCGGAAGGGCTGGCAAAGCAGGAACCTCAAAGAAAACGTGCATGTAGCAGGGGTCACAGAGGCCCTCCAGGGGACAGTCACAGAGTCACTCTGACTTCAGGTCACTCCTCCCCAAAGGTCCACCCTGTGTCTGGGTGTGCAGTGCGCCGCTTTGCCATTCAGACCCCATGAGGCCAGGCTGACCCCCTTCTTGTCCCTGAAGGCTGGAAATGTCACATTTTCAGTGGAACTTTGATGGGAAACCAAAGTCTTCCTTCTCAAGATGCCACAGAGAAGGCGATGCTGCTGCCCAAGGGGGCTTGCATGGGCCCTTATCCTTCCTCTGAAATGTGGCCCATTTGGTGAGGATGGGAGATAGAAACCCAACACCCCACATTCGCCATGTAAGGAAAAGCTTGCCCTTGGAAAACATATTCCAGAGCTCCTCGACGGGCATGTGCAATTAGACACATAGGCAAGGTTGCTATTATCACTAATGACACCAAAATAGATGGGGTTCCGGCACCCAAATGGCAGAGGCCACCGCGTGCAGTGCCTACGTCTTTGCCCCATTTCTCAGGATAATAAAACAGTACAGCCACCTGGAAACTGGTCGCCTCCTTCCAGGCTCCACATCTTTTCACTTTCAGATGCTAATTCTTGACCCCACCATTTTCATGCCCCTCAGTTCGGGTCCTGCATTCGCCTAATTTCTGAGGGAATTGGCCAGAAGCACCATCTCCTAGGTTCTCACAGGGTTCCATTCTGCAGGATTTATCTGTAATGAGGGGCTTCTCATTCTCCATCACCTCAAAAGAATTCATCTTTCCTTCTCCCTAAATCCTTCTTGGGATGCACAGTGCCATCTGGCGAGATTCAGCTGCTTATTTTTCCCAAGGAGACCCGCTTCTCTCTGGAATTTGTTCCCATAAATAGTGGCAGGCGTCTGCCACCTTTGCCCCATGCGGTGGCTGCATTCTACATGCCATCACCTACATTAACTCTTAATTTGTGGCCGCCTTCTTTTCTTCTGTGATGGAGCTGTTATTGGTAATAAGAGAATGCGGGGTCTCCTCAGCATAATGTTCATTTCTGCACTTTATGAGAATATTGAATAGACTTCATTATTTCTTTCAATACTTGAGTGCATTCTGCCACTTGATTACTTGAACCAGAAGCATTTCCATATGCCATCCATCACCCTGACCAGTGCAAAATGCTGAATATTCAGATTAAATTGGAACTTTTTCCCTAGGAATAAGGAATTTGATTCTTTTCTATAATGTGCACTGTCTCTGGGGACAGGAAATTGAGTTGAAGGTTGCTGAAGGCTAGTAAGAAAATTTTATTATCCAAATACAAAATTCTTTTCCTGATCATCAAAACCTGGAACACAGCCGTGGGGAAGCAGGGGGTCAGGAGAGAATTTGATTAGCGATGAAAATGGAAAAGGGGCATTTTCCAAGTTACCTTTTATTTTTCCAAACAAGTGTCGTCAAGAAGCATGTGGGACAAAGAGGCACCTGTCAAGCTGTGTAGCTTTCTTCCAGTAGACCAGGAGGCAGTCACGGTGAGTTCCATGAGGAGGTAAAGCGCCTGTGCATGCCTGGTGCTGCCAGGCCAGACCAGGCCCTTCCTCCAGGGAGCCCCCCTGCAGACCCCAGGGAGCCAGACAGAACTCGCTGTAGGGTGCCTTGGGGAGGCACCCTGAGCTCATTGCCAAGTTTGCTGCAATTAGTGTCTTAAACATTCAGGCAGTGAGGAGGGGGTGCAGTGGGCCTTTTCAAACGTTCCTGCTGTGGCACAAATATTCATGCATTAGGCTAGGGAAATAAATTTCAAACATGACTCCCATCAGTGGGAAAGTAGAAACTCTCGCGGAGTGCAGGTCCACAGGACTTTGTAAAAAGAAACCCAGTGCTCATGAGACCAGGCACCAGGCATCCTCACTTTCTTTGGGAAAAGGATTAATCTCTTTTGACTTGCCCCTAATGTTTAAAATGCACAAACTTGACAAAATGTACTCATTAGACAGAGTTTCTCAGAGCATCCTCAGAGGGCCACCTTTACCAGGCTGGATCAAAGCACCAATTCCTGGCCTTATCCCAACAGTCTTCCCATTATAGCAAGTACCCTTGCTGGGGGATAAGTGGATGGGGCGGGGACGGCAGTTCCCTGAGGCAGCTTGCAACAACGGACCACAAACCAGGGGCTTAAAGTACAGGAATCACCCTCCTCCAGCTCTGGAGACTGGACGTCTGAGGTCCAGGCAGGGCTCTGAGGTCCAGGCGGAGCAGGGATACGCTCCCTCTGCAGGCCCCAGGGGAGGCTCCTTCCTGCCTGTTCCACCTTCTGGGGGCTCCAGGTGGCCAGCCCTGGGCATGTGGCTCTATGTCTCCCGTCTCTGCTTCCATCTCCACATGGCTTCTCCTCCGTGCCGGTATCTCCCCTCTTCTATCTCTTATGAGGACACCTGTCATGGGATTTAGGGCTACCCTCATCCAGGATGACCTCATCTCAGACCTTGCACTTAATCCCACCTGCAAAGACCCTGTTTCCAAACAAGGCCCCATTGACAGGTTCAGGGGTCAGGACATAGGCATAACTTCTGGGGGCTTCACTGCACCCCCTGCATACAGGGTGAGAAGGGAACAGACATCTACATAAGAACATCATTCCACTTTTCCAAGGCAACGCTGGGTTTTCATTCACAAAACGTGATGCAAAACCCCCACCCTGCCATGGGAAACACCTTCTTCCAATGTCTGGTTTATCCATCATAAAAGAGGCTGGTTAATCAGACCTGAGTCACCCGATGGTTTCAAAGATTACACACGAATTGACAAGAGCGTGAGTGCTGTCAGCATCAGCCATGACCGCTCCTTCAAAAGTCATGTGTTCAGAAGCAGCCAGGTGGAAGCAGAGAACACTCCACAAACACAGAAGGGAGCTGGGGCACCCAGTCAGGTGCTCATGCCCACGCAGCCTTGCCCATCACCGTGAACAGTCATCCCCACCCCTCCCAGCCCCAGTGACCATGAATCCACGTTGTGTGTGTGGACTTGCCCTATTCTGGGCATTTCCTATAAGAGGAATCATCTGTGCCCAGGCATGGGACTCACACCATGGCTTTAAAATGACCTCCAAACTAAGCCCTAAGTGCTAAGGTTGATCTGGACAATGATGTCTCACCAAACACAGTATCTCTTTAAAGAAACAAGTTACATAACAAGCAAATAGAAACACAGTGTCTTCCCTGCCCCTGAGCTCTTTGCTGCCCTTTGCACAGCTTGTGTTTCCAAGTAACACATGTTGCTAAGACTCTCAGCACTTCACATGGACAAGAACCCCCACCCAACCCCCTGCCAAGCCCACCCTTTCACTGTTAGGGTCTGAATTATGTCCCCACCAGATTTTACATGTTGAGGCCCTCACCCCAGGACTTCAGAATGGGGCTGTATTTGGAGACAGGTCTTTAAAGAGGGGATTAAATGAGCTCATAGGATGGATCCCCCCAGAGGACTGGTGTCCTTACAGGAAGAGGAGATGAGGACACAGACTCGCCCAGAGGGACCACCACAGGACATGGGGAGAAGACGCATCTGTACACCCAGGAGGCTCCACCCTGCCCTCACCTGGACCTTGGAGCCCAGCCTCCAGGATGGGGTAAGGACACATCTGTGCTGTGAGCCGAGGCATCTGTGGCATTGTGTTACAGCAGCCCAAGGCCACCAACAGCCCACCAAAATCCAGCAGCCTCCTAACCGCGACCTAGACTCTCAGGCCTATAACTGACCTCCCTCCTCGCTGCAGGGGCTGAATGCCTCCAACACACCTGCTCCCTTCAACACCCAGCTTGGAAAGCTTCACTGGCTCTGCATGCGTGTCAGTCAGCTGTCAACGTAACAACCATCCCCACACTCGGTGATTAAAATAGCAATCTCTCGTTCTCAGCATGTGTCTGTTCCATGGCTGGGATTGGGCCTGTGTGGGCTGGCCTTGCCCCCCCAAACCCGGTCACAGGGCCTCGGGACTGCTCCTGGAAGCCCATTTGCCCTGTCCATCTTATTTTTTCAAGGGCGACTGCCCCTGCAGAGGGTCATCTCCCCATGTTGTGATGGACATGCTTCTGAGAAATGGATTCTTTTTCTAACCCTGCAATTGTGAGGCTGTCTCATTCTCTCTCGAATCTGGATTGCTAACTGGCCCACCCTTTTCTGAACTTGTGTGTTGCATGGCGCAGCTTATCCAAGGCAGCTGGTGACAACCAGCCTACGGTGCTGCTTTCAAAGCGGCAGGCAAACCGGACACATTCTCCACCTCCCAGGGTGTTGCGGGCAGGTTTTGCCCAATGTTTCACCACCACGGGACACAGATGTGCACTGCTCCAGCCTCCTAGGTACCTGTCTCTGGCCAGCAAAGCCCTCACAATAAGGCCTCGCATGAGGTTTCCAGCTTTTTGTCTTGTGTTCTGCAAGGCCCCTGCTTTCCAGGACCAACTGTCCTTAATGACTCCTGAGACAACACCACCTTGACGAGGCTTACCTTCCCTCCCTTCGTCCAACTGTCCTTTCTTCCCATATCTACTTTTTCTATTGGCACTTCCACGTTGCCTGTATAACTACATACTGAATTAGCCAATTATGTCATTCCCTTCTCCTGCCCCATTAGACAAAATCTCTTGAGATCATGAACTGCCTTATTTGTGTATGTCCTCAGGCTCATGGTGTACACTAAGACCCAATACTAACCAGTTTAATTATGCTGCATTCCAGTATAATAAATACATTGTAAATAAATTAAGAGAGAAAAGCTGATGGCAGGAGGCTCTAGCTAACAGCCGACCTGTGGACAAAACAATGAAAATGCTATACCTCTCAACAGCCAGCCATCTAGAGGATGGGGGGCCCCATGGCTCTACCGCCTCTGAGTTCTGAGCCTCCACAACTCAGTGTTTAAAACTGGGTATTGACTCAAGAAAGCACGTGGATGTCTGATAATGTCCGTCACGAACAGTCCAATACCACACACGTAAACCTTGGTGAAACTGTCCTGTGGATAAAGACCAAATGTGAACACTTCCCCACAGTTTATTTATCAAGTGTGTTTTGTTTGGTTAGCAGTCCTACAAATTCACTTTTCCTCTTTTGTTCAACACCTTTATTCTCCTCTGAAAGCTTACGAAAATGGGTGCTAACAATTAATTTTTTTAATTGCCCGTCTATGAGGCATTTTGCCTCAGACACTACAGCTTAGGTAGGAAACTATAATGGACGTTTTTTCCTCCCTTTTGTCCCATGTACTGTGAAACCATAGCACAGAAGGAGTGACCCTAAAACATCTTTGTTGAAAAACACCTTCACATGTCATTTCATCAGGATCCTGTCTCTGGAAACCCATCACCGAAAACAGCTCTGCTTTTAATAAAGGGAACAGCCATTCTGGGTCTGAGGTTGTCAGCATCCTGAAGGTGGGAGGGCAGGGCTGACGGGTCCACACGAAGGGAACATTTTGGCAATAGTAACTGAATATTTGATATTCCTGTAATGGGGTGTATCTGCGGGGCAGACCCTTCCATCTGTCTCCCCATATGGAGCCAACACCACACAGCACAGGAAAGGAGCAATTCCTCCATTTGCAGAAAAGACTCACGTGGAGCCAGAGGAAACCAAATGTCAGCCTGGTTAGCCACCGAGTGAAGCAGACAGAAATGAGGAAGGGGAAGGCCGACGCAAATTCACAAACAGCATGAGGAAGGAACCTGGACACAGTCTTTTACTGAACTCCTCACCAGCTGAATGGAGACATCAAACATACGCCTATTTATGGCTATTCCAGAGTCTGTTTTAATGAAAAAAGGTTTTTAAAAAGAAGAAAAAGCTCATAATTTCCCAGGCAGATATAAACTTGATCACCCCTGACCCCTCAGGGCACAAAGCAAGTGTATCTGGAGCTTAGGGTCAGCCTGGCACCTGTGAGATCTGACCTCTCAGCACACGCACTCTCTGGGGCGTCTTCACCCCTCAAGCCTCAATGCGCAGCAAACCCCCTGGGGCTCAGGAGAAAGGCAGATTGCGCTTCAGAGCAAACGGATGGGGAGAGGTCCCGCTTTTCTTAGCAGCCAGTCCCGGTGGGGCTGAGGCTGCAGGTGTGCAGACCAGCTCTGAGGGGCCAGGTGGGTTCAGGAAGGGGCCTCCTCCTTGCCACCTCCCCTCGATGACCTGATAGGGAAGCCAGCTCAGTGCTGTCCCCCACCCTCCCCTCTGTAGAAACGCCCACCCCCTTGCAAAGCCCTCTGGAATCTCCCTTTTCCACCTGCACCCTCCCCACCCAACCCTTCTGTCCCAGGACCTCCCGTCACCCCTGGAAACGGGACAGCAGCAGGTCCATTGTGCAGTTAGTAGACTCCCTGTCCTGTTTAGGGCAAGCACACACATCCTACCCTGCAGACCTTGGGGTCCCACAGCACCGCCTTATCCTCTTAGGGCTGCCCTTCACCCGGACAGCAGACAGAAGGTGCATTCTGTGTCTGTCCCAGCGTGTATTCTGCTCCCTTGGCAGCCGCACTGGTACCACCATGGCCTCACCACTGTTCTGGGTGTACAAAGCTGCCCTGTGCAGGCTCCCAGAGACGCCGTCTCTCCCACAAACCACACGGATGACTAGAACAGTAGCTGGCAGCTCGTTTACAGACCAGACTGCACGGCACGTTCGCTCTTGGACAAGAGGTCTGTGTGTGATAAACCAAGTAGGCATCTGGGTTACTATTTACTTCTCTGCAGAAATGACAGCATGCACAACCATTTGCTTCCCAGTTAACAGAAATACTGTACAGGATTCCTGTGGGATGGCCCTCACATGACTGAGTACACACACGTCTTTACCACCAATCAGGAAACACAGAGAATGCTGGAAAAGGTGACACAAAATAAACCCATGGTTGGAGAGTTTGGTGACTCCAGATATAAGGAACTGCTGAGGAGGGGGAAAGCCAGCTCACAAGACCTTGAAATTACCTCCTAAAGGGAAAGAAAACCTGAAAGTACGTTTATAAAATTATAGTAAGAAAAAACTATCTCACCAAAGGAAAAAAAGGCAAGAGGTGAATGTGTGCAATGCGGATGAAGTACGGGCCCCGTTAAAAGTAAACGCTGAAATGAGGTGACCGGGTGATGGAAGGTCATTTAAGTAATTTCACCTCCACCAAAAATAATGTGTTCTTGCAATCGTAAAAGCGGTGCACTCTCATCCTATAGAGCCAATGTTTTATGGAGGCGCCCGCCTCCAGCCCATCATTACCGTTTTAACGTTAACGTGAACGTGAACGGGCCCCTTGGGTCCGAAGCTGCCCGCTTTATCCAAAAACTTCATCCCACAGCACCGTGCGCGCTCCCGAGCTCCGCAACACACACGCTCAACCCCGTGCTCGGCGGGCACGCTCCGCGCATACCCGCCAACTTCCGGCGGGTACTCACTGCGCATGCCCCCCTCCGTAAGCTTCCCTAGCCGCCCTCTACGCTGGGCCTCGGGCTCGTTCTCGGCGGGCACGCACAGCGCATGCTCAACAGACGGGACTCCCGGAGAGCTCTACCGCAGGCCCGCAGCACGCCTGCTCTAGTCATTCGCGGGGTTCCCTCACTATGGTGACGGGGCTCGGGTGCATGGTCGCTCCGCCGCGGCCCAGAGGTCGCCTCGCCGGCGCGCGCCGCATGCCTAAGACAGTCCAAAGTTAGAGCTCGGGTGGGGCGGTCACCATGCCTCGTCCTTGTCCTCATCCCGGCTCCGGAACGCCCCCCTGCCCCACCAATCCTCCCCCAGACCCCACCACATTCCGGCAAGTCCCGGCAGCTCGCCGTCATCAGAAGACTCGAAAGCATCCGCGACGGCGTGCGCCCCTTGATGACGCCACGCGTCTCGGTGACGCGCGACGTAAGCGACCTTCTTCGGGAGCGAGGCCGGCGCGCCCGTTTTGAAGCTGCTGTGGACAGTTGTTGGCCCCGCGGCGGTCCCGCCCTCCCATCTCGGTCCTGACCCCAGGCCCGCTACTCCCTCCAGCGGAGCGCCGTCTGCCCCTGGCACTCTGGTCCCGGATCTCTGGCCCGCGCCGCAGTCGGGCCAGCACCTCCGAGAACCTCGTAGGCCGCTCTCGGGTACCTGGCGTCGGGCAGGGGCCTCCTCGGGAAGGAGGGGCCGAGCCTCGGAGATGCCGCCCGGCAAAGTCCTGCAGCCCGTCCTGAAGATGAAGGTGGATGAGCTGTTCCTCTGCTGGCTCAGCGAGTCCAGCACGCAGACGATGCTCCAGGACTGCTTGCAAAGGATCAAGATGCCCGGGAGGACCGAGATGGGCGATGGAGACTCGGGACAGCCCGGGCCCGCAGTGGCGGCTGCAGGCCCCGCCTGCAGGCAGAGCGTGTTGGACAGCCCGGGCGCGTCCACCGCGCTCCCGCTGGGAACCGGTTCAAGTCCCAGACTCGGGTCCCACGTCCGGGGAACTCGTAGATCCGCGGGGACGAGGGTAGTAAGTTGCTCTTAACTTATGCTAACGCCTACAAAGGTAACTCGGATCGCAGGTCGACTGGGCAGTGGTGGCGGAGGAGGCTGGTAGAGCCTCAGACGTTAAAGCACGTCCACATTTAGTCCGTCCCCCAGTAGAGTCTTCCATGCTTTAAAATTTCACCATTGACAGGAGTCTCAAGTAGGTGGTAACGTTCGAGTTGGTTTCGAGTTTTCTGGGTTCGTTTTAGTTACCCACTTACCACAGTGTTTGTATTGGGGTTATGAACATAGAGGTTTTATCTCCAATTTGTCCACAGTAATTAGAGTTAGATAGCAGTGTTTTAAAACGGTGCTTTCTGCCACTTAATGCCGTGTTCAAACGTTTAAAGTAATGGAACGTTGCCTCCAAGTGTTGGAGAAAACTTACGGTTGGTGGATATTGTACACCTGGAACTCCTAAAACATGAAATATTGAGAGTGTTCTATGGGAACTTGTGTATGACAATGTGGTTAATTTGGAGCCAGGATCCCATTAACAGCACTAAACTATCATGAAGTGACATTTGTGTCATTTAAGCTGAGTTTCCCAGCCACAACGAGTGAAAGGAGACGGACAGGTGGACGTGCATCCAGAGAGCTCTTTGCCTGTGGGTTGCTGTGGTTTTTGGACATGTGCTAGTGGATCTAGGAGAATTAGTCTCCTCGGAGAATGGGAAGTAGGTCCGGAGGTAGCTTTGGAGACCACCAGGCATAGACCCTCCATACACCCACAGGTGACTAGTGTGGACCTGTGGGGGTGCATAGCCCTGGACCCATCCCCAACTCCTGCCCGGAGCATGTTCCCATGAGTGCAGAAGCAGGAAGACCTGCCTCCACCCCTGCTTTTACTGAGGCAGCAAGCACAGGAGGCCCAGCGCCCGGAGAGCTCGCTGGGGTGCCAGCCATGTTCTACCTCCCCCAGCAGGCAGTCCCCCTCCCTGGGATCACTGAGAACTGACTTACAGGGCTGCCCACTTTGCCATCAGTTAGGTTTCAGTGACAGAACCCAACACAGCATGAAAATAAATTGTGTCTCATGACCCCATGGCTGTGAATCCTCTTAGGACTGGAAATATTCTTAGGTCAGCTCAGCAAGGAGGGCAGCTTGGATGCATGTGAAAATGTATTTCTGTGAAGCAGGTTTTGAGCCTCAAGGGGGTGGACATTACATTCCCCACACATGCAGAAGAGGGAGAGGCTGTTTTTCTGCTTGGAGGGAGATTTGTGGAGGAAGTGAGTCGTGGGGAGTGCAGTGCACTTAGGGGGCACAGGGCAGGGGCCAATTTCTAGAGAAGGCAGAGAAGAGTCCTGCTAAGTCCACAGCCACTGGAGGGCCGAGGCAGGCTGGTAGCTGGGCCATGAGTGCTCTCACTGCTGACTAGGCACGCAGAGTTTTGGGCTGCTAACTCGCACTTGGTGCCGTGGCTGGTGGCTAGGTCTGTGGGAGGGGGATGCATGGTGGGAGAGCTGCATTGGCCAGGTCCTCGTGGTCCATGCTGTGGCTGGAGTGTGAGGGGTGGAGGGCAGGAAGGTAGGAAGGACAGGTCATGATCAGTGGGGTTGCGAGGTGAAATGAGAGCCCCCTCCTCTGGCTGCAGGTCCTGGGATCAGTAGAGTGAGTTGGCAATAGGAAGCAGCTTTGCTGGGGAGCAGAATCATTTTCTCTTAAACATCCCAAGAGTTTTCAGTAGTAGTGATTGGTCTTGTCTGGGGCCTGAAGTTGGCTTTAAACATGTCTTGGTGTGTCTGGAATTGATGGACTTATTCACTGAATTTCGAGAAGGGAGTGACCCAGAAGGACCCATGTTTTCATCGGGACCAGTGGTAAGAGCTCATTTCTGTTCCACATAAACGTAGGTGTGGGGCAGTGTTAACAGGCGCAGTTCCAAACACAGATGCTGGGAGTTGTCAGGCCTGAGGAGCTCTTGGTGGGTCAGGTGCCCAGCCACAGAACTGCGTACAAGCTGAGCCATGTGACTCCCCAGCCAGAAGGAGGGACACCCACAGGAGACAGCACACGGGATGCCCATACCCACTCGTGATGAGTGCTGGGACTGCAGGTTTACACTGCCCAGGAGTGACACAGTGGACATGGTGCACGATGTGTCACAGAGCACTCCATATGTGGGGGGCAATCACACCATCCAGGGTGTCAGGCCAGGCACAGCCCTTGGGGTGTGTACAGTTGTCCTCTCAGGGGCAAGTATAATGTGGACGCCCTGTCCCTCCACATGCTCAGTAACCTAAAGGACCCCTGGAGGGTGCAGTCCAGGGGTGCCTCGGTTGACCTGCCACCTCCTTCCTCTCTGGCTCACCACCACACACACACACACACCTGGTCCTGGCACAGTCTTCCTGAGTTGGGGGTCCACATGTCACACATGAGGAGCAGGAAAGGGTGCTTGGGCGACACCAGGGTTGTCCCAGGCCGCAGCTGCTGCAAGCTCTTGGGGGCCTCCTTCCCTCCCACTCCTGCCACTTGCGGGGGCCTGCAGCTTTCCCCAGGACTCAAGCTGCTGAACGGCTCCCCAGTACCTATCGCTCCATTGGGATTCTGGGTGTCTGTGAAGAGACGTAAGCGTCTTCTTGATACAGGCCTACTTTCTGCTATTCTACATGAATATGAGTGGACTTAACTAACGTGCAAGTGATTTTACCTCAGACGTGGAGTCCGTACGTGGATTCACATGCAGCTGAGGCTGGTCCAAGGCAGTGAGTCTGGGGCAGCTGCCTCATGTTAGGGTGACAGGAATGCGCAGAGCCCTTCCTCTGCCTTCTCAGCATCGCGGCACCGTCGGGAGAGGGGCCGCTGCTCAGCGAGAGCTGGGCTCACGCACCGGCCACAGGAGGGGCGTGCCTGGTACATACGGTACCGAAGTTTGTTGTCAAATCCGACCTTCTGCAACTATCCAGGGTGCTGCTTGACACACAGCTCCCACCAGGCTCTCCTGTACACTCGCATGTAAGTATGTTGCCCCAAGAACTGGATAATGACTTCCAGAACAACATCCATACGTAAGCGACGTCCTAAGTCATTTTCTTTAAGAACTACTAGGAAGTGACGAGTCCGGCAAGGCCGTAGGGTGGGAGGTTATGGGGAGGCGCCTGGGTCCTGGATCATGTGTGCAGATCCCAGGGCCGCCCAGAGCTGCGGAGAGCTATGGGTGCTGACACCACCTCCCAGCACCTCCCAGCCCGCGGGTCCTGTGGGGTCCATCCTACCTGGGGTTGGACCCAGCAGGAGGCCACTTCTTCCGGGTGCAACCCCGAAAACGGGTATCAGACCAACGTGGAGAGCTGGTGGTCCCATGGGACTCTCACTTGCCTCCAGCCCTAAAGGACATGTGCACGCTTCTCACAGACTGAACAGCAATGTGCACTTGTCAAGGAGCACCTTACGTATTTTAGGAAGTTGGATTTTACTGCCAAACTTCAGTGCTGAGTGTAACAGGCAAGACCTTCCTGTTGCTGTCCGTGAGCCCGGCTCTTCCTGAGCAGTGATGCTCTGACATGAGCCCATCTCCATCCTCGACAAGTCCCATTCACAAAGACCCTGTTCCCGGGTGAGGCCACTCTGAGGCCTGGGTGGGGACATTCCTACCCCTACCCTGGGTACTGGTCCTGCCCCTCCCTAGGTCCATCACCCCTGTTCCATCTGAAGTGGCTTTGGTGGGTTCCTTTCCCAGCCGCCCTTCCCCACCTGGTGAGGAGCCTCTGAGGGCACACATTTTGTGTGTCAGCACTAACACTGGTCCCTCCGTGAATGCATGCAAATGGGGACCCCCAGGGCCCCACGGGACCAGTGATACCCAGGTGTGTGGACGTAGAGACGCTGGGGAGGGGTTGGTTTTTGGTATCAGCTCTGTCCTGGCCTTGCGCGCACGCAGGGAACAGGGCCCTTCGAACGTGTGGGGTGTTGGCATACCACGTGTTCATGAACCCATTGGATGCAGGACGTGTCCCTCCGCCCAGAGTTCCCCGCACCCCTTGGCCCTGGGCAGGCACTGCACTTCTGGAATCTCCTCTGCCCCTGCCTACCCAGCCCAGTGTGTTTGCAATCTGCACGCAAGTATTAGATACGCGTCTGCACCCTCCCCTTGCCCAGTAGGAGTCCATGGTCTGGGTGTGCCAGTCTGCTTACAGTTCAGCTGACAGCTCTGGCCCATCATTCCTGGTGAGCTGAGCTGCTGACGCCATCGCGTGGGCCTTCTGCGCAGGTATGGCATTTTTCCTGGCAGGCAGCCCAGGGCTGGGATGCTGGCTATGTGGTAAATGTGCCTAACTTGCAAGTGTGAACGCTTCAGAAGCCCCAGGCTGCCAAGGGGTCCATTGTACACCTGTTGCCGCGGACAGGTGCTCTCCCTCCACACACTCACTGGATGCCATCCCCAGGTTCACTTGGCCGTTCCTGCCAGCCTGCCGCGTGTCGGCCTCCCAGCACCTTCGATTGCTGGGGGAGTGCAGTGTCTTCTCACATGCTCACCAGCCACGTGAGGCTTCCCTTCCACTCCATCCCCAGCTTTAAAATTGGGTTGAGCTTGGAGGTGTGAGAGCCCTTTCTCAGATTCAGGTGTTACCCATTTTTCTCCGCTTATGGCTTGTTTTTCATTTTCTTGACTGTGTTTTTGAGTAGAAGTTCTAAGCCTTCAGTTTTTTCTTCCATGGTTCTTTTATTACATCCTGCCTACAACATGTTTGCCTTTCCCAGGGTCTCAAAGGCTTTCTGCTATGACTCTTCCAAAACTGCGGGTCTCAGCTTTTCCTTTGGACCTCTGGTGCATTTCCAGAAAGTTTGTGTGTATGGTATAAGCATCCAGATCCTCCAGCAGCTTTTGTGGAAAACTCTTCCTTTTTCCCGAGTGGCATTATTAAAATTCAACTGGCCGTGTGTCTGGGTCTCTTCCAGACCCCGTATTCTGTTCTGTTGACCTGCAGGTACCCTGTCACCTGTACGCACCGTCTAGAAGCATGTAGTTTCATAGTAACTGTGGAGAGCAGGTAGTGCGAGTCCAGCTTTGTGCTTTTAAAATGGCTCTGGCCCTTCTGAGACATTTCCATTTGCCTGTAATGTCAGCTTCCACAGAAAAGCCTATTGGAAGCTGTACTGGGATGGCCTTGAACCTATACATGAGTTTGAGGTAGTCACTACCTTAAAAACGTGGAACTGTCCAGCGTGTGAACACAGGTGTCTCTCCTCGTAAGTCCTGTTTCTCTAAGTGTGTTGTCACTTTGATTGTACAAGTTGTGTAGCCCCTTGGCTGAGCTGGTCATGTGCCGACTTGAGTCTTTAGTGTCCTGCATCCCTTCAGTAGTAGTTTTCAGTATCTGGTAAACCACCAATTTCCTCAGAACACGGGGCTACATTCTGGGATGTTAGAACTGGGCCAGTTGGAGAGAGAGCTGTGGCTCTGGGGAGCATGTGCGTGCACATGTGTTACATTTGCACACGTGCATACGTGTCTGGTGCCTCATTTGATGTTCGTGCTGAACGTGTAGGAAACAGATGGGCCTGGAAATGCTCAGAGCTGGAGCTCGGATTCTGGAAGGTTTCTGCCAGAACCTCGAGTCTTCTCTGGGTGGCCTTCTGCGTCGGGTTCCTGCTTGGCTGTGCCAGCGGGAGGGAGGGTGTTCAGAGCATCCACACCCCTCAGGACCTGCAGCCGCAGACACTGGGTGAAGCAGGGGTCTGGTTTGCTTCTGGACTCTCAGCACTGGTGCAGCCCTCTGTTCACAGCAGCATCTCTCTGTCTGGTCTGCGGGAAGTCAGCGCCCACCGAGTAGCATCGTGGTAGTTTCTCCAGGCCTTGGCCTTTCCATGCACTCCCCTTGTAAGTGTTACACAGAAGCCGCTGAGTTTTTCTGGGGACTGTAGTGCGCTGAGGGCATGTCTCAGCTGTGTCGAGTGCCCAGCCCGTGTGTGAGACTCGCCTCCACGTGGGGGTGTTCAGCTTTTCCCAGCAGTGGTTCCTCAGTCGGGTGCAGGTCTGGCGGCTCCTCTGTGAAACGGATCCGCCCAGTGCCTCTGGCCTTCAGCACTGTCAGGAGTGAGCTGTCTTCTCCCTGTCGTCTGAGTTGTTGCTTGTTTATGCAAACACTCCATTTCTCATGGTCGCTGTGCATCCTGGGAAGTGGCTGACCACGTACTGGTGTTGGGGGTATGGGGGCGCCTGAGGGCTGTCTGCTCACAGGCTCGCGGGATCAGAGCAAGGCGGTCGGTCCCACTGCTTCCTCCGGGCCCTGTGCCTGTAATATCCTTGTCTGGACTGTTTTCCGGGCTGGGACCAGCCGCGTGCCCTCCCTGGTGGAGCCGACAGCAGACACCCTCGCTTCTCCCGTTGTAAGTGGGCTGCCTCCAGCCTTCCTCGAGGACAGAGTCCGTGCCAGGCTTCCCCCAGACAGATGAAGTTGCCTCACACTCCTAGCTTGCTGGGCGTTTCCACATGAACCCTGTCAAGTTCCTTACGATCGTGTCGCTAGTCATGTGGTATGTTGCTCTTTGAACTCTGGATGTCAAACTGATAGCGTCCTGGGAGGGGTGCGCTGGATTCTAGCGCTGACCCCAGACGTCACAGGGCTTGTGCATGGCCAGCCTTCTGGGTGAGGTCCAAGTGTCTGCCAGGGCCCGGCTCTAGCTTCTGTCCTGATGCCCTGGGCTGTGGTGTCATAGTGGTGCTGCCCTTGTGAAATGAGCCGGGACACGTTTTGTGCCCCTTTTCTGCAGGAGTGTAACACTGGTGTCATTCCCTCCTCAAGATGCTTTGTGAAATGTGGGCAGGTCGGAAGGCTGGGGCCTGACCTTTGCTGGTGGGAAGTGGGGTCTGCCCACTGCGTCTGGGGAGGTCTCAGGTGGGAAGTGCTCACCAAAGAGCAAGTCTCACAGGTGCCACCGTGTGCCCTCATGTGCCCTCCTGCGGCCCGTCCTCTAGCCATGGAGTGGTTGGGCTGTCATGTTGGCAGAGAAACCCGGAAACCTAACAACAGGCTTCTGAGGAACTCACTAGTCAGAAGGACACTGGTGGGCGTGAGAGAACTGCTAGGAACGTCGCGCTGGCCGATGCCCCATCACCCAGCTGTGTCCCATGCAGGCCATGGCGCCTGTGGCCCAGCCTCCAGCCCGTCCTCCCCAGGAGCCAGGAAAAAGGCTCAGAGCGGACCCAGGCCCCCTTTTGTGCCTGCTTCTACCCCCAGGCATTGTCACACAGGTCTGAGCTGATTGTCAAGAATAGTTACTTACAGTAACTTGTGGGGAACAAATCACCTTTGGGTTTTTCTGGCCAACATTTGGATCCCTGCCTAGAGACTCATGGGATGAGAATGTGGCCTGGGGGATACTGTTGTCCCTGCTGGAGCCCAGGGACTTCACTCCTGGGCAGGGGACCCAGGCCCCAGAGGTGCTCTCTCCTACTGCCACCCAGGGCTCCCCACCCCCAGAGCCAGTGTGCATGGTCCACATCCAGCAAGGATGGGAGTGGCGTGTGTCGTCGTCCCGTGGGGTGGGGATACTGACTGCTTCCTCGTGTGGCTGGTGGGATTGTCGTGAGTACATACCCAGGAGCATGTGCTGCCTCCCCACGGCAGTGGGCTACCTCCCTGTCTAGTGCTGTGCTTTGAGTGGCCCATGGCTCAAGTGTGGGAACACAAGGCCCTGGGCTACTTCACTGAGGTGGAACGCGGACTGGCCCCCATTTGTGAACGACTGCATGCTGGGCTCTCAGAGTGCCAGCACAGTGGGGTACGTCCTCCCTGGGAAGCAGCCTCCATGGCCAGCTGGGCCTGGGGTCGCCTGCCCGCCTGCCTGCCCCAGGCCCAGGGCACCCCACTAGCATGGACATGGGCACCGGGCCCTGTGCCCCATTTCCTCATTTGTAAATGCCACACAGCCATGCTCCTGGGCGCTATGGGGGTTTGCAGTGGCTCCTGGGAAAAACATTTTCAAAAATTAGTCAGGAAGTGGAAGCCTCCCGCTCCTAAAATACCTCTGAGGTTGAAAAGCTTCTCCTCTTTCTGCAAGTTTATTTACAGGTGGGCAGGGAAGTAAAAGCTTTCTCTTTGTCTGGAGTAAAACCTCTGTGACCTGCCTGTGCTGTTTCAGGGCCACTGTGCACTCCCCACACTGGAGCTGGGACACAGGCCCTTGCATCCATCACTAGAGGAACAGCACGAGTCGTGTCGGAGCGGCAGGTTCCCTGACCTGGGGGAGCAGCCAGCTGGTGGCCGTCCTAACTTCCCCACCAGCCTGAGCCTGGGCAGCCCCCGCCAGCGACGCGGTGCTCTGCCTTGCTGCGTGGACAGACCGCCCCACATGCAGGAGCCGCCCACTCTCCCTGAGCTGACCGTGTGTGCTGGGCTGGCCGCAGTTCTGTGTCTGTGGGACAGCGTCTGCTGCAACGGGCTGTCACCCCAGCCCACTGGCCTGTGTGTGGGATGTGCGGCCACCACCGAGGCCAGGGAGAGTCAGGTGGCCCAGCCCAGATCTGAGGGGGGTCCACACCCTGCCTCCTCGTGGGACTCGCCACACTCATGTGGCGGGTCGGGGGCTGGCAGAGGAGGCCCTCGCCACTTTTTCAAGCACACGAATCGCATCTCTTCCAAAAGGTGTGCAGGAAGGAGGGAGGGACAGAGAAAACCCAGCAAGGTCATCCTGTGCGTGGTAGAGCAGCAGGTGTGAGAGACGTGTGCATGGATCTGGCCCGGGGCTTGCATCCTGAAATGGGAAGTTTGCTCCCAAATCAGCGCCATCCCACAGTGTGGCATTTGGGTGGCCTTCCTGCATGTGGTGTCCAGTCTGAACCAGCAGCAGGCCCTCTCCCCACGGCCTCACACAGCACCTCCTGGGCGGCACCCTGGTCCCTGTGGCCCCGTGACGTGCAGACCGCACCCAGGTCTCTGTGCACACAGCTTCCAGGGCTCAGCGGCAGACCTGTGGATCCTTGAGCACCCTCCAGCATGGGGAGGGCTGGGTGGGGCAGACACAGAGGCAGAAGAGAAAGAACCCGGAGGGCTCCCCTCAGCAAGAATGGGGTGTGCAGAGAGGCCCAGGAGGCGGGAGGGAGAGGCTCGTGCACAACAGGCTGCAGGCCGGGCCACGGAGGCAGGCGCAGGAGCCACCGGGCCAGTCTGGCCAGGGGTGGGGAGGGAGGAGTGGCCAGGGGGACCACAGGAGGCTCGGGGGTGACCATGGCGGCCTTGGGTGACTGGGTGTGTTTGGGGAGCTCAGTGGGAGCAAGGGGGGCCTGGGAGGTTTGTGGGTGACAAGGGGACATGGGGTTAAGGGGTGATGGAAGGGGCAGGGTGCTCGGGGGTGACTGGGGGAAGCATAGGGTTCAGGGGGACAGGGGACTCGGGAGTGTCTAGGGGGCTCAGCTTGGGGTGTCGTGGGGGTGGGGGGGCTGAGAGCTCAGGGTGACCAGAGGGTCACAAGGCTCAGGGGTGTTGGGGGGAGGCAGGCGGTTCGGGACAGTGACATGTGGTGTGTGACTCTGGTGGGCATGGGACATCACACCCTGAGCCCTCCGGGATGCTGCCCTTGGGGTAATGAGGTCATGTCATCCAGCCTCTTCAGTGGTGATGGGGTTACCACCCCGTAGGATGTTGATACAGAATCTGAGGAGGGTGTCGAGGGCTCCTTCCTGCTGGGTGTTTCTGTAAACCTCATGCTGCCCAGAAAAGAAAGAGAAGGTGAAAGAGCAAGGGGGGGTGGGGGGAGGGGCCATGGGCTGGCGCTGCGCGCCGGCTGTGGTTTCGGGGACGTCCCTTCCCGGGGGCAGGGGGCAGGGAGGGTAGTGCGGGGCCTGGGCCCTGTGAGAGCAGCATCCCTGGTCCTGCCGTGCTGGGGAGGGCAGCTGGCTGTTGGGGGGAGAGTGCCATCCAGCGCCCGTGGGCCCCATGGTGCCCGGCTCGCTCCTGTTCAGAGAGGGCCCTCGTGTTCCCCTGGGGGGAGGGCAGCCCACAAGAGGTTTTGCAGTCCTGCTCGTGGCCGAACGTGGTGCTGCCCCAGACCGGGTATATCTGCCGGCCGCAGGGCTGTCCAGTGCCCTTCCCCAGAGCACAGCCACACACTCAGACCACACGTCCAGCAGAAAGGTTCTCTGGGGCAGGTGGCGATTGCCTAGTGCAGCCCATTTCGTACCCTCCATTACATTTGGGTCCAGGACAGGGTGTGGCCAGGCCTGAGGCTCTGCTGTGGTTCATTGCTATGCATGCTTAACATCGGGGTGACCTCTGAGCAGTTCTTCCAGGACCCGCCTCAGGTTCCCCAGGCCAACCTCTGGCAGGCGTGCCAGCAGCATCCAAGGTGAGCAGTGTACACAGGACTTGACCCTCCCAGTGGTGGTGGCAGGGGGTGCCTGGGACTCCAGTTCATCCTGCTTTCACCCCACTGTCACCTGCTCCCATGCGTCAGCCTCGTGTTATATTCTGTGCTGTCTGCATTGTCTGTTATATTATGCACTGTCCATGTTCTGTTCCGCACAGTCTGCCATCTGCACCATCTTCATGGGGTTCTATATCCTCATCACCTTCTACACCCCCTACAGTGTGTCCCACACACAGAGGATGCACATCACCTCCTCACTCACTACACTGTGTCCCACACGACCTGCAGGATGCATGTCACCTCCTACACTTGTTACACCGTGTCCCATACAACCCACAGGATGCATGTCACCTGCTACAGTCCCTACAGTGTGTCCCCCATAGTCCGCAGGATGCACGTCACCTCCTACACTTGCTACACCATGTCCCACACGACCCCCAGGATGCACGTCACCTCTTAATGCGCACTGTGTCCCAAATGACCTACAGGGTCTGTGTCACATTCTCTTATCTGTGTCACACTGCACTGTCCACATTCTTGTGTTGGCACAAAGTTATGAAGTCTGAAAGGAGCTTCCCTTGCCTCAGTTTTTCAGAAGGAAGCCTTGGAGTGCACATTAAGTTTATTTCTCAAGGCTTAGTGTGCTTAGGAAGGCATTGCACACAGACCTGGTTTTGACCTGTGGTCTGGGAGGGAACAGCTGCTCTGGGGGGCATCTGGGCCCTAGGAGGCCAGTGCAGAACCAGAACCGCGAGCCCTAAGGGGATCTGCAGCGTCCTGGACAGACGTGGCCGCTTTGGGGAGTGCCGTACCCCGCCCCAGCCCCAAGACCAGCAGGTGCCTGCGCGCCCCGTTCATGTGCGCGGTCCGGCAGCCGGCACGGCCCTTGTCCCTGCGGAGCTGCTCTGCGCGCCCACCCACTGCTCGGCCAGATGCTCGGGAGGGCGGTGGCGGCTCCTGCACAGCCCGGCCTGCGGGGAGGGGCTCGGCCGCCTCCCCTCCCTCCACCATGTGCCCTCCTCAGCCTGTGGAATGCGCGCGGCCCGGGGCCGGCCCCCAGAGCACCGGCCGAGTGTGCGGAGCCGGGCCACCCAGACTGTCCCGCTGGGCGCACGCAGCTGCCGCCCGATCCTGCCGGCCCGGCAGGCCTAGCCCGGAGAGCGCAGCCCTGTCCCGGCGGCCGATGCGAGCCGCCATGCGGCTCCGAGAGGTGTCCCTGCGCCAGGACCCCGACCTGCGGCAGGAGCTGGCCTCGCTGGCCCGCGGCTGCGACTTTGTGCTGCCCTCGCGCTTCAAGAAGAGGCTCAAGGCCTTCCAGCAGGTGCAGGGTGGGGGCAGCCTAGATCCTGCCCCGGGGCCCCTCTGCAGGGCCCCGGAGGCCAGCTTGGGGCTGCTCAGGCCCCAACTCCCAGCCGTGCGTCCCTCCGGACGGCGCGTCTGTGTGGAGAACCAGATGCCCCGTGTGGCTGGCTGGCTTGTCGGGGAGGGAGCGCTGGAGCAGGACCCAGCATTGCCTTCCGCGGCCCCGCGGCAGGCGGCTGAGCGCTGGAGGAGGCACATACCTGGGCTGGGACTCTGGGGAGGCCTGGGTGACCCGTGGAGGGGGTGCGTGAGCCCCTGGGCCGTCGCGGGGATGCTGGGGGCCTGCACCTCCGTTAATGCCCATGGCGACTGGGGTGGAGCTGCAGTGTGCCGCTCGCTGGCGGGCTTTCCAGAGGGATTCACTGAGGTCTGCATATACCATCCCAGCCCGCTGCGCAGTTCCGGGGTCCGGTCACCACCCCCTTTTAAACTGCACGGGCCTTTCCCCAGTGCTCAGAGAACTGAAGCCTGTCTGCGCCGGTACCGCGTGTGACTTTATGATGAGCTTAAGGAGCCATCATTTAAAGGTTGTGGCCTTGTGACCACGTGGAGTCACTTTGTAAGCAAGGTCTACGTGGTGGGGGTGGCCCGCGCGGGGGCGGGGCAGGGCTGCACCCTGTCCACAGCTCCCAGGGCCTCGCGTCTAGGTGTGCGGACGCTGGGCGGGTCAAACGCTTGAATTTTCTCTCCAAGCAAGTGCTCTGTCTTGTCGTGTCCCCAGATCAAATTGAATCAGACAGTGCCATTTGGGGCAAAAAGGCTGCTTCCTGAGGATATCTTAGTTGGAATTGTTTCTAGGTTCACATCTCAGCTTTTACAGAATTTCTGAATTTCTATCCGTTCTGTCTTCCAACTTTTGAAATTTTCTCTGCAAGTGGGTTATGTTTGTAAGTTTGCTCCTTGTTTTTAAGGAAAGTCTATCTAAAATCATGTTAATGTGGAGACCTTAAAAACAGTCACGAGAGGAAAATGGATGTTTGCTATTTAGCATTTTCATGTGGTTTGCTAGCATGCTTGCAGATTCGGACCCCTTCTGCCTTTCCCTAGATGGTCGGGACCTGATACCAGGTCCCCGGCTCCTGGCAGCGCCCACCCATGATCCTCTGGGCTGTTTTAGGACTGTTCGTCTTACAAACACCACTTTTTGGAAAACAGATCTCATGATTCGTTTAACAGGAAGCTGTCGCAGTGATGTTTTCAGGAGCCATCCTGGGGGCTGTTGCCCGGGAACAAGGGTGTTCCTCGGGTGTGCCCGAGAAGGAGAGGGTCTTTTCTTGGGGAGGAGCAGGGAGATTTCCTGGATTCCAGATGCAGCCCTGAGGGGTTTGCAAGTGTCTGTTAGAACTGGTGGGAGGTGGGACATGGAGGGATGGAGGAGAGTGGAGCCGGGGGGTGGGGGGGGCAGCATTGGGGGAAAGGGCGGATGGGTGGGGTGCAGTGGGAGCTGAGAGGGGTGGGGTGTGGAGAGGAGTCCGGAGTCTGGGATGTGGAGGGATGTAAGGACATGGAGGGCAGTGGGAGACCCAGGGGAGGGAGTGAAGGACGCGGAGGGGCGGGGAGGCTCGGGAGGATCGAGCAGATGGGTGGAGTGCAGTGCAGAGGGTGGGGGACGTGGAGGCATGGGGAGATGGGGTGCTGCTTCAGAGGTGACAGCCATGGTCAGTGTGAGCCCACTGGCCTCTGGAGGGTGGCCACCTGGTCCGTCTGTCCGGAGGGTGGCGGTGATCTGTCTGTGGGCTCTCCCTGCTTGCAAGGGGCCTATCCACCTGCCCAGCTGCCGGGGATTCTCCGCCTTCTGTGCTGAGCAGCCCTGTGCCCCAGCCTCCTCTGTGCTCGCCCTCAGTCCTCCACGCTATCTGGAGGGCTATGCTGCCTGGCCTGCGTGCCAGTCTTTGGCCTTGGCGGGGGCGAGTCACCTGCTCTCCACGCAGCAGCCCTGTCCCCACTCTCCTGGTCACCTGGTCAACATGCTCCGGTCCCATACACACCCCAGCCAGTGCAGCCTCCTTGCAGGGTCCTTCAGGTGGGTGCACAGGCCCTGCAGAGCGCCGTTTGAGACCCCCAACCAAGCCATCCCCCAGGGACCATCCTGGATGTGGAGATGGCCTCTCCTCCTCATGGGGACAGTCTGGCCTTGGCTGACACCAAGGGGGTTCCCTTAGCACGAAGCTGTCCCAGCAATCACGCCCAGCGGGGTGGGCCCTGCCTGCCCCCCTCCATCCATGCTCCCTGAGTGGGAGTCGGACATGACCCTGCCTGCCCTCTGGGCTTGGGGAAGCCACACCATGTGTGCCTGGCTGTGGGTACCGAGCTGACGTCCGTGGTCAGGCTGTGGAGCACTGGCCTCATGCCGTTTCTGTGCGCTTCCTCCTCCGTGTGAGGGGCTCTTCTCCAGCCTTGGTCGCTCCTGTGGGCTCGGGCTCTCGGGGCAGCCCCCTGGTCTGTGCCACCCTGCAGGCCATCCCACCGAGGCAGAGGAAGGACTTGGGGACGCCTCCAACAGGGCCTGCCTTGCCTCCTCCACTAGGCTCCTCTGCTTTACACTCTGACCTTTGACCCCTGTCCAGTGTGCTGTCTGTAGGGGGGCCTCCTGTCAGCCAGTGTGGGGGACCCAGCAGCTGAGAAGCCTCACAGTCTGCAGGGGCCTCCCAGCGTGTGGGGCACGGGGTGGGTGCCTTGCCTGGCTCCACGACCCCATCCTGCTCCCAGTCACCCAGGGTCTCGCTGCTGCAGCTGCGGCTCAGGTGGCGTGCCCCCTGGGGTCCTGCCGAACCTGGGTGCCGTGTCGGCAACCCTCTCCCTGTCCTGCTCTGCCTCGTCTGCTGCACCGCCTCCCAGCTTTCACTGCCTGGCTCGCCCGGTCAGAGTTGGAGCTAGGGCAGCTGCTGACATCCCAGCACATGCCCCCTGACCCTCTGCTCTCTGGCCGACCACCCAGCACGAACCCCCTGACCCTCTGCCATCTGGCCACAGCCAGTGTTCAGAGATGTCCCCAAAGGCACACGACCTCGGCTGAGTCTCATGGGACTTCCACCACTCACAGCACTCATCTTTCCCAAGGCCCTGCTCTCTGTTGTCCATGGATGTCCTGCGCTGTGCACCCTGTGAGGCCGGCCGGCATATTTTTGATTTCTGGGTTGTGATGAGTCAGTGCATCTGCAGAAATAGCTCCTTGTGAGGCAGGGTGTCATCTTTATCCATGTGCTCGAGTGGCCCACGCTTAGTGAGTTGCTGACAGGTGAGGGCACAGTGTAGTTAAAGGCCGTGCTTTGGAGAACACACACCACACCCCTTGTTCCCATGTTGCTTTTTTTTTTTAAGTCATTACAAATGTTTTTATTTTTATTTATTTATTTTATTTTGGTATCATTAATTTACAATTACATGAAGAACATTTTTTACTAGGCGCCCCCCCTTCACCAAGTCCCCCCCACATACCCCTCAGAGTCACTGTCCATCTGCATAGTAAGATGCTGTAAAATCACTACTTGTCTTCTCTGTGTTGCGCAGCCCTCCCCATGTCCCCCATGCACTATACATGCTAATCGTAATGCCCCCTTTCTTTTTCCCCGCCCTTATCCCTCCCTTCCCACCCGTCCTCCCCAGTCCCTTTCTCTTTGGTAACTGTTAGTCCATTCTTGGGTTCTGTGATTCTGCTGCTGTTTCGTTCCTTCAGTTTTCCTTTGTTCTTATACTCCACATATGAGTGAAATCATTTGGTACTTGTCTTTCTCCACCTGACTTATTTCACTGAGCATAATACCCTCTAGCTCCATCCATGTTGTTGCAAATGGTAGGATCTGTTTTTTTCTTATGGCTGAATAATATTCCATTGTGTATATGTACCACATCTTCTTTATCCATTCATCTACTGATGGACACTTAGGTTGCTTTCATATCTTGGCCATTGTAAATAGTGCAGAGATAAACATAGGGGTGCATCTGTCTTTTTCAAACTGGAGTGCTGCATTCTTAGAGTAAATTCCTAGAAGTGGGATTCCTGGGTCAAATGGTATTTCTATTTTGAGCATTCTGAGGAACCTCCATACTGCTTTCCACAATGGTTGAACTAGTTTACATTCCCACCAGCAGTGTAGGAGGGTTCCCCTCTCTCCACAACCTCACCAACATTTGTTGTTGTTTGTCTTTTCAATGATGGCGATCCTTACTGGTGTGAGGTGATATCTCATTGTGGTTTTAATTTGCATTTCTCTGATGATTAGCAATGTGGAGCATCTTTTCATGTGCCTGTTGGCCATCTGGATTTCTTCTTTAGAGAACTGTCTATTCAGCTCCTCTGTCCATTTTTTAATTGGATTATTTGCTTTTTGTTTGTTGACGCGTGTGAACTCTTTATATATTTTGGATGTCAATCCTTTATCAGATCTGTCATTTATGAGTATGTTCTCCCATGCTGTAGGATACCTTTTTGTTCTATTGATGGTGTCCTTTGCTGTACAGAAGCTTTTTAGCTTGATATGGTCCCACTTGTTCATTTTTGCCTTTGTTTCCCTTGCCCGGGGAGATATGTTCATGAAGAAGTCACTCATGTTTATGTCCATGAGATTTTTGTCTATGTTTTTTTCTAAGAGTTTTATGGTTCCATGACTTACATTCAGGTCTTTGATCCATTTGGAGTTTACTTTTGTGTATGGGGTTAGACAGTGATCCAGTTTCATTCTCTTACATGTACCATGTTGCTACTTTTTAAGAGGCTTGAGCCCTGCGTTAGGGCTTTTCTCACATGCACGCCCATGCACACACACGCATGTCTGTTAGCTATGTTTGTTTTACGTGGATATATAACCACACAGAGGTCAGGGAAGGGTCTGCACAAGTCCTCCAGAGGCCACTGAGGTCTGCTGAGAGCTGCTTCACAGTCCAGGAGGCAGCCGCTCCCAGCTGCGCCCTGCGTGTCGGCAGAGAATGTGTGTTCTGCAGCTGTGCTGAGGCCGTGGTCTATTTATGTCCAGGAGATTAAACTGGTAAATCTTCTGTGTCCGCACAGGGCAGTTCCGTTTCTTGTTGTCTGGTCAGCTCTGTCATCCACACCGGGGGAGCCGAGCTCGGCCTCCAATCGGCTGGATCTCTGCGCCTCTAGTGCCTGCCTCGTCTGTGCTGAGGCTTCCTGGGAAGGCCCCAGTCGGCGCAGGGTTGTAACAGTGTTCTGTGACTGACCCGTCAGCCCGGAGTGACTGTTCCTCTCCAATAATGTCGAAGCCTTGCTTTACTTTGTGGCAAGTTTGTGCTTTACTTTGTGCTTTACTAATGCAGCTATACCACCTTTTCTTGGTTAGTCTTGGCCAGCTGTATCTTTTTCTGCCTTTGAAAAAATTACAGCCTCTGTGCTCTAATGTCTTGTATGCGTTTCTTGTAAATATAGTTGATCTTTGAACCACACCTCAGTCTTTGAACTGCAGAGGTCCATTTATAGGTGGATTTTTTCAATAAACTTACAGGATTGGTATTGGACATAAGGCAGATTCCATGGATAATGTGGTCAATAGAAATGGGAAAGAAACACGTGATGCTTAGTGGCCCTCCTGGGATGGAGCCCGTGACCTTCGTGTTAGCACGTTGTCCTAAGGCGCTGAGCTAACAGGCACGCTGGGGAAAAAGCCTTTAAAAGTCAAATCCAGCTGAAGGCGACAGTGCTTTTCTTCACAAAATCTCAAGGATTGTTTTTTCTGTGAAGAAAGGAAAAGGAGAGATTCCAGCTGCCGTCATGGGTGGCCTGTTCTTCTTCCTGGGAAGAAATGCTTTTCAAAACTGACCAGAAAAAACTCAGATAAATCTCCCAAGTGGGGCTTCCTTCCCACTAGTTAACTGACTATCCTGGAAATGCCAACTACTTAGCTCGTCAAGGGGCAAAATCATATCTTTACTCATCATATTAAACCCCAGAAACACTCAAGCTCCATCAGCCTTTCGTTGGCGCTGTTGTTCTCTCAAGGGATCTGAAAAGGCATGGAGCTACACCCTGATGGCTGACGTGTGATCAGCGTGTTCAGATTTACCTCCGTACGCTCTGCTTCTTCCAGACAGACCCTCCTCAGCATCTCCGTGAGTGCTTAGTGGCAGACCCCTGTGCTTTGGTCGGAAACCCTGTTGGAAAGTTACC
Source organism: Manis javanica (assembly GCF_040802235.1). NCBI lineage: Eukaryota > Metazoa > Chordata > Mammalia > Pholidota > Manidae > Manis > Manis javanica. Next base: position 155,374 of record NC_133174.1, on the reverse strand, counting down.
TTCGCGGGGGCAGAGATCCCGGTTGGCACCACTTCTGGTGTGTGTTCTGTGGGGCAGCTGGGAGGCCTGTGTGCTCCACGGCAGAGCACCCTCTGTGCGGTTGTGGTTGGGCTGGTTTGGAAGCTGTGCCTGTTGTCATGATGCTGTGTCTGTGTGTGGGTTTCCGGAGCGAACCTGCCTGCGGTTCCCTGGCTCTGCACATCTTCCAGCACGTCTCCGCTGCCCAGCTTCAGCGTGGACGCCTGCTTCGCGTCTGCGTCCGGGTCCAACACAGCCCCAGAGCTGTGCTGGGTCTGCCCGTCAGCCCGCTCAGCATGGGTGCTTGTGTCAGTGTGATTTCCATTTCTGGAAGTCTCCCTGGGTCTGTGTTCAGTGTGCACCCGGTCTTGTATCTTCACGCCTGCCCTCTGTTGGTTGAAGCACGTGAGGCCCATCAGTTCCCGTTTCTGAGGTGCCGGCATCTGAGGGCCGTGGGCTCAGACCTGCCCCAGGGTTCCTGCTGCATCTCCTGGTGCCTGTTCCCACGTGATCGCTGATTTGGGACGTGGGCTGCGCCCATGCCACCTGCACGTGCTGCTCACATGTCTTGGATCTGGGGAACTTGCGAGTCCTGAGACAAGGAGGGTTCCCTGAGGTCATGCTGCACCCACACACTGCCAGTCTGGGTCGACTTTACATCTTTGGCTTGAGGGCTTGGGGGCCATCCAGATGGTGTGAATTTGGTTTGTGAACTTGAGTGAGAGTCTGCCTGGCTTTCTCAGGGAGGCTCCCCCACCCCAGCTCTTGCAGCAGCAGGTTTGGGGCCCACACTTTCCTCTCCAGGGCATAGGAGTAGCTGGGAGCCATTTCCCGTTCATTCTTGGAATGGAAGGCACAGCTGTCTGGGACACCCCTTGAGGCAGCCAGCTGACCCCCTTGAGCCCACATCCCCGATGGCAACAGCGGTCAGGGCCCACGGCCTCACCAGGCTCCCTCTCTTCCCGGGGTCGGTGGCTGAGGGTTCCTGACTTCCTGGCCAGCTCACGGTGGCACTCAGGGAGGTGTTTGCACAACATGCTGTTCAGCCTTCGTACTTGCTTAGGGCAGACGGGTGTCTGGGCACCGGGCGTCTCATTGCCAGAGAGCCGCCCTGTGAAGGGGACTTCCCGAGCCCATTCTGTTTCCAGCAGAATGCGTCGTGTGTCCCCAGCTCTTCTTCCCAAAGGAAAGAATTCTGTCGAGAGACAGACGAGGGCCGTTCTCAACTGCAGTTATTAAGCAGAGCGTAAGCGTGCTCCCTAGGAGGGTGGAGAGTGGCCTGCCATTAGGGTTAGGGTGGCTTTCATACGTCCTTTCAGTGACAGGTTGATTGACAACTCAAGGTTACATGACCTTTTCTCAGTGCGCAGGCGCCTGACCCATGAGTACCTAAACGAAGCCCACTGGGGGGGCCAAACCTCAGTGCTTAAGTAGAGTTAGATTCATTTTAGCAAGGGGGCTCCTTTGGGACAAGGTCTTGGGACCTTGTGCAGGCCCTGACATCAGGGAAGCCCTGTGGTCCTGGGCCTCCTGGGCATGTTCTGGGCCTCCTGGTGATCTGGGCATCCCTGACTGGAACTGGGAATGACAGAAGGCTGGGGGGTGGCCAGGGCACAGCCTTCCTTGGGGACGGGCTAGCCCACTGCCCTGCTGTGTCTAACTAAGGGCCCATCTAAGAATTGTGCACACCTGAGGCCACTGGGTCTCCTAGGCTTGCTCCCAACTGGGGGCTTCCATTCAGGGAAGGGTCCCTTGGATCCGGCCAGCAGCAGAGGCAGCAGATCCAGGGGTGGGAAAGACCCATGTGGGCCATGGGAAGGCTGTGTCATGAGCCCAGCTCTGTGCTGGAAGCTTCCTAAAGCAGGACAGCTTGCTGCGTCACCAAGGGCGGTGTCCTGACACATGTGAGGGACCTGGTCAGGGGCTCACTGCTCACTGGTGGTGTCAAAAGCATTGGCTTTGATTCCAGGGTGGCGCATCTGCCGTTCCGCTCCTGGCAGGAACGAGACCTTGCAGCTGAGGTCTCCGTGGGACCGCCTGCCTGCAGGGTGGTGGCGTGCCCACCTCTGGGAGTCCATGGGCGGGAAGGTGCGACTCCAGGCACAGCCCCAAAACGGGGACACCCCCTTCCTGCGTGTGATTGATGGCCCAGGCAGCCCGGGTACGAACCCTGGCCTCCCAGGGGCAGGTTCTCCAGGCCCTGCGTGGTGGGCTGCCCCTGTTCTGAGGGGTCTCCCGAGGCGGGTTCAGAGGAGGCATGGATCTGCACTCCTGCGAGGCAGTCATGGGTTGTGTGACCTCGTGTGTCCTGGCCTCCTGTGGCCAGCCTGTGGGCACTGTCCGGAGTTAAGTCAGGTAGATGGGCCCGTGCATCCCGTCCACCAGCTCCGCCTGCGTTCATACTCGTTAGCATGAAGAGGACAGTCAGGGTTCCCAGGCTCTAACTGGCCCACCCCTTCTGCTTCATAGGTTCCGACGCGGAAGGAGGAGCCCCTGCCGCCAGCCCCAAGCCAAAGCATTCCAGCGTTCTACTTCCCGCGAGGCCGCCCAAAGGGCACAGTGGACACAGACGCCATCATCGCCAAGGTCGAGAGCACGTTTGCCCAGTTCCCGCAGGAGAAGGCCACGATGGCGGACATGGGCAGCGTGGCAAAGGTGGGTGTGTGGGCATGGCAGGCGGCACCCGTCTCTGCTGCTTTGTAGGCGTGCTGCTCTGGATCGTGCTTGCGACGCCACTGCTAAAATCCAGCGCAAATGGGGTCTCATGTTAATTCTCATCACAAACTGAGTGTACTGAGGGTGCAGCACCCTGCCACATTCAGTGAGTGTAACCTCTGCGTCTTGCGGGACACCTTCCCTGGAGGTCGGCGTCGCCCTCCCTCTGCCCTTCCGACCCGTGTTTCTCCCTGCCTGGCACAGTGTGCCTCTATTCTGCACGAACTTGGACCCACAATCCCTAGGTAGCAATACAGTTTGCGCGGTTTGAAACTTAGCTTTAAGGACCATCACACTGTGCATCGTAACGCCTTCGGTATTTGAAGATCAGCCATGTTGCCGCATGTAGGCTCAGGCACAGTCAGTCAGTTTCTGCTGTGGGGATGCAGCACCGTTTACTCACTGCTCCCCCCAGTGTGTATTTGTGTTGCCAGGGCTCCTCCAGTGCCTCACCCACCAGGAAGGTGGCGTTGCCTGGACACTGTCACCGTCCCATGAGGTAGCCCGGGTCCCTCGCCTGGTGTGGAACCCAGGACCCTGAGGGCTCCTGCTGCCTGCGGGCTCCCTGTCACCCAGCCCTTCCCGGCTCTCAGGGCCACCTCCTGGGTGTTGGGCTCCCACTGCCTGAAGTTCTGCTCCATAAAGCGCTCTAAACCGGATGTCAGGTGCGATCAGTGGCTTGTCCCGCCCCCTGCCTCCTGCCACTCGGGTGCTTTTTCCTTGGCTCTCCCATCCATCCCCTGCCCTCCCCTCTTGTAGAATTTCTCTGTGTTCTGGACACTTGCCCTCTATCCGTTGTTTGTATTGGGAAAACGTTTTCCTGCTCTGCACGCTCTAAATGACACCACCTACTTCCATCTCCTTTCATTCGTTAGGGTGGCCTTGGCCATCTGTGTGCAACAGCCTGATTGAGAGAGAATTCCTATACCACACGATTCACTCATTTGCAGTGTGGTGTTGAGTGTATTCGCAGTTGTACAACCCACCACTGCTGTCAGCATCCGGGCGTTTTTGCCACTCCAAGGAGGAACCCTGCACCCTTGATCCCTGCGGAGCCCTCACCCACTAGTACCCTCATCCCCACTGCGAACTCATCCACCCCCAGCACCTTCATCCCTAGTGACCTCATCCCCTCATACCCCCAGCGCTTCATCCGCAGTCCCTGGGAAACGAGTCACCGGCTTTCTGTGTTCTCAAGACATTTCGTGTAAATGGAATTGTATAGTACCTGGGTTCTGTGCCCGGCTTTGGGCACTCAGCATGTTTTCGGGGTTCCTTCATGTCTTGGTGCAGGTCAGGGCTCCGTCCCTTAGCTTTGTGTCCCACGGGGGCTGCCGTTTGGGCTGCTGTGACTGTCGTGCTGCTGGCGTCTCCATATCTTGGATGCACAGACTTAGGATGGAATCGTTGGGTCAGGTGGGAACGCTGCATGTCATTTTTAGAGGAGCTACCAGACTTTTCCACAGCAGCTGCACCGTTTTGCGTTCCACGCAGCAGTGCACAAGGGTTCCAGGCTGCACCCTTGCCAACACTTGTTATCTCTTCGTGGACAGCCTGTCTAGCGTCTGTGAGGTGGCATCTCGCGGCTGTAATCTGTGTCTCCCTGATGACCAGCAATGTCGAGCATCTTTCACGGGCTTACTGGTTACTTGCGCATCTCCTTTGGACACTGTCTGTTTAGATCCTTTGCCCATTTTCAGTTGGGTTATTTGTCATTTTGTTGAATTGTGAGAGTTCTTGATAGATTCTGGATGCAAGTCTCTTATCAGATACACAGTGTGCCGATATGTTCTCCCGTTCTGGGTTGTCTGTTCATTTTCTTAACAGTGTCCTCTGATGCAAAGAAGTCTTTGATTTTGGTGTTCATTTTTGTTTTCATTTGTTACTTGTGTTTTGGTGTCATATCCATGAAATGTTACCAGATCCAACATCGTGAAAATTCACTTTGGCTTTTCACTTACGAGTTTTATCTCTGACGTCTACATCTTCAATCCTTTCTGATGCCAGCGTAGAGTGGCGTGGAGTCCAGCTGCATTCTGCAGCCTGTGGATGCCCAGGGTTCCCAGCACCACTTGCAGAAGAGACTGTTCTTTCCCCAGCGCGGTCTCGGCCCCCTTGCTGGAATCAGCTGACCATGTACGTGCAGGCTTAATACAGGGTTCTGACTCTGTTCTCCCTACCATGTTTCTGTCTTTATGCCAGTACCACCCTGCCTTGATGTACTCTGGCTTTGCAGTAAGTCTTGAAACAGGGGCATGTGAGTCCTTAACTTTGTTCTTCTTTTTCAAGATTGTTTTAGCTCAGGGTGGCCCCTTGGTCTTCCACATGAACTGTAGGATCACCTTGTCAGGTTCCTACAAAGATGCCAGCTGGGGTGCTGACGGGGTGCATTGAATCTGTTGATCAGCTTGGGAAGTATTGCCATCTCAGTGATAGCAGTCTTTTGATCCATGGTTGTGGAATGTCTTTCCATTTATTTATGTCTTCAGTTTCTTTGAGAAACATTTCATAGTTTTCAAGGTAAAGTTTTCTATAGATTCTATTATATTTGTTCCAAAGTATTTTATTATTTCTGATGCTATTATAAATGAAATTGTTTTCTCAATTTTATTTATGGATTGTTCATTGCAAATGTTAAAAATACAGTTGTTTTTTGCATATCGACCTTATATCCTGCAAATCTTCTGAACTCAGTCATCAGTTGTACTGGTTTTTAGCGTATTCCTTAGGATTTTGTATAGAAGTGATTGTGGCTCCTGTGAGTACAGATAGTTTCATTTCTTCCTTTCCCGTGTGGATGTCTTATTCTCTGCCTTGCTGAACTGCTGTGGTTAGAACTCCACTGTGGTGCTGGAGATAACGGCCAAGTGCAGGCTCTGGTCTTGCTCCTGGCCTGGTGGGGAAAGTCTCCGTGCTTTCACTCTGACATGACATCAGCTCTGGGCTGCTCTTACACACCCTTTGTCAGGTGGAGGACGTCCATTCTGGTCCACGTTTGTTGAGTGTCTTTGTTTAGGCGGGATGCTGGGCTTGTCAGATGCTTTTCCTGCTTCTCCTGAGATGGTCATGTGGCTTTGTTTGCTTTCCTGATGCGGGACATGACATGAGTTGACTTTTCCAGTGTTAAACCAGCCTTACCTTCCTGGAAGGACTCCTGCTTGGTCATGGTGTGCAGTCCTTTCTGTGTGTTGCTGGATTCTCTTTGCTAGTTTCTCCATTGATGATTTTTGCCCTGTGGTTGTGGAGACCTGCTGGTAGGCTTCTGGGTGTTCCTGTGTCTGGTTTTTGTGGTAGGGTAACACTGTTCTCAGAGGAAGACTTGGGAAGTGTTCCGTTGTATTAGAGATTTGCCTTGTGAGAGTTTTCTAAAATTGTTTTGTAAGTGGGTAAAAACAGGGTTATGAAGTCAAACCAAAAATCCAGAACTACTCAGGTAAGTCCAGATGGTCTACTCCAGTCTGGCTCCTCTTCCGGTAACAGTTTTCACAGCCCTGCGTTGCCTTTTGGCTGTTTTTCTTCTTAGCCTGAGCAAGTACGTGTAGATATGCATGTGTGTACGTGTGCACATACTGAATTTCTCCCATTTCTTAGGTTGAAAGTGCCACAGTCTGCATGTGGGTGTCTTCTCAGCAAACACTGTATGTTGCAGATCACCCCAAATCAGCATGGAGTTCCTTGCTTTGCCCTCCTGCCTGCAACCGTAAAAGTGACCGGCTGCCGAAACCATACAAAGCCATCTCCTTCCGAGGGAAAGATGACAGCCGTTTTGTGACCGCTAAAGCTTGCTGAAACATTAAAAACTCTCTTACAGGTGGTCATTAGTGTATAGGGAGATGGGAAAAGTAGTGAGACTGATAGCATGCTGTTTTGTAGAAACACTAGAAATTAACATGTTTCACTTCTTTGTGAAGAGCGTGGTGGCATAGCTTGGACAGAGCACATCTCCTTGTTGAGTGGCATAGGGTGCAGAGGGGGCATCTTCTCTGAGCCCGGGCTAATGCATGTTACCTCTCAGTCTGGTCTTACCCTTCATGTTCCCTGTGCTGTGACACATCTGCAGGCGCCTCTACCTCAGGGCTCTGCTGGCCTCCCTTCTGCTTGGACTGTTCTGTTTCCATCACAGCCTCGCCAACATTGTGTGCTTTCACTAAATCCCTCTGGCTGTGCCCAGAACCTCCTGCCCCACTGCGGGCATAGCATCCTGCACTCAGCCATTTCTTCTGTGGTTCATTTGCCTTACGTCAAATCCTGTGTGCTCTGTGTAGTGTTTCTTCACGACTTAGCCACCCATCCGCCTGGCCTCTACTATCCACCGTCCAAGCGTCCACTGAGGTAGTAGGTTCTAAACACTGAAGTTGCTCGTTGGCCATCAGCCGAACAGAGAAGTGGGGTTTGGTGTTGAAAACCAGACTTTCACCTGACAGAGAACTAGGGCGCCTGCAGCTTATGCACCCAGGGGTGAGCTCACAGCCAACTTACTTCCTGACAGCATGTCCCTGCTGCCGGGATGTGGGCCTCATAGCCAGACACCTTGCTCTCTGTGTGTGACCTGAGCAGCAGGTGCAAGGACAGGCCCCCATGGACTGGGGAAAGAGCAGTGTGCACCTCACGCTCCTTTTGTGGTGTGTGGTATCCAAGGCCGGCGGCTCCTCTTCTCCCGCCCGTCCTCACACTTGTGTGCTGGTAAGACGAAGTTGGAACCGTGCTCGGAAGGGGAGCCTGGCATGTCTCATGGAACTGTGGCAGCGGGACTTTTCCACCATGAGTACCGCCTGCACCCTGTGTCCCCTGCCGGTGCCTGGCGCCCTGTGTGTGGGTGAGCCGTGGCCTGTTCCCGCGGAGGCTGCTCCTTTTTGCAGGAATAGCCATGTGCATGGTTTCATGTCGTCTGTCTTTGGAACTGCTTTCCCTAAGAGCATGCCCGGGTCACAGTGGAGGGCATGTGGGCTGTTATCCAGGGTTCCCAGAGTCCCTCCAGAAGGGCTCTGCAGTCATGAGTTCTCACTGTCCACCGTGACAGAGCCAGCGAGTGGCTTGGGGCCTTGTCGGTGGGAAATGGTATTTCAGGGCTCTTTCGGTGTGCATTTTTCTTCATCTGCTAATCTTTCCCATGAAATTTCACCCCTGGTTGTTAAGTGAGATGTACACACACTCCAGGCATCCAGTTGTTCTCGCCCAGTTTGGGAATCAGGGTCAGCCACACGGGTTAGCCTGTGTCCGCCTCATTTCTGCCCCGCTTTCAGCTTCTCTGCTTCTCAGGCTCCCCCGAGGCCCCCTCACCAAGCCGCCATCTCCCAGCTCTGCTGTGATGTCACCACTTCACCGGGGATTTTAATTTCTCCAGTCAGTTTTCATTATTTATACTTCTTATAAACCAATTATTTGCTTGACTTACAAATTTATTACTTTAAAGCTCTTCCTTATTTTATTGTATGATTTTGGACATCTTTATCAGGTGCGCACGCACCGCCCTTTCCCTTGTGGGGTCAGTTACTTCTGCCCCCCGCCACAGGCCGTGCTGGAGACCGGTCTGCATCGTCTTTCAGGGAAGCTCTGTCAGCTTCCCCAGTTCCTTCCTGGATTTGTGTCTTTTCCTGAATTTCTGCTCTCGGGTTTGTTGCGCCCTCACACTTGTCTGTTCCGTCATGTTTTCCGAGCTTTTGATGGGAACTAACTCTTATGGTCCCTTCACTGGTCTGTAATTCACATACGGGAAGATCTCCAGTTTAAGTTTGTACCTTCAGACTTTCTGAGAGTGTGTCTCCTCCTCCACTGTTTGGGGGACATGCGCCCGGCCCCGGCCCCTTCCCTGCCCCTGGGGCCCCTCCCCGCATCCCTTCTGTGTCCCTCAGAGGCCCTCAGCCCCCATCTCATCCCGTGAGAATGGGTCCTGCCCTGCCTCGCTGCCCCAGGACTGCCCCGGGCCTGCTCCTGGCATCAGGGCCTGCCTTGTCTTGTGGGATTCCCCATGAGCGGGTCGCGCTTCTGTGTGGGGTTGGAGCTGTCCTCCCAGCCGGTCAGCCACGTGCGCACACAGGCCATAGCTGTGTGCGGAGGTGAGCACGTGGTCGCCCCCAGCACTCTGTGAGCGGAGCTGCTCCCCATGCTGGTGTGCACGGCCGTTGCCTGCATCGCATCCCCAGGTTGTCAGGATGGCAGAGTTGAGCCCTGGTCGTCAGGTGCCTGGGTGCCAGTCGTTGGAACAAGCACGGCGACTTTCCGGAGCACGTGCAGGTACACGCAGTGGGCTGTCCTGTGGCCCTGCAGCTCCCAGCATCGCCGCGGTTGGGGCCACCCTGCAGGACGTACCCCCTCACTGCAGCTTCAGTGTCCTCCCCCACACGATGGCTCCCCACGCCTTTCTTGTGGTGGGCTTTCGTCCGTGTGTCCTTCCGCGGGTGGTGCTTGGGCATGCGTGGGCTGCCCGTGGTTCCGCAGGTATGTGCAGTGGTGGCGTGTTTATGCCAAGGTCCATGCAGTGAGCCCCTGCTAGCTGCCCAGTGCATGCGGGCTGTATGCTGTCACGGAGCCGTCACCCAGGCCACAACACCTCCTCAGTGACTCCCCATCCCCCCTGCGCCGTGCCCATGGCAGCCGCAGCACCACGTATGTGACATGTACGACCTAACAGGCTTTGGCACTGGGTTGCCTGCCCCATAGCAGTGGGGTGCAAGTGTTCCCAGCACCTGCAAGGCCCACTCCTCCCATCCTGGCACCCCCCCCCACTGCCCCTGCCCACCTACTGTCACCCAGATGAGGTGGAGTCTTCTAGAGCTTTATATGCACAGGACCTTACAGTAGGCAGCGTGTGTATGTGGTCACATAAAACCATCAGCATTTTAACCATTGTAAAGCCTACAGTCCAGAGACCTTTATCACATATTCAGTGTTGCACAACCAACCACCCCCTCTGTCTGGTTCCAGAACATTCTACCTCCCTACAAAGAAACCCCATCCTCAGGAGCAGGTCTCCCCACCCTTCCCAGCCCAACAGCCATGAGTCCATGTCTGTCTGTGCATCTGCCTGTTCTGGTCGTTTCCTGTGAACAGATCCCAGTCGGTGTGTCCCTGTGTGTCTGCGCCTCTCCCTGAGCACCGTGGGCTCAGGTCCATCCGTGCTGTGCGTGTGTCAGGGCCGCCCTCCTCTTCAGGGTTGAGTAATAGTCCCCTGTGTGCATGGCACATGCTCTGCATGTTTGGGTGGCTACCATTTGGAATAATGACTGTGACTTCTGTGAACACATTCAGGTACACGTGTGTGAACCCCTGTTTTCAGCTCTTCCACGTGCGTATACAGTTGTGAGGTCCCTGCATTATGAGTAAGTCTTTGCTTAACTTACTGGCACCATGTTAGATCCCCACCGGCCCCGTGTGAGGGCCCGGTTGTCGCACACCCTCACCGCTCTTGTGTGGCTGCTCTCTAGCCATTTGTCTTAGTCAGGCTGCCCTCCCAGTGCCCAGGCTGGGGCTCGTGAACAGCGCGCATCGATCTCTCACAGCTCTGGGGCTTGGAGTCCCAGGTCAAGGTGCCAGCAGCTCGGTGTCTGGTGAGGCCTCCTGCTCAGGCGTCCTACCTGCACTTTGGTTCAGTTCCGACACCACCACCTGGCGTCAGCGAAGAAGCCACTGCATAAGGGCTCAGCTCCACAGGGTGCCCCTTCAGATGCCAGTGCCAGGTCCCAGGTGCCTCTGACCGACCGGCTGTAGGTTCATGGGGCCCCACAGCCCTTCTCACAGTCCCTAATTTGCCGTAAGAGCTCACAGAACTCAGGGAAACACCTGCATCTACCAGTTTATCGTATAGCTGGCCTCTGAGTAACACAGTCTTTAGGGGTCAGTCAAAAACCCACATACAACCTGTGACTCCCCAAAAACTTAACTGGCAATAGCCTACCTTGATCTTATAGTACAAATGATAAAATTAACTAGGATCTGCATATTCTGTGCATTCACAGCACACCTCTTTCTTAATTGTTTAGATACCTGTGTGCTGTGCCGTGCATCTGCCTGTTTGTTTCACACAGTTTCTCATCTTCAGAACCATCTCCAGTGCCCACATTGAAAAGCCTGTTTAAATGCACTTAGGCATTTCAAACCTGTGCTGTTCGAGGGTTAGCAGTATAACACAGGGTGGATAAAGGACACAGATGGAAGGCGCAGAGGGCAGGGTCCCGGAGGGACCTGTGGGCTGGAGCGTCTGACCCCGAGGAGTGAGAACCATTGCCCTCCTGGTATGTGGACCCATGCTCCAGCCCGGAAGCTCTCTGAACCACATACTGTCTTTTTATGGAGGCTTCGTCACATTGGCCTGATGGGTCACTAACCCAATCCCCATGCCTTCTTTCCCAGACCATAGGTGGGGCTGCAAGTTCTAGCTTCTAACTAGGGCTAGGTCTGCCTGGTGACCAGCCCCGTCCACAGCTCCCCACAGGCACCTCATTAGGACAAAAGACCCTCCTGTCACTCAGGACATTCCAAGAAATTTAGGGGCTCTGTGCCAGGAACTGGGACCAAGACCAGTACATGTATTTCTTCTTATTTCATGCACAGAGCAGCGTGATGAATCTTGGATGCAATTTACGCAGTGGAAGGAGCCGACAGACCAAAAGGCACCAATGCCACAGTTCCATTTTATGTGACATTCTGGGAAAGGCAGACCAGCTCCCTGGGGCAGGGGAGGACTGGTGGGTGCTGGGAGGGGTGCATGACTGAGGCACATCTCTGCACCCGACAGGGAATGGATCTTCCTCTGTGCACTTACAAAATGTGCTTTTTTATAAGCAGGCGCTTACATAGCATTTATAAAACATGGGATCTTAATATGTGATGTACCTTTTCCTTTGGAGTGACAGTTTTATAATTTTTTACAAAATGTTTCTTTACATCTTTTGCATTTTAGAGGTAATGCTTCCCATTCACTTCAGAATATGACCAAGTCCTGGGAGGTCACTTAGGTCAGGGCCAGAGCTGTAGGGTTACCAGCTCTCCTGTAGGACTGGATAGGCTTGGGGCCACAGTCACACCAGCACATCCTGGGAGCCGAGCATAGGTGACCCCGTTCAGGAGAGTGCACAGGTCGTGAAGGGCACGGACCACGGGCGCTGACCAGGGCCTGGAGCCATGAAGTAGGGCAGTGCTGCCCTGGGCCACCCGTCCTGAGCCCACTGGGTTCTCACACCCACACTACCACCACCCAGAGCGAGATGCCGAGGTTTTCCAGCACCCCAGGTTAATTCCCTCTGCCCGCCCCTTCTTGGTCACCAGCCTGGTGCTGCATGGCCTCACGGATCACTTCTCAGTTGTCAGGCACGAGCCTTGTTCCCACCTGGCTTCTCTGCTCACCTTCATGAGACCGTCCACACTTGCAGGTGGCAGTGGGTTCTCACTGCTGCATTTTATCCCACTGCGCGGCTTGGAGCCGTCCCCTCCAAGGTCCGTCGTGCGCCCCCTTACAGGCAGCATGCGCCCCAAAGTGCGTACACTGACCCACTGTTCATCCAGCCTGCTGCTCTGGATGGCGGGCTCGTTGCGTCAGGGCCATTGTGAGTAGAACCATGAGAACACTGTTGGCCGTGTCTCCCAGGAGCGGAAGCCCCTGTTCGTGCGCTCTTGGGACAATCCTGTATGACTGTGGTGGCCCGCGTGGCAGCACTGCCCCAGCAGCTGCACCACTTCCCGCCCCCTGGCCGTGTGTGTGAGTCCCGGCTCCTTGCACTCTCGCCCACTCCTGGCATTTTCAGCCTTTACCTTCGAGCCTTCCTGTGTGTCCTGTTGTCTCGTGCGCTCGCTCCTGAGTGTGGAGCCGTTTTCACAGCGTCCGTGGGCGCTTCTCCCTGCAGTGCCCCTCGGGCCTATTGCTCTGAGGTGGCGTGTGCCTCTTCGGGCTGATGCTTCCTTTACACATTCTTCCAGAAAGTTCCCTGTTACCGTTCACGCTTAGGACTGCTCCATCATGCGCTGGCTTTTGTGCACTATGTGAAGTAAGCAGGGTTTTCCCAACGACCCAAGATTCGGGGAAGAGACGTTCATTTCCTGCCAAACTGCACGAGGCCCTTCCTGGGTGACAGCATGTGGCGGAGGCTCCCCAGCTGCATCCCCGCCCACTGATCTCTCCGCCCCTCTCCGCACTGATAGATGAAACCTTCACTGGTGTACTCCAGGAAGTCTTGAAATCTTCGAGTGAAATCATTTGGTACTTGTCTTTCTCCGCCTGGCTTATTTCACTGAGCATAATACGCTCCAGCTCCATCCATGTTGTTGCAAATGGTAGGATTTGTTTTCTTCTTATGGCTGAATAGTATTCCATTGTGTATATGTACCAAATCTTCTTTATCCATTCATCTACTGATGGACAACTTAGGTTGCTTCCATTTCTTGGCTACTGTAAATAGTGCTGCGATAAACATAGGGGTGCATCTGTCTTTTTCAAACTGAGATCCTGCATTCTTAGGGTAAATTCCTAGGAGTGGAACTTCTGGGTCAAATGGTATTTCTATTTTTAGTGTTTTGAGGAACCTCCATACTGCTTTCCACAGTGGTTGAACTAGTTTACATTCCCACCAGCAGTGTAGGAGGGTTCCCCTTTCTCCGCATCCTCGCCAGCATTTGTTGTTCTTAGTCTTTTCTGTGTTGGCCATCCTAACTGGTGTGAGGTGACATCTCATTGTGGTTTTAATTTTCATTTCCCTGATAATTAGCAATGTGGAGCATCTTTTCATGTGCCTATTGGCCATCTGAATTTCTTCTTTGGAGAACTGTCTGTTCATATCCTCTGCCCATTTTTTAATAGGGTTATTTGTTTTTTGGGTGTTGAGGCAGGTGAGTTCTTTGGAAGAGCTTTATTCTATTCCTAGTTTCCTGGTCTGTTGGTTTTTAATTAATGGGTTTTTTTTTTGTATTGCTGATCTCACTTTGCTCACATGCGTTCTGTGCAGGATTTTTGTGCCTGTGCCCTTGAGAGATGACTGGCCTGTGAGTCTCCTTGCGTCCTTGACAGGCTTCAGTGTCTGGGACATGCTGGCCTCGTAGCGAGAACTGAGAGACGTCCTTTATGTTTATTCTTTGAAAGAGTTTGTATACAGTTAATACAATTTCTTCCCTAAATGTTTATAAGAATTTACTGGTGAAGCCCGTTGGGTTTGAAATTTTGTGTGAGTTTTAAATCTCAGATTCAATTTCTGGAAGTGTGTAGTGTTCACATTCTCTGTGTGTTTGTTGTGGTTTGACACATTAATCAAGGCATGTGTCTGTGTCACCGAAGTTGTCATATTTATTGGCATAAAGTCACTTGTGTCCACTTCCTGTGTTCTTACCACTGGTGGGGTCTGCACTGGTGGCTGACATCGCTAAATTGCATTGAGCTTTAAGCCCCTTTTTGAAGAGCTGGCCTTTGTGTTGCTGAGCTTTGCTGCTGGTACCAGCTTTATCTTTCACAGCGGCTGTGTGTTTTCTTCCTTACTTTTTGAGATGGAAGCTTAGGTTGCCAGTTTTCAGCCTTCCCCTTTCCTGGTATGTCTATTTAAAGCTATAAAAGTTAGTCCTGATATTGCCGTGTCCTATAAGTTTGCATATGGGACATTTCCATTATTGCTCTCAAAATATTCTCTAGTCTAACTTCCCAGGGTCCCCTCACTTACGCTGCTTAGTTTCCAGAGTTTGGGGACTCGCCAGGCCTGCTGTTATGGTTGCTGACTGTCCCCTGCTCTGGCTGGTGTTCTGTGTCCCAGACTGTGTTGCTGTCACCTATGTGACCGCTGGGATGAGCACGTGTTACTGACCCTAGGGTGCAGGAATGAACACACTTTGCATTTTGCAGAACCCATGAGCTCACCTCTGACATGCCTCCTGTTCTGAATGTTGGGTTCTCTGCAGCAGCGGTTCACTTTGTTCGTCCTTGGGGAGCCAGCGGTGGGTTAGCCATGCTAACCGCTGTCCTGCCCACTCTGCTGCAGGCTTGTGGCTGCCCGCTGTACTGGAAGGCGCCGCTTTTCTGTGGCGCAGGGGGAGAGCGCACGGGCTCTGTCTCCGTCCACAAGTTCGTTGCCATGTGGAGAAAGTGAGTCTGGGCCTGACCCAGGGAGTGGGCGAGGGCAGGGCAGCGGGTCCCCATCCCGGTGGCCGTGCCTGGCTCTCCACCCCGGCCTCTCACTCCTGCCCCTGAGCCGCTTGGTTGCACCCCTCGCGGCAGAGTGTCTCCGCCCTACCTGGGAGGGGCCTGTGGGCACATGCGAGGAAGCTGGGCCCCTGTCCCCCAGGATCCTGCACACCTGCCATGACGCCGCTGCCAGGTTCCTCCACCTGCTTGGGAGCCCCGGCTGCAACTACCTGGTGCAGGAGGACTTCATCCCCTTTCTGCAGGTGCGTTCCCAGGCCTGCACTGCAGCCCTCCTTCCCACTGTGGGTTCCCACGTCTATACGGCACCCCTCCCTCTCCTGTGCTGCCTGCAGGTCTACACCACACACAGGCATGTACACATGAGTCTGGCTGCCCTTCCTCGGGCACTGCTTCCAGGAAAGATGGTTTGAGGAACACCCACCCGAGTGTGGTGGGCAGACACTTCCCAGGCCACAAACCCACAGAACGTGGAGTCTTGGAGACAACAGATTAGCACCACTGCGGCCCCTCTTCCTACGTAGAAGCAGGTTGGGGAGCTGTAGAAAAGGGTCTCCACATGGCATTCCTGCTCTGTGCACAGGAGCGTGTCCACAGGACGTTCCTACTCTGTGCATGGGAGCGCGCACTCCACAGTGGGTGGGGGTCCAAGGCGACTGGTGGTGAGGAGTCCCTGGACACCCACCTCCAAGTGCGGGAATCACCAGAGCTTTGAGTGGAAGTGACTCACAGGGTTGGCATGACTATAACCCTCGATAAAATGAGCATGTGTCACAAATCAAATGGGCTGATGTGTTTGGCCCTCCATGTTTCTGCAAGTCCAGGTACCGGGTGGTGAGGGGCCATCAGTAGCTGTCCTGTACTCTTAGCGGGAGGGTTAATGGTTGTTCACAATTGCACAGCATGATTTCGGGCAGCAGTGCCCTGGCTGGAATGTCTTATTCACCCCTTGGTGCAGGACCTGCAGGGTGTATTCAGAAAGGGTGGGTGCTCCGGGGTCCTGCGTGTCCATGAGGTCTCTTGTTTCCTATGTGCAGGACGTGGTGAACACTCATCCCGGCTTGGCCTTTTTGAGGGAGGCTGCGGAGTTCCACTCTCGCTACATCACCACTGTGAGTATACGTGCCCCACAGCCAGCCCTTCATCCCTGGAGAGCAGGGAGTGAGGGGTCTGTACCTGGCCTGGAGCCCAGTGAGCTCTCTGAGAGGGGGTCTGCGCACCGGCAGCAGCCAGCAGACCCTGCTGGCTCCCCCAGGCAGGGAGGGGCCCTTCGGCTTCCGAGAGTACTGCCCTGCCCGCGGCCTCCCCCGCTGGGCAGCGTGCAGGCGCAAGCCCCCCGAACCTGCACCCGCATCTGCATGCGCCCATGGCACACCTGTAGCCTCATTCAGCTGCAGCTGTAGTCACATGGCCCCCGCATTCACAGCCGCACCTCACTGCACCCGCAGGCCCAGGCAGCCTGGGGGGCGTCCCACGCTCCTGCTGCGCAATGGGCACCCACTCCCGTGTCCTGAGACTGCGCATGAAATGCATGGCGGGGCCCATGCCTCCGCGCGCTGGTCTGCCCTGTAACACACGGAGTTCACATGGGGGAGCCCCGTGTCTGCCCCACTATCCTTGCTCCCCTGTGCTGGCCTCGGCTCATTGAAGCAAGGCGATCGGAATTGTGTTGTATGAGTCACTGACTGCAGAACATGAACGGGCTTTGTGCAGACCGCCCGCTGCTGCCCTGCAGGGGAGGGGAAGGCGTGGGGTGGGGGGTGAGAGTGGGAGGGGACCCCAGGGGAAGGGAAGGCGTGGGGTTGGTGGGGAGAGCGGGAGGGTGCCCTGAAGGAGGGCATCCCCATCTGAGTCCAGAGCTGACTAAGCCTTTTGGGCCTCTCTCCAACCTTAAACTTCAGCTTTTCATCCAGGGGTGAGTCAGGTGTGGATGTGTTCAGAGCTGGTCTTTACAAAACCCCGCTGTGCGACTTCCACCCTCCGCTCCCGTCCACGCCACCCCTTCCCCGCTCAGGGGTGTCCGTCTGAGTGTGGTTTGGGCAGGCCCCTGTGGGGGCTGGGGGCAGCCCCTCGGGACACCTCCGGGCCTGACTCCGCCCCCTCCCTCACCCGCCTGCCCAGCTGTGTGTGGCGGACGCCCTCTGCTGGCGGCGCGGGGCCCTGCAGCTCCCGGTCTCGGCCCAAGTCCCGCCTCCTCCTGCAGGTCATACAGAGGATCTTCTACACGGTCAACAGGTCCTGGACCGGGAGAATCACGTGCGCGGAGCTCCGAAGGAGCACCTTCCTGCAGGTAGGCCCCGGCGGGCCAGCAGGAGCACACGGCCTCCCAGTTGCCCCGTCCACAGTCCTCCACTCACCCGCCTGCCCTCTGTGCACAGGTTCTGTAAACACGTGGCCTTAGAATGACCTGCCCATGTCAGTGTATGCGGGATGAGAGCGTGCAAGCTGCAGGGCCACAGTTTACTACTGGTGGGCAGCCAGGCCAAGCCTCGGGGCAGCCCCTACCCAGGGGCTCCCAAACTAGAGTGCCACCCAAGCAGGTGCACCCCTGCTCCCAGTCATCGCAATCCTGACGAGCTCTGAACCATCCGCGCTCAACGAGAGACACCTGGGGGGTCGCAGGACAAAAGCCTGCACCCCAGGGAAGGCAGTGGTTTCCTCGGTTTGCCCGCAGAATGTGGCCCTCCTGGAGGAGGAAGCGGACATCAACCAGCTGACAGAGTACTTCTCCTACGAGCACTTCTACGTCATTTACTGCAAGTTCTGGGAGCTGGACACAGACCACGATCTCCTCATTGATGCCCAGGACCTGGCTCGCCACAACGACCACGGTGAGCATGTGGCTGGGGCGGGTGCACAGCTCCCGTGCCGGTGCCTCCCTTAGCCCGACGCACCCTGACTGCCCACCCATGCCTCCTCCACAGCCCCACTTGGGCTACTCCGCCTGCAGCCCGCCCCCGCCCTGCAGCCCCGGCCTCTAGGAGTGGCCTGTCATTGCAGGGACACTGGTGGCTTATGTGGGTTCTGAGTGCAGAGAGCGGGACAGCCTCCCTGCAGGGTCCGGGGGTGGGCCCTGTCCTGGCAGCACCAGCTCCACGTGCCGCATCCTTCCTCACCCGCCCTGCCCACCTAGTTCCTTCCCGCGGTGTCCTCCAGCTGGTGGTTTTCCCCACGTGTGGAGGGACTGCCCTTCCCCCACCGTGAGGTTCACGCCAGGTCTGCTGGGTGAGCCCTAACTTGGCAAAGCCCCCGGGTACAGCTCAGTGAGCTCCAGCACCCACTCGCACAGCTGAGCGAACACCTGCTCAGCAGGGGAGCTGAAGGCCTGTCCCTACCCAGCCTGTCTCCTGCTTCCTCTCCTTCCTGGGTCCCTGCAGTTCCGGCGTGGGGGCTGCGGGGGGCCTGTCTGTGGGCCGGCCTCTCCGCGAGGATGCAGCTGGGCGCTGTGCTGGGACAGCAAACAGCCGGTTCTGGGCGGGCAGGGTCTGGAAGGGTGCTGCGTCCAGAACCCAGAGGAGCGTGAGCCTGGTGCCCGCGATGACCGCTCAGCGCCCAGATGCCTTTTTCTCTGAGCCTCATTTCCTGCCCTAACAGCAGAGCTCTGTGGGCTTCTGTCCGTTCTCAGCACAGAGGGCCAGGCAGGTTAATTTTAGGCCCCCTCACAATTCAGACGTGGTGGGAAAGAATCCTGTGTGGGTGTTTCCTTAGCAGGAAAGTTAGGTCGTTCTACTTTCTATTGCAAGAGGTCAAAATTCCTAGTACATAGATCAGCTGGAATTTAAGTATGCCTTCGGGGTTTTAAGTTTCCTGACAGATTTCCTTACTCTCGCACCTTCTCATGTGATTTTTCCTAATAACCACATCCATGAGAGAATTTCTGAGCCCCGCTGGGCATCTGCTTTATTTGTGGTGGTGTTCTGTGCAGCGTTTCCCAGACACCAGCTCTCTGGGCTTATCTCCTCTCTGTCTCTCTGCCTGGCATTGTGCCCCGGGCAGTATCATCCCTAAACTCACCACGCATCTCAGTTCTGGCATGGGCTCCAGGATCAGCCCGTGGGGGCTGGGCACACAGTTTGCCCAGATGACATCAACCCAGCCCACAGGCCCTCCAGCTCCCCAGCCCTGGTCCCAGGTCCCTGCAGCCTGGCCCTGACCCTGTGGCCTCCTGCCCCGTGCACTGAAGCATCACACCCAGACGCTCTCACGAGGTCTGCCTTGAGGGTTTGTCAACAAGCAGGGCTTGAAGCTACTGGCATCATGGCCTCGTCTGCCCTTAGAATACCAGTAACTGTGGGACAGTGGTCTTGGCCTGGACGGGACACTCAGTGCCTTGCAGAACAATCCACATGGTGATACGGGTGCCATGATACATCCCTCCCATTTGGGCCAGTTTCAAAAGCTAAAAGGGGCTTCTTCTCAAGCAGCAATGGGACTGGCTTCACAGAATACAGGAGCAAGCAGTCAGTGCTGACCCTGTCCTGTGCAGCCCAGGTGGGGGGTGGGGATGGGGGGTTCCTGTGGTGCTCTGTTTGCAGATCACTGGACATGGGAATCTGGGTCAGCTGTGCTAGTTCCCTGGGGCTGCTCTGACTGAAACAGCAGGGTATTGTCCTCTCACAGCCAGGAGTCCAATATGAAGGAGTTTATGAGGGCTTGTCACCCAGGAGGGGTGTGCAAGACTCTGCGGAGGTTGCTGTAACTTGCCACAGACTCCATGGATTAAAACAACAGATTTATTCTGCCCCAGCTCTGGAGACCAAGTGTCTAAGGTCCAGGCGGCACAGGGCCTGCTCCCTCCCCAGGCTCCAGGGGAGGCTCTTCCCTGCCTCTTCCAGCTTCTGGGGGCTCCAGGCAGCCCTGGGCTTGTCCCTCCCATCACTGCCTCCATGTCCATGTCACTTCTCCTGTGTCTGTGTGTCTCCTTATCTGTTTTTGATGACGGCACCTAATCCAGGACGACCTCATCTCCAATTCTTCACTTAGTCAAATCTGCAGAGACCCTTATCTCCTCATAAGGTCCTTTTCACAAGTTCCAGGAGTCAGGACATGGATGTGTCTTCTCAGAAGACACAATTCAAACTCTGACACATACAGGCATTTTCCATTAGGGGTGACTTTCATTGAGTTAGGGTGAAGTGGAGGTTAGGGGAAAAGACTGTCTTTATTTCCCTATCTTGTGGGCATATGCTTAGTATGGGCTGAACTGTGTCCCCCCAGATTTGTGGGATGAAGCCCTCACCCCAGGACCTCAGAATGGGGCTGTATTTGGAGAGGGCCTTTAAAGAGGGGATGAAGGTAAAATGAGACCATAGGGTGGGCCCTGATCCCATAGTACTTGTGTCCCTATAAGAGGAGATGAGGACACAGACACACAGGAGCAACCCCCTGAGGACACAGGGAGAAGACGGTGTCCACACACCCAGCGGGAAGGCTCAGGAGGCCCAGCCCCACCCACAGCTGGACCTCGGGGTCCAGCCTCCAGGATGGGGGACGTGTCTTCTTAAAGCCCGTGGTCGGTGGTGGTTACAGTGGCCCAGGAAACTATTACGTGTCCTCCAGCACTCCTGCCTGTGAGTTGGGTGTTAGCTGAGGTGCACGTTTGCTCTGACCAGTCGCAGTGACAGTGTCGGGAAGCAGACACCTGGGGGTGAACGCAGGCGTGTTGCGCTCCTCACGGGCTTCTCCTGCCTTGGAGCCACAGCCGCTTTTCACCTGTGACTCGCATTTGGGCTCAGCCCCCAGGATGGGAAAGCTCAGTGGACAGGCATGTGCTGGGGGCTTCACATCCCCCAGCTCCGCCCCGACCAGGCCTGGCTCTCAGCATTTCAGCCCTCAGCCCGCCCACCTGTTCTGGGGCCACGGGCCAGGACCGCCCTGCAGGGGCTCACGGTCTGGTCCTTCTTTGCAGCTATATCCACCAAGATGATCGAGAGGATATTCTCAGGAGCCGTGACGCGGTACGTGCCAACTCACTGCTTCTTGGTCTTCCCTCTCATGACAGTGGCCGGTTTTCTGTGCCTGAGCTAGTTCCAGCTCAGGTCCTGACACGGGTGTGTGTTCTGAGTGGTGCCACCAACGAGGCCATAAGGGAGAACACATTGTCACGTGATGCCGTTAGTAAGGCACATGCACATCTCTGTCCCTGGCATCACCCGGAAGGGGGGACACGGGCCCCGTGTCAGGGGTCCAAGTCAGGCCCTGGGCGTCCGAGTGAGCACTAGAGTCCAGGCATCAGAGGCTGGCAGGTAGTGGTGACTCAGCAGTGGCAGCTGCTCCTGCCCCTCCCGGGACCCCGGGGAACCACCTTTGGGGTCGCACAGCTGCTCACACCCTCAGACTTCCTGTCAAGTAGGAACCACGTGGGATTGAGCAAACGTAGGCCCTACTCACCCAGGGGAGGCGGGCACAGCCTTCCTGGCGCGTGCTGCTCCTCCTCACTCACATCTCTGGCTCCCGTGCTGGCCCTGAACTCAGAGGCAGAAGCGTACAGAAGGAAGGGAAGATGAGCTACGCTGACTTTGTGTGGTTTCTGATCTCCGAAGAAGACAAAAACACCCCAACCAGGTAGGTGCTCGGCAGCTGCCTGCGCTTCACCTGCTGGAACATCGGGAGCCGTGGATGAGCGGTCATCCTTGAGGGTCCATCTGGGTGCGGTCAGTCCTGGGTGGGGCACCCCCCAGGCAGGGAGCCCGGAAGGGGTCCATCTGGGGGTGGCCGGTCCCCCGCGAGGTCCGTCCTGGGTGGCCAGGCTGCCCGAGGCCCGCACTGACTGGCGCTGACGGCAGCATCGAGTACTGGTTCCGCTGCATGGACCTGGACGGCGACGGGGCCCTGTCCATGTTCGAGCTGCAGTACTTCTATGAGGAGCAGTGCCGCAGGCTGGACAGCATGGCCATCGAGGCCCTGCCCTTCGAGGACTGCCTCTGCCAGATGCTGGACCTGGTGAAGCCCCAGCGGGAAGGTAATGGCCCACGTGTCAGACGGGGCAGCTCACATGTGTGATGGGGCCTCCCGTAAGTCAGTGTAAGAAGTGGCACCACCGTGTGTGAGGTGTGGCGCCCTGTGTTAGAGATGGGGTGCCGTGGGTGAGGTGGAGCACACCCCTTTGTTTAAGAAGGGACACCCTCATGTGAGATAGGGCAGCCCCTGTATGAGGTGAGGCATGCCCCTGTGTGAGACAGGGTTCCGTGAGGGGGCGCCCACCAGGGCACAGCCATCCCCACTGAGCTGGTGTCAAGGGTGAGCAGGGCCTCAGGGGGACTGGTCCCCCTGTCACCGCCAATAGCACCCTGGGCAGGTGAGCTAGTGTCATCACATGGGACATCAGCTTTGTCGGGGCCAGTCACTAAGTGCTGAGCAGCACGGTGTGTCCGGCCCTGCCTGTCCTCCTCAGCCCCCATGTGACCCCTCAGCACCCCCACCCCATGCTGGGGTCTTGTCCTGTATGGGGAGCACACATACCTTCCAGGGCCAGGAGGTGGGTATCCTGACCACACGTGCAAGTCCCCCTGCCTGTGCTCCTGGCATCTTCGGGGAGCTCTAGTCTGGGTCCCCTGCCACCAGCTCGAGTCCCAGACTTGTACGTCCCTCCCCCTGTGGCCAGGACCCCTGGGTTGATGGGGTTGTCCTGCCACACAGCTGAGAAGGCTGTGCCCAAGAGGGTGGATAGCTGCCCACGTTGGGACATGGGACACCCCCCAAGGTCAAAGGAACACAGGGAGTTGTCCCGTGAACTCAGACACCTCAGTTACTGTTGTGCCTGTGTTTGGTAATCCTCGTCGGGGGCATTGTAGCCGACTGGCCTGGACCCCCGCCCTGACTGGGCCCCTCCCGGTCAGTGTGTGTACGTCTGGCAGCTCATGTGATCTGCTGGGAGTGCCCTGGCAGCCAGAGCTTGTGTCCTTGTGCCCCCTCCACCTGTGTGGGCTTAGATCCTCGGGGCCCTGCTCCACTGCTCACGCAGAGCCACCTCGAAGGCCTCCTCTGTCCGTGGCATTGTCAGAGCACAGGGTGCTCATGAAGGTGGATTGCCAGGGCACGCTGGGCCCAAGCCCTCCTGGCAGTAAGTGCTCCCTGCACACAGGGCGGATCTCGCTGGGTGACCTCAAGAAGTGTAAGCTGGCCTACGTCTTCTTCGATACGTTCTTCAACATCGAGAAGTACCTGGACCACGAGCAGAGAGAGCAGGTCTCCCTGCTCAGGGTGAGCGCAGGGGGCGGGGCAGGGTGACGGGCACGCACGGGGGTGGGGTGAGCGCTCCGCCTCCGCAGCCCTGACCTGTGTTCCTCCAGGAGAGCGAGAGTGAAGGCCCCGAGCTCTCAGACTGGGAGAAGTACGCCGCCGAGGAGTACGACATCCTTGTGGCCGAGGAGGCTGCAGGGGAGTCGTGGGGGGACGGGTGAGTGGGGACCCGGGGGACCCAGGACGCGCACTGCCTTCTCATGTGCGAGTGGGGGCTGGGAGCATGCAGAAGAGAGGTGTGGGGACCAGGCTGGGGATGTGGATGGGTGGCAGATAGGCAGCAGGCACCCCCTTCCCCACACCCACCTCACCCAGAAGGCCCCTTCAGAAGGGCCTGGGCAGTCCAGTGGAGGGGGGTGGTGCTGCTGAGCGCCCCTTGGAGCACCCGTGACAAGCGTGAGAAGGGCAGTGGGTGGGGACGGAGGCGGGCGGGTGTCCTCTGTCCAGCTGCGGCCCCAGAAGGCCTGTGTGACGTCTGGCTGGAGCTGCCTGCTTGTCCTGGGGCCTCCCAAGGCAGCCCAGGGCCCAGCGTCTGCCCCTCCCCGCCCACATGGGCACCTCAGCTTAGTTCCACATCTGCTGTCAGGCCCCCAGACAGACTGCCTTCTCCTGTGCCCGTAACACATTTGGTGGGACACTCCGTCCCGGGCTCGCAGCGTGCAGGCCAGGTGCGGGCGGGAGTGGGTGTGTGGCTCCCAGGCCTGTGGCCGGTCTGGGGAGGGGTGGGTGTCGGTGCTGGCGCTGTGCCAACAAGCACGGCCACACCCGGGTTCCCATGGGAAGCGTTGACGCTGCCACATGCAGGATGGTGTCTCCCCATGGGCGCTGCTGGTTCGGTAACAGTGCCTCCTGCCACCCCTGGATAGTTCCAGAATCGGTAGGCCAGCACCCCAAAGCCCTCTCCCTTCACCACCCGGCAAGTGCTACTCTGTGCTTTGGGATTCCCTTTTCCAGAACATCCAGAAATGCAATCTCACAGGGCGTTTGCAATTCACGGTGTGGCTGGGCAGCGCTCTGACGCACGGGTGGCCACGGGGCTTACCAGGCAAAGGGCCTGGGTGGTTTGCCACCTTCCCAGTTTCAGGGGAATCACACCGCTGTGAACATTCACACACTGGCTTTCTGGGAACCTGAGCTTTCCCTTCTCTTGGCTCCATCCTTCGGAGTGAGATGGCACTTCACGTGGGAGGAGCCTTACCTTCTTGGCGCTGCCCATGTGTCTTGGCCACAGCACCCTGCGGCCCCACGAGGGTTCCCCCTCCTGGCACTGTGGAGTACCGCTTGTCTTCAACTGCCGCGCCTTTGCTGAGGAGGCAGTGCCCGTGCCTGTCCTTGCTCGCGGTCAGTCATCTTGGTGAAGGGCTGCATCCTTCGTCAGCGCCCAGTTGTGCACTGTCTCCTCCTCGCGTGGTAAGGGCTCTCTGTACCTCCTAGACGCACCTGCCGTCAGGAACAGGGCATCCCGTCTCCTCCCTACTGGTGGCACGCTTTTGTCCTCCCACCGCAGTGTTTCGGAGAGGAGCCAGCCTTCATCCTCATGAAGTGGCCTTTATCAGTGCGTGGTCCCCACAGCCTGTGTTTGCTGTCACACGTTGGAAACCACCGCCTCGTCCGTGGAGGTTTTCTTCTAGAAGTCTTAGTGTTTTACGCTCACATTCAGGCCTCTGGTGCTCCCACTTCCCATGGGGTGCTTTTCCATGCGTGTGGACACCCGGTTTCCCCACACTGTTGTAGGAAAGCTGTCAAATTGGCTTGGCGTCCTTACGGATGGCACACCAGGGCCATGTGCGCGCTGAACCTCATGGTGTGCCTCTGGCACACGGCAGCATGTGTGTTGCTACAGCTTCATGCGAGAAGTGAGATGGCAAAGCAAGGCCCCAGGCACCCCAACCGGACTCGGCTGAGTTGCCGGGGGTGACAGTCGGCACCATGGCCCCACGGCTGTGAGACGCATTTGGGGACCGCCTGTCCCACTGATCCGTGTGACTGTTGTCACAGCCACCCAGCCCTGATTTCAGGAGCTCAGCAGCCGTGGGATGAGATCCTGCCAGCTCCCTCTTTCAACGCCCTGCTGGTATTTCTGGTCCCTTTGCCTCTACATGGGAGTAGTGTTCCTACAGAGGACCGCATGGGGGCGCTGCGGTTCTGGGGAAGGGAGCCCATGTGGGACACTTGGAACCTTACTGACCCTGCGTCTCCTGGCCCACAAACACACCATCTCTCCATTCACTGAGCTCTTCTCTGATGTCTCCCATCTCTTGTGTCGTTTCCAGCATATGAATCTTGCATGTATCTGGGGAGATTTCTAGGGTACGCGGTAGTCTTTGGTATTGGAAAGTCGCTTTAGAACAGGGCCTCTCTGTCGGCAGTGCCTGCCCCGCACTCTGCACTGACCTCACCGCCCGAGCGCAGGCAGCCGTAGTCCTCCTCTCCTCCCCGTGCACCTCCCAGCTCACCCAGGACAGGCCTGGATCAAGCGCTGAGGGTGACGGCCTTGCCTCGCTTCCCAAGCTGAGGTGGGACGTCCCCTTCATCCACCGCGAAGCACGGAGTTCGCTGACGGGCTATCCATACGTCCTTCAGCAGCCGGAGGACAGTCCTTCCTACTCCCACTCTGCTGAGACCGAGTACTGAATTTGGTCACATGCTCTTGGCTGATGGGTTTCCCTTCTACCGTCGGTGGGTCCGTGAGCTGAGTGACTTGTGGTGGCAGCAGCCTTCCTTCCCAACAGGAACCCTGCCTGGAAATGAGACCTGTCGCCCTTTTCTGTTTTTGGGGTTCACTTGACGGGATCGCTGGTGATCCTGTGGCACTGTCTCATTTTGGTCTCAGGAAATGCTGACCCCCCCTAGAGCGCAGCAGAGTTGCTCCTCCCCCGTTTGCTCAAGCTGCCTGGGGTGCCATCCACCAGTGATATCTTGGGCCCCATGTTCCCTTGAGCTGCTGCATACACTGATCGGGGAGCCGCTGGGCCCACGGGCAGTGCCTACAGGGGCAGATATGCTGCTCTGATTGCAGGGGGGGGCTGCCCCCACTCTGCGCCCACGATCTCACCCAGCCCCTCCTTGCAGGTACGAAGCCGAGCTCAGCCCCGTGGACCAGAAGCTGAGCATGCTGCGGTCTCCACTGGCCCAGAGGCCCTTCTTTGAGGTGCCGTCCACTCTGGGCACCATCGACCTGTGTGAGTGTGGGGATGATGACCTGCCGCCCTCGTGACCTGCGCCCACATGGGACTCCCTGTGCAGCTTTTGTGTCAGAGAACGAAACCGTTTGTTGAGCTTTTACAGAAAACGAGGTGCGTGTGTATGGAATGACAGATGTATTTATTCAGCACAAAGCTGGTCACAGGTCACTGGAGCGTCAGCCACCTTGGAAGGGCTGACATGCTGGCCCTGGGGAAAACCCTCCCCAAACCAGGTGCCCGTGGCCCGCAAACTCATTTTTGGCTAAGCCATCGGAGACTCACCGTCCTGGCCAACGACCTGGAGGGGAACTGGTCTCTCCGGGAGGGTCTGCCCTGGGGGCCATGTGGCACATGCTGACCCCAGACCTCCAGACGTGTGCTGCATTCGCCATCTAGTCTGGAATGTTCCAGGAGCCGCAGCAGCAGGAGCCTTCTGTCTGCATGTGAATTTTGGGCACTGTGCCCTTCACACGGGGTGCAGGGGTCCCCTCAAAATTATTGGAACGTTTTTATGTCAATGCACAGAACGTGTAAAGTTAGCTTTTATTTGTCATGTAGAGCAGTTTTAAAACGTCTTACAGATTCACGTTTGCATTTTCAATAAAGAACTTCAGGGTTTTCTGGTGCGGGCTCAGCTCCCACGATGTGGACACACAGCAGCATGGCTCACAAGGGACACAGTGATGCGCTGGGGCCTCCACGGGACATGATGGCCTTTAGGGGCAGGAACCCCAGCCAAGGTCACAGGCCCTGAGAGCTTCTGCAGCCTAGCTCTCCTCAGCCGTGGGGCCTGCATTCTGGCCACAGGGACCCAAGAGCCACCCTATAGGCCATTCTTCCAGCTCCCAAAGCTTTGGGAGGACAGGGGACACAGCCTGAGGACCCCCTACCCCTCCATGCCTCAGGCAGCAATGTCCTAACCCACTTGGTGCAGAGGCCCTGTGGAACCGGCCCACACAAGGATGTGCAGCTCCCATTGGGGTGAGGGCCAAGGGAGTCCCCTAGGCAGGACAGCAGAGACCCTCAACGTCCACTCTGCTGTGAGGGGAGGCTGTTTGGCACCAGCATGAGATATGGAGTGAGGAGTGGTCCCACTATGCGTGCCCAGGAAAGGGCACTGACCAGCTGCCGTGGCCCTCCTGCCCCAGTCAGGCTCTACCAACTTCTCTGCAACATCCATGCACTGAGCAGACACCCAGGGGAGCCTCCCTCCCTTGCAGCTGGGCAACAGCACTGGAGACAACCCTCCAGCACTCAGGCCCTGAGCAACAAGAGGGGGAGCCCACAGCCCACACACGACCGGGGCTGTCATGAGACAAGGGAGCCAGCTCCCTACCCAACTGCTGGGGGAGAGCTGGTTCTGGAATTTTCCTTCCCAGTGGAGAGTGGTCATCGGTGAGTCCAGCAAGGAAGCCATGGGGGGAAAGGCACCTGGGTGGGCAAGTGGGCACGCCAAAGGCCCCCACTTCACAGCTGCAAAGCCCTGTCCCCATGAATAGGGGTCAGATCCATGGGTGCAGACAGCAGGGTCAGTGCCCTTCAGCCTGGAGGCCTCGGGGGCCCTGGTCAGCTGCACTCAAGGCCACTGGTTCCCCCACCCAGGGACGGCTGGCTGGGACACCACGGTGACAGGCACTCCTCACACAGGCCACCAGAGCTAGGACCTGCTCAGTCAGACACCCCCTGGGGACAGACGGGGCAGACCCTCAGTGCCCGTGGACACAGACAGGTGTAGGCAGGCTCAGACATGCAGGTTGGAGACAGTTCTGGGTCTGACTGTTGGCAACCAGCAAGTCCCCAAACGCCAAACTACCACAACCTGCAGGGTCACAGGGACTGTGGACACAGAGAGGGTGCCCAGCCCACACTCCTGCTGCAGGAGCTGCCAGGTGGCTACAGAACTCTCCCTGCCAGGAGCACCCCAGCTCTCGCTCATGCACAGCCAGGCTTGGGGACAGCCAGGCAGCAGCCAGAAAAGGCCAACGACCCAGGATGCTCTGAGATCAGTGTCCCGAGCCACACAGGCCTGGGTTCAAGGATCACACTCAGCCTTGGCCATTTTGAGCCCACATGGGCCAGAGCACCTGCGGAGCTAGGCCCCCAGGAAGTATCAACACAACAGGCACCCAGTGACACACCCACACAGGGCCCTCGGTCCCAGAGCAACCATGCAGGGAACGTGCTTTCACCCCGCATCCAGGCACAGCAGCCTTGAGGCACACCGCCTGCCCCACCGGGGCCTGGAGGTGGTGGCAGGAAAAGGACGTGCGGCCCATTCCAGGACGTACCTCTGGGGTGGGCACATGCTTCACGTCGATATCTTCGTCGGAGCTCTCGGAGTCCGACAGGAAGTCAGCATCAAAGATGTCCCTGCGGGCAGATGAAGTCAGTCCCAGAGTACTGTCAGTGGGTGAGACCAGACAGTCCCCTGGGGATGCAGCCTCTTTTTGGGCCC
This sequence comes from Manis javanica, assembly GCF_040802235.1. Lineage (NCBI taxonomy): Eukaryota > Metazoa > Chordata > Mammalia > Pholidota > Manidae > Manis > Manis javanica. The sequence goes on along the minus strand of NC_133174.1, from coordinate 126,648 downwards.
CTGTCCCTGTGACAGACTGAAGCAGGGGCCACTTGGGATCAGGAGCCCTGGTGAGGACACACTGGCAGGGCTGTGGGAAGGTGGGGGGGACACTGTGACAGTGGAGGGAGAAAGGGGGCCAGGTGGAGGAAGAGGTGAGGAGGTGGACACCAGCACCTCTGGGCACACCACAGTGTGCCTGCAAGCTGTAGGAAATGGGGGGACAGAAGGGGCCCCTTGCATCCCAGGCGCACAGCCCATGCCAGGCACCTGTCCCTCCCCAGTCCCAGCCCCCAGGGACCCTCCTGTGACCAGTGTCCCTGACTGACTAGCCAGCCCCACCTTGGGACAGCTGCCGCCCCAGAGCTCCACTCGAGAAGTCAGAAACCATGAGGCTGACGTTCCAATCATGCAGCGGACGCCCCACAGGCCAACCTACCATGGACACGACACCTCACCTCTTGGACTTGCCGCCCCGGGAATGGTTTGTCAGCTCTGTATCTGTCCCAGTGGAGCTGGCCAAGGTGTCTGGTGTCCAAGCAGAGCACGACCCCATGGGCAGCTCTGCAGCGTCAAGAGCATCAGCTGTGGCACCCTCCCCACCCAACACCACAACCCCAGTTGGAACAGCAAATCCCCACCTGGGGCACCACACCCCGACCCAGCACAGCCCTGCGCAGAGACATCCCACCTGGGGGACATCCTCCCCACTATGGGGGGCCATGTCATCCCACCCCAAGTACACATTCTCCCAACCCCGCAGACCTCCTCCCCTCCTTGGGGTCATCCTCCCCACTCCCAGGAAACATCCTCCCCACCTTGGGCACGCTTGATGTGCTTGCATATGGCGTCAAACGGGTTGGCGGCGGGCTCCTTCTCCCCGGGGAAGACGTCATACGTCCTCATCAAGGACTTGCGGTAGACCACCAGGGGATCCACGTCGCCCTCCCCGAAGATGGGCAGGCCCTCGGGGATGGAGTCCCGGAAGTGGGCAAGTCTGCAGGTGACAGGGGACCCGTTCGGTTGGGGGACTACGTGAGGGAAAGGGGCACAGGGGCACCGCGGGCTCAGAGGGAGCAGGGGCAGTGCCGCCGGCCCACATGCAGCACCCCAAGCCCGCGTGGACCTGGCCCCACTGGAGGTTCCCTCCCTGCCCCGCCCCCCACACCGGGCTCACTACCCGCCGCCAGCAGACCCGACTCCACCCACCCAAAGCTGCCCCCGAACAGGCCTCCCCGACCAGCCCAGGGCCCAACCCACCTCCGGGTCCCCCAGCTCCGGGGGGGCCGCCCCCATACCCTCAGGACCCCGGCACTCACGCGGCCCCGCGCTCGGCCTGCGGGATCTTGCAGGAGAACTCGGCGAGCAGCAGCAGGAAGCCCAGGTTGGGGAAACGCAGACGGCCCTGCTCCAGCTCCGGAGCCTCCGAGAAGGCGAAGGCCAGACCGCGCCTGCGCGGTCCAGGGGGCGGGGCATCAAGGAGGCCGGGCTCGGGGGGGCGGGGCATTGCGGCTCAGACGCGGGCGCCACGGGGAGGCGGGGCTGCTTCCTGCGCAAGTGCAGGGTGGCCCCCACGCTCACGCACGCGCACACACGCGCACACGCACCTGTGGATGAGGTGGGCGGCGTCACGCGCTCGGTCGAAGCCGAGCGTGAGCGCCAGGCGGCGGGCGAGCAGGCGGATGGACGCTAAAGGGCCGCATATGAACTCCACGGGGCTGAAGCCCAGGCCGCAGGCATCCGCGTGCTTCTGGAACAGCTGCAGGACAGGCGGCCGTGAGTCCCGGAGCAGGTGTGGGGGCGAGGGCAGGGGTGGAAGCGGCTGAGGGGTCACGGCCCTGCCCCATGACCCGCAGGCTGGAGGACACCCTCGTCCGTGGCTCAGGGCTCCCGGGCACTCTGTGTCCCGGTGCTGGGCGGCCGTGTGCCAGTCTCGGGGTCTGTATCTGCAGATTCCCTGCTGCTCACCAGGAACAGACCTGCAGAGTCTGGAGAACCGCTTGGGGATGCTGCCCTCCCCCACGGCAGGCCGGAGCCCTACATCTCTGCCCAGGTGTAGGTGACCCACAATGGGGTCAGGTCCTGAGGCATGGTGGGGCCTTTCCCACACCCCCAAACTTCAGAGGAGAGTTGGCAACACCCCCACCAAAATCCAGACCAGTGTCACCAGCCTCCACCTGCCCCCTCCCCACGGTGGAAGGTGACAAGTGACCATCTGGGGAATCTGTGCTGGGGAGTGGCTGGGCTGTGTGTGGACAATGACAGGGCCGACTTGGTGAGGAAGCCCCCCAAGCACAGGGGCAGCGGTACACAGGTCACCAGTCCACAGTGGGGCTGGGCAGCCGCAAGTGTCCAGCACACACCTGCACCAACAGAGGCACCCTGGGCCTTGCCAGGTGAGGGCTCCATACCATGTCACAGGAGACATGCACGCTCGCGATTCACCCAGTGAGAGATGCCTGCACAGGACAGGGTGGGCCTGCCGGACCCACACGCTCCACATGTGCTCTTTGGAATTCTGGATCATGTGACCATCTTATGAGCATCTGCCCTTCCACAGCAAGAAGGGAACAGTGGGGCTGTTCCAACCAAGCAGCAAATCGCAGGAGAAATGAGATCCAGTGTGGGACCTCAGCGTGAACGTGGGCAGTGTTCCCTCCCGAGCTGGGAAAGGGACCCCATGTTCCAGTAGAACACTGACAGAGCCCAACAGTCATCTAGGAAAGACCTGGTCACTTCAGCCCAGATACGGTGCTGCATCCTGGACCACAGGCACCTGGTCATAGGCATTGCCAGCAAGCACACACTCGGTGCTTTCAGAGGGCAGCCCTGATAAGCCACAGAAGCACAGAAAGCGGAAGAAACCCCGGCAGCACCGGGAACAGCTGAAGCCACTGAGCAGTTAGCTGTGATGGAACCACATCCACAACACGGAGGACAAAGAGCTGAAAGACACACGATCCCCAAAACATAAAATATGGAAGGGTCTCCTCCCACAGTTCCAAGACTACAGTGGTGCCTAAGTAGTCCAACATGGGCTTATGGGAGTATCTGCCAGTACTTCTCAGGGGCCACTTAGGATGAGAGAGGCAGACACGTGGGTCTGGAGAACAAAATGAGGCAGCACCACAGCCTAAAACAGACTGTCTCCATGGCAGATTCTGTGCATCTGGGGAAAAGACAGAAGAATCTGACTTGGAAAACTGACATGGCCTCCCATGTCTTCACAAGTGACAATGAAGATGAGATTTCCAACCTGAGTCACTTTTGGGGCAGCACAGAGGTGCCTGGGGGCCTCATGACAAGATGGGCCACAGTCTGCCACTCACCTGAAAACAGTGAGTGCTCACACACCAGCCTGAGGGACACCAGTCCCCAGCAATGGCCAACCCAGCCCCACAGGAAAAAGCACCTGTAGCTAACTGGTGGCCTCACGGCATACAGAGTGACCTCAACTTACCTACATCTGTACAGCCTCAGCAGGCAGCGAGGTCCCTGAGCTCAGCTAGAAAGGCCACCTCGTGGGGAATAGGTGCAGGCACACCCAGGCCAGGGCAGTGGGCGAGAGACCCGTCTGCCTGGGATACCAAGGGCTGATGAGGACTACATATATTCACAGGGTGGGGACTCCATGAAGGGCTTAGAGTCCTCAAATCCAGAGAGCATGCTTCCCCTCTGCTGTCCACCACGTGGGCACACAGGAGACCCTCTCCAGAACATGACCCTGCTGGCACCCATCTCAGACTTGCAGCCTCTGGGACTGAGAGACCAAAGTGCCTGGGGTCTAAGCCACCCCGTCTATGGGATTTGTTACGGCTGCCAAGCTAAGGCACCAGAGCACACCATCATCCTGAGAAGCTGCAAACACACACTAGCTTGGGTGGGTGATTCCTGAGGCAGGAAAGAGCAGCAGCGCCTGTAACCAGGCATGTGCCTGTGACCAGTAGTGTCCCTGACAACACCCACCATCCCGAAGGCCTGGGCCACTCACAGGGGCTGCACGTGCCTGGGAGTGGCCTTGGGTCCCGTCAGACCTTCCGGAACAGCACGCTCACCTGCTGCAGGCACAGGAGCAGGGACAAGGCGTTGCGGAGTCTGTCATTCTGCCTCGTCCTGGTGATCGTCTCCTTAATAATGTCACCAAAATGGTGGTAATGCTGTAAATTAAAAAGAGCATTGTTAACCATGGTCGTACTTGAGCACAGACTGGTTCCAAAATCAAACAGACCGTCGTGGGTCACACACAGCTGTCACACTGTCTTCACATCCCAGGAACTGAATCCCGCTGTGCACTCAGCACTAGCCACCAAGCAGGTGGGCCTTGCACTACAGGTGGGCCTTGGGCAAGTATGTGGCCCCAGGTAAGCAGGCAGGCATCCAACAGGGACCTGGGAAAGCTGGCACTCCAGCCACTGGGCATCACAATTGCCACAGCCAGCTGCATGCTCAGCTGTGGACCCAGGCCAGTGGCTGCTGTATCCACCCCCCGCCCAACAGGGGTATGCACCCATGGGGAGGGCAGGGCACCGAACGAATGATGGGGGTGAGGAGCAAAGCCAGCACCACACTGGCTGTAAATACGCACAGCTGAGCCAGGCCAGGATGCACAGCTTCAAGAACTGACCAAATATTGGACAGCGAGCAGGTGCCCCAACATGGCTGCCAGCATGTACTGAGGCTTAGCATACGACTGCTTAAAAGGCGCATTGTGTGTGTGGCAGAGAACCAACCCAACCAACAGGAGGCTGAGGAAAAGCCCACTGACAGTGTGCCCTTATGGCCGCACCAGAAAACTCAGGAGAGTTTGAGGTATAAAAGGAAAAAAAGATGTGTCCCAGAAATAAAACAAAATTAGAAAGCAGTCTAGGGAAAGACTGGCAAATAACAAAGGGTTCACGTCTTCATTGTATCACAAGACAGATATGCCACAAGCAAGTCTCAGAATGCCACTGCCTAAGTAGGTGGATGTTTCCCGTTTCTGTTCACCATATTTCTGGAATCTGTTACTGCAAGTGTGTATCTTACGGAGGAAAGGTAAGTTAGAACAGGAAGGAGGGGCGAGTGAACTCAGGACCCACAGCACACAGACCTTCAGATAGAACTGGTAGACCTCGGCCGCCGCGTTCATCTCCAGCACGTTGTAGACAATCAGCTTACAGAACACAGCCAGCATGTTTCTCCTCCTGAATAGGTTGTCCAGCTTGTCTGTGTCATCCTTGCAAACCCTGCTGGAACCTGGGGAGACACTCGGGCTCTGCTATATCTGCCCGGTGGCTCCCACGCTCACGGGACAGCCATGCACAGGGGGTGGTGGATGCTCCAGACCCACGGTGGGCTCAGGTGCTACACCCTCTCCTGGGGCCGCCAGTGGACACCTTGGCGCCCGTGCCCCCAACAGACACTTGGGGTGTCACACAGAAAGCACCTGAATGGCCAGGGTCCCTGGGATTCCTGATTCTGCTCACCTGGTTGAGGTCCCCAGAACCCAGATTCAGGGCGCTCCTGAACCTCCTGTGGTTGTGTGAACCAAAGACTCCTGGGAAATGCAGCTCCCAGATGGGACAGGCACCCCACAGCCACAGAGGGCACCCCCTGAGGCCCAGCCCACCTCCAACCTGGCACCAGGGAACTGACCTGGGGGCCCCGCCTCCTCCAGGAACACATGCTCCCTGACAAAGGCGATCAGCTTGCCCTGCAGGACGTGGTTGGGGATGAAGAAGAGTAGACCGAGGCCCGTGTGCTCCTCTGGGCCCTGGTGGCTCAGGATGAGCAGCAGGTCACAGAGCAGAATGAAAGCCTGGGGATCAGGCGGGGGTGGGGGTTGGGGGTGGGCATGCATCCACCTCCATGGGCAGCTCTTCTGACCCCAAGTTATAACCAGGATCTCCTGGCCCTTCCGTGGGGTGCACAACAGTGCTGGGCAATACCCACAGCAAGGGGTGGAGGACGTCAGCCAATCCCTTGAAAATACACCCACCTGTGCCCAACCCTGCACATGAAACAGGATGAAGGATCAAAACATGGACGCACAAATGAACCTGCACGGGATGTTTAGTGACATCAGAGGACCTTTCAGATGCCAGCACACAAGGCAGAGGACAAAGGTACATACAACATACATACAACATAAAGACAGCACACAAGGAAACAGCTGCAACATCACAGCAGGAAGGCCAGTGCCGGGACCGTCACCAAGACATACACACTAGGGACGGACACACGCAACAAACCAGACAACATGGCAGCAGGTGAGGTCAACACAGAACCTCCTCATCATCAAAGGTCAAAAAGGAGACATTCTCAACCTAAGAAATTGGTAGAGGTTCTTTTTAAAATCAGCACCCAAATGCTCAAGGGGCAGGAACGTCATCGGGCACGAGTAATGGTGGGGGAAGCAGTGTCTCAGTCCCACTGTGTGAAACTCGTCAATGAGCAGCTTCACTTTGATCAGCCTCCAAAGATATTAGCCGTGGAAACACCTGAAGACACGCTCAGGACTTAAGTCTTACCACACCCAACACAGGAAAACCCAACAGGAGGCATGCAGTACATAGGTAGAGGGCGCCCATGGAGTGCGTGCAAACGGGGTTCACAGGAGCACATGCAAACAGGTTTCATGGCAGTGTGTGTAAATGGTGCTCATGGAAGTGTGTGTACACAGAGTTCACAGGAGATCCTGTAAACTGGGGCTCACGGGCCTTCACAGCATGTGAGGGAAGGTATCATTGTACCAGAAATGGTGGAAGATGTGTGAACACCTCCGCATGAAACACCAAACACTGACTGTCACGGGCAGGGCCTTCTTAGCTTCCCTCTTGCTGTCCCGACCCTAGGAAGCCGGCGAGGACAGAGCTGCACACCCACCCTCTCGCTGAGCACCTTGCTCTCGTGGCCCAGGTACGCCCGGCAGACCAGACAGAACTTCATCAGCCTACTCCGCAGGCCCAGGAGCACCTCCTGTCAGACAGCAGGAGGGTAAGCACAGGGGCATCCCCTGCACCCCCACACTCACCCTCCTCCCATCCCAGTCTCCATCACGAGGAATTCTGACCTGCACTTTCCAGGAACCCATAAAGACACCCATGTTTTGATGGGCGTCAATGCAGGAGACTGGCCAGTAAGCATGTCCTGGGGGTTCAGCCAGCCAGCATGGGGGCAGGTGCTCAGAGATCATTTGAGCCTCACCCCACAACCAGTGGACAGACAATGGCCCACGTCCAATGACCACATCAGACCCGAAGCCCAGCCTGCCCTCGGGATGACAAGTGCCTGTCTAAGCTAGGACACTGGTCCCCCTGATACCCCATCTCCCCGGGGCCACACACCTGCACCTGACCTCCACCGGGTCCCTTACCCACCTGGGGCGGCAGCCGGTCTGTGGCCGCAACGATCTGCCACAAGAGCGCATAGTAGGTGCACTGGAGCGCACAGTGGACCACCTGCAGGGTGCAAGTCGGGGGATGCTGGTGTGACTCCACCTTGGGCATCCTCCTCACTGTGGTCCCCAAACTTCTGGCAGGAACCCCAAAGCTGGCTGCCCTCACCTCAGTGGGCAGGTTGCCCTGCTGCCTCCGGAAGGTCAGCAGGCAGTCCACCTTCTCATACAGGTTCCAGCCGCTCAGGTCGTGTGCACTGGCCAGAAACACGGTCTCAGGGGCCCGCGGCCACTAATGCTGCTCAGCAGACCCTGGAGCTGAGGGAACCCCTCCTGGCAGACTGAGGGGGTCGTGCCACAGAAGGCCTGGGGGTCCCCTGCCTTGTGATGTCCAGCACCTACCTGCCCAGCCGGGGCTTCTGTCTCAGCCTCAGGGGATGTGGCTCAGGGCCCCAGATGGACTCTGAGTGCCTAGGGCCCCCCTGCACACCCAAGCTCTGCGTCCTCCTCCTCACCACCGGGACCAGGGAATTGGGGCCGTGTTTCCAAGTGAGGACAGCAGGCAGTTTGGGGGACGTGCGTGACCCCCCAGGGAGCTGGCCGCCACCTGCTCACCTGTAGAAGGCAGCCAGTCTGCGCAGCGTGGAGCAGATCCGCACCACCTCGCCATGTCTGGGGAACAGACCTTGTTTCTGCACGGCGGGGAAAGAAGGGTGGTGATGTGTTCCCGGCAGGGCGCCCTCAGCCCCGGCTTCCCTGGCACCCACACCTCTCCTCCCACTTTTCAGAAGGCGGCTCTTAAGAACAGGAAAGGAGGGAGAACCGCTGGCTGATCTCCCTCCAGCTCTGCAGGAGACAAGCAAGACGAGGCCAGACGTGCGGGTGCTGCTCACAGGCAGACACAGGAGCTGAGGCCGCCCACTCCAGGCCCTTCCCACCCTGCCCTGTGCTTTGGGTGTCTCAGAGGACCGCACCGTGGGACGGGTGCTCACTGTACAGCTGAGGAGACAGGTGGGCAGCACAGGGCCAACCCCCAGCACCCCAAGTTCAGGGCCAGCCCTGGGCCACAGTTGCATGAGGAGCCTGAGCCCAGGGTGAGCAGCAGGTCCTCACGGTGCCCGGCCCTGGACACCCAGCCCAGAGTCACGCGGCCCTCAGCCTGCCTCAGTCCCAAGTGTCATCAGATCACAGCCCTCGCAGCCTTGGGTGTGGTGCTCTCACACAGGAGCAGGACGACCCCGAGATGTGTACAAGGTGGTCCTTTACAGACACCACCTGGCACCGAGTGTGGACAAGCCAAACGCCTGCAGGCTGCATCTTCCAGGGCTCCCGGGAGGCTCTCCGGTAGCAACAAGCCATGATCATTTGTGACCCCCTACTCACTCCTACAGCACATCCACACGCCCAACAGCCCCACCCCCACATCCACACACCTCCTGTTGCATGAACGCGTCCAGCAGCGGGGTCAGCATGTCCACCAGCATGTCCACCAGCCGGCTGCAGGCAGGGACAGCCTGGCAGTGAGCAGGGCCCCCCTCATCACAGTAGCTGCCGTAGGCCTGGGCGCAGGCCTCCAGGACCGCCACGTCCGAGTGCCGCTGCACCAGGCAGTCCAGCTCCAGCAGGGCAGCATCCAGGTGCTGCGGAAGGTGGCAGGCAGAGATGAGGGCAAGCCAGGAGCCACGGGGCAAGGTCAGGGGCCGGGGACAAAGGTCATGGGAGCTGTGTACACGGGGGCCAGACCCTGCATGACAGGAGCTCACCAGGGGGTGGCCGGCCACTACATGTGGACAGAACACACCAGTCCAGCTGCCAGGGCCCCCTGGCCCCTGTTCCCCACAACACAGCCCTGATAACAGCATATGGTTCACATAAAGAAAAAGGACATCAAGGCTTGTGCATGCAGCTCATTCCAATGGCAGATGCCATCAGATCCTGGGCCTGCAATCATGCCAATTATCAGAGCGGGGGGTGACCTGCAGTCTGGCAGCAGACTCCCACACAGCAATGCCTGGGATCGCCGTCCCCATGCCTCAACACCATACCCCTCCTGCCCCGCCCTGTCAGGCCTCACACCCACCCCGGCCACAGGGCTAGTGCTGACTAGGCATGCTAGCCTTCAGGACAGAGGCCAGGCTCCCTGCCCCTGGGCAGTGCGCCAGCATGACACATGCCAGCATGTCCTCAGAGGGGTGAGGCACAGGCCTCCAGAGGATGGCAGGAATGGTGATGGACACTGATGGCTAGTCACCATCCCACCCTATTCCCTGCCAGACCCTCCGTTAGAAGGGGTCACTGTCCCCACTCCTGGCACTCGGGAATGGGGGATGTGTCCCCACCCTGCCCCTGGGAGGAGGGCCATGCTCCCCTTGCTCACCGGGTCCAGGCCATCTGTGCCGTACATGTGCAGGTTGCAGTACTGTGGGATCTGCAGGAGGTGGGTCACCTTCTCTTTGTCTGCTGCAAACTGCCCAGAGCACATGCATGAAGGGGATTCTCTGCCTCCCTCTGCTTCTGTGGCCCCCTGGCCTGCTCTGCTCTGGGGCTCCCTCAGCCTCCTGGGCAGCCCACCCCAGGGCCCTTCCCCCGTGGGCACCTTGGACAGCAGCTGGGGCAGCACCTTGACAAAGTGTTGGCTCATGTCAGTGTGATCACACCAGTGGTGGGCTTTGTCCAACTCCCTGGAGGCCTGCAGATGAAGCATGTGTAGCCTGAGCCCACAACTGACCCACAAGTCTGAGGGTGGCCTCAGAATCCCCCCCCCGACATGGCCCAGTCACTGAAGAGCTGCCCCCACATCAAAGGGAAGCTCTCAATTGCTACTCTCTGGTGTTTTGTTTCAAATAAAGGAAACCGTGGTGAGGGGCTGAGTCCTGTCCTCCCAGGTCACTTGATAGGATGGTCCTGAATGCAATGACAGGTGTCCTCATAATAGAAAAAGAGAGACACAAGAGAGCTCTGAGAAGCCACATGGAGACAGAGGCAGAGGCTAGAGGGACCTGGCCACATGTCCAGGGCTGCCTGCAGCCCCCAGAAGCTGGAAGAGGTGGGAAGGAGCCTCCCCTGGAGCCTGTGCAGAGAGCATGGCCCTGCTCCACCCGGACCTCAGACATCTGGTCTGCAGACCTAGAGGAGATGATTCTTGTGGGCTGAGCTCCCCATCGTGTGGTCCTTTGTCCCAGCCACCCCAGCACACATACGGAGGCTGACTGAGTGCTATGTGCAGCTGCATCAAGGTGGCGGGCAGCACACAGGACACAGGAATGCGGAGCAACCTCCCCAACAGGGCGGACAACAGACATTGGAACCAGCTGGCGGATGGTGCGGCCACTGGCAGAGGGCAGATGGGCATGAGCAGTGACGTAGAGCCAACGGGACCCACCTGGACGGGGTGCCCAGAAGCCCCGCCTGCAGGACCAGCACCCAAGCAAGCAGCCAGCTGGGGTGGCAAGCAGAAGGCTGAAGCCACAGCAGGCAGCCACGCAGAGGCGGTGGCAGCCAGAGCCCTGGCACTCAGGGCCGAGAGCGGCAGGTGGGACGGCAACGGGGCGACCAGCACAGGGGACGAAGCATGTCTGGCCGAGGGTGGCACTGACTCTCTTGCCCAGGCAGCGGCCAGTGGGTGGATGGCCCTCTGCGACTTGTCGCACGGCCGCCACGAGGATCTCGATGAGCACTTGCTCCTGCCGGCTCGTCAGCGCTGCAGGTAGACAGGGGCCCGGTCAGCCATGCCAAGCCCTTCAGGAGGCAGAACATTCTGGGGCCACGCGCTGCTCTCCGGGAGCCTGCTGTGTGCCCAGACACACAGGAGGATGGCCGGGGTCTTATGGGCATATCTGCGCCCCAGCACGTGGCTCACAGGCTCAGTGGGGTCCACAGACAATGTCGACCAGGGCCAGCCCTCTCCTCAAACTACACACGACAAAAGCCACCCTCGCCCTTCCACCCAGCGTGAGGCTCAGCGCACAGCCCTGTGCCCAAGACGGTCCCACGTGTGCTCTCAGCAACATACGACAGCCCTTAAAGCCTCACACCAGATCCTACGGGCATTGTTCCAGAGGGACTGCTGCCTCCCTGAGCTCACGTCCTCCCAGAACCTCAGCATGGGACCCTATTAGGAAACAGGGTCTCTGCAGATGGGATTAAGTGCAGGATCTGACATAAGGTTGTCCTGGATGAGGGCGGCCCTAAAGCCATGACACGTGTCCTCATAAGAGACAGAAGAGCAGAGTCACAGACACAGAGGGGAAGCCACGTGGAGATGGAGGCAGAGATGGGAGGGACACGGCATGGAGCGCAGGGCCACCTGGAGCCTCCCGACACTGGAAGAAGCGGGAAGGAGCCTCCCCTGCAGCCTGGGGAAGGAGGAAGCCCCACCCCACCTGGGCCTGAGCCCCGCCTGGATCTCGTCTGGTCTCCAGACCTAGAGAAGAGGATTCCTGTGTTTTAAGCCCCTGGTTTGTGGTGATTTGTGACGCCAAACCAGGGGCTTAAACTGGCCTCCGGTTGAGCCTCCTGCATCCTGGGGTGAGTGCTGCTGTATGCCCATGTGCCAGACCACGAAACTGGTGCTCACAGCCAAGAGGCAAGGGGACCATGCGGCTGAGCTCAAAAGCCCAGGTCAGAGGACAAGAGGTGTCCTCGTGACACAGTATCTCCCGTGTTCAGTGACCATGGGGAGTGTGGTATGGTGGCCACGGACCCAGACAGGAATGTGACTGGGAAGGGTTGTTCCAGAGGCTTCAGAGGCCCCCAAGGCTGTTCCTCTTCCAGAATTTGGCCCTCATCCTGTGACCCTACCCAACACCTGTGACCCCCACCTCTCAGGACCTGAGGACCCTTAACCTGGGACACAGCCACAGGTGGCCCCTTCACCACAAGGTGCCCTTAGTCTGGGGGAGTCACTGATAGCACTCCTGGCCCCATATGCTGCCCCTGGTGTCTCAGACACTCCAACAGTACTTCAAGGATGCAGGGCTACGAGGACTCGGGGCCACGGGATGGCAGGGCCACCTGCCACAGTCCACACTTGCAGCAGGGCCTCCGGTCAGCCTGGGCTGTGCTCACTCACCTCGGCGCCCGCCATGTGGCTCCAGCAGCAAGGCAGTCATACACTCCCAGTTCTGGACCAGGGCAGGCGCGGAATCCCACAGGCCGTCCACCAGGTACGGGACATGTCTGTGGAACTGACAGGGACACGCCAGACATGTGAAGACATGAATGTTGCAGGATAGTGTGTGAAGATGTGTCCGGATGCCTTGCATGGCAACCCCCTCCTCCCCTCCCTGCGTATGAGGACATGAGGACGCCAGCCCCGAGTTCCACAGCTCACACTGAGTTGTTCACCAGGAACCAGATCCCACTGCAGACGGACCTGGGACATGGGACACAGGACATGCGACACAGGACTCAGGACACAGGTCATGCCTCACAGAGCCCCATGCAGGCCCAGCATCCCCACCTCGCCCTGCAGGTAGAAGTCAATCAGTGTCTTCATGCTCTGGAAGTTTCTGTTGAACTTGTCTGGGAGCTCCGGACTAAGGAAACTCTCCTGGGGTGGCAGTGCCAGGAGCCTGGGGAAGACAGACAGACTGACAGCAGATGGACCATGTGGGTGACCGAGCACCTCAGGGCCAGACTCCTGCCACTCCCTGCGGGGTCAGCCTAGCTGACACGCACACAAGGGTGGTTTGTGAGGGGCGACCCAGGGAGGCCATGATGCCGGGACATGTGGAGGCCATGTGGCCGGGACACGGAGAAAGTGCTAGAAGCAGACATATGCAATCACTCATGCAGCCAGTGTCTGGGGTCAACGGCTGACTAGACAAGCCACAGTCTCTGCACCTTGGACCCTAGAACAGAGACCCTTGCCTGACAAGGACCCAGGACACTGAGGATGATTCAGGACAGAAACCAGGGGGACTCCAGGGACAGGGCTGGTGGGCCTGACCCCCGTGGGCACATGCCTTCACCTGGGGACCTGTCAGCGTGTCTGGTACCCATACGTGTGTGTCGCACACACCAGATCAGCATGTCCAGATCAGCATGTCCCCACAGGTGGTTGGGGTCTGTGTTCCTACCAGGGTCCCACACCCTCCTGCCCTGCCCTGCCCACTCCTGGTGACGGGCCCCCACTGCTCCCCATGTCCTGGGGCTCCTCACCCTCCATCTGGAAGAAGGCAGCTCAGGTCCCAGGACCCTGTGCCTGACATTACAGTGATGTCTCTGACACCTGGCCCTTCGGACGTCCCACCAGGTGCCCTGGGGCCCCGCCCACCTACCTCTTGCAGACAAGCTGCCCCGCAGCCGTCGCAAGGGGCCTGTAGGCGGCGTACACAAACTGGAACAGGAAGATGTACTCCTTGTTGGAGAAGACACCCTCGTAGTGCCTGGGCAGGGACGGGGAGAGGGGAGGGGCAATGGGGAGGGCGGGGTGATGGCGTGAGGGTGAAGAGGCAGGGACCAGAGGGACTCTGAGCCCAGAACCAAGGAGCTCTGCCCAGCAAGGGCCCTGAGGACTTCCATTCCTCAGCCCCTGAAAGTCACAGCTCACGGTACTTGCAACCACCCCACACCCCCCACACACACACCTGTGTGTCCAGACACGTGGGGCTAGTGCCACGTGCTCCATGCAGGCCAGGACGATCAGGGATGCATGCGCCCAGAGGCTACTTACTCAGAAATGAGCCCCAAGAGCTGCATGCATTCCGAGGTGATTTCCGGCTGTCTGTCCTGGGTCATCGACAAGATCCGTTTCTGAGGGAACCAAAGCAGCAGATGAGAGTGCGTCCTGGTCCTAACCCTGACCATGCCACAGGACTGCTGAGACTTGCCATGCATCGGCGAAATGCCAGGCCGGCTGCTGCAGAGCTGCCCCTCCAAAGTCGGGGGCTGTGAGCGCCACACATCCTACTGGACCTGCGCCCACTGGACCAGCACCCACCTCTGTCCTCCCACCCCAGCTCCCACGCTCCACGGTTCCTGGCATCCAGCCTGCCTTAGTTCCCTGGCCCCAGGGCATTTGGAGGCTGCCTCTGGGTAGGTGGCCTTGCGTGGTGGAGTGCTGGGCAGCCTCCTCATCCTCAGAAGCCAGCAGCACCTCCCCACCATGCTGTCAACCGACTGTGCCAGACTTTGCCAAGCATCCCTGTGGAGACCCTGGCCTGCTGGGACATGACATGCCCCATCCTGGTGGCCACTGGGTGAGACAGGACAGCCCAGTGGACAGCGGTCTTTGCATCAGGGCGCCCGCAGCTACATCCCCCCCCCATCAGCCTTGCTGGGCCAGCAAGTCGCTGGGTCCACAACGATGGCTGTGGAGGGAGGGCGGGTGGGTGAGGCTGACCTGCAGCAGTGCAGAGCCCCACGGGCACCTCCCGCCAGGGTGGCGCCCTGACCTCCCATGGGCCTGCCCCTTGCCTGGAATCTCCCAGCCCAGCCCTTCTGGGGCCTCGCATCCCTCACACGGCTCCCCCGACCAGCACCACGGGAAATGCTAAATAACCACGTGCCCATCTCCCAGTCATTGGTCCCACCACTGGCTGCTCGGACCCTCCATGCACAGTGGGCCCTTGGAGGCAGCACATACGACTTGGTCTCCATGCAGCAGGTGGCCTGGCCCTAGGCTCACACATGCACAAGAGTCCCATTCTCCTGGGAGAGGCAGCTCCTGCCTGGCTGGGACGAGCCCTGCCCGGCCAACTAGCCCAGACCCCCACACACACCGTGAGTGCTGGCAGCCACCACAGCCACATGGCAGATGGTGAACAGGCTCACCTTGAATCTGTGGAAGAAAAGGCCCAGCTTCATGGCTGACTCCCTCTTCTCATAGAGCACCTTCAGGGCCGTGATGCACTTCAGCCGCACGCTGGCGTCCTGTGGGGCGGGGGCGGGTTACCAGCTTTCCTGTGGCCTCCAGGAGGGGTCACGTCCACCCCTCGCATCAGCCCAGAGCTTCAACCTGGCACCTGAGATGCTATGTGACACCCAGGGCTGGGGGGTGGCAGTTAAAGGGAGGGGCTGCGTGGCGAAGCATAGGGTGTGGCAGGAAAGGCCGAGGACACTGGATGGCAACCTGAGCCTGGCCTGTATCTTACATCCCGGACGCAGCCCATGTGGCCTAGACTGCACCCACCACAAAGGAGGGGACTGCAGCAAAGCCACCCTTCATGGCAACCCTCACAAGTGTCCTGAGAGTCATGGGAAGGGCTTCTCTGTGAAGGCACCAGACGACAGGACACGACCTACTCGCCCCTGGCCGGGGTGACTCGCACCTTGTCGTAGAGCATCCAGCCGATGTACTTCAGATAGTTGTTGTCCAGGAACATGTCTGGGTAGAGCCGGATCCAGCAGCCGAGCTCCGCCACGCAGATGACTCGGATGTCCGAGCTCACATCCCTGCGAGCAGGGTTCAGAGCATCAGCAGCCACAGGATGGGTACAAGGGACGACACAAGGCTGGACGTGACCACACCTTACCGATAGCGAGGCACAAACGTCCTTTTAAAAAGTGAGCAGATGATGTTATCGATGGCCTCTGGTTTGCGCTGGGGCTGCGGGACCACAAGCACAGCTGTGTGGGGGCCACCCAAGGCCAGGATGGTCACCTCTTGTTACACAGCCCTGCATGACACTAAGGATTCTGCTCCACAGCTGCCCACCCTCCTGCCTGCCCTGACTGCAGCCGGCCATGCCACTGCACACACAGGCGGCACACCACACATGTGCACATACACGTATATATGCATACATATGCACCACCTAAAAGCAGACAACACAGTAGTGTGAACTCACGTGGTACACTCTGAGCGCACATGCATGGGTATGCACATGCCCAGATGCACATGTAGGCATGCACACAGCCATGTGTGCAAGCACACCTACATGCACACTCCTGTGTACACACACACACCCATGCACAAACAGGCACAAACACACATTTGTATGTAAACAATTCACAATGCAAATGAGCACAGGAACACACAAATACAAGTTTACACACGTGCACACTGAAGCATTCGCACAGACTTGTGTCCACACCTCTACAAGTGCACACAGGCATAAGCAGGTGTGTGGCCCATGCCCACGTGACTGTGTGCCCGTCCTGCATGGGCTTCTCTCCTGTCCACAAGGCACCACCAGGGGCAGGGCTGGGGCGGTGGCCTCATCTGTGCCCCCCAGGGAAGTGTGCCCCCTGCTGTGCTTCTGCACTCAGACACCTGGTGGCAGCCAAAGCCAGCTCCCCCATGGGAGCACACGCGGGAGCAGCAGGCGGGGTGGCGGTGGGGGATCAACAGCACCGCAAATGAAAGGGAAGCAGAGTCTGCACAAGTCCTCTGCCAACTAAAACAAAAACCATGACAGAAAAAGAAGCGGAAGCCTAACGGAGCCATGTGGGAGGAGGGACAGACATGGCTGAGGACGCTGCAGGGAAAACAGCTCTGGGCCAGCATGTGAGGGGAAGTGCCATCCTAATCCAGCCACCCACTAGACAGGCCTGCGGCACACGGGGCAACCGGCACAGCCCCACGTGCGGGCAGCAGAGTGAGGGGCCAGGGCAAGGGGCCCCAGGTGCACCCACCCTACCCCCGCACCTGGTGCCGCTGGCCCAGCAGCTGTCCGCAGGACTCACGCCTGCCCTTAGGCCGGCTCACGCTCTCGATGTCATACAGCCGCTGGACTGGGCACGTGCCCTGGTTCATGCTGGCGAGCGCTGTTAGCAGCTTCATGGCTGCAGGCAGAGCACAGGGAGAATGTGGAACCTCTGGGGGTGGCTGCGGGTGGCAGGAGGTGGAGGGCGCGGGGTGGGGAGAGAGGCCAGGACTGTGGGGAGATGGCCTGGCCAGCCCATCTCCCTCCCAGGCCACAAGTCCACTGGGCGAAAACCAACAGCTGTGTGCATGCTCTGAGGGCACACTCAGTTCTAGTGAGCCAGCCAGAGTCCTTTGGGGACAGGACTCACCCAGGAGAGCCAGCCCGGGCACCTCTGGGGAGGGGACTGGATACACCCGAGACCCCACAGCCCCACCCCTCCCAAGCATCCTCTTGTACCACGTGGTCAGACACACTGGCGCCCTCCACAGGCCAGGGAAATGGGTGCGCTCTTCGTCCTACTCTGCATAGAGTCTCCTTCCTGCAAACACCCTGTAGCTCTGGCCTGCTGGGCCTCCCTGCGCTGGCGCCCCTGGCCTCTGCCCTGGCACCCTGCCCTTGACCACTACTAGGTGCCAGGGTGCCCCAGGTGTGGACACCCCCTTCAGGGACAGGAGCTGCACAGGTTATTGCAGCCCCACCAGGCCCAGTGTGCAGCCCCTCCAGGCAGGCTGGGCCCCTCCGCGTGGCCTCACCTGCCAGTGAGCTGGTGTGCCTCAGGCTGTGCACGGCGGAGGTGGTGAGGCCAGTGAGCATGCAGATCACGGTGTCCACAAGCTGGCCATCACACAGCGCTGAGCAGTGCATCTGGCGCACCAGCAGCTCTGTGAACTCGCAGAAGTTGGCCCGGAACCGCTTCCAGAAGGGCCCCGGCCCCACAATGGGATAGAAGTCATTCTCCTGTCAGAAGACAGCACGGATGGGACAATGAAGCCCTGCGCCTGGACCCTCAAGGAGCTCGCCCACACCAGCACCTCAGGGCCTTTGGCGTCCCAGGGCCGCGTCACGTCCTTGTCCATGGGATTTCCAGGCGCCTTGCCCACAGTCAGCTGGAGGTGATAGCATGGCTGCTCCAGGCGCTGCTCACAGCCCCAACGCTGTGTCCCGTGCAGGATACCTGTGCTCTGGGGGCTGCACTCCATGAAGCCTGCAAGCCCACTGCCCCACAAGAAGAACCCCCACCCCAAGAGCAGGAAAAGCCAGTGCCAGCACTGGCCAGCAGGGCCTGGGCCCACTCTGTCCCCAAAGGATGCTCGGGCAGAAGACCAGCCCTCCCATAGTCACCATCACCCACGGGTTTGCCAAGATGATAGCCACCCCGCAAACTATGCATCCTAAACAGACAGGGTCCACTCGTGGTGCCAGAATGCAGGCTCAGAGCTGGAGGGGGCTGGCAGGACGGCAGATGGATGGGGACAAGGGAGGCAGGTGGGACGGGAGTGTTTCATGCTGCAGAATTTACATTGCCTTTTATTACAACAGATTGAAAACAATTTTAAGAATGGTGTCCTGCTAATGGGACCGGTGGGCTCCCCCCCTTGGTGGTGACACGTGCAAGGACAGGCCACAAGCTGCTGCGAGGCCATCTGCTGCCTCGAGGGCTGTCACCATGACTCATGTTGCACTGGAAGACCATCCTTTGGGGAGCTCTGTGCTACGTGAGCCCTTTCCAGGGGACCCTGGAGAGCGGGACCCTCACGCAGACCAGGATAGTCAGAGGACGTGGAGTTCCTGCCCATGAAGGGCCTGTCCCATCACATGATGAGATCTATAGGGCTGACACGGGCCCCAGAACTTCCTCGGGCATCACCCCATGTCACCATGTGGGGTCCCACAGGACCACATACCAGGACACACAGGGTCGCCACTGAACAGCAGCCTGAACCCACCATGTGGGTGAAACCACCCGGCCCTGATCTGGGCTCTCATGTCCACCCTGCCAGGGGTGACCCTACCCCAGGGTCACGCGCCACCTGGTCGGGGCACCAGGCTAGTGGGTGGTGCACATTTGGTGAAGCAGGCCCCTAGACAGAATCTTGAGGGGATGGCCCTTCTCCTGACCCATGGTTCACCAAAGACAGGCTCTCCTGGTTTGCACTCCAGCTCTGAGTGAGTTTGTTTTGAAATGCTGGGCGCTACAGTGGAAACTGCTTAAGACCCTACCACGCATGAGCAGGCTCCGCCAGGGCCTCCCTCACTGCAGGATGGAAAACTCTGGGTGAACCGGGAGCACAGGCAGCACAGTGACTCCACCCGGTGGGTCATGTCCCGCAGGACAGAACTGCACAGGCCTCCCAACTCCATCCATGTACCCTGCAATCAGCTAGCCAGGACCGCCTGCCTGCAACGGGCCTCAGCTATGTGGGGTGAACTGGTCTGAACTGCCAGGTACTCCACCTGCAAGGACCCCCAGGGAGTGCGAACCCTGCAGGGAGGTCAAACCAGAGACCAACAGCTAGCTGGCTGGCCCAGGGTGCCCATGAGTGATGGGGCTGAGGTCCCAGGGGTGCACCGTGCTCCCACCCCACTCCTGGGCCCCAGGGCCCTGTGCCCTGCCCCCACGTGCTGCACCCCCACCCTGACCCCGTGCATGCACTGCGCCCCACTTGCACAGCAGAGAAGTCCCACTTGCACAGGGCACTACAGCACTGGCCCCTCCCTAGGGTGCCTCATGCCCACCAGGACACCTCCTTCTCAACCTTGCCCAGCACCACACCCTCACCATCCTGGGCTGGACTCCTTGCGCAGTGTGGACCCCTCCCCTCACTCCCTCACCCACCCCACCGGCACAGTAACCAGGGCCAGGCCCTGCTGGTGGAACTCCGGGATTCGGTCGGTTTTGCCCAGAGGCCTCCTAAGAAGCTGCCTGACCTGGGGCACCACCTTCAAGGCCCCAGGCCACTGAGGTCCATCTCTACCCAACCGCGCGGGCCCTGAAGCTCCCCGCGGAGGCAGGGCTGTGTCTCTGGCCAGGTCTCAGAGGTCTGGTGTAGGCGGTGCTGGTCAAGGCTGTGGACACTCAGTGTAGAGGAAACACGGTCAGGTATAATGTCCTCTGTATACATAGGGCTAAATGTCCTCAGTACACACAGGCACGGTCAGGTGTAAATGTCCTCGGTGTGGATGGACACTGTCAGGAATAACTATCCTCAGTATAGACGGGACACAGGGATAAATGTCAGTGTGGATGGACCAGTCGGGTGTAAATGTCCTTAGTGTGAACAAACATGAGGGGCTGATGCCCTGGAGACTGGACCTACTGAGGGCTAAATGCACTCCGTGAGGCAGAACTTGGTCTGTTTTGAGGCCACTTCCCCTGACAGCACAGCTCTCCCCAGGGGTCCCTCACCTGTTCGGAGCTCACCTGTGCAGGGAACCAGCCCTTCCTCCACAGCTGAGAAGCCAGCACGGGCCCACACCCACCACATCAGCATAACCAGACTGTCCCTTCTTAAACACTTGAGACGTGCAGGGAGACGTTACCGGTTTCTCCGGCCACATGACGGTGAGGATCCAAGGGGAGGCCACAAACTTCTTGTAGTACAGCCCTGTCTCCTGCAGGGACAGAAGAGGCGTGAGCCCTGTGTGCCCTCGGCCTCAGCACTGCCAGGCCTGGGATGCCCGGCTGCGGCCGTGGGATGGGTGGGGCGCCGAGAGCCGGGCTCAGTCCCACGGGAGTGGAGCCGGCTCAGGGCCGCCTGAACAGTGCAGGCTCTGCCCTAAGTCTCAAGGTCACATGGGCACTTGTGGGAGGGGAACTGTGCACACGGAGGGACCTGACACACAGTGTGTCCTCTCTGAAAGGTACTCAGAAGACCTTCCCAGTAAACCCAGGAGGGCTCGTGCTGCTCACTCGCCCACACAGCCTCCCGTGTGTGCTGGCCATATGCGTCCACGGCCCGTGGCGCCTGTGCTCCCCCACCCCTCTCTGCCTCTCGCCACCCTTCCCTGAACGGGCAGGGGAGTGGCTGGGGCTGCAACCTGCACACCTGATGCTGAGGGCGGATGAATCGGAGGCCCACACATGCCGGGGGCTCTCCAAGGGAAGGACCCCAGCCCAGCCAAACAGGGCTCAGCGATCTGAGGGGCTCAGCTCAGGGCCATGGGGCCAGGATCAAAGGACAGGGAGGGAGGGTTTCATGGGGACAGAGCTTCAGGTCGGGGAGATGGAAAGTTCTAGAGATGATGTTGGGGACGTTGCACAACATGTGAACGTGTTTAATGCTCCTGAACTATACACTGAGAAATGGAGAAAATATAAATTTCATATACATTTTGCCACAATCAAAAAAACATTTTTTATATGAGCAAATAGTCATAACTGAAATGGTGCTCAGCTTCCATAAGAATCCAGAGAATTAAAACCACAAGAAAATACTATGCATACACCTACCTGACCAGCAAAAATCGAAAACACAATATCCAATATTAGCAGAGCTGCAGAACAACCAAGTATCATACATGACACGTGTACACAGACACACGACCACATTCACCAGGACGTGGGCATGTGGCCATTCACTGCCGTGAGGAGCCTACACCAAAGGGCAGGCAGATGACATCGAAAATGGGTGGCCAAATGAACCCTGACTCATGCGGTAGGTTCTCCACAGCAACAAAGTGGGTTTTTACTTAAAACCATTAAAATTATAAAAATCGTTTTAAAACCTGTATCTACAAGATGGAACAATCTTAGACATAATGCTGAGGCAATAGGAAAAAGCAGCGTTCATCCCACACAGGAGCTCAGCCCCATGCAGAGCCTGGCCACCGAGCTCACGGAGGCCCACAGGGCAAAGCCTGAGGATGAGTGAGATTGGCAGACACTGGGGGCACTGGGAACCCCGTGGGTGTGGTGACAGGGAGGGGCCCTGGTCCCCTTGGGGGTGGGCAAGGGCGTGGTGACAGGCAGGGACCCTCTGGGTGTGCACTGGCCATGCTGTTTCTTGATCTGGATGAAATACCTGATCACCACTGTATAATTATTCTTTCTGTGTAATCAGCATAACCTCCAATACATAATTTAAGTTTTTAATTTCTCTTTAGAAGAAAGCTGGTCTTCCCCAGCAAAGCGCCTGGAGGCCCTCTGCTCCGAGGGAAGCAGAGCAGCGACATGGGGCCTGGCTGTGCGCCTGGCCCCCCGCGAGCTCCACGCAGGGCGCAGGGGACGCTCCGAGGAGGCGGAGCCGCCCACCTGGTCAAACCTCTCGGTCACCGTGTGCGCTGCGCTCCCGCCCTGGCTGCTCTGGCACAGCTCGGCTGTCACCATCCCTGGGGGCGGAGGGAGGAAGGGTCTCAAAGCGGTGCCCCCGAGAGGGGCCAGTGCAATGGGACCTGTGCCCGTGCACGCGGGTCCCACCCTCCCCTTTGGGGCCGACTCTATAGGGGCGCGGGAGGCACCCGGGTGTCTGTGACACCATCACTGAGCTGTCATCCCCGAGCTGCATGGTGCACGTGTTTCAGGAGCAACAGCAGGACCCCGGAAGCTCCCAGACTGAGCAGCATCAGGGCACAGTTCACATTCCTCACCCTCAAGCCAGCCTTGCGGCCACGCGCAGTCCCCCGCCCCAAGCCTCACAGGGCTGCGCTCACCCTCACAGCCGCAGCACTGCATGAAGAAGCTGATGAGGTCCAGCAAGGCCAGTGCCCGGTCCTCCTTGTAAGACTGGACCCACTCCTCCACAGCTGTCTGGGGGCGACAACCAGTGGTGAGCACGCGAGTGTGCGCACGGGACGGGCCAGGACGAGCACGAGCACGTGCGTGTGTGTGATCAGGCACATGGGGCAGGCCAGGGGCAGCAGAGATGTGCACACGAGTGTGCGATCAGGCACATGGGATGGGCCAGGGAGAGCACGGATGTGCACACGTGTGGGCAATCAGGCCTCAGCCTGGGCATAGCAGCACACTAGGGTGGTCCGTGCCCCCCAGGGCCTCCCACGCTCACGTCCCCAGCCCTGCCCAGCGCCACCGCAGAAGCAATGGGTGGTACCTGCATGGAGTTCTTCCCCAGTGCCACCATCTCAAACAGGGTCAGCTCGGTGGTGACGGAGACCTTCCTCTTCCGCAGCTTTCGGGGAGGCCGCCCTTGGGGGCAGCTGCCCTGCCCGCTGCCGACCTGGACTGAGGGTGCCCCCTGTGCCTAACAGCAGAGGAAGAGATGGGGCCGCGCCCTGGGTGGGAGCACCGAGTATCAGGAATGCTGACACGGCATCCGCCCGACACACGGTCTCCATTTCGCCCCCTTTGCCCAGAGAGCAGGGTGGTGGCCAGCCTGCGGCTGCGGGGTACCCCAGGCTGTGACTGAAACCGGGGAATTCGGAAGAGAACAGTAGCGGTGGCAGCTCTCTGGGGCACCTGCGCATCACCCCATCCTCACTGCCTGCCGTCAGGCACAGCTCTACACGAGGCTCCTGCCCAGCCCATGTGGTCCATGAGCCCTGGACCTCAGGAAAAGGGGCCTTCCTGACTCCAGGAGGGGTCAGGCTGTGGGGCTTGAGAGGGAGGAAACCAGAGGAGACCCCAGCCCCCAGTAGCATGGTGCTAGGGAGAGGATGCCCTGAGGAGGGGGAGGGGACACATATCTAAGGCTGGCGCCTGGATGTGTCTGGGAGAGGGACAAAATCCTTGAGCACAGGGATGGCAGGGCACTTGGTGGTCCCAGGGGCCCAGACGGCCAGTGGGTAGCACAGCAGGGATCAACTGGCTCCAGGACCAGATACCCAAGCCACCCAGCCCCGCAGCCCGTCCACCTGGTGCCCCAGCAGGTCAGTACCAGCATGGAGCTCTTACTCCGGGTCATCATCTTGAAGTCACTGAGATGAAGGGGCCCGGCTCTTGAACCTCCTGCACGAGAGCTGCCCTCACCACCCAGGGCCACAGGCTCTTCTGTGCACCTGCAATCAAAGAGCAGGAAAGATGGTAACTGAGGCCAGCCCTTAACCTCCGGACTCAGCAAGCAGGAGCAGGTGTCCCCTAGACCTGCCTGCTACAGCCAGGGACCCCCAGGGAGGAAGCGTGACTGAGGTGTCCTGCGTACCTGCCTGTTGTCACCAGAGGCCCCCCAGGAGGAAGCACGACCTGGGGTGTCCCCCAGAACCACCTGGTGTCACCACGGACTCCTGGGCGTGGAGTGCACACCCATGTCACCCAATGCTGCTGCAAGGCAGAGGCTGGGCCTCAGTTTCTGAGCCTCCTCAGGCCATCAGGTGGGTGCTCACAGCAGCCTGGAGCCCAGGTCTTCCCACTGCTGTGAACCACCCTCGTCCAGGGGGCTCACCATGAGGGTAGCAACCTATCCTGAACGCCCCGAGGCTGTGTCTCAGGACTGTGGGCACCCCTCTCCCCCCATCAGGGCCTAGGATGGAACCCAAGCCATGACCAGAGAGGACAGTGGAGGTAGGTCCTTGGTACAGGTAAGTCATGAAATGATGGGGGGTGACCCATCTCCTTGTCTTCAGGGGTTGGCAGGGCCCAGGGGCCCAGGAGGAACAGGGCTGAAAACCACCGTAACCTCAAGGTTTTTATTTTTACTTTTATTTCCTTCTGTGTTCTTTTCCTCACCTGCTAATTATCTGCGTGAACATGTCACTTTTTTCCTCAGAGGGAAAAACGCATTTCAGATCCCAAGTAAGAAATGTATGAACTTGGCCAGATTCTCATCAGCATTGATCCGCTGATAACACACTCACCAACTGGGGTCCCTGACTCCCCTTTTCTGAGAGATGCCATATCCTGACATTTTCGATAGACCTTCCACGAAGACACAGAAAACCCAAAACGCTAAAGGAAGCCGGTGACGCTGTCGACCGGGCAACTAACTACAAAGCCACCCCCACCCCACGGCATACACAGGTAGATGATTCCAAACGCTGGGGATTTTAAGTACACAGTCCACCACTAGACACTGTAAGTGTTTGTCAGTAGAGGGAAGGGAGTTCCAGAACTTAGGAACGGAAAGAGGAAACAAGTGAGCTGACAGGAGCTGCAGTACCAAAGGAAGCCACCCCAACACCTGCGATGGTAGAGGCAAAGATTACCAGTGTTCCTGGTAATGGTCCCAAGATGCACAATTGTGCGTGTTCTGGTGTCTCAGAAATCTGAGTACATCTCACCATCCAAGTGAATCTTAATAGTCTCAGGGTTTGTTTGTTTTTTTTTTTGCAAAAGTATCAAATCAGCGATGCATCTTCAAAGTGACTGGTATTTGAGAATGAGGGAAATAGCATACTTTCAAAGGGAAGCTACAGAGCTAGCCAGCTTCTTCCTGTTGAGGGTGCGCTTTTGTTTGCTGTTCAGACGGTGTGCCTGTCTCAGCTCAGCCACACCAGGCAATGTCATTTGTTACTCCCCACCCCTCGCCCTGCTGTTCCCTAGCTGTCACCCCAACACCAACACTGATGCCTTCATAAAAAAGGCAGATGTTTAATGACCTCTGCATGGTCTCCAGAGAGGCTTGGATTTTCAGTTACTCAGGCCGTATGTAGGATTGTGAACTCGCACAGAAGGAAACCATCGACTCTCTATCACCAGCCATGTGGCAGTATCAATAACGCAGCCATAAAAATGCGTTGCCTCCTTGTGAGGAATGCTAATCCTCGCTGCTGCCCTCCCCCCACCCCCCACCCCAGGAACCGCCGGGAAGGCAGGCTCCTGGGCACAGCGCCAGCGACTCAGCCAGGACAGCAACCAGAGAGAAGCTTGCCAGGGGAAAGAGCCCGGAGGTGTGTTTGCCTCGAGAGGCTCCATGCGGTGAAGCCCACGGGATTAGCTCCCTGCAATTCCCGAAAAAAGGCTGCGCTCCATCTGCAATGAGGTGGCCTGCCTGAACAGCAATGGGGCAGCACCTGTGCGCAGGCGTCCACCCTCCGAGGGCCGGGCAGCCCCGCAGGCAACCCGGCACCTCCAAGGATATCCTTGGAGTGACAGAGCATCTCCTGGTTTCTCCACGGACTTACGGATATTCCCCGAGCCTGTCTGTCTCCACCAGCATGAAGTGGAGCGCGGTGTGCCCAGCCACAAAATGAGACAGCCCACCAGAACGCACAAATCCGTAAATTCCTTCCTGTACATTGTAATTCAGACCCTCGGTCTGACAACACGGAAGTGGCACCCGGGGAGAAGCACCTGAACGGGGCTTCACTGGCAACGCTGGGTCAAGATGCCAAGAGGTAACCCACCTTCCTCAAGGCTACCTCTCCGTTCAAGTGCCTAATTCTGTACCGCCTGGTCACACGCCCTCCAGCTGCACTAGGACGCATCCTGTCCTCCAGCCCCCGCCCAAAGGCTCCTCTTCGTCCGCTATACATTTCCCAGACGGAGCTGGGCATCCACGCCTTTGCAGCTACATCTCTGCTGTGCCCCGGCATTCCATTCATTCTGTTAGAATGGCCTAGTTGAACATCATCTTACAAAAAACAAGAAAGGCCTCGGCTTTCTGCACTTAAAAAGGAACGTTTCGATTGAGACACTTCTCCGGTGAAAACAGAAGCCTGGGTGCCTCTGAATTCTGCCTAGAGGGTACAACCGGCAAGAGCTTGAATGGGAGGGGCACTCCTTGGGGCCGGCCTGCCTCTCAGTTCTGCGGGACCCAGCCGAGTCCGCTAGCATGTTCCAGCCCCATCCAATAGCCAGGGCAGGGCCTAGATTCAGCAATGGGCTCGATCTTGCAAGGTAGAGCTCCAGAGCCCCTAGGAGTTGCTCAGATCCCCAGGGCAGGCCCCGGGAACCGCCCCCACCCCCACCCCCACCCCCCCAGGCAGGGTCTCAGACCCCCGGGGACGGGATGGGACCACCCAAGGCAGGGCTCAGGACCCCCCCCCCCCGCGAAGGCCCATGTGGACACCCGCAAGGCAGGGTCGCTGGGCCACAGTCTGACCTGTGGGGCCACACTTCGGCTACCCACGTGGACTATGGAGCCCCCCGGGGCTGGATTCGGTACCCCGCCTCCAAGACTCGAGCCCCCGTGGCAGAGTC
Source organism: Manis javanica (assembly GCF_040802235.1). Lineage (NCBI taxonomy): Eukaryota > Metazoa > Chordata > Mammalia > Pholidota > Manidae > Manis > Manis javanica. The sequence goes on along the minus strand of NC_133174.1, from coordinate 99,671 downwards.
CGGGACGCCAGGGACAGAACTGGGCCCCCGAAGGCAGCGTCTTGGATCGCGAGTTAGAACTCGGATTCCCAAAGCGGAGTTCCCCACCCCGGGGGCCCGCTCGGACCCCCGAGGCAGGGTCCGGAATCCCCGGGTACGCTCTCGGACCCGGAGCCCCGACCCGCGCGGAGGCCGCGGGGGTGAGGGGGCGCCCGCCGAGGGTGGGGATCCAGCGCCGGCCCGTGGACGCACTACCTGGCGCGGGGACCCCCGCGAGCCTCCCCGCGAAGGCCGGCGCGTCCCCAGCCGCGGCCCGGGCCCTGCCCCACCCACAGGCCCGCGGCCGCGCGCGCCGACCCGCGGCGGCGAGCACGTGACGCCGGGCCGCCCGAGGCCCCGCCCACCGCGCGCGGGCGGACGCGCCATGTGGGCCCTGCGGGCCTCCGTCCGCCGGGGCGCGCGCCTCTCTCGCGCGGCTGCAGGCCGCCCCTCGGTGGGGGCAGCCACTCCGCTGGCGCCCTGGCCCGAGCGCTCGCGAGCCGCCTTCGGCCTCTGGGGCCCGGGGGGACCGGAGCGGCGGGGAGGCGGATGGCGGAGCTGCCGGAGAAGCGCTGCCGGAGAGGAGGCCGCGGGGCCGGAGGATGCGGAGGGAGACGAGGAGCTGCTGCACGGGGACCCTCTGCTGCCGGCGGGGTCCCAGCGCGTGTGCGTGGTGCACCCCGAGGTCAAGTGGGGACCCGGAAAACCGCGGCTGACCCGAGGTGACCGGGGCCGGGAGCTCGGGGGTGGGACCCCTCCGCCCGTCGCCGCCTCCCCTGCCCCTCGAGCGTCCGGAACGTGCACCGTTTCCGTCGCGGCCCCGTGGCCCGGGCAGCGCTTTCAGTGCTGTCGGTCAGGGGACCACGGAAGGTCGTCCACAGATCGCTCCTCGCTTTGGTGCTGTGCGTCTGTGTGTGCCGGTCGCCGGCGTCAAGCCGGAGCCCCGTCCGGTGCGGCACCTGCACAGCAACCCAGCTGGACACACGGGTCCCGGGGGCGGGGGGGGCCGTACGGGGAACATGCGGAAGGCCGCCGAGTGCTGCAGAGGCCCCGGGACAGGGGGCTGGGACCGCTCAGCGGGGTAATCCTGGACGGTGGGGACGCACCCTGCGGTGCAGACCGAGCACCTAGGTGTCTGGGACAGCATCCGGGGACGTGAGGGAGCGCTCCTGCGTGCTCCCAGGACAGCTGAGCGCAAGCTGTTGTGTAGCCTGGGCACAGGGCAGCCAGGTGGTGGGGGTCGTGCAGCCAAGTAGGACTGGGCTTAGGGTGAGTACCCTGGGCTAGGAGTGACCCACTGGTGGGGGGGGCTGCTCCCTGTTGGAGGTTTGCTGAGTGTGGTCCGCACTGCACCCCAACTCGCTGTGAAGGGCGCAGTGTGGTGCGGCCACCACCGCTCTCCCTTCCATCATCCCATCTCCGGGCTGCTACCCACCCGCCCCTGCGGATGACTATCCACTTTCTGCCCCTTTGGATCTGCCTCGGCACATTTGACAGCCCCGCCCCCCCCCGTATCACCATGTGTGTCCTGTGTCTGGCTTCTCTCCCCAAGCCCCATGTTTTTCAGGTTCCACCACAGTGAAATGTCTGTCAAGGCCTCACTCCTTTCTTCCTTAAAGACTTTCTCTTGCAGTAGTTTTAGTGTCTTAGCAAAACTGAGGGGCAGGTACAGAGATTCCCCATAGACCCTCTGTACCCCACACGTGCCCAGCCACCACCCCGCCCCCAGGTGGTGCATTTGTGAGACCGATGCATCCGCACGGACATGGCATTGTGCGCCCGAGTCCACAGTGTGCATTGAGGTTCCTGGACAGTGTGCGTGCTGTGGACTGGGCAAAGCGTGTGATGGCCCAGATCCACCCCTCCGGTGCCATGCAGAGCATTTCCCTGCGTACATCTTCTGGGTTCCATCTACTCAACCCTCCGTCCCGCTGCCTGGGGCAACCCCTGTTATCGTCCCCGTAGCTCAGTGTGTTCCGGGATGTCACAGAGTCAGAGCCCCAAGGAGTTACACGTAGGGTGTGGCCTTCTCAGACCAGCTTCTCCCACTCAGTGATGGCATTTAAGGTTCCTCCAGGTCTTCATGGCCTAATGGCTCAATTCTTTTTAGCCCTGACCAACATTCTGCAGTCTGGGTGGGCCCCAGTTCATCCACCACCTGCTGAAGGGCATCTCGCTTGCTTCCATGCTGCTGCCAACATCCCTCTGTAGGTGCTGGTGTGGATGCCAAGCTTCCATTCACTCGGGTTGATACCAGGGCGCACAGCTGCTGCACCTGTGTGAGGAGTGTTTGGTCTGTAAGAAGCCAGCAAGCTGGCTCCCAGACTGGCTGCGCCATGCTGCTTGTCCACCAGCAACAAACAGGAGTTCCTGCAGCTCCACATCCTCGCCGGGTGTGCTGGTGTTGAGTTCTGGGTCTGGGCCCTTCTCCGGGAGGTGCAGTAGCGTCTCATGGGTGTTCTTATGTGTGTTTCCCGATGACATAGACTGTGCGGCATCGCTCCCTGAGCTCATTTGCCAGCTGTACATCTTCATGGTGAGGCATCTATGATGGGCCTCAGCCCATGTGACCACATGTGGTCTCTCATCTGTGGCTGTGTGAGTTCTTTGTGTGTGTGTAATGGCTCTCTATCAGGTGTGTGCTTTGCACATGTCTTCTCCCAGCCTGTAGCCTGACTGTCCACTCTCTGGACAGCACCTTTCGCAAAGCAGACAGCCTTGGTTCTCATAACTGCCATCCTCCAGCTGGGCTCCTTCCTCAGCATGCCCAGCCTTCTGAGGACCCGCCAAAGATGTCCTCATTTCCTTTAATGGTTTTGGCGTCTGGTGTCCTCTTGGGCTCCTTCCTAGGATTTCCACCTCTCTGCTTACACGGCCCACCTGTTCTTGCCTGCCATCTGCCTCATCTGTCAGAGCCCTGAGCATGTGATTCATCGTTTCAGCTTCCCAGGCTGACCATTCCAACATCCCCGCCATGTCTGAGGCTGGTTTGGGGCCTGTTATGTCTTCACTTTGTGCTTTTTGCCTGTTGTCGGACCCTGTACTGTTCTCTTGCTAGTCCGGTGCAAGGAACTGCATGCAGGCCCAGAGCAGTGTGGTGCTGAGTGGGGGGAGCCTGTGGGGTCCTGTGAGTAGGGCTCAGCCTGTTAGTGGGCCTGTGCCTCTGGGCTGTGAACTTCACAAGGGCTTCTCAGCTTTCATTCCCACTGAGTGGACACCTCGGGGGTTGCTGGTGCTGGCATGGCGGTTTGACCAGACCTGTGGTAACATGGCAGCAGGGAGACAGCAGGAAACTGCTCTGTGATCAGGACTGAGCTGGGGAGGAACGTCAGAGGTGACCCTGGCACCTGACCTCAGAGACCAGAAAACTGGCGGCGGGGAGGGTGGGGCTCATCAGCATCCAGACCAAGAGCACTGTTCCTCCCGGCCCCAAGCCAGGGGGCCCCACCACAGGTCCTCAGATCCCAGCCTGCCGCTCTACCAGCTGCCACTCACATCTCGCTAGCCTCAGTTTCCACACTGTGTCTGGGCCCTGAGGAGGATTAAGTGACCTGACGTGCAACACTGCCCCAAAGGTAGCCACATCCAGGGGAAGCCCAGGCTCTGCTGTGAAGAAGGGGCGGCTCCCTGAGGTTGGGCTGCGGGGGATCCTGGGGGCAGCTGGGCTGTTAGGTGGGAGGGGTTACCGCGGGGTGTGCTCAGGACCAGACCTCCCTTGCCTCCCGGGGTCACTCGCCACACAGCCCGTGGGGAAGAGCCGGGGAGCCCGGCCACACTGACCCCGTCCCAGGCTCCCAGCCCCTCACAGCCCTGCTGAGGCCAGACTAGCCGCAGGCTCTGGGGATGTCCCCTCCTCAACCATGGGGCTCCCAGCTGCCCTGTGGCTGGTGGGAGGCCCCAGGGCCCACCGCACGGGAGGTGCTGTGGGGCAGGTCTCAGACTGTGTGTCCTCACTGGGCCACTGCCCCTTTCCCTGCACAGCCCGCTGCCAGCATGAGGCCTGCCTGCGTCCCCCACGCCTCAGGCTCTCCCCATGCCTGGAAGAACATAGTTGTGTTGCAACAGATGCCCATTGGGATCCTTCTTAGGATCTTCGCACAGGCCTCTGGAAGCCATCCAGACCAGGGGACCCGGCCAGCTTGTGTGGGCGGGGCTGGACGCCGCTGGGCCCAGCCCGGCAGAGATGCGTCCCTCACTCCGGCCCATCTCCCAAAGCCGAGTGGCAGGTGGCGGAGGCTGAAGCTCTGGTCCACACTCTGGACGGCTGGTCGGTGGTGGAGAGGATGGTGGTGCCCACCAAGACGCCAGACGGGAAGCTCATCTTCAGCAGAGGGACCCTGCAGCACCTGACAGGTGGGTCCAGCACACACAGCCTCGCCCTGCCCTCCTCCTCCTGAGAGAAGCCAGCCAGTTGGGCTCTGCCAGTGCTCTGTGGAAGAGCCATCGACATTCCAGATGGAGCAAGTGCCTGGGTGGAGGGCACGTGGATGAGGCCACCCATGTCAGCTCACACTGGGCCGCGTGGTGCAGTCAGTGCCGTTGATGAGGGGGAAGCCAGCCCCAGCACCCCTCCAAGCAGGGTGCTGCATGGGATCCCACCGTCCATGGCCCAGGCAGTCCCCACATCGTTTTCCAGCCTAGCAGTCAGAGCGGTGAGCCCAGGGAGGTGTCTTGTCACCCTGGATCTCAGATGCATCATCCACACGGGGCCGTGTGTCGTCCATGTGCATGTAGGCCCCACCCCTGAAGGTGGACCTGGGTTCTCCCCTCTATCCCCGACAGCACTCATGCCCAGAGAGTTGGTGACCAGGGCACAGCCGTCCACAGGGTGGGCGGCCCATGGGGGCCAGTGGGGAGTGCATCTGACGGGACCTCTCTCCTCAGAGAAGATTAGAGGGATGCCGGGAGTCACAGCCGTCTTTTTGAACATCGAGAGGATGGCCGCGCCCACCAAGGTACCAGGACCCTGCATGATGATCTCCATGGGCGGGCTGGGGGCGAGGGGCCCCTCCCTCCGTGGAGGACAAGGACACAGGACCAAGGGACAGTGCCCTGCTTGCCCCTTGGCCGTGGCCCCACTGCTGGTGGCCTCACTCACTGCCTCCTTTTCCAGAAAGAGCTGGAGGCCACCTGGGGCATCCAGGTGCTGGACCGCTTCACCGTGGCCCTGCACATCTTCCGCTGCAACGCCCGCACGCGGGAGGCCCGGCTCCAGGTGGCTCTGGCCGAGCTGCCCCTGCTCAGGTATCGCAGTGCATAGGTCTTGCACGGACCACCGCCTCTGCGCCTGCATGTGGCTGTTCCCTGGGGTGCACGCGGCCCCAAACATGGCCTAGCAGGCTGTGCCCTCCAGGCAGTGGGGCAGCTTGGTGCCAAGTCCACACAGCATAGCGCACCTCCAGGCATGTCCTCCCATTAGGAACGTCACTACTGTGGGACCCAGGGCCTGCCAAGGTGGAGGCCCATGCAGGAAGGAGGTTCCCCAGTGCACGTCCTCTCTCTCCACAAGCCCCCACCCACCCACAGTGCCATACTCACCCTCACCTGATGTGTGTCCTCTGCTCCAGGTGTCTGCTCCTGAAGTGCCCCTTTTCCATGCCAGGTCCAACCTGAAAAATGTTACTGCCCACCTGGAGAGACGAGGAGGGGGCTCTCGCTACATCATGGGGTCAGGTAAGATATTTGAGGTCTTGGCACCCAGCACTCCGAAGGGGGATGTCACGGCAGCCTTGTCTAGGAAGGGGACGACCTCCCAAGGGCTGCATGTAGACTTGATGTCTGGTCACATTCACATACACTCAGGCACCAAGGGGGTTCCTGGGGCGGCCATCACAGAGCAGGGCTGTACACCACAGGAATCATCCTCCCCAGCTCTGGAGGCCAGACGTCTGAGGTCCCAGCGGGGCAGGGCCTGCTCCCTCCCCAGGCTCCAGGGGAGGCTCCTTCCTGCATCTTCCAGCTTCTGGGGGCTCCAGACAGCCTTGGGAGTGTGGCCACATCCCTGCCTGTCTACCTCTGTCTCCACATGGCTTCTCCTCCGAGAGTATTTCTCTCCTCTTCTGTCTTTTACAAGGACAGTTGTCATTTGGTTTAGGGCCACCTATATCCAGGAGGACCTCCCCTCAGATCTTGCATTTAATCCTGTCTGTAGAGACCCTGTTTCCAAATAAGGTCCTTTTCCCAGGCCCTAGAGGTCAGGACATGGATTTATCTTTGGGGTACTCCTCAGCCTGCCATGGATACCGTGGGGGCTGTCCTAAGTCTCTCTTCTCAGGCTCTTCCTTCTGAGTGATGGGGAGCCCTGGTGACCTCAGGGCAAAGATGTGGAGTGGAGGCGCCTCATCTCAGAACAGAGGCAGGCAGCGACTGGCTGGGAAGCAGGCAGGAGGGTCCCAGCAGTCCCAGAGGGCACTTAGCCGCATTGCCTGCAGCGTCCCGCTGCGGTGTGGCTTACCTCGGGTGTTTCCCTTCGGTGTCTCCTCCCTAACCCCTGTCCTGGCTGTTTGCAGGAGAGTCTTCCATGCAGGTGCAGCAGCGTCTCTTGAGAGAGAAGGAAATGAAGATTCGGAAAGCCCTGGAGCGACTCAAGGGGAAAAGGCAGCTTGTGGGGCAGCAGCGCAGGCGGCGGGAGTTCCCAGTCATCTCCATGGTGGGGTACACGAATTGCGGTGAGTGGGGCTCAGGAGGGGGGCCCATGCCAGGCTGATACCCGTTGGGAGAATCCACTCTCAGGCACAGCAGGATGGCAGCACTTGGGGGCTGGCAGGGGACAACAGACTGGAAATTGGGGTTCGCCTCCCCACAGTTCTTGGGGCCATAGCACCCAGTCAGGGCACTTGCCTCTGCTGAACGCCGGATGGCACACTGGATACCTGCTTGCGTGGATGTTTTCTAGACACTGAGAAGTAGAAAAGCTTTGGCATTTTTTTTTTTTTTTTTTTTTTTTGAGAGGGCATCTCTCATATTTATTGATCAAATGGTTGATAACAACAATAAAATTCAGTATAGGGGGGTCAATGCTCAATGTACAATCATTAATCCATCTCAAGCCTAATTCTTGTCAGTCTCCAATCTTCTGAAGCATAACGAACAAGTTCTTACATGGTTAACGAATTCTTACAGAGTGAATAAATTCTTACATGGTGAACAGTACAAGGGCATTCATCACAGAAACTTTCGGTTTTGATCATGCAATATGACCTATAAACCATCAGGTCAAATATGAATATTCATTTGATTTTTGTACTTGATTTATATGTTGATCCCACATTTCTCCTATTATTATTATTATTTTTATTTTTAATAAAATGCTGAAGTGGTAGGTAGATGCAAGATAAAGGTAGAAAACATAGTTTAGTGCTGTAAGAAGGCAAATATAGATGATCAGATGATCAGGTGTGTGCCTATGGACTAAGTATTAATCCAGGCTAGACAAGGGCAGCAAGACATCCACGGATGCAGAAGATTTCTCTCAAAGCAGGGAGGGTGAGGTTCTGAGCCTCACCTCTGTTGATCCCCAAATTCTCACCTGATGGCCCCCCTGCGACTGTGCCTGTCTTAGGTTGTTCCTCCCTTGAGGAATCTTACCCGTCTCTGGCTAACCAGTCATCTTCCGGGCCATACAGGGAAATGTAAAGTTGGTAAGTGAGAGAGAAGCCATATTGTTTGCAAAGGTTAGCTTTTTACTTCTTTGCAGATTTATGCCCTGTGGCTTCTATGCCCAGCACTTGTCTCGAGGTATCTTTACCACCTGGAGGAATTATGATACTCGGTAAATTCGATATGAGGCACGAATTCTATTTAAGGTTTGTAATTAGGAAGGAAGAAGAAAAGCTATAGATGTAGCATACGAAGGAAACTTGGGAGGATTGATTATTTCTTTGACATATCTTCTTGTATAGTACCTTAAGTATGTATAGGTTTTAAACTACTAACTAATTTGCACACACATATTAACATAATAGGAATACGGTGACATAAACAAAGCAAATCTATAATTACCAGCCATCTCCAGTGAAGCCAAGAAAACCATTTAGGCACCCTAGGCATTTGTGAAAATTTATCTATGATATGATGGATATTGTCCAACTGTACTTGAACCATCAGACAAATTAAAGCAGCCCATTTCTGGGATCTGTTCACATCCCATATGTTCTTTTAACCATAGATAGTCTATAGTCATGAGATTTTGGGGTGCTACAACTTGCACCCCTCCCAACTCCTGGTTGAGTTCCAACAGTACAGATCCAGTCAAATTCGTTGTCTCACTGTATGCACATGCCAGCCTAGACATCTCCCTCCTCATTCCTATGGCAAGTCCAGGAGACGGTGGACTGGATGCAGCCACAACCGCAGCATCGTCCGGATCCCTGTGGAGGCTTTTTGATGATCATCCCCCGGCACGAGTCCTCCAGAGAGTGCTGATGCCGGAAGCTCCTCCTCATATCGTATCTTAGTTCATTTTCTGGGTATCCAAGCTAGGCCTTGATCTTCTGCGTAGAAACAAACAGACCCTTTGCCCACACTTTGACATGCCCTCTATACCACTGTGCAGAACTCATTGGAGGTCAGCACACAGTAACTGCTTTTTTTTTTTTTTTAATTAAGAGAAAGGAATATTATCAGAAAAGAGTACCTCCATAGCTGATCATCTGACACCCTTTAAGTGATCAACATTAAGGATATTTAAAGCATGCGTTGATCTTTGATTTACCAATAGTTTTATCCTGTTAAGGAGTAATCCCCCTTTTCTTTCTTTCTTTCTTTTTTTTTTTTAAATTTTTAATCTACACTTACCTGAAGAATACTATGTTTACTATGCTCTCCCCTATATCAGGTCCCCCCTAACAACCACATTACGGTTACTGTCCATCAGCTTAGCAAAATGTGGTAGAGTCACTACTTGTCCTCTCTGTGTTGTGCAGCCCACCCTCCCCTTTCTCCCTCCCCCCCATGCATGCTAATCTTAATACCCCCCTTCTTCTTCCCCCCCCTTATCCCTCCCTGCCCACCCATCCTCCCCAGTTCCTTTCCCTTTGGTACCTGTTAGTCCATTTTTGGGTTCTGTAATTCTGCTGCTGTTTTGTTCCTTCAGTTTTTCCTTTGTTCCTATACTCCTCAGATGAGTGAAATCATTTGGTATTTCTCTTTCTCCGCTTGGCTTATTTCACTGAGCATAATACTCTCCAGCTCCATCCATGTTGCTGCAAATGGTTGGATTTTTCCACTTCTTATGGCTGAGTAGTATTCCATTGTGTATATGTACCACATCTTCTTTATCCATTCATCTACAGATGGACATTTAGGTTGCTTCCAATTCTTGGCTATTGTAAATAGTGCTGCGATAAACATAGGAGTGCATCTGTCTTTCTCAAACTTGATTGCTGCGTTCTTAGGGTAAATTCCTAGGAGTGGAATTCCTGGGTCAAATGGTAGGTCTGTTTTGAGCATTTTGATGCACCTCCATACTGCTTTCCACAATGGTTGAACTAATTTACATTCCCACCAGCAGTGTAGGAGGGTTCCCCTTTCTCCACAGCCTCGCCAACATTTGTTGTTGTTTGTCTTTTGGATGGCAGCTATCCTTACTGGTGTGAGGTGATACCTCATTGTAGTTTTAATTTGCATTTCTCTGATAATTAGCGATGTGGAGCATCTTTTCATGTGTCTCTTGGCCATCTGTATTTCTTTTTTGGAGAACTGTCTGTTCAGTTCCTCTGCCCATTTTTTAATTGGGTTATTTGTTTTTTGTTTGTTGAGGCGTGTGAGCTCTTTATATATTCTGGACGTCAAGCCTTTATCAGATCTGTCATTTTCAAATATATTCTCCCATACTGTAGGGTTCCTTTTTGTTCTATTGATGGTGTCTTTCGCTGTACAGAAGCTTTTCAGCTTAATGTAGTCCCACTTGCTCATTTTTGCTGTTGTTTTCCTTGCCCGGGGAGATATGTTCAAGAAGAGATCACTCATGTTTATGTCTAAGAGGTTTTTGCCTATGTTTTTTTCCAAGAGTTTAATGGTTTCGTGACTTACATTCAGGTCTTTGGTCCATTTTGAGTTTACCTTTGTATATGGGGTTAGACAATGGTCCAGTTTCATTCTCCTACATGTAGCTGTCCAGTTTTGCCAGCACCATCTGTTGAAGAGACTGTCATTTTGCCATTGTCTGTCCATGGCTCCTTTATCAAATATTAATTGACCATATATGTTTGGGTTAATTTCTGGGGTCTCTAATCTGTTCCACTGGTCTGTGGCTCTGTTCTTGTGCCAGTACCAAATTGTCTTGATTACTATGGCTTTGTAGTAGAGCTTGAAGTTGGGGAGTGAGATCCCCCCTACTTTATTCTTCTTTTTCAGGATTGCTTTGGCTATTCGGGGTCTTTGGTGTTTCCATATGAATTTTTGAATTATTTGTTCCAATTCATTGAAGAATGTTGCTGGTAATTTGAGAGGGATTGCATCAAATTTGTATATTGCTTTCGGCAGGATGGCCATTTTGACGATATTAATTCTTCCTAGCCATGAGCATGGGATGAGTTTCCATTTATTAGTGTCCCCTTTAATTTCTCTTAAGAGTGACTTGTAGTTTTCAGAGTATAAGTCTTTCACTTCCTTGGTTAGGTTTATTCCTAGGTATTTTATTCTTTTTGATGCAATGGTGAATGGAATTGTTTTCCTAATTTCTCTTTCTGTTGGTTCACTGTTAGTGTACAGGAAAGCTACAGATTTCTGTGTGTTGATTTTGTATCCTGCAACTTTGCTGTATTCCGATATCAGTTCTAGTAGTTTTGGAGTGGAGTCTTTAGGGTTTTTTATGTACAGTATCATATCATCTGCAAATAGTGACAGTTTAACTTCTTCTTTACCAATCTGGATTCCTTGTATTTCTTTGTTTTGTCTGATTGCCGTGGCTAGGACCTCCAGTACTATGTTAAATAACAGTGGGGAGAGTGGGCATCCCTGTCTGGTTCCCGATCTCAGTGGAAATGCTTTCAGCTTCTCGCTGTTCAGTATAATGCTGGCTGTGGGTTTATCATATATGGCCTTTATTATGTTGAGGTACTTGCCCTCTATTCCCATTTTGCTGAGAGTTTTTATCATGAATGGATGTTGAATTTTGTCAAATGCTTTTTCAGCATCTATGGAGATGATCATGTGGTTTTTGTCTTTCTTTTTGTTGATGTGGTGGATGATGTTGATGGATTTTCGAATGTTGTACCATCCTTGCATCCCTGGGATGAACCCCACTTGGTCATGGTGTATGATCCTTTTGATATACTGTTGAATTCTGTTTGCTAATATTTTATTGAGTATTTTTGCATCTACATTCATCAGGGATATTGGTCTGTAATTTTCTTTTTTGGTGGGGTCTTTTCCTGGTTTTGGTATTAGGGTGATGTTGGCTTCATAGAATGAGTTTGGGAGTATTCCCTCTTCTTCTATTTTGTGGAACACTTTAAGGAGAATGGGTATTATGTCTTCTCTGTGTGTCTGATAAAATTCCGAGGTAAATCCGTCCGGCCCCGGGGTTTTGTTCTTGGGTAGTTTTTTGATTACTGTTTCAATTTCTTTGCTTGTAATTGGTTTGTTTAACTTTTGTGTTTCTTCCTTGGTCAGTCTTGGGAGGTTGTATTTTTCTAGGAAGTTGTCCATTTCTTCTAGGTTTTCCAGCTTGTTGGCATATAGGTTTTCATAGTAGTCTTTAATAATTCTTTGTATTTCTGTGGAGTCTGTCGTGATTTTTCCATTCTCATTTCTGATTATGTTGATTTGTGTTGACTCTCTTTTTCTCTTAATAAGTTGGGCTAGAGGCTTATCTATTTTGTTTATTTTCTCAAAGAACCAGCTCTTGGTTTCGTTGATTTTTGCTATTGTTTTATTCTTCTCAATTTTGTTTATTTCTTCTCTGATCTTTATTATGTCCCTCCTTCTGCTGACTTTAGGCCTCATTTGTTCTTCTTTTTCCAGTTTTAATAGTTGTGATGTTAGACTATTCATTTGGGATTGTTCTTCCTTCTTCAAGTGTGCCTGGATTGCTATATACTTTCCTCTTAAGACTGCTTTTGCTGCATCCCACAGAAGTTGGGGCTTAGTGTTGTTGTTGTCATTTGTTTCTATATATTCCTTGATCTCTATTTTGATTTGTTCATTGATCCATTGATTATTTAGTAGCATGTTGTTAAGCCTCCATGTGTTTGTGAGCCTTTTTGTTTTCTTTGTAGAATTTATTTCTACTTTCATACCTTTGTGGTCTGAAAAATTGGTTGGTAGAATTTCAATATTGTGGAATTTACTGAGGTTCTTTTTGTGAGCTAGTATGTGGTCTATTCTGGAGAATGTTCCATGTGCACTTGAGAAGAATGTATATCCTGTTGCTTTTGGATGTAAAGTTCTGTAGATGTCTATTAGGTCCATCTGTTCTAGTGTGTTGTTCAGTGCCTGTGTGTCTTTACTTATTTTCTGCCCGGTAGATCTATCCTTTGGGGTGAGTGGTGTGTTGAAGTCTCCTACAATGAATGCATTGCAGTCTATTTCCCTCTTTAGTTCTGTTAGTATTTGCTTCACGTATGCTGGTGCTCCTGTATTGGGTGCATATATATTTAGAATGGTTATATCCTCTTGTTGGACTAAGCCCTTTATCATTATGTAGTGGCCTTCTTTATCTCTTGTTACTTTCTTTGTTTTGAAGTCTATTTTGTCTGATATTAGTACTGCAACCCCTGCTTTCTTCTCACTGTTGTTTGCCTGAAATATGTTTTTCCATCCCTTGACTTTTAGTCTATGCTTATCTTTGGGTTTAAGGTGAGTTTCTTGTAAGCAGCATATAGATGGGTCTTGCTTTTTTATCCATTCTATTACTCTATGTCTTTTGATTGGTGCATTAAGTCCATTTACATTTAGGGTGACTATTGAAAGATATGTACTTATTGCCATTGCAGGCTTTAGATTCGTGGTTACCAAAGGTTCAAGGTTAGCTTCTTTAGTATCTTACTGCCTAACTTAGCTCGCTTATTGAGCTGTTATATACACTGTCTGGAGAGTCTTTTCTTCTCTCCCTTCTTATTCCTCCTCCTCCATTCTTCATATGTTGTGTGTTTTGTTCTGTGCTCTTTTTAGGGGTGCTCCCATCTAGAGCAGTCCCTGTAGGATGCCCTGTAGAGGTGGTTTGTGGGAAGCAAATTCCCTCAGCTTTTGCTTGTCTGGGAATTGTTTGATCCCACCATCATATTTAATTATGATAGTCGTGCTGGATACAGTATCCTTGGTTCAAGGCCCTTCTGTTTCATTGCATTAAGTATATCATGCCATTCTCTTCTGGCCTGTAGGGTTTCTGTTGAGAAGTCTGATGTTAGCCTGATTGGTTTTCCTTTATAGGTGACCTTTTTCTCTCTAGCTGCCTTTAAAACTCTTTCCTTGTCCTTGATCCTTGCCATTTTAATTATTATGTGTCTTGGTGTTGTCCTCCTTGGATCCTTTCTGTTGGGGGTTCTGTATAATTCCATGGTCTGTTCGATTATTTCCTCCCCCAGTTTGGGGAAGTTTTCAGCAATTATTTCTTCAAAGACACTTTCTATCCCTTTTCCTCTTTCTTCCTCTTCTGGTATCCCTATAATACGAATGTTTTTCCTTTTGTATTGGTCACATATTTCTCTTAGTGTTGTTTCATTCCTGGAGATCCTTTTATCTCTCTCTATGTCAGCTTCTATACGTTCCTGTTCTCTGGCTTCTATTCCTTCAATGGCCTCTTGCATCTTATCCATTCTGCTTATAAATCCTTCCAGGGATTGTTTCACTTCTGTGATCTCTTTCCTGACATCTGTGATCTCCTTCCGGACTTCATCCCACTGCTCTTGCATTTTTCTCTGCATCTCATCCCATTGCTCTTGCATTTTTTTCTGCATCTCTGTCAGCATGTTCATGATTTTTATTTTGAATTCTTTTTCAGGAAGACTAGTTAGGTCTGTCTCCTTCTCAGGTGTTGTCTCTGTGATCTTTGTCTGCCTGTAGTTTTGCCTTTTCATGGTGATAGAGATAGTTTGCAGAGCTGGTACAAGTGACCGCTGGAAGAGCTTCCCTTCTTGTTGGTTTGTAGCCTTTTCCTGGGAGAATAGCGACCTCTAGTGGCTTGTGCTGGGCAGCTGTGCGCAGACAGGGCTTCTGCTTCCTGCCCAGTTGCTTTGGGGTTTATCTCCGCTGTTGCTGTGGGCTTGGCCTGGCTGGGGCTGTTCCTCCAAAATGGTGGAGCCCCGTTGGAGGGGGAGCAGCCAGGAGACTATTTATCTCCATAAGGGGCCTCTGTGCTCCCTGCTGCCCAGGGGGTTAGAGTGCCCAGAGATCCCCAGATTCCCTGCTTCTGGTCTAAGTGACCTGTCCTGCCCCTTTAAGATTTCCAAAAAGCACTCTCCAAACCAAAACAACAGCAGCAACAATGAGAGAGGGAACAGAAACAAAGAGAAAAAAAAAAAAGAAAAAAAAAGGAAAAAACAAGCGATTTTTTTTTTTTTTTTTTTTTTTGTCCTCAGGTGCTGGTCCCAGGCACCCGCTCACTGGTCCTGCTGCCCTGTCTCCCTAGCACCAGGGTCCCTGTCCTTTCAAGGCTTCCAAAAAGCACCCACCCACCGGTCCCGCAGGGAAGGAACGCTCAATATTCTTTGTCCTCAGGCACTGGTCCCACGCACCCGCTCACCAGTCCCGCCGCCCTGCCTCCCTAGCACCGGGGTCCCTGTCCCTTCAAGGCTTCCAAAAAGCACTCGGCAAAAAGAGAGAAAAAAAAAGGGGAAAAACGCGCGATTTCTTCCGTCCTCAGGTGCTGGTCTCAGGCACCCACCCACCGGTCCCACAGGGAAAAATGCGGGATATTCTTTGTCCTCAGGTGCCGGTCCCAGGCACCCGCTCACCAGTCCCGCCGCCCTGCCTCCCTAGCACCGGGGTCCCTGTCCCTTTTAGGCTTCCAAAAAGCACTCGCAGAAAAGAGAAAAAAAAAAGGGGAAAAACGCGCGATTTCCTCTGTCCTCAAGTGCCGGTCTCAGGCACCCGCCCGCCGGTCCCGCAGGGAAAAACGGGGGATATTCTTTGTCCTCAGGCGCCGGTCCCAGCCACCCGCTCACCAGTCCCGCCACCGTGCCTCCCTAGCACTGGGGTCCCCGTCCCTTCAAGGCTTCCAAAAAGCGCTCGCCAAAAAGAGAAAAAAAAAAAAAAGGGGAAAAACGCGCGACCTCCTCCGTCCTCAGGCACCGGTCTCAGGCACCCGCCCCCAGGTCTCGCAGGGAGAAACGCGGGATATTCTTTGTCCTCCGGCGCCGTTCCCAGGCACCTCCTCACCGGTCCCGCCACCCTGCCTCCCCAGCAACGGGGGCCCGTCCCTCTAAGGCTTCCAAAAAGCGCTCGCCAAAAAAAAAAAAAAAAAAAAAAACCGCTCCGGTTTCTCTCCACCCGCCGGGAGCCGGGGGGAGGGGCGCTCGGGTCCCGCCGGGCTGGGGCTTGTATCTTACCCCCTTCGCAAGGCGCTGGGTTCTTGCAGGTGTGGATGTGGTCTGGATGTTGTCCTGTGTCCTGTGGTCTCTATTTTAGGAAGATTTTTCTTTGTTATATTTTCATAGCTCTATGTGTTTTTGGGAGGAGATTTCCACTGCTCCACTCACGCCGCCATCTTGGCTCCCTTAGCTTTGGCATTTTTAAGTGCATTTCCAGGGACCAGTGACATACTCTGAAAAGGAAGGAGGCTCAGTCATAAAACAAAATTCCAGCACGTTTTAGGTCCAGCTTAGCCTGCTTGTCCCGTGGAATGTTTCCCAGGAGCCTGGACTCAGGGTTTCTCCTGGCCACGGAGTCACTGGTGCACTTGGATACATAAGCACCCAGACTCCTCCCTCACCTGCGTTTGCTGAGCTCCTGTGAGGTCAGCCCCTCTCCCTGGGCTCGGAAAATACCAGGCACCACCAGCTCCCTCCTCTAGGAGCTTATGGTCTGTGTCGAGAGGGAGGGAATGTCCCACAAAGCCGGGAAAAGGCTGTGGGGGCATAAACGTTTCCAGGAGGCATGAGTTCACGTACCAGAGTAGATAGATGGCCTGCCATGGGCCCCTTCATCACAGACAAAATAGGTCTCTCTGAGATGATGCCTCCCGGGTCCAGGTGTCCCCAAGCGACCCAGCACAGAGGAGTCCATGTCCTGGGATGCACGTTGTGAATGTGGCCTGTGCCTGAGCCAAGCTGTCCAGAAATGATCACCTGATGCACCTTTGGATTGAGCCAGTGGGCACCAGTGGGTCTCTGCTGGCCACTGGTGTGGCCCTGCACGCTGGGGGCAGGTGTGAGCGCCTGTTCTGTCAGAAAGGCTGAGGGGAGGGCATGTCCTAGCGAGTGTGCCACCTTGGGCATATGCAGCCCCTGTCTGTGTACACCAGCCTGTCTATACCACCGTTCTCCATCTATACAGATGTCCAGCCCACCTTATGTACCTGCCCTGACACCACCATTGCCCCACTGCAGCATCACCCTGCCTCGTAGCATCACCCTCTGCACTTGCACCTTGTCTGCCCATCGTATCTACACCACCACCCTCCATCCACACCATCACCCCATCTACACCATCATCTTTGTGTATACTATCACCTGTCTGTAATATAAGTCTCCATCCACACGGCTGCCCTACACGTGCAGGCTCACACCGCACCTGCCTCGTCAATAGGGATGCTAGGTCTACATCATGCATACACAGACATGCGTACATACGTGACCACCCCGTCTACACAGTCGCCCTTGTGTACACTGGTGCTCGTCCCTGGTCTGGTTTCCCCAGAGGCATGACAGTGCAAGTGGGTCCTTGGTCCACCTGTGTGCCTTTCGAGGGTCGTGCAGAGACTTTGGAGCTGAGGCCTTACCCCAACCCCCCAAAGCACATGGGTCTGACACAGGGTGGCCCAAGGTCCAGCAGTGGACGTGGGAGACACGTTAGGGCCTTTCACGCAGCATGTCCCCTTACAACCTGCCTTCCAGGGAAAACCACACTGATCAAGGCCCTGACGGGAGACCCTGCCATCCAGCCCCGGGATCAGCTGTTTGCAACACTGGACATCACAGCCCACGCTGGGTCGCTGCCCTCCCGCATGACTGTCCTGTACATGGACACCATCGGCTTCCTCTCCCAGCTGCCCCACGGCCTGATCGAGTCCTTTTCTGCCACGCTGGAGGATGTGGCCCATTCGGTGAGTGTAGAATGACACCAGTGCCCAGTCCCCCACCCAGGGCGCACAGCATGTGTGCAGGGCTGGCTAGACAACCAGGCACCCCACAGTGACAAGTCCTGGACACGTCTGGGCAGGAGGGCCTGCCGCTTGGTGGCGGGTTGGCTTCGGGGCATGTGACTGCTGCCCCAGCAGCCCGGACACCGCAAGAGCTTTGGGTTTGTGGGTTTTCTCAAAGCCTAACTTTTCTGAAGTGAACCACTTTGTAGAAAGAAAAATTAATTGTGTCCAAAGAGGAGCCAGAGTGATCAGAACCAAATGTACATGGTGACGGAACGAGGGGGCACGGGGAGGGCTGCTGTGCGTGGGCCTGTCCGGGCAACCCCAGAGGGGAGGGGGTGGGCCTCGCCATGCAGAGCAGCCCCGTTCCAGGGCTCTGTGTGGGGCCCCCACCCCCACCGTGGGCCGTCATGGGGTTGGTGTGGTGGCCCCACTTCCGACTGTGTGGCCTGATGGTCCCCAGGATGTGATTGTCCATGTGAGAGACGTGAGTCACCCTGAGACCGAGCTGCAGAAAGCCAGCGTCCTGTCCACGCTGCGAGGCCTGCGCCTGCCTGCGCCGCTGCTGGACTCCATGGTGGAGGTGCACAACAAGGTGGACCGCGTGCCTGGGTGAGCGTACCTTCCCAGGACCCCTCCCCAGGGACCCACCCCTCCCTGGGCCGCCCCCCCTCCGGCTGGGTCCGTGCCCCGAGTTGCCTCCTCCCTGGGTGACTGGGGCGCCCTGCTGCCCTCCTGAACCTCCTCCTGAACCGAGCACGCCAGGCACACAGGAGCTCGGTCTCCTGCTCGCAGGAAGGACAGGGCGGCCACGGTCCTGCCCTGTTGGGCTTCCAACTGCAGAGACCCTTGTGCCCAGACCAGGTGGAGCTGCAGGTGGGGCTCTGAGCGCTTTCCCCGCAAAGGCTCATTCGTAGTTGCCCGCAGCTTCTGTCTCTCCGTCCAGCAGGACGTGTCCTCTCATGGGACAGTCGTCACAGGACAGGCACGGGCAGGGGACTGTCAGGGACCCTCACTGGGTCTTCCCGCAGCTGAGCAGGCCTGCTGGCCTCCCCCACAGGTACAGCCCCAAGGAACTGCATGCGGTGGCCGTGTCTGCCCTCCTGGGGCTGGGGCTGGAAGAGCTGAGAGCCCAGCTGGAGGACGCTGTGCTGCAAGCGACTGGCAGGCGGATCCTCGTGCTCCGAGTCCCGCTGGCAGGAGCGCAGCTGAGGTTTCTGGGGCTGGCCTGGGGCCAGGGAGTGGGGATGGGAGGTAAAGGGGGCAGGGAGCAGGCAGGGGAGCAGTGGGGGGTGCGGAGGTGAGGGGGCAGGGGGAGCAGGGGGCAGGGAGCTGTGCGCTGTGCATGCAGGTGTTCCCTGCAGCGAATCCAAGTTAGTTTGGGGCAGCCCGGTGGCCTGAGTGGTGCCCGAGGCTCCCAGGGCTCACAGCGGTGCCTCCTGCACCTTGGACATGCAGTCCGTGCAGACTCAGTGCCGTGCTCCCAGGGAGGTGGTTACTGGGAACGGGTCGTCAGGGTCCTGGCTGGTCCCCTAATCCGCACCTTCCTCTCAGCTGGCTGCACACGGAGGCCACGGTGCAGGACGTGGCTGTGCTTCCCGAGGCGGGCGTGGCCGACGTCAGGGTCGTCATCAGCCACTCTGCCTACGGCCGATTCAGGAAGCTCTTCCCGGAGTGACAGGAGCCTAGGGCTGCAGCGCCCCTCCGCCCCACCCCTACCTTCACTCAGGACGTGGGCTCGGGGTCCAGCACGTCTCCCCCAGGAGGCTTTACCCGGATACAGTAAAGGCTCCGCGGGTATTTGCCAAGCTGCCTTCCTGGTCCTTCTGTGAGCGCCCGCTGGGAAGGAAGCAGGTGAGTCTCCCCTGCTGCTGTTCACCACGTGCAGCTGCCAGGCCCTGCTGCTTCCCACAGGGTGTTGTGGGGACAGATGTCTCCCCCCACCCCGGATGCCTCCCCCCAAGGGAGGGCTGAAATAGTGTGACCTTGAATGGCCAGAAACTGGAGTGCAGTGCATCGCAGTCTGCCCGTGGGGACGGGCAGGCAGGAGACTCTCCTGTATGCAGGTTGGCAGCCACCCCCACACACGTGTGTCCTTATTGTTCCCCACCCCATCCCCAGGGCAGGAAGCGGACCCCTGGGGCACAGGCTCTGAGTCACAGAGGCCCCAGGGCCTAACAGACACCCCTGAGACACATGCTCCACGCGTGTGGACAGAGTGACACCCCCAACCCCGGGCGCACAGAATGAGGTCCCCAAAGAAGTCCACGTCCTCACTCAAATTCTGAGGGTGTGTGGCCTTTCTTAGCCAAGAGGACTTAGCGGGTGAGGCGAGGGTGACCCTGGACAACCTGATTGGGCCCCCGGTCATCCCCGGGGTCCGAGTACAGGGGTAGGGGAAGGTGAGCACAGCGTGGAGGTAGGTCAGTAAACTGCGGCAGCTGCCCTGCTGGCTTGGGGGCTCCGGGAGCCAGAAGAGCTGGGAACGGTTTCTCCCTACAGCTCCGGGGAGCGAGCTGTGACTGCCTGTGAGCATGTCAGGCTTCCCGCCTCGAGGTCCGACCCGTGTCATGTGCGGCCACCCTTTGGCCCTGTGGCAGCTGCCCCCGACACTGACCCATGGGGCCCTGGGGTGCAGGATGCACAGGGCAGCCCCCGAGAGCCAGCTGCACGCCCTGACGGCCCTACCACCTCTCCCCGAGGCCTGGCAGCACTGTGTGGAGGGGCACAGGGTGGAGACGAGTGACGTGCCTGGCGGCATGTAGGAAGGAGCAGCAGTAACCCCCCCAGAAGGGCTGACCAGGCCAGCCTGGGCCTCAGCGCCTGCCACTCAGTCTCCCCCTGGGGATTCACGCCTGTGGGGTCTCCGAGCCACCAGGGGTCCAGTGGGTGAGAGGCACCTTGCTTGTCCTCGTCCCGAGCTCCTGAGAGCCACCATCCGCTAGCCCACCCGGGGTGCCCACTGCTCCCCCCAGCCTAACCCCACCCTCTGCTGTCTGGATAAGGCCTGCTCACTCCTGTCTGCTGCACCCCAAGCCCTCCCTGGCTGGAGACTATGAGGGGCGGGGCTGGTTCTGGTCTTGGCCGCTCTCCTCCTGGGACACCCCGCTGCTTGGTGTCCCCTCCCCACCCCAGAGGCTCTCCCTGGGGACCCGGAAGGAGAGCTCAGGCCTGCAGGGTCTGAACACAGTATGGGAGATTAGTGAAGGGGGGCAGTTGGAGGTCCCATCGTGCCTCAGAGGGAGGGGCTCAGGGCCCCAAAAGGTGAGGGTTCTGGGGGTCCCACAGAGAGGGTGGGGGACTTGGGGCCCACAGAGAAGGTGTTGGGCTTTCCCAGAGGGAGCAGGTAAAGCTGTCAGCACCAGGTCCTCCCTCTCTGAGATGGGCTTCATTACCCACCCCAACAGCCTCCTTCTGGGGTCCGTGGTTCCCAGAAAAGTCTGCACCCTGAGAACGAACCCATGTGGGCAGGAGGGAGGCAGGTGTCAGGGCCGGGCAGATGCCTGGTGTCCCCACCCTGTGTCTGACGCAGGAAGGTGCCCTGGGCCACCGCTGAGCAGCAGCCCCCTGAGCAGACATGCAGCACCACTGACTCCTGCCACACGGACTTCCGCACTGGCCACGGCTGTGGAGATGGGACAGGATTGCGCCTGCCCCTCCCACGCGCTGTAGGCGCTAAGGCGTTGTGAAGTCACCCTCCTGGGAAGACCCTTCCCAGAGAATGTCACCCTTCGTACAAGTCTAGGAAACTCATCTTCTCAATTAAATAACTAATCTTTGGTTAAAGTCCCTGTGGCAGAGGTTAAACTATCCCAAAACTCAAACCTGGTCCATTCCTTGAATTTATAGAGGAAAATAAGCTGAGTAGAACTGTACACTGGGATTTTTCTTCAGTGTCTGTGACCCAAAAAAGTGCAAGACCTGACATTTCTAAAGATCCTACTGTATAACCAAAAATGGGAACCAAAGTCCGTCAGTGAATCTGACTTCATTGTCTTCTGTTTAGAGTTCAGTGAGTTAGGGGGAACCATAGCCGACACACATGGGAGGTGACCATGGGATGCATACGCGCCCACTGTGTCCAACTGCGGTCAACACGTTCCTGCGTCTCCAACTGCTCTCCTGAGCACGAGGGTCTGGTGGGAGCTGAGGCAGAACACAGTGGGATGGCCAGGAGCCTCCTTTCCAGGTTTTGGGCATGTTTGGTAAATAATGGTACTGAGAGCACAGCAGATTTTCCTCTGAGAAAAAAAGACTAATTTGGTAGCAAAGATAACATGCTCCAGCATGGGTTAAATAGTGCTGCTTCAGACTATCCAAGACAACACTGTGCCTAAAACCTTCCTTGATAGGAGGAACGCTCCCGAACACAGGGCCACGTGGGAAGCCCTTCGACCCTCTTACTGCAGATGTGAAATAGAGGTGTGCTTAGGGCCGTCATCTGGCCAAGAACTTGAAACCATCGGGCCTGTGAAGGTCCCGCACAAGGCACGTTCCTGTGACCTCTGCACTCATGGCGCTGGGTTCCTGGTCTCACAAAGTGGAGAATAGGCCTAGACCATGCCCTGCCTCCCACAGAATGGGCAGCTCAGGATCTCTGTTCCCATGAGCTTCAGCTTGTAGAGTGGCTGAGCCCACATGGAGTCAAACCACTCTGACTATTTCCACTTCCCAGAAGCAGGGGGAATGTAGTGGGGCCACAGCGGATGAGCCCCATTGGGTCTGGAAGCAGAAGCATGAGGCCACAGAGCTTGCCAGGGAGGGTTTGGCAGGACAGCAGGTAGGATGGGTCTGGCTGTCTAGAAGAACCCTGCGGGTCTCCAGCTCCTGGCCCTGGGCGACTGGGGCAGGAGACATCAGCACGGTGTCTGCATGTCACATCAGGGGAGCGGCCTGCTGCCAAGTCATTTTTGTCTCTGGGAGTCAGCCAGCCCCGGACAGGCAGTCTTGCTGGGTCTGCAAGGCCCGCAAATGCCAGAACATCAAGAACACAGAAAATAAGGAGATCTAGTTAATATAATGAGCTTTGTGGCAAATGGATGGAGAAGAGAGTCTAAGAAACCTAAGAGCACAGGGGAAGTTGGAATAGTGACAAACACTCCTGCGGGCCTCGGAGAGAATCACAGGTGAGGCAGGGTCCGCAACGCAGGCACAGGCCCGTCAGAATCCAGGCACCGAGGAGGGCGTGTGGCTTTACAGCTGCGCAGAGCAGGCAGGC
The DNA here is from genome assembly GCF_040802235.1 of Manis javanica. Taxonomy (NCBI): domain Eukaryota; kingdom Metazoa; phylum Chordata; class Mammalia; order Pholidota; family Manidae; genus Manis; species Manis javanica. Next base: position 77,190 of record NC_133174.1, on the reverse strand, counting down.
TGGGACCCTTACGTGAGTGGCCGGAGGAGAGCAGGGCCTGGGCAACCGAGTGTGCCTCAGCCCCGTAGCGGCCAGGGCGGGCCAGGAGCCTGTGCTACACCTGCCGTCTCACACCTGGAGACGCTGCTACCGAGGCCTGTGGGCCACCTGCCACGCTCTTCATGGCAAACTCCCAAACAGCCCCAACCGGTCCCAGTCCAGCCAGAAGAGGCCGAGAGCAGTGAGCACGCAGCAGCCTGTTGGCTGGGAAGCGGCTGGTGTCCTCAGAGTTGGAGACAGGTTGTTCACATCAGTTCTTAGGTGGTTTTCTCAGGATCCCAGCACACTTGGTGCTCCCCGTTCACATCAGCCCTGGAGCTGTGGGGATGTCACTCTGCTGCTCTCCCAAGCCCCTCATGGGCGATCACAGCACAGCTGGGCTAGGCCCGGACAAACAGACCCCCACAATCTGGGTAGGCCTTCCCTTGAGGAGCTTTAGTCATCAGCACATGCACTGAACCCTGCAGGGTCAGGAATCCACCCCAGAGATTCTGAGGGATCCACAGAGATGCTAAGGAATCCGCAGTGACGCTGAGGAATCCACCCCAGGGCTGCTGAGGAATCCACAGGGATGCTGAGCAGCAGGGGGCATTCGGAGGAAGGAGGCGGAGGGACCCTGTCCCACCCACATTGCCCAGACCCACTCCTTGCCTGCACTTGGCAAAAACCACACGGCCACACGGGGAGAAGGATGAATGTCGACATGTCCTGAGTGCTGAGCTCGAGAAAGGACTCAGCATGGAAGCAGCTTTTCATTGAGCCGTATGACATCGCTGGTGAAAGCATCCGTGCCAATGAAGTCGCCCGCAATGATGTTGGTGCACTGTGCGCCCGGCCCAGGGCACTGCTCCCGCACCCACCTGCTCAGGTAAGGCAGGCTGGGGAGTGTCATCTTCTTGAGGGACTCGGACGGGTGCAGGAGGATGTAGGCCAGGTTCTCCGTCAGGTTGATGCCTGCCACGAACAGCCCACCTGAAATGGACGTGAGACAGAGGGTACATGGGGCTCCCACGTCCGATCACCGGCCATCAGCCCCCGTCTCTCCCCACTTCTCTTCTCAGCCTCAGCTCTTCCCCCAGAAGTTGGGGTCCTGACAGGAAAGATGTCTATTTCCCATACTTCCGTTACACAGGACAGTGGATGGGAAATGCCCCCACAGACACCTTGTCCTCACCCCTGGATCTTGTGGATGTCTGACTTTATAGGGCCAACAGACTTGGGGATGTAATTCCCTTAAGGATCCTGGGATCACCGTGGATGACTTTCAGCTCAGTGTCATCAGAAGTGTCCCTGTGAGAGGGTGGTCTGGGAGTCTGAGGGCAGAGAGAGCTGTGGGGCGATGGCATCAGACATAAAGAAGGTGTGAAGGGCCCACAGCTGAGGACTGCAGGTGCCCCAAGAAGCCAGGGGAGGTGTGAGGTGGATTCTCCCTGGAGCCCCCAGAAGGAGCCAGCTGTGCCCACACCTGGACATCAGCCAGGGCCACCCGTTTGGATGTCTGCCCTCAGAACTACAACAGAACCCATTTCTATCATGCTAGGCCGTGAGGTTGTGGCGTTTGTCACAGCGGCAGAAGGAGACCTGTTCACCGAGTTGGCCAATGGTTTCCTAGCACAGTCTCCGAATCCTGAGATGTGCGGGTTGCCAGGCCACCCCGGGTCTGCTGAAGCAGGACCGCCAAGGGGCTGCAGCCTGTGCTTAGGAAGCCCCAGTGAGGCACAGCATGTGTGCTTGCCACTGGCCTGAACTCAGTGTGTGGCGAGGGCAGAGAGGTCTGTAGGCACCCGAGGTCCACGCTGAGCCACACAGCCTGCCTGGCTGCCACTGGGCTGGGTCCCATGCTCTCCCTTAGGATGCAGCCCATGTGCTGGCTGAAAGGCTGCTTTAGAGCCTGAACAGCCACTGAGAGCCGGGCCTCGTAGGCACCCAGGATCTGGGAGGTGCGGAAGGGGCAGCAGGCAAGTTCCTACTGCAAATCCCACCCCACGTCTGTATGGGGAGGCCCCTCATAGCCCCAGGACTCGATATCCCACCCCCCATGGCTCTGAGCACAGGCCGTACACGATGCCCCCAATGATAGCATTTTCAAAACAGGTGAAATCCATGAAAAACCATGAAATCACCATTTTAAGGGGGTTGCAAATTTGAAATTCAGATGCATTCAGCACGTTCACAATGTTGTGTGAACATCATCTGTATCTGATTCCAGAACATTTCATCCCCCAAAGGAGACCCATCCCCACGAAGAGCAAGCCTCCCCACCCTTCCCAGTCCGACAGCCACGGATCCACGTTCCGTCTGTGGATCTGACTGTTCTGGGCATTTCCTGTGAATGGATCCCACACCGTGTGTCCCTGTGTGTCTGGCTTCTGTGAACCTCATTTTCCTGGTTCAGCCGCATGGCAGACCTCACTCCTCTCCGTGGACAGACATACTCCACTGCAGTGGGACCCCACGTGTCTGTCAGCTCATCCCACGACCACCTGGGCCATCTGCACTCCAGGGACTTTTCAAGCATCTCCCACCCCCCACAAAGTGGAACCAGCTATATTCAGGATCGCACCAGGCTTGCGCCCAGACATTGACCCTCAAACCCCATCCCCTGGAAAGCCCACCTAGCAGTTCTCTTCAGCCCCGAGCAAAGCTGCCCTGGCTAAGCAAGGGCTCTAAGAGCAGCAGACGAGCCACGAGCTGAAGCCTAGCGTCCAGGACGAAAGCAGGCCATGCTGGCTGACACCAGGTGCCATGCAGCTGGCATCCAAGATGCTCCCAACCTCATTAGGAGCCTGTGCAGGCTGGCTGCACTCAGTATATGCAACACCGTGGATTTCACTCGTTTGAAACGCACAAGGTTGACTCAGACAAAGCTGGTCACCACATGGAGCTAAGCTAGCAGCCAGCCACGCACAGGCACCTGGAGGGGGACAGCAGGACCTGGAGAACAACGCGTCCACCTCGCACCGCACACCCTGACCATGAGGGAAGCGTGACACAGCGACTCCGCATCAAGAGAAGGTCCCTCTACCAGCACTGAGCACGTGCCGCCAACACCACAACCATCCTGTGACAAGCCGAGGCTGCTGTGTGCAGCATGCTTGCATGAAAGGGCTGATTTCCTTAAAGAGGCTAAAGCTCCATGATGAGAAGCGTGGGAAACGTGTCAGGGATTTCCCTGGGGAGCCATGTGAGCATGCAAGCCCGCGCCACCTCTCACCCCGAGTTGACCGTTGGGCCACATCAGAGCGGCTGCTGCCCGACCCCAAGGGACCGAGCTGGCGTGAGTGCCCAGCAGGCTCTGCCCCACAAGGGCGGCAGCGCACAGGGCAGGCAGCCCAGGACAGGCTTAGTGAAATAAGCTGTGTTACCGATGCAGGGAGGATTCCACACAGAGGAAGCTGCAAATGGAGGAAGACACCAAATCTGATAGAAACAGAGGGATGCAAGAGGCAGGGCTGCAGGCCCTGGAAAGGGGGAATCAGGGTCTGGCCTCAGGGCTCGGCGAGGAGGGTGCCCAGTGTGACCATGTATGTGTCTTCCTAGGACACATGTGCAGTGAATACGGGCAGCATATGCGAGGCCACACCATGCACATGGGTGTCATCAGGTCTCACCTGGGACTGGTGGCCTGGACCACCCAACGCACAGACATGGCAGGGGCTGCCTCTTGCACCTGCGTGGGTGTGTGCGTGTGCACATGCTTACGCGTGTGTGAATATTTGTGCATGTGCGCGCTCATCTCTGTGTACATGTGTGTGTATGTGCATGCACCCTGCACATGACCTTCCATCCCTGGTTGCAGCTGGTGCCCCTCGTGGCCCATGTACCTGGGCGGCCTCCACTCTTCATGCTCTCCAGGTAGTGGACGAGCTTCTCAGGCTTCACCTGGTCCCCCCACCAGTATGGGATCCTGGGCCACAGCGCCCCATGCCGGCTCACAGTGCCCTCATCCTCATAGGACACAAGCACCTGCTGGCCTCGTGCCCATAGCTGACGCAGCGTTGGCACCTCCTGCAGGGGAGGGGCAGTGGGTCAGAGGGGTGGTGGCTTTGTGGGCCTGTGCGCAATGATGGTGGTTTTGTGGGTTGTCCATGTGGGCCCCAGCATGTGTGTGAATGCCCTGGGCAGCCTCTCCAACATTCTGCCCGGGGCCTGAGGCCCTGGGGGCTCCCAGCTCATGGCAGCCCTGTTTTCCCTGTTTTGGCCCCAAACCACTGTGGGCCTGGGCTGCCCAAAACAAAGGGCCACATCTTGGCCAAAACAGATGTGGACTTCTCAGGCCCCCTGTGGACTAAGGGGGTACACAGCAGCCTCCATCAGCAAGCAGGAGTCAGTCACCTCGATAATCAAAGTTCAGGATGTGTTGTGGGCTGAAATGTGTCCCAAGTCCACATGCAGAAGCCCTCAACCCAGGACCTCAGAATGGGGCTGTATTGGAAGATGGGTCTTTAAAGAGGGGATTGAGGTAAATGAGGTCATAAGGTGGGCCCTGATCCCACAGGACTGGCATCCCTATAAAAAGAGGAGATGAGGACACAGACACGCACAGAGGGACAACCCTGTGAGGACACAGGAAGAGGACGGCATCCACAGGAGGGAGGCTCGGGAGGCCCAGCCCTGACCACACCTGGACCGCAGAGGGTCCAGCCTCCCAGAATGAGGCCATAATCTGCCCTGAGCCTCCGACCGTGTGCTCTGCTTTGGCCGCCCCGGGGCATGTATACTCAGGGTGTCAGGATGTGGCATCTTCTGAACCAGCACCAAGTGTGACCCAAGAAGTAGGAGAGGGGCCTCTCTGTGCTGTGTCCAGGATATCCTGTCTGCACGGGTGGGGCTGGGCTGCATGTGGCACCCAAGGGCAGTGCCTCTGTCCTGTGTGAGCCTGAGCAGGCCTGTCAGCAGCCTCACCAGCACCAGGACACTCAGCATCACGCAGGGTGGGACCTGGCGAGCAGATGGCGGTGACTGCACCCCTGACCACCACCCTGCCAGGGACAGGTGTGTGTCAGGGCCCTCCTCACCCCTCGGGGACACAGCATGTCCCCAAAGATGTTCTGGATGCAGGTGACCAGGTACTCGTGCAGGCCCTCTGTCATGCCCTCGAAGTTCCTGCATGCCAGGATGACTACCTCCCGAGGGTGCTGCTCCAGCCAGTCAGAGACCTCAGTAAGCGTGTCCTGGCAGGGGAGAGGGGCGCTGAGCTGCAGTGGGTGCCTGCATAGCCCAAGAAGATGGGGACGTTCGCAGTCACAGGGGCTTCCCCAAGAAAACTGGACAAACTGGTCAGGTTCTGTGCAAGCGCTTAGAGGAACACGGTGCTGTCCTCGTGACCTCAGCCTCCGTGAAGGACAGCTGGGCCACCTGCCACCTTCTTGGGGGAGAAGTGCATATGTGTGACCATATGTGTGTGTGTCAAAAGGCCGCGTGTGCAGAACGTGTGTGATGTGTGGCCATGTGTGTGCACATGAACATGTGTGACCATGTGTGTGTGCACGTGTGAGCCCATGTGCCTGCCCCCTCCAGAGGGCACGGCATGTGTGAAGTTTGGAAGCACCAGGGAGCATGGAAGGGCCAGCAGGTGACATACAGCCTGAGGTCCTGGAGGTTGTGCAGTGGGGCACGTGTGCCCAGATATGGATTAGTCCTCAGAAAGGCACGGGGGCAACGACTGTCCATGCTTGGTGGACAGAGGCTGGCATCTCCCATCTGGCACACACACATCTGGCTGTGGCCTCCCCCACACTGCACACCTGGGGCCATGTCCTTTGCACCTTACCTCCACCAGTGCGGTTGTGTACACCAAGTGCACAAAATGCAGGTTCTTCTCGGAGCCCTCCAGCATGTGTGCAATGCGAAGGTCCAGGTACCGGACCCCGGCGTCCAGCTGCTCTGTGACATTCAGCGTCTGTGAACAAAGGTCAGTCATCTCTGCCAGGGTGAGGTGGCTCCCACCCAGGACACCTGACAGGAACTGGGAAGTGGGTTTGGGTTGCCCACCTGCTGTTTGTGGCATCAAAAGCTGTTGGTGCTGGCAGGGTTTGGGCCCACTCGGGCCACGCATTTGGGAACCTGCTCTCCAGGGGACCCTGGCCATGTGGAGCCCCAGGCAGAGCCTCGGGGGACCCTATCCCTGTGGTGAATGCCTTCTGGGCACTGACACTGGTCTCCCGACGTGCTGCAGGGTCCTGCCTCAGCCTCCTTCCAGACAGTTTCAGGGAAGGGACCCCACTCTGGTCCTCAGTTGCCCTTTGCCAGGCTTCCAGATGCCACACCTGGACCGTCAGAGGTCAGGGGGAGGCGAGGAAGGCAGCTACAGTGGGAACGGTCCCCACCCCACTATAGCATGAGGGAAGGCAGGAAGGAATCCAGAGAGGGTAGGGAGAAAAGACTCTACTGCACGGGCAGTAAAAATGGGAAGCCGGAAGTAATTTAACTCATAGAAGTAAGAGGAAATGGCATTATGCTCTGTACACACAGTGACAAAGGGAGAGAAATTAGTATAAAGAGAATGAGACTTTCCCTCTATTCAAAATAATAGAAAACACAAGAGTAATATTAACACTGAAGCGTGGAAGAAGTGATACTGTGCTCTTTGTGGAAAACAGCCACGGGAAAGCAAGAATCCACGTGAACTAAAGTGAAGGAGAAGAAACGAACTGTAACGAACTGTACGCTCTACCCAGAGTAATGATGGGAAAGCGGTGATACAAAAATGCATAAAGAAAAATGTAGTGTGCCCTCTACACAAAATAATAGAAAAAGCAAAGCCAAAGAGGCAGTGGCTTGCTTTCTCCACATGGTAATGATGGGAAAGCGAGAATCCTCAGGGACTCCAGGACCCCAGCATGGGGGGATCCCAGCTTGGCAGCTTCCCCAGGCTGCTGGGGACCCTCCTCCCTCTGAGGGCTCTGGCAGCTGACCAGCTCTGCCAGCCCAGGCACCTGCCCCAAGGTGGGAATGTGGTTTGCCTACATTCCACACCTCCTCCCTGCCTGGCAGGTCCCAGAAGAATCCAGCTGCCACGTGATGAAACTCCGGAGCAAATCCATACAAAGCAGAGCCTGGGGCTAGGGGCTGCCAGCTGAGAACACAGTCTCTGGCGGCTGAGTGCCTGTCAGCAGAAAGCCCTGCAGACTGAGTGCCCCCAAAGCAGAGGCGTGAGGCCCGGCTGCTCCCCAGGTGCCCACATGGCACCGGCACCAGGGGACAGCTCCCTGGAAGGTGCTGGCTGAGCGTGTCCAGAGTGACAGGCCATGACTGACTCGCCAGGAGGCTCGTTTCTGTCCTCCAGGACCTCTCTCCCAGCTGCTCTGCAGACCCCAACAGCGCTGACCCACACCAACGACAAGGGCTGGGCTTGAAGGATGCGATCAAACAGATTTACCAGGTGGGGTGGCTCCTGCTCCCTCCCCAGAGCGCTTACTGAAGAAATCTGGTCATTGCAGCTTCCTCCCATTTCCAAATGTGTGCAAATGTCTAGACAAGCCTGTGGGTGACTCCACAGCCAGGGGACATTTCCCGCTGGCCGGAGCATCTCAGACATGTGCTCAGTGAGGAAGAACATGTATCGCCCACCAGGCTCCTAGCTGCAAAGCCTCCTGGCCCAGGACAAGGAAAATGAGAGACTGTTCACACAAAGGCGGTTCCCGGCTGGCAGTGACATGCACCCCACGTGATCCCCCAGGAGTGCAGCCACATTCTTCCTCCCCTGCTTCCTGGAAGGTTTTCTGGGCTGGCAGAGTTTGCTTTCAATTCTACTTCCCCAGCAGGAATGATGTCACCTGCCAGGGTGGGGTGATGCTGGTCAGGAACCAGTCTCTGAGCCCACGTACCCTTACCTGCGTGACAGACCACTTCATCACCACAGGGCGGGTAATGAATGGCAGGACCTTGTCCAGAAGCTGCAGCAGCCAGGACTGGTCATGGCAAATGGAAGATTTCTTGTTCAAGCAGTATGTCATCGTGTCATGGCTCCCTGCAAGCAAGTGGGCACGTTTCACGGCACCCACCTCTCTGAGCTGCACACAGCAAGGAGTGGAGGGCGCCCCAAACCCACATCCACCCAGAATCCAGCAATGGAACCTGTGGGGAAATAGGGTATTTCAGGAGCACGGTGGCCCTAAATCCAGTGACAGGTGTCCTCATAAGAGACAAGGGGAGAGACACAGACAGAGGGGAAGGCATGTGGAGACAGATGGGAGGTGTGTGGCCACATGCCACCAGGAGCCCCCAGAAACTGGAAGAGGCTGGAAGGAGCCTTCTCTGGAGCCTGTGGAGGGAGCTTGGTCCTGCCCTGCCTGGACCTCAGAGCCCCTCCTGGATCTTAGATGTCTGGCCTCCAGAGCTGGGGAGGATGATTCCTGTGGTTTAAGCCCCCAGACTGTGGTGCCTTGTTTTAGCAGCCACAAAAAACTCATGCCAAATAGATATTAATTGCAGAAAATGGAAACATACAGGTACAAAAATTAAGTCCTCCACTGACATATATATTTATGTGTGTGTATCATTTTATACGACATATGGATCCACTTATACATGGGCATAATCCATAATCCAAAATATAAATCAAGACCAAACTGCATGAGTTCTAATCTGCTTTTTACTTAACATTCTATTATCAGCATTTTCTTTATCAGCAGAGATGAGCCTTAATATTGTCTGAGTGCCTGTCTTCTCCATGGAAATATGTCTAGAAATGTATGATAGAGTTCACCCAACAAGAGGGTTTTCAGTGTGCATAGCACCTGACGTGTGTTCTGCATACCACCGGTCGCTTCTTTCTGACTCAGCCTTGGAAGTGGACTCTGCCAGGTGGTAGGAGGGGAGCCCATTTTGCGGCCTCCACCCTCAGCCAGTTTGAGTCTCTCCAACCCGAGGGGCCCCTGCAGCCACCTGCCTGGCTCTATCCGCTCTGTGTCAAGAACCTCCCTGGCTTCACCGTCTTCCCATGGGTTCCCTACACAGAGGGATGGAGTGGCCAAGGGAAGCATTGCCAAAACACTTACATGGCCATGCCTCCCGAAAGCCATGCTGACCTGGGGCCTACCACGGACCTGCCTTGGCCAAATCAGAATAAAGCAGATGGAGAATGGGAGATGCCATGTGTGCGCCTGCATGTGTGTGCACATGCGTGCGGTTGGTGGGGCTTCCCTACTTGGCACCCATCCCACAGCTGCTTCCCCACGGCACCTGGAGGCCTCACCTGGGATGGAGAGGTGGTGGACGGGCACATCCCAGAGCTGTGGGCACAGTGCTGACATCCAGTCCGTGTTCATGGTGCTGGGCAGGCTGGGGAAGCTGCCAGAAGAGCTCACCTGCCCGCCCATAGGTGGTGAAGCTGTGCCCTGCGGGAGGAAGCAGGGTTTTACAGTCTGACAAGGTGCACGGAGGACACCATTCTGGCCATGTGGACATATGCACATTGAGAGGGAAGAGCTGGCAGGTGTCCTCCAGAGGAGGGTGGAGGGCAGCCCGAGACAGGGCATCCACCGCCTCCACGCCAGGTACATGTGCAGAAACGGACTTACTGTCCGGATGAGCCGACAAAATGAGCACCACACAGGGAAGGGAGGCTGAGGGTGCATCCGCTGTGGTCTATGGGGGCCGTCCGGCATGACCCAGGGCCAGGATGGCCCCCCAGGGCCAGGCACCCCCCCAGGGACAGGATGGTCCTGCATGGTCCAAGATGCAACCCCCAGGGCCCAGTGACGGTGCCCCAGGGACCAGGATAGACCCCAGCACAAGGCCCCCCGTGGTCCAGAGGCAGGACCCCCAGACCAAGACGGCCCCCCAGGGACCAGGACAGACTCCCAGGGACAGCCATCCCCTACTCCAGACAGGATGGCTCACTCCAACAGGGAAGGTCAGTGTTTCCAAGGACAGACAAACCAGCTGCTGAGCCTCACCTCCAACCTCCAGACCAAGTGGGGGCACTTCAGGCTTCCGAGAGTGTAAACTGCAGAAGGGACAGAGTATGGGTCCAACCCAGGGCCCCAGAGGAGCTGGCAGGCCAACAAGTGCTTGTTGTCGAGCCAGGAGCCATTCTAACTGAGCAGTGGGTGTGTGTCACCTGCCCTCCCACATCCCTCAGCAACGCCAACCAGCTCTCCCCATGTCACCAGGTCACCTGACCACTGAGCGTCTTGTCTTGTCCCCCTACTGCAGACCCTGGCCTTCCTGCTTTAAGGAAGATACATCTGTGATTTCAGCCCCAGAGTCGGATGCAGGTCGACCCTGGTAACCCCATCCCCAGGTGCAGCCCCCAGCCCTGCCTGACAGACACCTGTCTGGGAGAGCACCTGTGCACCCGCCCCCCACACCTCCTCACCAGCACCAGCCCCTCCCCCATGGGCCCTTCCTCCCTCCACACCGTCCAGGCACAACCCAGTTGAGCATCTGAGGCCAGGCTGCAGGGTGAGCTAAGGTTCCCAGTCCCTCTGCCCTGGCCAGGTGAGGCACCTAAGCTCCACCCTGACCCCACAGGGAGGCTCCTTCTGTCCCCACACCACTGGCAGGAAATGGTTCTCAGGTGAATAAGCAGATGAATGTGCATGGCTAGCAATCCCTTGACATTCTGTCCTCCTCCTCTGGCCCCCTGCCTGCTCCCAGGGACCCCACCCACTCACTCAGCCCCCACAAGCTCACCCAGCCCCCTATCTGCTCACCCAGCCTCCTATCTGGTCACCCAGCCCCCTATCTGCTCACCAGCCCCCACTGGCTCAGCAGCTCCACATTTGCTGACCCAGCCTCCAGCAGTGTAGCACAGGCCAGAAGAGCTCAGTCAACAAGTCCTTGCCCTGCCAACCCACAGGGTGAGCGCACATGACAGGGCAGGCACGTCACAGCCCTCAGGACTCCGAGCCATGGCCCAGGGGCCTGGCAGCTCTGCCGGTCTGAACCTGAACAGGGGTTCCCACCTGGGAGCAGGGCACGGGAGGCAGGACCTGCCCCAGCCTGTGTGGAGACCACATGCGGTGCCTCCCCCTGGGCTCTCCCCCCTGCGGGGCGTCACTCACCCAGGCTGTCACAGACCCTCCTGAGTTTCCAGCAGCAGCGTCCTTCTCTCTGGGCACTTCCTAAAATGCTCTGGGCTGGGATTGGATGACTGGATATTGTGAAACCCACTCCTTCGAGGAGGAGGAGCTGCCCCACGGATCTGTCCCAACACATGACAACCCCCAGCTCCAAGCAGGACCCCACTGTGGGGGCAGCATTGCCAACTGGGGCCCATGGGTCCTCACAGCCACCAGTCTTCAGTGACTGGACCCTCCTGGATGCCCTGAGTGTGACCAGGTGTCTGGAGGTCAGAGGTGGGAGTGTGAGGACAACCAGAGGTCCAGTGGATGGGACGGGCTTGAGGGCACCTGACTGCCTTACCCTGCTCTGGCTGCTGTCCCCTTTGGGGTCACTGTAGACACAGGGCCAGAGCAAACAGATGCCAGCAAGGGCGGGTTGCATCATCCCCTTGGCACCCACACCTGTGGTCTCCGAGCAGGACGGACACCTCTGGGCCAGGCCCTCAGGTGTCCGGCCCTCCTAGTGCTGAGTGGCCCTGGACCTGCCCTGGTGGTGGCCCCACAGTGGGTGGGCATGGATTCTCGGCGCAGGAGCGCACCGACCCAGGGCACCAGGAGCCAGGCTGGTTGTTTCCCACCCCCCTCCCAGTCTGCTCCCTGGGATGTCCATGGGGCAACTAGCCCTGTTACTGTGCCCCCCATGCCTGCTGAGCCCCCCAGACCAGACAGGTCTTTGGGGTTGCCAGTGGGTTGAGGTCTCCACACCTCTCTGAGGCCTTGTCTCACTGTGGCCGCAGGAGTTCTGGGGTCAGCCGAGGTCAACCACTCCTGCTCAACTGCCACCTGCTTCTCTGCCCCCTCCACTTAAGCCCATTAGCTCCCACCTTCACCCCACCCAGTCCCCTTTCCCTCCCCTCTCTCTGCCCTCCTCTCCCCCTTCCCTCCCTTCACCCTCCATTCCCCCTGTGCCCATGGGAGTCCTGTGCTCATGGTGAGTGCTGTCCATGGGCCTCTGTTCTCATGGGGGACCCTCTGCTCATGGGGCCCTGTGCTCACGGGCCGTGTTCTCATGGGGGGCTCATGTGCCTTAGCAGCTTGTTTGAGGAGTGCAGCTTTGTCTTTTGTCCCCCGGTTGCCTGACCTGGGGTTGGGGAGGCATGTGTCCCACTCCAGTCCCCATCTGCAGCCCCACATCCCTGCGTTGTCCCTCTGTCCCAGGTCTGAGGCCTTGATTTGGGGAGCAGCTCTGGTGCGGTGAACAGTGGGAAGACCTCTAGGCCCTTGGTACACCTCTGTGCGAGTTGGGGCCATTGCAGGCTCATGAGAGCCTGGTGGGGGCCCGCTGGTGTGCAGAGCCGGGGGTCACCCATGTCAAGCAGCTGGTTCATTTCGGGGTTTTTAGCATCTCTTCCAGGTCGGGTCCCCTCCGACTCAGCCAAGCCCCTCTCCTGCATTTGCCTTGATTTGGGGCTGGATCGCACATGACAGTGGGCTCCTGGCAAAGACACTCTGTCCGGGTACACCTTCCACGTGTCCTGCTCTCCCCACTCCAGGTGCTGTTGTTTAGCAAAATCCACAGCCCTTTCCTCTGAAATCCTTAGAGCTTCTGCCCCAGACAGTAAAGCCACGTTACAGTAAGGTGTTTCCACATTTACTAGGAAGAAAAAGTACAGTGTGAATTTGGCCATAAAGAAAGAGTATTTTTAATTGTGGTAAAAAGCATGAAACACAAAATGTACCCTCCCAGCAGTATTTAAGCACATTTTAGGACCATTGACTGTATCCCACTGTTGGGGAACAGATCTCCAGAGCGTTGTTATCTAGTAGAGCTGAACTCTGTCCCTATGGAACGGCTCCCCACTCCCCTCCCCAGACCCTGGTAACTGGCCCCTGCTTTTGTTTCTGTGATTTTGATGACGGCAGGTATCCCCTATGAATGGAATCACACAGGACTTGTCCCTCGGTGTCCAGCTTGTTACACTCAGCATCATGTCCTCATGTTGTGACATGTGACGGGATTTCTTTCTTTAAGGCTGAACAGTGTTCCACTGTGGTTGGGCCGTGTTTCCTTTGCCCATTTGCCAGCGGGCACTTGTGTTGCTTCCACCGCTTGGCCACCACTGTGAATAATGCTGCAGTGAACACGGCTATACAGATGTCTCTGAGATCCCGCTTCCAGTTCTTTTGGACATGTACCCAGAAGTCTCATTGCTGGGCGATGATGGTAATTGTATGTTCAGTGTTGTGAGGAATCGCCGTACTGTCTTCCACAGCAGCTGCACCATTTTACATTCCTGCCAGCAGTGCACATGGCCTCCAGTTTCTCCACCTACACTTGTCTTTTGGTTTTTGATAGTGGTTATCCTACTGGGTGGAAGACGGCATCTCACTGTGGTTTGCTTTTCTGTCATGATGACAGGTGTTAGCACCTTTTCATACGTCTGTTGGCCAACTGTGCTTCTCATTGGAGAAATGTCTCTCTGGTCCTTTGTCCACATTACAGGTAGGCTGCCTGGGCTCCCCGCGTCTCCTGCGGGTCTCCTTCCCACTGAGCGGCTTGTTTCCACTGTGCAGAGCTTCTCAGTTCGCTGTGACCTCTTTTGTCTAGTGTTGCTGCTGTTACTTGTGCTTAAATGTCCTTTTGATCACCTGAGATAAAGGCAGGGGTGACTGCACCAAGCTCATCACATTCATCCCGAAGGAATCGGCACCATTAGTTAGCTAAGAATCCCTTATCAAGCATGAACATACAATGTTTGCTGAGAATTTTTGTTGAATTTTATTTTGACATAATGATAGCGTTTTAGAAGGGCAACAATAGGTCACCAACAGATCTTATGCATCGTCCATTCACAGTCCCCAGGTCTCAGCATTTTATGTTATCTTTTTGCTGCATCAGAGCACAGAGGAGGGCATGCTGTTTCCCTGGCTGTCTTCATGTCTGCAATAACACATTACATAAACCAGATGGCTTCTAACAGCAGGGATTTATCTTCTTTCGGTTCTGGAGACCACACGTCCAAACTCAAGGTGTGGGCAGGGCCACGCTCCCTCTGCCGGCTCCAGGGGAGGCTCCTTCTGGCTTCTTCTAGCTCCTGGGGGACTCCGGGTGGCCCTGTGAGTGTGGCCACATCCCTCTCGTCTCTGCCTCTGTGTCCACATGGCTTCTCCTCTCTGGGTCTCTCCTCTTCTGACTCCTATAAGGGCACCAGTCGTAGATTACTGGCCACCCTCATCCAGGATGACCTCATCTCAGATTTTGCACTTAGTCCCATCTGCAAACACCCTTTTCCCAAATAAGGTCCCATTCACATGTTCTGGGGGAATATCTTTTGGGGCCCAGAAAATGATGCTTTATTTTAGGAGATGACCAGGACCCTATATTGACTGGCACTGCCAGCAACTGTGGTATGGTGGTGGGGGCAGAATGAGGACCCTGGCAGCACCTTTGATGGGAGGGATCAAGGCTGGGCTCAGTCAGAAAGTGACTTTCTACCTTGAGGCCCATGAAAGCACTTAGGCCACCCTTTCCCTCAGCAAAAGGGACCTAGTGCTGAGTCCAGAGTAGTTACCTCAGGAAGCATCTTATGGAATCTTGCCATTAATAGCATTATTGTACCAATAATTATAGGTATAGAAGAATCAGTCACTGGACAAAATGACAGCACTGTCACCTTAGCCTCAGCAAGGCTGAAGCAGGAGTGTTTGAAGCCGGAAAGCTTGGACAATTGAGAAAGATGGTTGTCAAGGAAAGGGAGCCCAGGCCTGTTAAGGTTGTCAAGGAAACTTCTCAGAGCAGAAGGCAGGAATTGGGGAGCTGGACTCCCTGTGGTCCTCCTAAAGGTGCCACTGCTTTTAAGCAACATTATCTGAATTATGATCTGAGAGTCATCTTTTCAGTGTGGGCTGTGGTTTCAGAACTGCGGGTTAAATCAAGCCTTATTTTCTGTTACAGTTGGAGACAGGCTTGCAAAGCACCTTTCTTTTCAGGGCCAAAGGCTGCTACTGCAACAGAGTGTGCCAGCACAGGAGGGGCTGAGAGGTCAGGGACCACTCCCTCCACACGAGCGCCTGGGGCAGGTGGGTCTCAGAGTCCCGCTGCATCCATCTTGTTTTTCCTTCTTCCTCCAGGCTGGAGGGTTCCGGCCAGCAGGGGGTATAGGGCTGCCAGGGTGACCATCTGTGAACCGCATCCTTCATCCTAAGACCTGGGCTGGCAGAGGCCCTCATCAAGCCCACCCACTTCCTCATAGGAAACCTAGAGACATGGTGCCCACCCTGCTGGTGGGGATGGGCTGGGAAGTGCAGTGTAGACACCAGCAGAAAAATGGAAACAGGCACTGGCCAGCAGCTGCAAGGCTCCCCCGCAATGGGATCACCTGGATGCACATGCAGTCTTGGGGCCTGTGAGCTACACATTACTATGGACTCCAATGTTCACTGCTCTGGAAGTCCAGTTTTCCAGGACACTTGCAAAATAAAGTCATGACTTTTTGGGTCTGTGCAGATCCAAGCAGACACTGGATGCCAGGTGGCACAGGCTTCAGGAGTTAGCAGGGGATGTTCCATATGCTGAGCAGCAGTTCAATGAGCTCCCCTTTATGTCTCCGTTCTTCCTTACTCTCTGCTGCCTGCAAGGCAGCTGTCATTCCCTGATACTCAGGTTTTAATGAATTCCTTCCTCACCTGGAACTCTGACTTCCCTGCATCCGCAAACCAAATTCCTCCCCAACAGGAGTGACAGAGATAGCTTGCATTAGCATCGAGGAGTTGGTGTAACAAAGTACCACAAACATAGGAAATCAGTGCCTCACTAAAGCGTGAACTGGAGGCATTGGCAGGATGGGGCTTTCTAAGGGCTTGCAGGGAGAAGTGTGGGTGCCTCTGTGCTCCCTGTGGGACCACTGGGTGTTCCTGGGCCTATAGAGGGTCATCTCATTGAGTCCCCCCATTATCCTCCCCCTATATTTGCCCGTGTGTGATGGGTGGAGGCCAGACTGCAGCAAGGCTGGGACTAGAGGACCCAGGCTCCGAGCACTTTGTTGCCATTCTCTGGAGGACCGGGAGGAGCACACCTGGGGTGCACTCTCTGGTGTGGTGTAGCTGCAAAGACATGGCTCTCAGAGTAGCTTAAGCAAGGCGCTAATGTGCTGGAGGGGCCACGGACACCTGGAGAAGCAGGGAACCGTGCAGAGCCGAAAGGAAGGGCCGATCTAGGCCTGGAGCTGGGGGCACTGGCTGGGGCACCGGGCCGCCTCCGCCTGCTCCTTTTCTACTTGGTCCTCAATGCAGAGCGTGTGCACACCGTTCGTGCAGCCGCTGCAGGGACTGCGCACCTGGGGCTGCCTTGCAGAACAGGGAGAGTTTGTCGGGGCGGGGCCTCATCTTGCAGAGTCGGGTTTGGGGGATGGAGAGTGCGGGGCTGGCGGTGGGTGCAAAACGCGGAAAGTGCTTATGCCGCTGAACGGAGCCACTAGACACGGTCAGCAGGTTAGACGGTTAAATGTCAGCACCATAAGCAGAAATTGCTCCTTGCTCGCTCTGGAGAATGACGGTACCCTAATGTCAGGCTCAGGCGCGAAGTTTGAGGGGCGAGGACATGGCACCCCGACCCAGGCTGGGGAGGCATCGGGTCCCCGGAGCCACGCCTGTGGGGTCGAGATGCGCTTGCGGGCCTGTGAGTGGACGAGCGGGAACCTGCACGTCAGGTCTCTAGTGAGCCGCCAGCCCTTCTCCATCTTTTTCCGTTATTTCCCGTTTCTCCCCGTCAATCTCCGCCTTTTTCCGTCAGTTTCCGTCCCTGTCCGTCATTCCCAGTCTTCGCTGTTCTCCGTCTCTTTCCGTCAGTCTTCGTCACTCCTCGGCTCTCCCCGTCAATCTCCGTTTCTCTCCGTCAATTTTCGCCCCTGTCCGTCATTCTCCGTCTCTCTCCGCCATTCTCCGTCTCTTTCCGTCAGTCTTCGTCGTCCTTCGCGTCTTCCCGTCAATCTCCGCCTCTCTCCGTCAATTTTCGCCCCTGTCCGTCATTCCCCGTCTTTCTTCGCTATTCTCCGTCTCTTTCCGTCAGTCTTCGTCATTCCTCGGGTCTCCCCGTCAATCTCCGTCTCTCTCCGTCAATTTCCGCCACTGTCCGTCATTCCCCGTCTCTCTCCGCCATTCTCCGTGTCTTTCCGTCAGTCTTCGTCATCCCCCGCCTCTCCTCGCCAATCTCCGTCTCCGTCAATTTCCGCCTCTGTCCGTGATTCCCCGCCTCTGTCCGTCTCTGCCCGCGCAGGTTCGCCGGTGGCCGTGGCTCTCCGTAGATTCCTGTGTTCACAGGCGCACGGTTCGCTCTGCTCCTGGCGCGTCCTGCCTCTGTGCTGAGGCGCAGCAGCTCGTAGCCGGGTCAGCCGCCCGTTGCTGTCTGCATGTCTGTCCCTTGTGCCCTGCAGCCTCCCCCCGGGGGCTCCCTTCCGGTCCGTCCCCGCGCCGCGCGGGGCTCCGTTACCTGCCGGCCCCCCTGGAGGGGCTCGGCTCGCTCCCAGCCCCCGTCGCCCGCCTGTCGCCGGCGGGCCGTTCCCCGTCCTGTCGCTGTGCCGCCTCCCCGCCCACAGCACCTGGACTCAGGACAATTCCTGCCTTCCTCCTGCGGCTCCCTCACCCTCAGCCCCGTGCTCTTCGCCGGGCTCCTGGACTGCGGGCGCCGGCGGAGCTACCGTCACCAGGGCGGCGGGGAGGGAATTCTAGGGGTCAGGGTTAGGGTGCGGGTTTGGGAGGGGTGGTAGGGTTAGGGTGCGGGTCAGGGAACAGGCACTGGTTAGGGTACGGGTTAGGGTATCTGTGGGAGCTGCATGTGCTCAGTGGACCACGCAGGGTGTGTGTGTGTGTGTGTGTGTGTGTGTGTGTGTGTGTGTGTGTGTGTGTGTGTGTGTGTGTGTGTGTGTGTGTGTGTGTGTGTGTGTGTGTGTGTGTGTGTGTGTGTGTGTGTGTGTGTGTGTGTGTGTGTGTGTGTGTGTGTGTGTCACAGTCTGTGTTGCCAATCTGAAAAGAAACACCTGTAGAGAGGCAACCTACAGTTTAGTCGGGATTACATAATTTCAGTTTGGAG
This sequence comes from Manis javanica, assembly GCF_040802235.1. Classification (NCBI taxonomy): domain Eukaryota; kingdom Metazoa; phylum Chordata; class Mammalia; order Pholidota; family Manidae; genus Manis; species Manis javanica. The sequence continues at coordinate 59,052 of NC_133174.1, read as the reverse complement.
AGCGCAGATTCAGGTAGGTACCCAAATAGTGTTCCCAGTTGTAGGGTGAAAACAAGGGGTTCTATGAGAAAAAGGAAGGCGGGCAGTTAGATGAACTAAAAACAGAAAATAACTTTCTATGGGTGTCTTAACAAGCCGATCTACTCTGGGTTACATATTGGCCACTGAGTCTATCTTGTGGAAGTCCACATCCATCACATTTCTCCATCAGATGCCTGTCCTCTTGCTGGCCACTCAAACGATGGCTGTTTTGCGCATTCCAAACGTTTTGGCCCAGTTCAGACAAAGGTGGGTGAGGCGGCTTCTCGCCAGCTGCCGCTTCACCTACACTCTGACACGGCTCCGGTAGTGTCCGTCTTTTACAATGTTCACGCGCCTAGCTATAAAGATTTGTGTGTGGAGCTTCCCACATCCACACCAAGCTGCAGGTCTCCAGCCTGATCCATGATCGCAGAGATCTTGTAACCTTCTCCCCTTGCTTACCGGTAACTTCCGCCTCCAACAGGGAGAAACCTGGCTCCGACTGTCACTTACTTAATCCACTGCTCATCCCAGATTACAGATGTAGTATTTTCAGGGTTGTCAGCAAGGACCTGCATCGAAATAGCTGATAAAACACAGTCTCCTATCTGTGTACAGTACATTTTCCCTTTAGTCTACAGATTCTGTTCATTTCCCAGTTTCCTTAGGTCTCACCACCAACAGTGAGCTTTCCCCCAGACATTTCTAATACAGTTAGATTCTTTGGTAAATTTTGTATTCCACCCTTGGACACTCTCACATCCTAACTGACTTAATTTGAATAGATTATGATTTAATTGTTGGGCTCTAAGGATCTATGGGTTTAGACAAACACATAGTGGCCAGTGTCCCTCACTGGAGGGTCCCATGGGACACTCCAGACTCCCCACCATGACCTGTTTACCGCCTCCGTAGCTGTGCCTTGGACAGAGCGTCATGTACACGGGGTCCCACAGTGTGTGGCCTCTTCAGGTTGGCTCCTGTCACTTAGCATCATGCAAGCAGATTCACCCACGTCTCTGCACGGGTTGGCGGTTCCTTCCTTTCTGCTGCTGAATAGTTTCCATTCCTGGTGTAAGGGAGGCAGAATATCCCCCCTGCCCTTCTCGGTTCCTGCCTGAGACAGCTGCTCCCCCTGCCCACAATAAAGAATGCTCAACAGGAGAAAAGAAGACAGAAATGTAATGACATGTATACTCCCGTGTGCATGGGAGATACCCAGGAACACTGAGTAGCTCCCCCAAATGACCCAAGTTACCACCTTAAAAGCTATCTTCAGCTAAAAATCGGAAAGGCGTTAGGGAAGGAGGGAAGTTAGGTTACTGGGAGGTTATCAGGCAAAATAGGATAAACACAAGTGCATGGTTGTCATGCAAATTTGAGCCGAGGCCAAACTCCACTGATAAAAGTTTCTAGAGATTTGGTTATCCTTCCATTGCTAGTACAGAGGGAGGCACCCTTACACATGTGGATTTCCTGCATAAAAGCAAATGCTCCTCATAACAGGGCAACTTTTCAATTTCCAGAGATTATCCTCTGCTTTTAAAAATAGTTAATCAGCCGAACATAATCCTGTGCCTAAGAGGCATAGTCTGCTCCCCTTCCCGTGGGTGTACCACAGTTTGCGTATCCATTCATCTACTGGAGAACATTCTGACATCTCTAAGTTTTTAGCCATTGTGCTGCTGCATAAAATTTGCATTATGATTATGGTTGGGACAGTGTTTCAAAGCAGTTGTTTAAATATGGGAGGTGCACTTATTGGATCCTCAGGTGAGAATCTTTTTCTAATGGTAAAATGTTTTTTAATGGTTCTTTTTTGTTTTATGGATTTCTGTATATCTTGAGTACGAATCCTTTATCAAATACGTATTTTGAAAATATTTTCTCCCAGTTTCCGTCTTGTATTTGGGTTCTCCAAACAAGGTCTTTTAGAGTAGAAAATTTTAATCACCCACGTGATTAGTTATTTTATTTTGTGGATAGACTTTTGGTGTTGACTGTCAAAAGTCATCAGCAAGATTGTGTAGGTTTTCTAGCTTTTAACTAAAATTTTTATAATTTTACATCTAAAATTTGTCTCTGGACAGTTCTGAGTGAGTTTTGGTGTAAGCTGTAAAGCCTGCGTCTACCTTCCTTTCATTCCGTATGGTCTCCAACGAATTGGAGAAGACACGTAACAGTCCTGCCCATTGGGAGTTTGAATTAACAAAGATTTGTGGTTCATCCATTTAACCACGAGGCGGCGCCTCTGCCCCTAGTTTGGAAACGCACAGCGCACGCGCGGTCAGGCCCCGGGACTTTGCCGCTCTCCTAACGGGAGCCGGGATTCCTTGGGCTCCGCTGCAGCCCCGGGACCCCGCCGGCCGCGTCCGCAGTGACAGCTTGGTTTCCTCGGGAGCCGCGGGACAGAAAGTTGAAGAGAGGCTCCCCGTGCACTGCCTGCCAAGCGCTCCCCTACAGGGGCCGGGGGTGGAAGGGCTCCCGGCGGGGAATGGGTTCTTCGCGGAGTTTGGGGGCGCGGCGGGCGCGGGTGATTTCGGGCTGCAGGCGTGGTGGGCGGTGCTCGGGGCGAGTTCGGAGCGTGGGTTAGTTCGGGCCGGGGCACGGCGGGGCCGAGGCAGGTGCGGGGCGTCCAGCGCGTCCCCGGGAGCCTGTGTCTCCACGCCGCGAGCCCCGGGCCCCGTGCGGCGGGTAGATTGGCCGCACCTGCGGGACGCCCTCCGGCTCCAGGCGTCCTTCCTAACGAGGCTCTGAGACGGGAGTGGGGTCAGTGAACTTGGCTGCTGAGGCGGCCCGCTTACCGGAGGCGCAGCTCTTGCTGTGCGCCAAGCACACCAGGCGGTTTCCTGGGAAGGGCCCCCGGGGAGGGGGCCGCCTGGGAGTCCCCCGGGGCGCATTGAGGCGCTGACCCAGCCCGGCTCCCCAAGGGCGGCCCCTACCCACGGCCTGGGACCGGGGCTTCGTGGTCGGCTCCTCAGGAAGAGCAGGTTAGGGCACCCGGTGCCTGTTTCCACACCCACGTCTGCTTCGGCGCCACGCGGGGTCTCAGTTGCTGCAGCAACGCAGTGTACTGGGAAGTCTGGGCGCGACACCCCAGCTCTTCTTTCCAAGAACGGTTTTGGGATTGGGGTCCTGTGGGGTTCCATCCAGCCTGTAAGGTGTCTGCCTCTGTGAGAAGTGTGATGGAATTTCGGTGGGGGTGGCACGGATTCTGCACGTTGCTCTGGGCGGAGGAGACTTGTCATAATCTAACTCTTCCCGTCCACGTCCGCAGCGTCCACAGTTTCCAGAGCTCAGGCCTCCCGCGTCCTTGGTTAAGTTTCTTCTTAGGAACTTGTAACTCCAGGGGAAATTTCGGGGACGAAGTACCTTTGTACCGAAATCAGTAAAAGGGAGAAATAAAGTGGGAGAAACCAGTTCATTACTTACTAGCAGCCATACACTTCTGCTCGCCAGTGTCTCTCACAACCTGGCTGCAGAAGAAGGGGCTCCACCCAATTTCTCCAGTCCAGATGTGCCCTCCCTCACCCTTGTAATTACCTGTTGATATAGAGACGGACTACTTCTCTCCACCCCTTGGAAACACCTACTGATAAGGAGATGCACTGAGGCCAGGCAAGAGATTCTGGAAATACTGCAATTTTACCCACAACACTTTATACTTTATGATGCAGTTTTAATCTCTCTGATGGTTGGTTATTAGTGAATACAAGCAACTGACTTTTTTTATGTTGGTTTCGTATCTTAGAAGTTTATTGAATTCATTTTTAGTTCTAATAAGGTCTTTGGTGGAGTGGTGTGGGAAACTGGAATTCTAAAATCCCACTGTTTGTACAGCAGGTCATCCCAATGCCTAAGGCCCAGTGGCTACAGGGGATCCTCTAATGACTCCTGGACCCCTGTAAGGTAAGTAGCGCCCCCTTCGAGTGAACTGGATGGGGAGGGCTTGGCCCCTGTTGACGCGGTGTGATGCTTTTCTCATGGTTGTTTTGCAAAGTAAATTAATTTCCAGCAATTTCAAGCATACAGAAAACTTGCAGTGTCAGAACAAATTCTCTTTATACTGAATTCCCCAGTGCCTCACTTTACCACAGTTGCCACTTCACACAAAATGCTGGAGCGCCTTCCCCAAACAGGGACACATTCCCAGGGAACCACCACCTGACCCCAAGTGAGGGAAGTCTTAGGGTCTCCACATGATAAAGCAATGCACAGACCCTCCGCAGCTGTCACCACGCGCCCCAGCTGTGTGCACACGTCTTTCTATCCTGAGGCAGTTTCCTTTTTCTGGAACTGTTCCCGAGACTTTACCTCAGTTGGGCTTTCCAGGACCTCACGTAAGTGGGATCACATAATATTTGTTCTTCTTTGAGGGGTGCATTTCACTGAGCATAATGGTTTTAGGGTCCATCTGTGTAGCATGTTCTAGGACTCCTTGTTTACTTTGTTGTGTAGAGACCACATTTTTTTCATGTGTCTCTGGACACCCAGGTCGTCTCCACCTTTTGGCTGTTGTGAATCATGCAGCTGTGAACATGGGTGTGCAAATATCTAAGTCCCTGCTTTCATGTTATTTGAGCAAATGCCCAGAAATGGAATTGATAATCATATGCTAATACTGTGCTCGAGTTTCTGGGGATGCCCCCCCCACACACTGTTTTAATTAATTAATTAATTTTTATTAAGGCATGATTGATATACACTCATATGAAGGGATGAAAAACCAATGTGGTTACTACATTTACCAATATTATCAAGTCCCCACCCATACCCCAATGCAGTCACTGTCCATCAGTGTAGTAAGACGCCACAGATCCACTATGTGCCTTCTCTGTGCTACATTGTTCTCTCCGTGACCCCCACACCATGTGTACTAAACATAATACCCCTCAATCCCATTCTCCCTCCCTCCCCACCCCCCCTCCCCCACCCCTCCCCTTTGGTAACCACTAGTTCATTCTCGGAGTCTCCGAGTCTGCTGCTATTTTGTCCCTTCAGTTTTGCTTCATTGTTATACTCCATAAATGAGGGAAATCATTTGGCATTTGTCTTTCTCCGACTGACTAATTTCACTGAGCGTAATGTCCTCCAGCTCCATCCATGTTGTTGCAAATGGTACCCACACACTGTTTTCAAAGCAGCCTTGGACCACTTTTCTTTATTTCTATATTTGGCAGAATAATGCAGTTTATGGATCAACCCTGTTTTGTTCATCCATCCACCCCTTGAAGGGCATTTGAGTTGTTTCTACCTTTTTGCTGTGGTGAGCAGTGCTGCCAAGAACTCATGGGCTAGTTTCTGTTTGAACAGTTTTTTCATTTCTTTGGGGTATTTATCTAGGAGTGGGTGTTTACCCACAATTAGGTAATTGTATTATATATTATGAGGAAATGCCAAGCTGTTGTACACAAGCTGCATGTTTTATGTTTCCACAAGTATAGGTTAGGGGCTCCAATTCCTCTACATCCTTGGCAACATGTGATTTTGAATTTTCCTGAGGACGGCCACTGCTGTGTGCTTGCAGGGGGTGGTCACTATGGTTTAATTTGCATTTCCATAGCAAGTAATGCTGTGTTCATGTGCTTGTTGAACGTTTGTATGTCTTCCTTGGAATCTTTCATCCACTTTAAACATTTGGGTGTTGTCTTGTTGCCTTGTACAAGTTTGTGGTGTTTTCTGGGTTACAGGCTCTTGTCAGATGTACAATGTGGAGATATTTTCTTCCATTCTGTGGCTGTTTTTCACTTTCCGGTTGGTGACTTTTGATGCAGAAAAGTTTTTAATTTGGGGGAATTCTGATTTATGCTTTCTTCTTTTGCTTGTCCTTTGGTGTCAGATCTGAGAAACCATGGCTAAATCCAAGGTCCTGAACGTTTCTCCTCATGTTTTCTTCTAGAGTCTATACTTTTACCTATTATGTAAGCCCTTTGTTTTGAGTTAATTTTTGTATGTGACATGAGCTAAGGGTTCAGTTTCATCCCTCCGTACATGGACAGTCATTTGCCCAGCACCATTTGCTGAAAAGACCGTTCTTTCCCTAATTTAATGTTGTCCACCCTTGTTAGAAAGCAAATGACTGTAGATGGTTGGGGTCAATTCTGGGCTTTCCATTCAGTTTTGTTGATCTATACATACAGTTGACCTTTGATAACATGGGGGTTTGTGTAGCTGACATCCCACAGAGTCAGAATCCACATAAAATATCTCACTCCTTCAAACTTAAGTATTATCCTAAATCTGATTCCCTATTTTGACTGAAAGAGTTACCAATAATATAAACAGTCAATTAACACATATTTTGTACATGGTACATGTTTTGTGCTGTATTCTAACAGTAAGGTAAGCTAGAAAAAAGGAAATGTTTCAAATTGTCTTAAGCCTTTAAACATTTTTTCTATATATTTGTGGAAAAAAATCCACTCAAGTGGACCTGGGCAGTTCACACCCCTGCTGTCCACGGGCCAGCTGTGTATGTTTATGCCAGTGTCACAGTGTTTTATTTACTGTTATTTTGTACTAAGATTAGATCTTGGGGGCCGTGAGCCTTCAGCTTTGATTTTCTTTTTCAAGAATCTTTGCAAGTGCTCTTTGGGTTCCCTTGAAATTCCATGTGTCAGGATCAGCTGGTACATTAAAGCCTGTGAGTTTTCAAAGAAATCCCGTTGACTCTGTAGGTTGCATTTGTGTCATTGCCACCTTAACAGTATTTAAGTCTTTCCATCAACATGAGTAGACTTTACATGTATTAAACCTTTCTTAGTTTTTAAATTATCAATGTTTTATGATTTTCAATGCACAAGATTTGCACCTAAGTCTATTCTTAGTATTTTATTAATGTTCACATTATTTAATGTGGAATAAAAAAAAAAGGCACGCTTCTCCTCTGAGCACAAGTCTCTTTCCATCACCCTGGGGGAGGGACCTTCACTCCCCACCCAGAGCTGCAAACAGACAATTAGAGACACAGCCTGTCAGACCGTCAAATAGCCGTGGAAGCTGGTACTTGTCACTATAGCTAAATTGTCCTTTTAGTTGGAATCTCAGTCTGTACATCTTGTGGTCACACATTATACGTTATATTTTTTGTATAGCTCAATTTAGTTTCTGTTTTAAATCCTTCTCCTGGGATAGTGGAAGCACAACTTGCCAACCCTCTCCCTGGGATGTGCTACCGTGAACATGGAAGTACAGTAGAACACATGTATGTTGGTCTGTGCCTCAATCCTGACACTGGGCTCCTAAAGCTCTGGGGATTTCCTGAGTAAATGTGGCATCTTTGGTTCGAAGTAGGTGGTTCTGGGTGGGTTCTTCTGGGTGTCTGACAGGCAGAAAGCCCAAGCCATGATTAGAAGCTTGAGATTTTCAGCCTCACCCCTCCATTCTCCAGAGAAATGGGAGGAGATCAAAATGAAGTTAATAATACGTCATACCAGTGTCTCAAAATATGGATTTTGGAGAGCTTCCAGGTTGGCGAACCACAGGGAAGAATGAAGCCTTCTGCTGGCCCAAGGCCTATGCCTTCATAATCCCAAAGAAGCTGTTGGAAACCATTTCTCACGTGGGGTAGACCTGTAACCTCCAGTGATCAAGGCACCAGCTTCACTGGCCAAATCACTGTACATTTCACTGTACAAGTTGTAGTGAAATGTAATCGATGTACCCCAATTTGCCAAAGCATTCATCTGCTGAAACACATCCTGATTTCTTTAAGTTTTTAGCCTTTATGAATAGAGCTATTGTGTAAAATTGCATGATGGCTTTTTTTGGGGCATAGGTTTTCAAAGCAGTTGTCTAAATACTGGTGATGTAATTCTTGGATGTTAAGGTGAGACTTTTTTTTAAATCGTAAAATATTATTTTATTTTATTTTATTTATTATTTATATATTTTTTGAGGGGGCATCTCTCATATTTATTGATCAAATGGTTGTTAACAACAATAAAATTCTGTATAGGGGACTCAATGCACAATCATTAATCAACCCCAAGCCTAATTCTCAACAGTCTCCAATCTTCTGAAGCATAATGGACAAGTTCTTACATGGTGAACAAGTTCTTACATAGTGAATAAGTTCTTACATGGTGAACAGTACAAGGGCAGTCGTACCACAGAAACTTTCATTTTTGATCACGCATCATGAACTATAAACAATCAGGTCAAATATGATTATTCGTTTGATTTTTATACTTGATTTAAATGTGAATCCCACATTTCTCCCTTATTATTATTGTTATTATTATTATTATTAATATTATTAATAAAATGCTGAAGTGGTAGGTAGATGCAAGATAAAGGTAGAAAACATAATTTAGTGCTGTAAGAGGGCAAATGTAGATGATCAGGTGTGTGACTATGGACTAAGTATTAATCCAAGCTAGACAAGGACAACAAAACATCCACGGATGCAGAAGATTTCTCTCAAAATGGGGCGGGTGAGGTTCTAAGCCTCACCTCTGTTGATCCCCAATTTCTCACCTGATGGCCCCCCTGCGACTGTGCCTGTCTTAGGTTGTTCCTCCCTTGAGGAATCTTACCCGTCTCTGGCTAACCTGTCATCTTCCGGGGCCATACAGGGAAATGTAAAGTTGGTAAGTGAGAGAGAAGCAATATTGTTTGAAAAGGTTAGCTTTTAATTTCTTTGCAGATTTATGCCCTGTGGCTTCTATGCCCAGCATTTGTGTTGAGGTATCTTTACCACTTGGAAGAATTATGATACTCAGTAATTTTCAATATGAGGCATGAATTCTACTAAAGGGTTGTAATTAGAAAGGAAGAAGAAAAGCTATAGAAGTAGCAGAGAGAAGAAAACATGGGAAGATTGATTATGTCTTTAACATATCTTCTTGTAGAGTAACATAAGCATGTATAGGTTTTAAACTACTAATTAAATTGCATACACACATTAACATAATAGGAATACAGCTACATAACAAAAGCAGACATACAATTACCAGCCATATCCAGTGAAATCAAGAAAACCAGTTAGGTACCCTAAGCATTTGTGAAAACTTATCAATGATATGGTGGATATTGGCTAACTGAATTTGAATAGTTTGAGAAAAGTCAGACAAATTTAAACAACACATTCCTGGGAACTGTTCACATCCCATGTGTTCTTTTAACAGTAGATAGTCTATAGTCGCAAAATTTTGGAGCACTGCAACTTGCACTTCTCCTAATTCTTGGTTGAGTTCCAACAGTATAGATCCAGTCAAATTTGTTGTTTTACTGTGTGCACAGGCCAGCTTAGATATCTCCTTCTTCATTACAATGGCAAGTCCAGGAACTGGTGGGATGACTGCAGCTACAACTGCAGCAGCGCCAGGATCTTTGTTGAAGTTTTTTGATGTTCATCTTCTGGAATGACTCTTCCAGAGGATGTTGATGTTGGAAATTCTTCTTCATATCGTATCTTGATTCATTTTCTGTGTAGCCAAATTAGGCTTTGATCCTTTGTATAAACACAAACAAACCCTTTGCCCATACTTTGATATGCCCTTTATACCATTGTGAAGAACCTATTGGAGATCACCACACAGGAACTGCCTTTTTTTCTTTTTTTTTAGAAAAAGGAATATTATCAGAAAAATGTACTTCCATAGCTGATCATCTGACACCCTTTAAGTGATCATAATCAAGGATATTTAAAGCATGCATTAATCGGTGATTTGCAGTTAGTTTTATCCTATCAGGGAGTAATCCCCCTTTTCTTTCTTTTTTTTATCATTAATCTACAATTACATGGAGAACATTATGTTTACTAGGCTCTCCCCTATACCAGGTCCCCCCACAAACCCCCTTACAGTCACTGTCCATCAGCATAGCAAAATGTTGTGGAATCACTACTTGTCTTCTCTGTGTTGCACAGCCCTCCCTCCCCTTTCTCCCCCCCCATTATGCATGCTAATCATAATATCCCCTTTCTTCTCCCCCCCTTATCCCTCCCTACCCTCCCATTCTCCCCAGTCTCTTTCCCTTTGGTAACTGTTAGTCCATTCTTGGGTTCTGTGATTCTGCTGCTGTTTTGTTCCTTCAGTTTTTCCTTTGTCCTTATACTCCACAGATGAGTGAAATCATTTGGTATTTCTTTTTCTCCGCTTGGCTTATTTCACTGAGCATAATACCCTCCAGCTCCATCCATGTTGTTGCAAATGGTAGGATTTGTTTTCTTTTTATGGCTGAATAATATCCCATTGTGTATATGTACCACATCTTCTTTATCCATTCATCTACTGATGGACACTTAGGTTGTTTCCAATTCTTGGCTATTGTAAATAGTGCTGCGATAAACATAGGGGTACATCTGTCTTTTTCAAACTGGAGTGCTGCATTCTTAGGGTAAATTCCTAGAAGTGGAATTCCTGGGTTGAATGCTAAGTCTATTTTGAGCGTTTTGAGGAACCTCCATACTGCTTTCCACAATGGCTGAACTAATTTACATTCCCACCAGCAGTGTAGGAGGGTTCCCCTTTCTCCACAACCTCGCCAACATTTGTTGTTGTTTGTCTTTTGGATGGTGGCCATCCTTACAGGTGTGAGATGATACCTCATTGTGGTTTTAATTTGCATTTCTCTGATAAGTACCGATGTGGAGCATCTTTCATTGTGTCTGTTGGCCATCTGTATTTCTTTTTTGGAGAACTGTCTGTTCAGTTCCTCTGCCCGTTTATTAATTGGATTATTTGTTTTTTGTCTGTTGAGGTGGGTAAGCTCTTTATATATTTTGGACGTCAAGCCTTTATTGGATCTGTCATTTACAAATATATTCTCCCATACTGTAGGGTACCTTTTTGTTCTATTGATGGTGTCTTTTGATGTACAGAAGCTTTTCAACTTTATATAGTCCCACTTGTTCATATTTGCTGTTGTTTTCTTTGCCCGGGGAGATATGTTCAAGAAGAGGTCACTCATGTTTATGTCTAAGAGGTTTTTGCCTATGTTTTTTTCTAAGAGTTCTATGGTTTCATGACTTACATTCAGGTCTTTGATCCATTTTGAATTTACTTTTGTGTATGGGGTTAGACAATGGTCCAGTTTCATTCTCCTACATGTAGGTGTCCAGTTTTGCCAGCACCATCTGTTGTTTCGCCATTGTATGTCCATGGCTCCTTTATCAAATATTAATTGACCATATATGTTTGGGTTAATGTCTGGAGTCTCTAATCTGTTCCACTGGTCTGTGGCTCTGTTCTTGTGCCAGTACCAAATTGTCTTGATTACTATGGCTTTGTAGTAGAGCTTGAAGTTGGGGAGTGAGATCCCCCCTACTTTATTCTTCTTTCTCAGGATTGCTTTGGCTATTCGGGGTCTTTGGTGTTTCCATATGAATCTTTGAACTATTTGTTCCAGTTCATTGAAGAATGTTGCTGGTAATTTGATAGGGATTGCATCAAATCTGTATATTGCTTTGGGCAGGATGGCCATTTTGACAATATTAATTCTTCCTAGGCACAAGCATGGGATGAGTTTCCATTTGTTAGTGTCCCCTTTAATTTCTTTTAAGAGTGACTTGTAGTTTTCAGGGTATAGGTCTTTCACTTCTTTGGTTAGGTTTATTCCTAGGTATTTTATTCTTTTCGATGCAATTGTGAATGGAGTTGTTTTCCTGATTTCTCTTTCTATTGGGTCATTGTTAGTGTATAGGAAAGTCACAGATTTCTGTGTGTTAATTTTGTATCCTGCAACTTTGCTGTATTCCAATATCAGTTCTAGTAGTTTTGGAGTGGAGTCTTTAGGGTTTTTTTATGTACAATATCATGTCATCTGCAAATAGTGACAGTTTAATTTCTTCTTTACCAATCTGGATTCCTTGTATTTCTTTGTTTTGTCTGATTGCCATGGCTAGGACCTCTAGTACTAAGTTAAATAACAGTGGGGAGAGTGAGCATCCCTGTCTTGTTCCCAATCTCAGAGGAAATGCTTTCAGCTTCTCGCTGTTCAGTATAATCTTGGCTGTGCGTTTCTCATATATGGCCTTTATTATATTGAGGTACTTGCCCTCTATACCCATATTGCTGAGAGTTTTTATCATGAATGGATGTTGAATTTTGTCAAATGCTTTTTCAGCATCTATGGAGATGATCATGTGGTTTTTGTCTTTCTTTTTGTTGATGTGGTGGATGATGTTGATGGATTTTCGAATGTTGTACCATCCTTGCATCCCTGGGATGAATCCCACTTGGTCATGATGTATGATCCTTTCAATATATTTTTTAATTCGGTTTGCTAATATTTTATTGAGTATTTTTGCGTCTACATTCATCAGTGATATTGGTGTGTAATTTTCTTTTTTGGTAGGGTCTTTGCCTGGTTTTGGTATTAGGGTGATGTTGGCTTCATAGAATGAGTTTGGGAGTATTCCCTCCTCTTCTATTTTTTGGAAAACTTTAAGGAGAATGGGTATTATGTCTTCTCTGTGTGTCTGATAGAATTCCGAGGTAAATCTGTCTGGCCCGGGGGTTTTGTTCTTGGGTAGTTTTTTGATTACCGTTTCAATTTCTTTGTTCGTAATTGGTTTGTTTAACTTTTGTGTTTCTTCCTTGATCATTCTTGGAAGGTTGTATTTTTCTAGGAAGTTGTCCATTTCTTCTAGGTTTTCCAGCTTGTTGGCATATAGGTTTTCATAGTAGTCTTTAACAATTCTTTGTATTTCTGTGGAGTCTGTCATGATTTTTCCGTTCTCGTTTGTGATTCTGTTGATTTGTGTTGATTCTCTTTTTCTCTTAATAAGTTTGGCTAGAGGCCTATCTACTTTGTTTATTTTCTCAAAGAACCATCTCTTGGTTTCACTGATTTTTGCTATTGTTTTATTCTTCTCAATTTTGTTTATTTCTTCTCTGATCTTTATTATGTCCCTCCTTCTGCTGACTTTAGGCCTCATTTGTTCTTCTTTTCCCAGTTTTGATAATTGTGATGTTAGACTATTCATTTGGGATTGTTCTTCCTTCTTCAAGTGTGCCTGGATCGCTATATACTTTTCTCTTAAGACTGCTTTTGCTGCATCCCACAGAAGTTAGGGCTTTGTGTTGTTGTTGTCATTTGTTTCCATAAACTCCTTGATCTCTATTTTAATTTGGTCATTGATCCATTGATTATTTAAGAGCATGTTGTTAAGCCTACATGTGTTTGTGAGCCCTTTTGTTTTATTTGTAGAATTTATTTCTAGTTTTATACCTTTGTGGTCTGAAATGTTGGTTGGTAGAATTTCAATATTTTGGAATTTACTGAGGCTTTTTTTGTGGGCTAGTATGTGGTCTATTCTGGAGAATGTTCCATGTGCACTTGAGAAGAATGTATATCCTGTTGCTTTTGGATGTAGAGTTCTGTAGATGTCTAATTAGGTCCATCTGTTCTATTGTGTTGTTCAGTGCCTCCATGTCCTTAATTATTTTCTGCCTGGTGGATCTATCCTTTGGGGTGAGTGGTGTGTTGAAGTCTCCTAAAATGAATGCATTGCAGTCTATTTCCCCCTTTAGTTCTGTTAGTAGTTGTTTCACATATGCTGGTGCTACTGTATTGGGTGCATATATATTTAGAATGGTTATATCCTCTTGTTGGACTGAGCCCTTTATCATTATGTAGTGTCCTTCTTTATCGCTTGTTACTTTCTTTGTTTTGAAGTCTATTTTGTCTGATATTAGTACTGCAATCCCTGATTTCTTCTCTCTGTTGTTTGCCTGAAATATGTTTCTCCATCTCTTGACTTTTAGTCTGTGTATGTCTTTGGGTTTGAGGTGAGTTTCTTGTAAGCAGAATATAGATGGGTCTTGCTTTTTTATCCATTCTATTACTCTGTGTCTTTTGATTGGTGCATTCAGTCCATTTACATTTAGGATGACTATTGAAAGATATCTACTTACTGCCATTGCAGGCTTTAGATTCGTGGTTACCAAAGGTTCAAGGCTAGCCTCTTTAGTATCTTACTGCCTAACTTAGCTTGCTTATTGAGCTGTTATATACACTGTCTGGAGATTCTTTTCTTCTCTCCCTTCTTATTCCTCCTCCTCCATTTTTCATATGTTGGGTGTTTTGTTCTCTGCTCTTTTTAGGAGTGCTCCCATCTAGAGCAGTCCCTGTAAGATGCCCTGTAGAGGTGGTTTGTGGGAGGCAAATTCCTTCAACTTTTGCCTGTCTGGAAATTGTTTAATCCTTCCATCATATTTAAATGATAATCGTGCTGGATACAGTATCCTTGGTTCAAGGCCCTTCTGTTTCATTGCATTAAATATATCATGCCATTCTCTTCTGGCCTGTAAGGTTTCTGTCGAGAAGTCTGATGATAGCCTAATGGATTTTCCTTTATAGGTGACCTTTTTCTCTCTAGCTGCCTTTAAAACTCTTTCTTGTCCTTGATATTTGCCATTTTAATTATTATGTGTCTTGGTGTTGTCTTCCTTGGGTCCTTTCTGTTTGGAGTTCTGTGTATTTCCGTGATCTGTTTGATTATTTTGGGAGGAATGGCATTTTAATCCACACACCAGTAAGGCTCCTCGACCAATGGAGATAGTTCATTTGTTCTGTGTTTTATAACCTTCTTCCCAAGGGAGAGAAAGAAGCTAAATAAATTTCACTCTTAGAAGTTAATTAGAAATGTCAGATTAGGGCAATGGTAAAGCACAGTTTACTGTTTGGTGCCAGCTCCCAGAAACACAATTGAGAAGCATAGTCTGGATGATTGTAAACAGAATTCAATTTATTCTGTTTTCTGTTCGGAGCCTGGTATTTCTTGTAACTAATTACTTTTACATGATCTGTTTGTTAATTGTTCAGAGGCAGCTGGTCCAAAATAAATGGAGAAAATGAAAGTAATTTGTATTTTTTTATTATAATTAAAGTTACAGTAACAAGTTTGAGTCCTTACAATGTAGGGCAGTTATGTAACACTCTATTTTGCTTAATGTCTTCATGGAAAGTAAAGAATGTTGGCACATTAGATTTGTTCAATTGTCCAGAATCCTGAAGTTAGCTGGAGTTGTCAACACTTCACTGTGGAAAAAAAAGGAAATCATTAGAAAACATTGATAACTGACTTATTAAAACCCAAACAAAACTTCTTTTTTGGAGCAGTACACATTCAGTTTTAATCTCTTAGAATTAAAGAGGCACTTGGGCCTGTAAATCAAAAAATGTTCAGTTTTAATAGTATAAGGATGGATGAGTCATGTTTAAAAGATTTCAGCATCAGAATGGAAACAAAGGATCCTCTGGCATTGAGTTAACTAGAGAAATCAGTCTTGATAGCCTTAAAACCCAATTATGCAAATAAGTTGGGGTTTGTTTTTATTTAAAGTAAAGCCAATTCTATTGTTACTGACAATATGAGCCACCACACAGTGAATATTATCACATGCTTTGGTCATTGTGTAAACTATTCAGTCCTCACAATGACACTGTGGGCCAGTTCCCTAGGGCTGCCAAAACCAAGTACCACAGACTGGGCAGCTCAAGCAGCAGGCTTGTTCTTTCATAGTTCTGGGGTCGAATGCCCAGATCAAGGTGTTGACAGTGATGGTTGGCTCTTCCTGAGGGCTGTGAGGGAGGCGCCACCCCAGGCCCCTTTCCTTGGTTTGTAGATGCCGTCTTCCCCCTGTGTGTTCGTACCAGGTTCCTCTGTCCATGCCTGTGTCCACATTTCCCTCTTATGAGACACCAGTCCCATTACCTAAGGCCCATCCTAATGAGCTTACATAAAGTTAATCATCTCTTTAGAGATCCTATCTCCAAATATGATCACATTCTGGAGATCCTAACTCTATGGATTTGAGGGTTAGGACTTCAAAATGGGAATTTAGAGAGAGGACCATGGAAGTCTACCAATGGAAAATCTATATTTCCCATTTTACACCTGAGAAAATAGGCCTCAAAGGATTGCGACTCATCCTCTGCCTCCAGATAGTGGGGGCAGAGTCCAGACTAATCAGATGTGTTGCCTATAATCACAGTCAGATGGGTCTTTTCCTATCATTGTCCCACCCAATTTCAGGCTTCCACACTCCCAGGGGGTTTATTACCTTACACCCACTACTCCTCCCGTTAGAGTAGGTAGACAGCACACGTAAGCAGGCAGGGGGAGGGGATGTCTGTCCAGTGCTTACATTCTGCATATTTCTGTGTGAGCTGTTCTTGTGGGATGAGGGCAGTGAGGGTATAGATAACAGACCAGCTGAAAGTGGCTGGTTCCAACATGGAGAAGTTGACCTAAACCTCACCCCAAAATCATGCCCTCATTAACGGTAAAAATTGCACCTACCTGTACCATGACAGTCCCAGTATGAACCAAATATAACCAAAACTCCCCTGGATGTGAGGGTAGAGCAAGTCCAAACCCCAAGACCTCACCTGTTCCCTCTGAAACCTGAGCCCACTTAGTGAATGTTCATCTCCCTTTACATAACAAAGGCCCTTATTGTTTCCTCAGTGCTACTTCCTCTGATCCGCCCTCACCACCTCACAGGTCTGTATCTTCTCCTTTCTCTAAACTCCTAGTGCTCAGCTGCCTTTTGTGTCTGTTCTTGAGTTCTTCCTCACAGGAGGCCAAGGACCCGTCTCTGGTAACACTCTGGTCTCTAGTTGTCTCCCCATCTGCAGCCTCCACCTCCCCTTTTTCCATCACACTGATCCCCACCTTCCAAAACTCACATGAAACACCACTGGCTTCCTCTGAATCATTTACACTGTATCTTATAAAGGCTCTTTGAGCTTCCTGGGTATTGACCCACCACCCAATAAGTTAGACCAAGCAATGAGCTTGGGGGGGGCCTTGAAGAGGCCTCCAGGGTGACGTGCGCTCATGCCTGCCTGCGTCTGCCTCACAGCTCACCTCCTTGGTGAGCGTTTCCCAGCCCCTCCAAGCCCACAGCAGCTCCCAGCCCCACAGGCCCAGGTGGACTTTTATCAGACACCAGAAATGCCTTATCATGGGCATTTATTGTCATATCTGCATCTCCACCAGATGGTAAGATAGAAATGGTGTTTTATCATCTCTGAATCCCCAGGGCTTAGCATTTTGCATCGTAGTTACTGGTGAGTATTTATTAATTGCCTGAATGAATGAATGATTTCCTGCCCTGTACATAAAAGTACTTTCTCCACCCAGCTGAATGGTGCATACAATCATAATAGATATTATAATATGATATTTTCTTCTTTTGGTTCAAGAATTGGTGCTTATTAATGGATGAAGGCTCTTCAGATGTTTAAGCCTTAGGGGAGATGTATGGATGTTAGGAGAGATTATTGCTTAGGGGCCTAATAATGGGTAAAGGAAGGGGAAGGTGCAGAAAAGATGAAAGGCACTTTCCTCCACTTTCTTCTGAGCAGCAGCTCGTTGCCATAGCAACAGCAGCCATTTGTGGTACTTCTTCCAGCTTCCTTCCTGCTGGTGAGGAGGAACTGAGAGCCACAACCTCTTCACACAGCAGGGCATTCTCCTGGCATCTCAGAGTGTAGCTGGGGTCAGACTTGGGGAGATGCAGCTTGAGCTGGATCAGCACGGGTGGCCAAGGGAAAAAGCTGAGCTGCCAGGACGTGAAGTGAAGGCTCCTGGGAGGTGGAGGCTGCTAGGAGGTGGAGGCTGCCAGGAGGTGGAGGTCGACTCTCAGCCCGAGTTTCACAGGAGTTGGGGAGTCAACTGCCATGTTGGCAAATAATCACAGTTGGGCAACAGCCCTCAGAGGAGATTCCCCAGAGATCTTCTGACTTAATTGATTCTATATGACCTCCTGACTGCAAAATTGGGAGCTTCCAACAGCAATGGCAGTTTTCAAAGCGGAGCCGCTGACTCCAGTGGACACCCCACACAGCATTGTTTGCCAGAGCTTCCAATGACTTATTCTTGTCAACAGGGCCAGAGAATACTGTTCTAAACAGGAAATGAGAAGAACGCCAGATCTGTGAATAGGAAATTGTGCATGAGGAGGAGTCTGTGTCTCTATAGTGTGGAATTTGTAGTTCTCCTAATCACATCAACAGCTTTATTGCAAGATATGCCAATTTCTGTAGCAGAAATATGACTTTAAAATGCCAAAAACCGGTTATCATATTTTTATTGTGTCCTTTCTGCTTATTCTAAATCATCTCGAACCAACAGTCCTTTATTTGCAAGGATTGAGGAAAGGCAGGAATTGGGGTAATCCTGAATTAAGTTCGATAGATTTATTAATCAATTTTACTTATTTATTGAAGTGTCACAAACAACTGGAATTGAAGACATAAGGAAATTGTGAATTCACAAAAGTATTGGAACTTATAAAAGTTTTCTGTTAAAAGGAGTAATCTGTTCTATTAACATCAAAGGAAAACTTCTCCAGACAATTCCTGGCGCTGATCACGGCTCCCTGAGCAGCAGCACCCACCGCAGGAGCCTGTAACCCCACGGCAGCTCCCACCACGTGCAGCCTCTCATTCTCAGCAGCAAGCCAAGGAATCTACCGAGCAGCCTGCTGTTGGCATTTATCCTTTGTCATTCTCACATCTGCTTCTCCAAGTATGATGCATTTCATAAACATGTTTATAAGCCAATAATTTGTTTCTGGCACTATTTTTGCTTCTTTTTACACCAAAATTCATTCTTGGGGAAGATATATGTTAATTGTCTCATTGTTAAGTGACCTTTCTTACTATGTTGTTGTGAGATTTTACAGAGCATGCGAATAAGCATGGTCTAAGAAATCAAGGTGTAGGTTGGCATTTTAAACCACAACAGTCAGAAGTGAAGCATCCAGCCGAGGCGGTGGGAGGGAGACCCCCTCAGAGCATTCCCTAAGGACATCCCAGAGTTAAATAGCATCAGGAAATTGCTCTGAGTGTCTCATGACCTCTAGATGACAATGTAGTGTTTCATTTTAAGGCTATGCATTAAGGTGGAAAACCAAATAGAGCTAGCTCGATTTGGTTTATAAAATAGTCTATGAGTGAGGGGGGAGAAAAAGGAGGGAGGCTGAGAGGGAGGCAGGTAGAGAGGACACAGTCTCTCGAGACCAGGCTGGAGCACCCCTCTGGCTCACCCACCACACTCTCTCACCTGCCCTTTTCATGGGGTGTCTTGAGTAATAGATGAGGTGGTCTCTGTGTAGAATTCATACAGCAGCTCACAAAATGTCCTGAAGCAGATAGACGATGTAATAAGAGGTCTGCCACCGAGCCCTGTCTTGGCGCTGTCCTTCATAAGATGCAGGCTCATACCCTCCGTAGAGAGGAAGCCAGTACTGACACGGGGAGCAGGGAGCATCACTTGAGATATTTGAGGTATTTACGTTCTGTGCCATGTTCCACACAGCTTGCTACAAGAAAGCATACACAAAAATGCCAACATACTGTACTAAGAACAAAGAATCAGGGCTAGGACACAAAACCTGATGGGAGATGAACACCCAGGGTTAGGGACTTATGTAAGGGACAAGCCAGAAGGATGAGGCTATGGCTACACTCGAGTCTTGTTTGGTTCTGTATTTCCTGGCAGGACAGTAAAGCAGGATGTGTTGCCCACGTGTGGCACAAGCTGACCCGTGGAGCTGGCCTGCCGGCACACGCCCACCTCTCACCTCTGTGCTGCCTGTGGAGAAGCCCTGCAGCAGGGGGCCCGGGCCTCAGGCCTCATGGCCTGTGAGAGCTTCTTGACGGTGGCATTTCAGCAGTGGCCTATTGGAGGCAATGGCCAGGGACAGAGCTTCAGGCCAGGGGCAAAGAAGGTCTTCAGGCATGCAAGGGTCTTCTGGTGCTCCAGGAGCAGCCTGACTCCCTCTGGTCCTGGCCTGCACCCTGTGTTTACGTGAGCACATGAGGAGAGAGAAAACATAGGGCTGCTTGAGAACACAGCCCAGCAGCCTTGTGATACAACAGGCCCTTTAAGAAGCTTCCAGAAAGAAATGGCCTGTGCCTTTGGCTCCTGGTGGCACCCCACCCCCCACTGACTCAGGGGCCAGGAAGCTTGTGCCCTGAAGCCCAGAGCCAAGGATAAATCCCATTGCTCCACTGCCAACACTCCATTCTGTCTGAGTTTTCATTTAATGTCCAGCCCAAGACTGACATAATACCTTTCTATTTTTCATCCAGAGAGCAAACAAATATAAAGCTTTGAACAAGAGAGAAAAAAAAGAGCCAGATGTGGCTATTATTCTTCATTAAAACTTAGAGTGCCAAGGTCTAAACCCCAAGGAAGATGCTGAGGTCGTAGCGGGAGACTCACTGCCCAGGAAAGGCAGGGAGAGGTGGAGAGAAGTGGAGAGCGACCTCCCCTGACCATCTCTGTCTCTGACATTTTCCAGATCTGGCTATGGGGATCCTGGGCTGTGGCAGGATTTCGCATCATGTCCCCGAGGCCACGTCTGTCACCCTGCAGCCCCCGCTGCTGCATCTCAAGGCCCGCTGTCTCAGCCGCGTTCATGCCAGGAGGGATGATGTGGGTCCTGTCTGCACAGGGGACCTGGGGAAACATCGCAGACTCACCACTAACAGAAACAAAAATTCCCTATCTCATTTACTCTTCACTCAGACCCCTTGCAAGGACCTCTCCATCCCCATTTTGTATGTGAGGACATTGAGATTTAGAGAGATTACGTAGCTTGAAAGTGATTACAACCATTAAAAGATGTCTCAGGACGCAATGACAGTGCCTCCTTTCCTGGTGATGGTGGAAATGGCAAAAGCGCCCCCTTTAAAAAGACATGCATTTCCTACATTTTCTAGTTGCTCTAGAGTAGCAAGGGGGTAGAAACCTCGAGGAGGTGCAAGGTAGTGGATGGAAGCAGAGTGGCCCTGGGGGCGCCAGGTGGATGGGAGTTGACATCAGTCCTCACGGCATCCCTGGGAGGCATCGGCATTTTCCCCATTCGCTCACAAGGGGCTGAGGCTTCTGCTCCGCATGGGCCTTAGGCCACATCGGCAGGAAATGGAGTTGCTGGAAGGGGAGACCTGCCCACTCTCATCAGCTGCCCCTGAACTCTCCCTCTCCTGGGATATGCCCCAAGCTGCACTGTGTGCCAATTATTTACCTAATGCTCATGGCAGCCTGCCTACGTGGTGTGTCACTGTGCATTTACAGTCACCTAGTGTCAGAGCTTTGAGACTGCCGCATGAAATGCAGTCTCTTTACTTTTCCATCCTTGCATCGTTTCCAAGGTTTGGGCATTTTGAGAACAGTCAGGCAGGGGACACATGGTCCATTTTCACAGTATTTCAGCTCTGGGTCTGAAAGACCTAGATTAGAGGAGGAAAAAAAGTCATATAAAATGCAGAGAAGATTAAAGTTCTCTTTTTTTTAGAAAAAGAAAAAATGGAGAAAAGCTTATTTCTCATTTGATTCAACTAGCCTAGGTAACAAGCAACATCTCAGGTCACCTCTTAACATCACTCCACATGACTGCAGACAGCCTCCCCGATGTTACCATTTGAGGCTGACACTGAGATTATTCTAAATAATACTTTAGTTTCTTCACCCCACCATGATAGAATTATGCATCTGTACCTTTTATGACTTTATGTTCTTGAAATTAGCTGTGAATCAGGTATAAGATTGCCTGGAGCTGCTGCATTTACTTGATATTCTAAAGTGAAAGTCACGTGTGTAATACACGTCTGAGTTGTGCTGTTCTGTAAAAGTTTGCCAATAGGTCCTTTTGAACCCAAGGGAAAGAAAATGTAGGATCTTCCTTTTGTGGGGCAAGGTAATGCTCAGAAGAATGTTGGGTGCCGGGTTCTGAACTCTGCCTCTGATCCTCACAGTGGCATCTGAGGCCCTGCTCTTGGGGAGGGTGAAGTGGTGAGCGTGGGCCTGAGAGGCTCCCCACTGATTGGCAGGGTTCTGGGTTCTGTGGGAGGTGGGGGTGTTACTGTCTAACAATTCATTAATCTGTCCATCTGTTTTAGGCAGTTTTCTGGGTTTGTATTATATGTAACAGTTTTAAAAAGTTGGTTTGCTTTAAAGAGGTGCCTCCTGTCCGGGTGAGGGTGAGTTCATATTGAAATTTTCTATTCAAATTTAACAATACTGAATTTTTACTTTAACTTAAAAAGAGGCCTACTGTGGACAAGGCGGGGTGCCAAGCTCCACAGGTTTATGATCCTTTGTGTATGTTTTGTTCAGAGTTGAATCTTCAGCACCTAGAAAAGTTCCTGGCCTGTAGTAGGGGCCTTATTTGTTGAAAAAGATTACAATGGATGAAAAAGTCATTCATTCACTCATTCCTTCATCAAGATGGGATATTTGATAAAATACAGATACCAGCAAGGCTTTAGGTTCATTCGGTAGGTCTGGTTTTGGGCCTAGGAATCAGAATTACTTCTAACTTTTTATCATAAATATTTTCAAACACACAGGAAAATAGAGAATAGTGATTGCCTATATATTCATTACCTAGATGAATAGTTATCAACAGTTTTGCCATGTTTACATCATCAATTTTTTAGCCAAAATATTTTAAATTAAATGAACACCATGAAAATCAGAACTTTTTTCTTCTTAAAATCAATACCATTCTATAGCTAACATAATTAATGATACTTTTCTAATATCATCATCTAATACCTGATCCATACTCAAAGTTTGCCAATCGCTCCAAAAAAACGTATGTTACTCCTATTTTAGTCATACCAGGATCCACTCCTCTCTGTGTTTGGTCGTTACATGTCTTAAGTCACTTATGATCTATAATGGTGCTCCCCTGCCCCTTTCTCTGGAATGACATTAACTTGGTGAAGTGACTAGGCCAGCTGTCCCACAGAATGGCCTAGTTTCTGAGTTTGTCCAGCTTCTGAATTATTGGTGGCATTTACATTATTTCACTTACCCATGAATTCTCTGTAACCTGGAGTGTGGATACAGAGGCTGGATTACATTCAGGTCAAACATTTCAGGCAAGACATCATTAATGCTGTATGATTTCACATTACCTCATGAGGTACATCTAACTGACTCTTTATCAGTAGCAAACAGCCTCATCTCTCCCTCATAAAGTTCTATTTCTCTTTTTGAACCATCAGATAATCTGTGGAGTCAGACTTGAGCAGTACTAGGGGATCCAGCTCTCCGTCAGTGTATCACCTAATGGCTTAGTCATCCATTGATGATTCTTGCCTCCAGCAGTGACTTCACCAGGGGTTGCAAAATGTTGATTTCTCTATTTTTATCATTCCTTTTGTTTATTAGTTGGCAGTCTTTGTTGGAGAGAAAGAGTGAGGGAGAGATTTATCTCATCAACTGCTTCTTCTGGAAAGGCAAGGTATATAGTTATGTATTTGAATTGTCCCTTTAATAGTAAGGAGTAGACCTCAAATTTGTTTTGCCTGTTTTATCTTTGTTTTTCTCTTTTCTGAATATCATTTTATTGATTTACAGGTTTGCATATAGTCAGTGTATTTCATTCATTTTGAAGCTGCAATTTCCCATCTTTGGCCAGTAAGAGCCCCTTCAAACTGCCTCTTTTCCTGGCACAGAAAGGTGTCCCCGGCTCACCAAGTGCACCCCCTCTCCCAGACCCAGAACCAGCCACTTCTCTAAAAAGCCCTGGTTCCTTTCATGGGGAAACTAGTTAGTGACAGAACTCTGGCTGTTGAGGGTGCTCACTGCCACTGGGTCATCAATGCTTCTAGGTCCTTCAGTGGGCAAAAGTAGGGGAAAACACGCATGTATGTATTTTTAAATTCTTTGTTCATATTGAAATTTTCTATTCAAATTTAACAATAGTGAAGTTTTACTTTAACTTAAAAAATTTATACTTACATTGCTTTTCTCTTACACTGAAAACAGTTGCTAATATTAACATATTCATTTCTATATCTTTTAATACATATATTCTAAAATAACAATATCAGTATTATTACTTTAAACTTCTGAGTTAAACTTTAGATCTCTTTCATCCTGAGAACACATCCCTCTAAGCATGTTAAAATATTTGCCTTAAAGCATTGCAGCAATCATTTTCTTGATGTATTTGTTACCAATTAGGGATGTAGGTATACTTACTTTCAATTTTAGGAACTCTTGTTTTAAATATTTAAGGATTTACTTGGTCAAAAAAATCAACTTTAAATAAAAACACACAAGTCTTGCTTCCATCTCTGTCAACTCAATTTTCTGATTCAAAAAAAATTTGTGTGTTTCAACTTTTTGTCTTGCCCTTGTTCTTTCCCCCTTCTGGAATGGTGTTGTTGTAGAGCTCCTCAAGAGGTCTGAGTGAGGTAGGTGGCTGTGGCAGAGTGCGGGAATGCTGTGGTGACTGAGGCAGGGCCCAGAGCCCAGGCAGGGTAAAGAGGGCAGCCTCAGGAGGTGGTAGCATGGCACGGGATGGGTAGTCAGAGCCTGAGCAGGGTGTGGAGGGAATTCCAAGGGGGGCTACCTTGGAGCCCCAGCAAGGTGTGGGCTTCCACACAGTGATTCCACCTGATGCAAGTATCAGAGTACAGGTGGTGAGAGGAGAGCCTCTGCAGTGGGGAAAGGGGCAGAGACAGTGGGGGAGCTTATGTACACACAGGTGGAGCAGAGTTTACAAAATATATCTATGCACATAGACATAAATATATATGTGTCTGTGTACACACAGACATGTACATGTATTCCTCTGTACCCAGCACTGTCTAATGACACAGGGTAACATTTTAAGTTTTAGATTTTTCTGTGAGGGTATATATACAAAAATTTAAAAGTAAAAATTTACACAAACCAGAAGGACTGGACTGGGTTAGGGAAACATATTCTGCCCATTTTCTGCCTGAAACCTGGAAGGAGGGGCAAGCCCCCTGTGTGCACTGCACCCGCTCACATTTCCACCCCTCCAACCATGGCTCCTACTTTACACCGAGGCTATTCAGACAGCCTTATAATCAGTCTCCCTGCAGCCACACCTGGAGTCTTTCCGTTACAAGCCAGGGACCTTCCATAATTCACAGCTCCTCTGGCTGGTACCTGTTAATGCACAAAGGCAACTTCCTGGCTGGCCTTTTCCATCTTCTCCAGTCTCATCATTTCTCACTTCGTTTTTCTGCACTTTCAACATTAACCCTTTGCTCCAGCCCTGCTTACAGCTATGTGGTTCTTCCACCCAACATGCTACTTGATGTTTGGAGTTGTGTACTTAGTTGCTTCTGTGTGGTTTGTCTCCTTCCACTAGAATATTGGGTTAGGAGAGTGGAGCCCTTGTCTGTTCTGTGTACAGCAGCATCCCCAACATTTTTATTGATTTCTGGCACTTCAAAGACACTTTTATAGGATTTGTTGTATAAATGACAGAGTGAATTCTCCAGTACCTTTACACATGCTGTACCCTCTATTTAAACTGTCTTTTATTAATGCCCTTCATGAGTTAAATACTATTTCTCTTGTAAAACTTGGTTAAAATATCAATTATTCCATGTAGCCATTGCTAGGATCTATCCCTCACTCCAGAAATAGACACACACACACACACACACACACACACACACACACACACACACACACACACACACACACACACGTTTGGGTTCTCTCTCTCTTCTGAGCTTCCCTCACATACTCCTCCATGTATAAGTCCCATGAACAGCTGGCTGTTCAGAAAAGACTCATTCTCCCCCTTCATCCTGTAGAATTGTTACCAGGAAGTGGCTGCCCAGGTACTGCATTATGTTGGGCCAATGTGACTAACTCTGACAAATGGCTTGTGGGCACTACTTCCAAATGTAGCCCAAAAAGTATTCCTGTGACACCCTGTAGTTTCCTCTTTCTTCTATCTGTTGAATGGATGTGAAGTATCCAAAAGAGAACTCTAAGGCCATAGGAATAGAGCCACATGAGGACTATCTTGCAAACTCCTGCGCTATTCTGCAATACCAGTGGGAAATGCTGTCTATTGTGGCTAGCGACAGGCCTTGGGGCCCTTTGTTACTGAGGTTACCCTTCCCAACTTACACAGCATGCCTTTCCACAGTACAGAGTGCTGTCACTGCCATGTGTCTCTCCTTGTCTGTAGTCTGAGCTACTTGGGGCAGGGACTGTGTGTCACATCCCACATGACCAGGGTGTAGTTCAGGGTCTGGCACATAACTTTGAGCAGTTAATCAGTCTGGCAGTGGGTTTATGACTCAGAAAAACTAAGACAAGGCCAATTCTTGGTTTTCTCCCTAACAGAGGTTTTCCTGTGGATTCGTCTGCTATTTCCACTATAGATGATGTTTTACCTTGAGCATCACTGGGGCCCCCTCCTGTCTGCTGAGACGCCTCACCCGTCTTCCCAAGGCCCTGTGTTGGCAGGCTGCTCAGCTCAGGTTCTACCCACAGAGCTCACTGAGGAGAACTACTTTTGGAAAAGCCATCTATGCCTGAGATTTATTCTACCCTGCTCTGAAATGCTTTATTTGTTTTGTTTTTGCTTTAAATGTCACTTTTTTTTCCTGTTCACAATGAAATTGTGCCCAACTTCCCTTCTCCTTTCCTCCCCAAACAGGACATTACAGCTTCTTGCTTTGGTTACTTTATTCTGGTGAGCCCTACATTCAGTTGAGATCGTAAAAGAATTAGGTAGGCATTAATTGTTTCTAAAACAAAGTCCAAAAACAAAATGGACTTTTCTAAGCTCACATCCAGCTCACCACATCAAGTAATCCACTGAGATCTGGTGGGAGGATCACTTCAAATCATTATGAATAACAGCAGAAGTTACCATCTCAAGGAACTATGTACTGGGCACTATACTAGACACCTAAAATGCCTCATTTTTACGGTCTGTTCAGGATACTTGAGACATTGAACAGAGGTAATATTGATGAGCATGTCAGGACACAAAACATACATCTAGACTGGCCCAGAAAAAGCAGGGCAAATGGTGACCCTGGCCACATGTCAAGTGAAGAAACACTGACGTGGTGGAGCAGGCAGCTTATCAGGTCACACAGCTTGGGAGGAGGGAGGATTCAAAGACAGGAGTGCCTGACCCCAAAGCTCATGTTCTATTGCCTTTGTCTAAAGTGCTGGGGACAGTGGGAGGAGGTGGGGAGGCAGAGGATGGAAGTGAGGAGAAGGGGAGTTGAGGGTGACAGACTGGTTCTATCAGCCTGCTCAGCTGGTCAGCCCCCAGGCTGTCACTCCCACTGCCTAGCTGCCCCCTTCTGGGATGCAAAGCCACATGGAGAGTATGGTGGGAAACAGTGAACACATGTTCAGTAATGATGACTTTCTGAATTTTTCTGGGAGAAAGAAAGAGAAAATTAGAAAAAAAGAACCAAAACAGAGGCTTGGGAACTACAAGGTAATCTAAAGAGGTTCATGGGAAATCAAACCCCTGAGGCCTCACAGAAGACCGTAGGTTTTACCAGAAAATGTAACTTATTTTTCAGCTTTAAGACTATTTCATGACTCAACCAATGTTGTCAGGGAATTGTGTACCATTGCATATGCAGGTGGGTTTACACAGTAAAGCTTCACAGTAGCAAATGCTTACCATGGAATAAGAAACTGTATCTGACTTGTGAATGCTATACTGTTTCAAGGCTGTTGCTTTGTAAATAAACGTTTTACTTGTGCACTTTACATTCACTACAATGCCTGCATTGTATCTGAAGAAATATGAAATTTAAAGAAATGACAAGCACTTCAACTGAACAAAAAAGCAAAAAATCACTCCCAAGGGGTATCTTACATGTCAGTTCATACTGAGTCACTTGATTGACGTGAGTCTGCCTATTGCCCTTGAAGTGCTATAAACAGATACTTCTCCGCTCCACACCCAGCACATCAGTTCAAGGAAAGGCACAATTATTTCTGCAAGTACACCTACCAAATGTTAGAAATGAGTTAGGAGGCAGCAACATGGAGATTGGGTTGTGAAAGTTTTAGGATGGAGAAAGTTGATAAAGAAAACAGCAGAGAGAAAGAGAGAAAAGAGCATAAAAAATCTGCAACCCAAATCAGGATGGGCTCAGGGCTGGGGAGGAAAGCTGGGTTTTCCATTTGTCTGATAGCTGCCGGGTCTGATGCTGCCATTTGCATCTCAGCTCACTTTTCCATTAAATCTCCGAGGTCCCTGATGTGTCAGCACTGACGGTACAGGAGATGCAGCTGAACGAATATCCATGTTTTTTAAACAAGCTCAAGAAATGTTACAAACTGAAACTGCTGCCACTAATATCTAGCTGTGTTTCCGCCTTTCGGTGTGGTTACATGTTAATGCTTTCCTCTATTAAGAGCCTTTCCTGAAATCCCCTGATGGGCTGTCTGGTTAATTCATTCTTCTCTGCCATCAGGGATTTAGGGAAATCCTGCAAGGCCAGCTTTCCATTCGGCGATGCTGTGACCAAGACTGGGTCAGCTTCATTTGATAAGCAGGGAGAGTCTTAGCCTCTGCCGCTAGTACACCTTAGACTGCAGTCAACCCACCGTTTGCTGAGGAGGCATGTTTTTGCCTCTGGTAAAATACAGGCATCAGCTGTCAATTCCTTCTGAGTTTAAAGAATGGGCTAAGATTCAGGAATTTTTTAAATATCCTTTGAAAGCATCACAAAGGTGTTATCTTTGTCTCTTACATACTCAGGAAGATTTGTAAATGTCTTCCCCATGTAAACTTGGCCATTTCTGTCCCTCTCTCATAACCAATGGGAAGGACAAGTATTGCCCATCAGCACTCAGTGCTGAAATATGACTCAGTAAATCATCCTCAGTTGAATGATTCATTTCAAAGTCTCCTCAATTCATTTGGATGATATTACATCATATTTGCACAACTGCAGGGGTAACTAGGCATTATTTTTTAAGCATTTATAATGTACCATGCTCAGGACTAAACATTTTACATTCATTGACTCACTTGTCTCATAAATATAATTTGAGGTAGATACTATTATTACCTCACTTTATGGATATCCAAGAAGAATATCTATTAAGTAGAAAAATTAAAACATAAATTTGTGTTACTCCACACAGACTTACAACTATTGCAGAACTATTCTAGGAGTGCCTAAGACTACAGATTCTAGGTCATGTCAACCACTGTAAGGATGGGGTCCAGGATATGCTACCCCAAACCATGGTAACTGGGAATATTGAATATTTAAAGCTGAAGGAGTTTGGTAAAAATCAAAGAAGCAAGAAGTTCACTCTGACCTTCTCCACATCCTTTTCCCCTGAAACAGATCATACACCCCTTATGTGGGAGGCACCCTCCCTGTACCCAGAAGAGAGGAGAATCCTTTTCTTTGAAGACAAAGGGACACAAGGAAGAATCCTAGCGAACAGGTCCTGGTAAGCTCCCCCTGCTCACTGCGCTGCCTCCTGCTCCTTACCCCGTCCTGTTTCTCCACAGCTGCCCACCTCTTATCAAACCTGCACAAAAATGCTCAGGGCCAAACGCTTCTCTGGGTCCTCACTTCCTTTTGAAGTCTCCTCTATCACATAAAAGCTATGAATGAATGGGTGCACTTTTCTCTGGTTAATCTTTGTCAGTTTAGTTTTCAAATCCAGCAACCCTCAGAGGGTCAAGAACAACTCCCCACCCCCTGCAGTGGCCCCAGTTGATACTAAGCACAGCACTCTACAGCGGGCATCATTCTATCACTCAGATGAGGAAAGTGAAGCTCCAAGCATTTACATGACTGGCCTAAGGTAGGGCTGCCAGACTTGGGGTAAAAACACAGGGTATAGTTCAGATGATAGCAAAAATTATTTTAATATAGGTATGTCCAAAAAATTATTTGTTCTCTGAAATTCAAATTTAACTTGTGTTTGTCTGGCAACTTTAGACCAAAGTCCCAGTTCTGGTGTAAGACAGGCTCCTTCTCTGAGCCAAGGGCTCTTCCCACCACCCCGGGGGTGTATGCCCACACTCCCCACCCAGAGCTGTGAATGGACAGTTATAGAAACAGCCTCGCTCAGACACTCAGATAGCTGTGGAAGCTAATACTTGTCACTACAGCCATATCAGCCTTTTAGTTGGAATCTAATCCATACACCTTGGGGTCAAACATTATAACATTCTTAATAAGTCAACTTAGTTTTTGTTCTAAATCCTCCTTATCCTAGGATAGTGGAAGCAGAATTTCCCGACCCTCTTCCTGGGATGTGCCACCGGGAACACAGAAACACAACAGAAAACATATATTGGTCTATGGCTCATTCCTGACCCTGGGCTCCTAAAGCCCTGGGAATTTCCTGGGTAAGAGTGTCTTTTATACTAAGTAGGTGGTTCTGGGAGGGTTCTGCTTGGGTGTCTGACAGGCAGAAAGCCCACGCCATGATTAGAACCTTGGAATTTTCAGCCTCACCCCTCCATTCTCCAGCGAAAGGGGAAGTGATAAAAACGGAGTTAATAATAGGTCATACCAGTGTCTCCAAATATGGAGTTTGGAGAGCATACGTTTTTAGTCTTTATGAATAGAGTTACTGTGAAAAATTGCATGGTGTATTTTTTTGGGACAGTTTTTCAGAGCAGTCGTCTAAATACTGGTGACACAATTCTTGGATCCTAAGGTGAGACTTACCTTTTCACTGGTAAAATATTTTTTAATGGTTCTTTTCTGTTTTATGGATTTTAGTTTATCTTGAGTACAAATCCTTTATCAAATGTGTATTTTGCAAATATTTTTTACCATTGTGTGTCTTGTGTTTGGGTTCTCTGAACAAGATCTTTTAGAGTAGAAAATTTAATTCTATGAAGACCAAGAAATTTATTATTTTTCTTTTGTGGATAGGCTTTTGGTGTTGGGTGTTAAAAGTCATCAGCAAGGTTGTGTAGATTTTCTTGCTTTTACCTAGAATTTTATAATTTTGCATTTAATATTTGCCTATGGAGAATTGTGAGTGAATTTTGGTGTAAGTTGTAAAGCTGTGTCTACCTTCAATTTCATTGTGTATGGTCTCCAACAAATTGTTTGGAGAAGATGTAAGAAATTCGTGCCCACTGCGGTTTGAATTCCCAAAGTGTTGTGGTTCATCATTTTAGCCACGAGGCGGCGCCACCTCCTCTGAGCTGTGGCCGCTCCTCCCGTACCGCCCCCCGTGGCCCGCAGGCGGAGCCTGGGCTCTCATTGTGGACCCGCGCAGCGCACGTGCGTTCAGGCCGCGGGACTTTGCTTCTCGCGCTGAGGGGAGCCGGGATTCGTCCGGCTCCGCGGCATCCCCGGGACCCCGCGGGCCGCGTCCGCAGTGACGGCTCGGTTTCCTCGGGACCCACGGGAAGGGATGGAGAGGAGATGCTCCCCGTGCGCTGCGTGCCGAGCGCTCCCCTCCAGGGCCGGGGGAGGAAGGCCTGCGGCGGGGAACGGGGTCTTCTCGGAGTTTGGGGGCGAGGCGGGCGCGGGTGAGTTTGGGCTGCGGGTGCGGCGGACGGTGCTCGGGGCGAGTTCGGGGCGCGGGTGAGTTTGGGCTCCGGTTGCGGAGGGCGGCGCGGCGGGGCCGGGGCGGGTGCGCGGCGTCCAGCGCGTCCCCAGTAGCCCGTGTCTCTGCGCCGCGCGCCCCGTGCCCCGTGCAGCGGGTGGATTGGCCGCACCTGCGGGACGCCCGGCAGGCTCCAGGCCTCCTTCCAAACGAGGCTCTGAGACGGGAGTGTGGTCAGGGAACTTGGCTGCTGAAGTGGCCCGCTTACCGGGGCGCAGTCCTTGCATACGGGGAGGTTTCCTGGGAAGGCTCCCCAGGGTGGCGGCCGCCTGGGAGGCCCCCGGGACGCAGCGCGGCACTGACCTAGGCCGACGACCGAGGGCGGCCCCCACCCGCGGCCTGGGTCCGGGGTCTCGTGAGCCGGCTCCTTGGGCAGAGCGGGTTTGGGGGGCGGAGGGCGTGGGCACCCGCGTCTGCTCTGGCGCCACGCGGCATCTCAGTTGCTGCAGCTCCGCAGTGTAGTGGGAGGTCAGGGTGCGGCGCCCCGGCTCTGCTTTCCCAGGATGGCTGTGTGGGGATTAGATCCCGACTGCAGGGTGTTTGCTCCGCTTCTGTGAGGAGTGCGATGGAGTTTCGGTGGGGGTCGCCCGGAGTCTGCACGTTGCTGTGGGCAGAGGGGACTTGTAATAACCTAACTCTTCCCGCCCACGTCTGCAGTGTCCACAGTTTTCGGAGCTCAAGCCTCCCACCTCCTTGGTTAAGTTTGTTCTTAGGTACCTGTAACTTCCAGGGAAAATTCCGGGGTAAAATACTTTTTAACCGAGATCAGTCCACTTCTGCTCGCCAGTGTCTCTCAAAACCTGGCTGCGGAAGAAGGGGCCCTGCTGAACTTATCCAGGCCAGATATGCCCTCGCTAGTCCTTATAATTACCTGTTGATATAGAGATGGACTACTTCTCTCCACCCCGTGGAAACAGCTACTGATGTGGAGATTGACTAAGGCCAGGTGAGAGATTCTGGAAATGCTGCAATTTTACCCACAGCACTTTGTTTTTTATGATGCACTTGTAAAGGGCATTGTTTCCTTAATCTCGCTGATGTTAGTCTTTAGTGAATACAAGCAACCGACTTTTGTATGTTGGTTTGGTATTTTACAAGTTTATTGAATTCATTTTTCTAACTGGTCTTTGGTGGAGTAAGGTGGGAAACTGGAATTCTAAAATTCTACTGTTTGTACCCCAGGTCGTCCCAATGCCCAAGGCTCAGTGGCTACAGGGGATCATCCCACATGCCTTCTAAAGATCCCTGGACCCCTGCACGGTGAGTAGCGCCCCCTTCGTGTGAACTGGATGGGGAGGGCTTGGCCTCTCCACAGGGTATTATGTCTCCTCTGCTTTTCTTATGGTTGTTTTGCAAAGTGATTTACTTTCCAGCAATTTCAAACATACACAAATCTTGCAGTGTCAGTACAGATTCTATTTATACTGAATTTCCTAGCATCTCACTTCACCACAGTGGCCACTAAACACAAAATGCTGGAGAGTTCACCCCAAACAGGGACATGCTTCCAGGAAACTACCACCTGACTCTAAATTTAGGGAAGTATTAGGGTCTCCACATGATAATCCAATGCACAGACCCACCGCAGCTGTCACCACCCACCCCAGCTGTGTGCACACGTCTTTCTGTCCTGATGCAGTTCCCTTTTTCTGGAACTGTACCCGAGAATTTACCTCAGTTGGGCTCTCCAGGACCTCACATAAGTGGGATCACATAATATTTGTCATTCTTTGAGGGGGACATTTCACTGACCATAATGGCTTTGGTGTCCAGTGTGTAGCAGGTTCTAGAACTCCTTGTTTACTCCACTGTGTAGAGACCACATTTTTTTCATCTGTCTGGACACCCGGGTCATCTCCACCTTTTGGCTGTTGTGAATCATGCAGCTGTGAACATGGGTGTGCAATGTCTAAGTCCCTGCTTTCATGTCATTTGGGTAAATGCCCTGAAATGGAATTGCTAATCATATGTTAATTCTGTGCTCGAGTTTCTTGGGACGCCCTCCACACACACAGTTTTCAAAGCAGCTTTGGACCATTTTTCTTTATTTCTGTATTTGGCAGAATAATGCAGTTTATGGGTCAACCCTGTTTTGTTCATCCATTCACCCCGTTAAGTGCATTTGAGTTGTTTCTACCTTTTTGCTGTGGTGAGCAGTGCTGCCAAGAACTCATGGGCCAGTTTCTGTTTCAACAGCTTCTTCATTTCTTTGGTATATGTATCTAGGAGTGGGTGTTTTACCCACAATTAGGTAATTGTATTATATATTATGAGGAAATGCCAAGCTGTTGTACACAAGCTGCATGTTTTATATTTCCACAAGTATAGGTTAGGGGCTCCAATTCCTCTACATCCTTGGCAACATGTGATTTTGAATTTTCCTGAGGATGGCCACTGCTGTGTGCTTGCAGGGGGTGGTCACTGTGGTTTAATTTGCATTTCCATAGCAAGTAATGCTGTGTTCTTGTGCTTGTTGAACGTTTGTATGTCTTGCTTGGAATTTTTCATCCGCTTTAAACATTTGGGTGTTGTCTTGTTGCCTTGTACAAGTTTGTGGTGTTTTCTGGGTTACAGGCTCTTGTCAGATGTACAATGTGGAGATATTTTCTTCCATTCTGTGGCTGTTTTTCACTTTCTGGTTGGTGACTTTTGATGCAGAAAAGTTTTTAATTTGGGGGAACTGTAATTTATGCTTTCTTCCATTGCTTGTCCTTTGGTGTCAGATCTGAGAAACCATGGCTAAATCCAAGGTCATGAACGTTTATCCTCATGTTTTCTTCTAGAGTCCATACTTTTACCTATTATGTAAGCCCTTTGTTTTGAGTTAATTTTTGTATGTGACATGAGTTAAGGGTTCAGTTTCATTCCTCCGTACATGGACAGTCATTTGCCCAGCACTGTTTGCTGAAAAGACCATTCTTTCCCTAATTTGGTGTTGTCCACCCTTGTTAGAAAGCAATTGACTGTAGATGGTTGGGGTCACTTCAGGGCTTTCCACTCAGTTTTGTTGATCTATACATACAGTTGACCTTTGACAACATGGGGTTTTGTGTAGCTGACATCCCACAGAGTCAGAATCCACATAAAATCTCTCACTCCCCCAAACTTAAGTATTATCCTAAATCTGATTGCCTATTTTGACTGAAAGTTACCAATAATATGAATAGTCAATTAACACATATTTTGTACATGATACATGTTTTGTGCTGTATTCTAACAGGAAGGTACGCTAGAAAAAAGCAAATGTTTCAAATCGTCTTAAGCCTTTAAACATATTTTATATATATTTGTGGAAAAAAATCCCCTCAAGTGGACCTGGGCAGTTCACACCCCTGCTGTCCATGGGCCAACTGTGTATGTTTGTGACAGTGTCACAGTGTTTTATTTACTGTTACTTTGTACTAAGATTAGATATTGGGGGCTATGAGCCTTCAGCCTCGATTTTCATTGTCAACGTTGTTTTCAAGGGCTCTTTGGGTTCCCTTGAAATTCCACGTGTCAGGATGAGCTGGTACATTAAAGCCTGTGAATATTCAAAGAAATCACATTGACTCTGTAGGTTGCATTTGTGTCATTGCCACCCTAACAGTATTTAAGTCTTTCCATCAACATGAGTAGACTATACATGTTATTAAATCTTTCTTAGTTTTCAAATTATCAATGTTTTATAATTTTCAATATAAAACATTTGTACCTTAAGTCTATTCTTAGTATTTTATTAATGTTCACATTATTTAATGTGGAATTTTAAAAAAGACAGGCTTCTCCTCTGAGCACAAGGCTCTTTCCATCACCCTGTGGGAGGGGCCTTCACTCTCCACCCAGAGCTGCAAACGGACAGTTAGAAACACAGCCTGTCAGACTCTCAAAAGCCATGGAAGCTGATACTTGTCTCTATAGCTAAATCGGCCTTTTATTTGGAATCTCAGTCTGTACATCTTGGGGTCACACGTTATACGTTATATTTTTTGTATAACTCAACTTAGTTTCTGTTTTAAATCCTCCTTCTCCTGGGATAGTGGAAGCACAACTTCCCAACCCTCTCCCTGGGATGTGCTACCGTGAACATGGAAGTACAGTAGAACACATGTATGTTGGTCTGTGCCTCAATCCTGACACTGGGCTCCTAAAGCTCTGGGTATTTCCTGAATAAATGTGGCATCTTTTGTTCGAAGTAGGTGGTTCTGGGTGGGTTCTTCTGGGTGTCTGACAGGCAGAAAGCCCAAGCCATGATTAGAAGCTTGAGATTTTCAGTCTCACCCCTCCATTCTCCAGAGAAAGGGGAGGGGATCAAAATGGAGTTAATAATATGTCATACCAGTGTCTCAAAATATGGATTTTGGAGAGCTTCCAGGTTGGTGAACACATCCATGTCGTGTACTGGGAGGGTGATGCGTTCCAACCCCACAGGGAAGAATGAAGCCTTCTGCTGGCCGAAGGCCGATGCCTTCATAATCCCAAAGAAGCTGTTAGAAACCATTTCTCACGTGGTGTAGACCTGTAACCTCCAGTGATCAAGGCACCAGCTTCACTGGGCAAATCACTGTACAGGTTGTAGTGAGATGTAATGGATGTACCCCAATTTGCCAAAGCATTCATCTGCTGAAACACATCCTGATTTCTTTAAGTTTTTAGCCTTTATGAACAGAGCTATTGTGTAAAATTGCATGGTGGCTTTTGTTGGGGCATGGTTTTTCAAAGCAGTTGTCTAAATAGTGGCAATGTAATTCTTGGATGTTAAGGTGAGACTTTTTAAAATCGTAAAATATTTTTAATGGCTCATTTTTGTTTTATGGATTTTTGTATATCTTGAGTACAAATCCTTTATCAAATATGTGTTTTGAAAATATTTTCTTTCAGTTTGTGTCTTGTGTTTTGGTTCTCTGAGCAAGGTCTTTTAGAGTAGAAATTATAATTCTGTAAAGACCATGTGATTATTTTTCTTTTGTGGATAGGCCTTTTGGGTGTTGAAAGTCTTCAAGGTTGTGTAGATTTTGCTTTTACCTACAAATTTTATAATTTTGCATAAAAATTTGCCTATGGAGAATTTTTTTAATGAGTGTCCCATTAAAAAATTTTTTTAAATTAAGGTATTATTGATATACACTCTTATGAAGGTTTCACATGAAAAATCACTGTGGTTACTACATTCACCTATATTATCGAGTCCCCCCTGTACCCCGTTGCAGTCACTGTCCATCAGTGTAGTAAAATGCCACAGAGGCACTACTTGTCTTCTCTGTTCTACACTGTCTTCCCCGTGATCCCCCACATCATGTGTGCCAATCATAATTCCCCTCAATCCCCTTCTCCCTCCCTCCTCACCTGCCCTTCCCCACCCTCCCCTTTGGTTAACTGCTAGTCCCTTCTTGGAGTCTGTGAGTCCGCTGCTGTTTCATTCCTTCAGTTTTACTTTGCTGTTATACTCCACAAATGAGGGAAATCATTTGGTATTTGGCTTTCTCCACCTGGCTTATTTCACTGAGCATAATATCTTCCAGTTCCATCCATGTTATTGCAAATAGTAGGATTTGTTTTTTCCTTACAGCTGAGTAGTATTCCATTTTTGATGGGAGCCATGCTACTCAAGCTGTGTAGCAAAGCTCAGGCTGGAGAAAGACCCCCCACAAATCAAGGGCCTTCACAGCTGGCTCCCTCTATTACCCACCTTGATTTTGTTATTCTCCATTATACTATTGGCTTTGCTTTTACTTGCATTTTTGCCAAAGTCTAAGCTAACCTTTGATAAGTAGTACGGTAAGGAGGAGAACATAAACTTCCCAGAAACTTTTCAGGACAGTGCTCCTGAACAATGGAACACACAGATGTCAGATGATAATCTTGGCATAGAATACCAAAACCTGCAGGTAGCTAGTCAAACATTGACTACCCCATCTCCACCTAAGTAGGAATGCCCCCCTTGTTTGCAATGCTAGTGAAATTAGTGATGAAGAGTTTTATAAGAAAATTAGCTAAGTAGAGTTATGGGGAAATACTGAATGGAATAACCCTGTGTGACACTTAATCAGTCTTCGCATGTTTTCTTCCATCTGCTACTTCTATAGCTTTTCTTCTTCCTTCCTAATTACAGCCCACTTCTAGAATTTGTGCCTCATACATGAAATTACCAAGTACCATAATTCTTCCAAGTGGTAAAGATACCTCAAGACAAGTGCTGGGCATAGAAGCCACAGGGCATAAATCTCCAAAGAAGTAAAAAGCTAACATTTTCAAAGAACATTGCTTCTCTCTCACTTACCAGCTTTACATCTCCCTGTATGGCCCCGGGAGATGGCTGGTTAGCCAGAGGTGGGTAAGATTCCTCAAGGGAGGAACAACTTAAGACAGGCACAGTCACATGGGGGCCATCAGGTGAGAAAATGGGGGCCAACAGAGGTGAGGCTTAGAACCTCACCCCCCAGTTTTGAGAGAAATCGTCTACACCTGTGGATGTTTTGTTGCTCCTGTCTGGCTTGGATTAATACCTGGTCTATAGGCACAAACCTGATCATCTACACTTGCCTTCTTACAGTTCTAAATCATGCTTTCTATCTTTATCTTGCATCTACCTATGATAGAATAAATATTCTGAGAAGATAAAGTGTACCTATTGCATTAAAAATATAGATGATTATACCTGCCTAGCTAAATGTGGTAGTGAGTGACCTGTATTTCACCCTGAGCTGATAGACTCCATAGTCACTGCTACATACTGCATGCTCCTGTGGTCACATGCAGTGCCTAGAAACTGCGTAGCATAGAAACATAAAACAATAGAGTGCATGTTGCCAGGAAAAGTTTCAGTCAAGGAACAGAAAACGATCACATAACACTTGACCAACCATGAATAGATTAGAAAGAAGAGGAAAGAGTAAAGCTTGCCTATACCTATTAATCAACTGCCTATACCAATTAATCAACAGAACAATAAAAAGTAATCATATCCTTGTGCAAAATGGTATAAATAAAGCTGTCATCAGCACTTTGTTGAGAGACCACCTCCATCTGACTCTGTGTCCTGTCTCTCCATGCACCGACTCCGTCTCATCCTTTTGAGCTTCATACCTCCCCGCTGGAGCTGGACTCTAGCACATTGTGTCTATGTACCACACCTTCTTTATTGATTCATCTACTGATGGACACTTAGGGTGCTTCCATATGTTGACTATTGCAAATAGTGCTGAAACAAATATAGGGGTGCATATGTCTTTTTGAATCTGATAAATTATATTCTTTGGGTAAACTCCTAAGAGTGGAATTCCTGGGTCAATTGGTATTTCTATTTTTAGTTTTCTAAGGAACATGCCTATAGGGTATTTTGAGTTAATTTTGGTGTAAGTTGTAAAGCCTGTGTCTACTTCATTTCATACCTTTTATTCTCAAAGTGTAGAAGACACACAGGAAATTTGCACCGATTGAGGCTTGAATTTCCAAAGATTTGTGGTTCATCAGTTTAGCCACAAGGGGGCACCACCTTCCCTGAGCTGTGAGCGCTGTCCTGCCCCACTCACCGTGACTCACAAGCGGTGCCTCTGCCCTTTTTGTGGACCAGTGGGGCGCATGCGTGGTCAGGACGCAGGCCTTTTCTCCCAGCTCTGACTGGTGCTGGAATTGCTCTGGCTCCCCTGTGGCTCCGTGAGACCGTGGGCCGTGTCCACAGTGACAGGTCGGTTTCCTGAGGACCTGCAGTAGGGAAAGGTAAGGAGAAGCTTTCTGTGCATTGCCTGCTGAGCGCTCCTCTTCAGGGGCCAGGGGAGGAAGGTCTGCGATGGGGAACGGGGTCTTTGTGGAGCCTGGGCTTAGACAGGTGTGGCTGAGTTCAGGGTGTGGCGGGCGGCACTCAGGGCAAGTTTGGGCCTGGGCTGAGACCGGGCCGGGGCGGGTGTGTGGCCTCCAGCGCTTCCCCTGGAGTCTGTGTCTCTGCACTGTGCACTTCGGGCTCCAGGCTGCAGGTGTCCTTCCTAATGAGACTCTGTGATGGGAATGGGGACGGAGGGGACTTGGCTGCTTAAGCAGCCCACTTACCTGGGCTGCATCCCTTGCTGTGCACCCAGCACATGAGGCAGTTTCCTGGGAAGGGTCCCTGAGGTGGGATCTGCCTGGGAGACCCCCCAGGCACAGCATGGCACTGACCCAGCCCGGCTCCCTGAGGGCGGCCCCCACCCATGGGCTGCGCTGGGGGCCTTATTGAGCCGGTTCTTCGGGCTGAGCAGGTTGGGGGATGAAGGGTGCCTTGTGTCCTGTTTCCACACCTGCTTCTGCTTGGGTGCCACACGGGGTCTCGGTTGCTACAGGTCCACAGTGTAGTGGGAGGTCAGGGCATGATGCTCGGGCTGTGCTTTCTCAGGATGGCTGTGGGGATGGGGTCCTGTGTGGTTCCATTCAGCCTGTTGGGTGTTTGGTTCTGTGTGAAGTGCGGTGGAATTTCGGTGGGGGGTCCCACAGTGTCTGCCGGTTGCTGTGGGTGGATGGAACTTGTAATAACCTAACTCCTCCCGTCCAGGTCTGCAGTGTCCACAGTGTTCAGAGCTTAGGCCTCAAGCCTCCCGCCTCATTGGTTAGGCTTGTTGTTAGGTACTTTATTCTTTATGATGCAGTTGTAAAGGGCATTGTTTTCTTAATCTCTTTCTGATGGTTATTGGTGAACAGAAGCAAACAACTTCTGTATATTGATTTTGTATCCTGTAAGAATATTGATTTAATTTTTAGCTGTAACAGGTTTTTGGTGGAGTGGTGTGGATATTGGAATTAAAAAATCCCACTGTTCCACTCCAGGTCGTCCCAATAACCAAGCCCAGTGTCTGCAAGGGAATTTTACCACGTGTCTTGTAGTGACTCCCACAGGCTGAGTAGCGGTCCACTTCGGGTGAACTGAATGGGGAGTGCTTGGCCTCTGTGACCAGGTGTGATGTCTGCTCTGCTTTTCTGGTGCAGGACTGACATGGTTGTTCTGCAAAGTAATTTACTTTCCAGCCATTTCAAGCACACAGAAAACTTGACGTGTCAGTACAAACACTCTTTACACTAAATGCTCCATGGTCCCACTTTACCACACCCACCACTTCACACAAAATGCTCTTTGCTTCTACCCCAAATAGGGAGCCACCACCTGACCCTAAATGAGGGAAGTATTAGGGTCTCCAGATGATAATGCAGTGTGCAGACCCCACACAGGTGTTTCCACCCAGCCCAGCTGTGTGCAAATGTCTTTCCATTCTGATCCCATTTCCTTTTTCTGGAACTGTTCCAGAGACTTTAGCTTAGATGGGCTCCGCCAAATCTCACATAAGTGGGATCACATAGTATTCGTCCTTCTTTGACTGGTGCATTTCCCTGAGAAAAATGGCTTTAGGGTCCATCCATGCAGCAGGTGCCAGGACTCCCTTGTTCACTATGTGGAGACCACACTTTGTTCATCCATTTGTCTGTGGACACGTGGGTCTTCTCCACCTTTTAACCATTGTGAGTCATGCAGTTGTGAACATGGGTGTCCAAATATCCAAGTCCCTGCTGTCATGTGGTTTGGGCAGATGCCCTGAAATGGAATTGCTGCTCATACATCTACTGTGTGTTCAAGTTTCTGGGGACGCCCTCCCTCCTCCCCATACTGTTTTCAAGAAGGCTGTGGACCATTTTCCTTTGTTTCTTTATATGGCAGAAAAATGCAGTTTATGGATCCACCCAGTTTTATCCATCCATTCATCCCTTGATGGGCATTTGAGTTGTTCCTGACTTTTTGCTGTGGTGAACAATGCTGCCAAGAACTCGTGGGCCAGTTTCTGTTTGAACATCATTGTCATTTCTTTAGGGTATTATCTAGGAGTGGGTGTTTACCCACAATTAGGTAATTGTATTATATATTATGAGGAAACGTCAAGCTGTTGTACACAGACTGCACATTTTACATTGCCACAAGCAAAGGTAAGGGGCTCCAATTCCTCTGCAACCTTGGCAACATGTGATTTTCAGTTTTCCTGATTATAGCCATTCCCATGTGTATGCAGGGAATTCTATGTGACACCTTTCCATGTGCTTGTTGAGTGTTTGTATGTCTTGGAGTCTCTCATCCATTTAAAAAATTGGGATGGTGTCTTGTTGCACTGTACAAGTTCGTGGTGTATTCTGGATAACAGGCTCTTGTCAGATGTACAATGTGCAGATATTTTCTGTGACTGACTTCACTTCTTGGTATCTT